>NC_086324.1:159948653-160575320 GCF_036172605.1 Pelobates fuscus
TTGGCATTCTTTTAGTTAGATGAATGGATTTCCATTGTTTTTTAGATCCCTATTCAGCTTTGGAACTTTCTGGTAAGGTGGCCAATGTATTTACAGAAGTTAGAAGTCTGAAAAATTTAACCAAATACGCAGCTTCTTGGGTAAACTATGGTATGATAATCTGGTAACTCGGTTTGCCTTTATGTGTTTTGTTTGTATGTCAGCTCAGTTAATCCAATCAACCACAACTGGATTAATTTACTAAACTGAAACCGTGAATTGACAAAGACAATGGCAATTTTAAGACAAGCTAGTTGTTGAATTTTGCCAATTCAGCGGTTTTGATCTCCCCGGTCTATTAACCACAATTCCCGTTTCAGTATAGAACAATATACTTCTTGTAAACAATTACTTATAAAGTTAAAAAACACCTTAGAGATTTTATTACTTACTAGAGTTGGACCTTGCTTTAATTTGCCATCGACTACTCTTGAGATTTTTGTTCCACAGCGTAGTTCTAGCCATAATTTTTCCAAAATAAATTTTTAAATGCTACTAAATAGAATACTAAATTGTGTGCAATATACTTAACTTGGTAGGGCTTGATCATCCTTTTATTTTAAAAATGTCAAATAAGATTGGGAAGTCTCATTGAAAACATGGATTTGGTCTCATTCATTCAGTTCTCTTTAGATTGTCCAAAGGTCGCGTTACTAAACACCACACTAATCTGAGATGAATGGGCCACCACAATTTCCAAATGGATCTGATTACCAGGACTGAGATTCATCTGATGATACCTCCAGCCAAATTGCAATTCAGTTAAATGTGAATTGTGTTTTCTTGAAGAACGAAAAAAAAGACTTGGTAATAGAGATGTCCCGAACGGTTCGCTGGTGAATAGTTCCTGGCGAACATAACTTGTTCGCGTTCGCCATGGATGGCGAACATATGCGATGTTCGGTCCGCCCCCCATTCGTCATCATTGAGTAAACTTTGACCCTGTACCTCACAGTCAGCAGACACATTCCAGCCAATCAGCAGCAGACCCTCCCACCTCCTGGACAGCATCCATTTTAGATTCATTCGGAAGCTGCATTCTTTTTTTTTTTGTATTATATTTTTTTATTTTTTTTAGACAGAAGTGTGTTATATTTGAGCATGCTAGGCTGAACGTGCGTATATCATGGCTAGTTGCACTGAGGGTATGAGTATATAGCAGTACATTGTTGTGAAAGATGGCTGTCATGTTTAGGGTGTAGCTTGCACGTTATCAACTGTGTATTTATATCAGCAGCTCCACCACTAGTTATAAATCAAGTGTGAGTCGCCCCATGAGATGAGACTAGTGAATAACATAATACATGACCGGTTAAGGTAAAGGCATGTAAGGAACTACGACAATAAACTCTTTAGGAGGTGAAATAATGACATGTTTAAACGCTTGCTACTTTACGATTAGTTAATGTGCAGAGAGCAGTTCATGTGATCAAAGCCATGGTGTGTTAGATCGGCTATAGTGGGACATGCTTGGCAGGCTGCTGTTTACTGCTTGTACTCATCCGTTCCCTTCTGGGCGCCAGGTGCAGACCCTGGGAGTCCCTGATAACTGGAACAACAAAGGCAAGTCTCTGGCTGAGTGCCGGGTTCGCGGCTTGAGGTGGTGGGAGCTTGTTTTGTCGGGTGGTCGGATCTGTCCCGGTGGTGCTTCATGTCCGGTGCGGGATTGTGGTGGCTTAAGGTGGAGGCGAGTGCTTGACGTGGGGCAGGCTCTGCATTTCTGTTTGTACCTCCGGTCCCGTCTTCGACGCCTTTCGCGTTGGTGGATTTCAATGGGGACTGCTTCGCTTAGCTGTGGTGGAGCTTGTTGGGGCTGTGGTGGAGCTTGTTGGGGCTTCCTGCTTGTTATCTGCTTCCAAAATTGATTAAAGAGTCTGTCCAGCTTAGACTCAATATCCTGCCATGCTTTGCTGGTACCAGGAGGACACGCGGCTGCCGCCATATTGGGAGAGTCGCAGATGAGTATGTCAGCCTGGGCGGCTGTGCTCTGTGCGTCCATTAGCTCCAGACAGCCTGTCAGGGGTGGACCGGGATAACCCCCACCGATCCAAAGGGGGGGGGTAACGGAGCTCCTGCTGGGAAGTAGCTGCTCCTGGGCATCCCAGGATCGGGAGACCAGGCCACACTTGCCACGTGGAGGTAAGTAAGACTCTGTCGAGTTACTGACCGCTATTAAGCATGTCGGGTCGGTCAGGTAGGAGCAACATTGCTGGGTCATCCCTTCTGGGGTGAAATTTGCTTGTTGATAGCTGCTTAAAGTGTGATATTGAGGGAGCTCACACGAAGTGCGTCTTTCCTCCATGACAGCTAGGCCCCGCCCCCCGGAAGCTGCATTCTTAGTGAGAGGAGGGACAGTGTAGCTGCTGCTGATTTTATAGGGAAATCGATAGCTAGGCTAGTGTATTCAGTGTCCACTACAGTCCTGAAGGACTCATCTGATCTCTGCTGTAAGGACAGCACCCCAATAAGCCCTTTTTAGGGCTAGAACATCAGTCTGCTTTTTTTTTTTTTTCTGTGTAATCTAATTGCAGTTGCCTGCCTGCCTGCAGCGTGTGTGTCAGGCTCACAGTATATACTGTGCCCACTTGCCCAGTGCCACCACTCATATCTGGTGTCACAATAGCTTGCATTTAAAAAAAAACAAACTTTTTTGACTGTAATATAATAGCAGTCAGTTTCCTTCACACGTGTGCGTTTCAGGGCCTGCCAGGGCACAGTATCACACCAGTGCAACTCATATGTGGTGTAACAGTAGTGTACATTTAAAAAAAAAAAAAACTAGAAATTTGACTGTGAAATAATAGCAGTCAGTTTCCTTCACACGTGTGCGTTTCAGGGCCTGCCAGGGCACAGTGTCACACCACTGCAACTCATATCTGGTGTAACAGTAGTGTACATTTAAAAAAAAAAAAATACAGGGGGCTTGTTGTCACCTTTCAGGGACCCTTGGTGTTGTACGTGGCTGGGTGTCATTGAAGAGACCTTCAATGACATCAGTGAGGACAAGGAACGGGACATGGCTAGCTTGGTATCCAACCTTGTGCAAATGGGGAGTTTGCGGTTGTGCAAATGGACTGTTTGCGGTGCGTTAAACAGGGAGTTTTGTCTGTCACTGTGAAGCGGGCGTAACCCTTACACTACCTGATCGATACAACATCATACCTGATGTTTTAAAGCACGTTATTCCAAACAATTTAGGAATGTTAGGTGATTTATGCCCTTTATGGATTAAAACCAGATTCTGAATCAACTATGTAATTTTCAATGGGAGTTTTGCCATGGATCCCCCTCCGGCATGCCACAGTCCAGGTGTTAGTCCCCTTGAAACAACTTTTCCATCATTATTGTGGCCAGAGAGAGTCCCTGTGGGTTTTAAAATTCGCCTGCCTATTGAAGTCTATGGCGGTTTGCCCGTTCACGAACATTTGCGGAAATTCGCGTTCGCCATTTGCGAACGGAAAATTTTATGTTCGCGACATCTCTACTTGGGAATATATAAATTTGTTTGGAAGGGTGAATTAGGTTGGTATATCTGGTGAATATTAACTGCACTAAATAAACTGCAAACGTTGCGAGTTTGAAAAGTTTTTAATTAAGGAAATAATTCACATTTACAATCAGTTCAATGCTTGCAGTTTGAGGCCCGATAAAAAATCCTGTCTCAACAAAATTGTCAGTTATTCACAAAAGTGTGAAATGTCAAGAATTCAAAGTGAATTAGTGTTGTCTACACATGGAATACACAACTTTCCCTTTTTGATGGAGCCCCTACTTAAAGAAACATGGAAAATCTGAAAGTGAGATTATAGTTCTGGAGAAGAATATATGGACATAGCATTTTAGGTGGAAGTTTAAATTGCAAAGAATTTTTAAAAAAAATGTAACTACTGTCAGCTCGTGTACAAGTAGTAACCCCCACCACCCCAAAACAAAAAACGGTCTCAGTAGGTTTATCGTTTTGTGCTCAAGAAATGCAACTATTCTCAAGGTCTAATTTAATATTACGACAATATAAAAGTGTCGATCTCTATTAAAAACAGCAATTTTTTAAGCTGTCACAAATATGACCAACTCCAGACAGAGAAAGCACATGAGCAAGCTGAAGTGCTTTACGTGCGCGGAGTGTCCCTTTAAATCGACTTTGTTATGATTTTTTTTTTCTGTTTTTCTTTCCTTTTACTTGGGCTCTGCCATCATCCAGATACATATAGCCTTGCACATAGTTACATAGGCTGAAAAGAGACGTGTGTCCATCAAGTTCAGCCTTCCTGATATTTGTTTTTTGCTGTTGATCAAAAAGAAGGCAAAAAAACCCAGTTTGAAGCACTTCCAATTTTGCAACAAACTAGGAAAAAAAATCCCAAAATGCTCGACATATACATTTTAGGATTAACTCTGTGCTGGGACTGGCTGTACATGTTCAGCAGCCAGTGACGGTAAAATGAGCAATGAATCCAAGGAAAAGATTGGCTGGATCACGATGATGGAAGTTCCATCTATTTCATTTGCCTTCCTTCATTTTGGAGGTCCAAAGTTCTATTAGAAGACAAAGAAAAGTGTGATAAATTCTCAGCCCATATGGAGCATATAACGGGCACATCAAGTGAAAGAAACATCAAGTGAAAGAACCATTATAAACCGGTCATGATACGTTCACTTTAACTGCTACCAACCCCTTAAGCAATGAATATTTAACTTTTCATACACCCCCCCCCCCCCCCCCCTTCTGATTGGACAAGACCTGTTTGGGAACTCTTCCCCCGAGATGCCAATATGCTGGCTTCACTGCATCAGAACAGAGAATGCCAAGGAACTGATTGACAGGAGAGGGGAGTCAGCATATCGTTATACAAGTTTTTAAGAAAATCTATACATTGTGCAAGCAAATGTATAGATCAAGTTTTACCCCTCTATCACTTAAAAGAAAGTTGTACGTACCATGACAGGTATACTTGTAAATAGTTGCACAGTGACAAAGATGATTCACCAAATTTAAAAACTGTGGTTCATTTAGAAAACACACCCAAGCATATATTCACTAAACAGAGAGCTGTTAATTGCCAAATTAGCTTAGAGCTAGGCATTTTTTGTTTTTTTTAGCAGAATTTCAACAAATACTTTTACAGAAGTGAATTTCCAGTTCATTTCTTCTGATCTACAATTAGCTATTCTGCATAGTTACCAGTTTAGTGAATACATTTGTTGAATTTATTTGTTAAAAATCAAACTGTAGTGATTTAAAAAAACAAACAAACAAAAAAAAAAAACCTTCATGCAAAATTTAGGCAAAAATAACGGATTTACAAATATTCTCCAACTGCGTAACAGTCTGTCTATTTTAGTGTAAATTTTGCAATTAGGCTGGATGGCAAGTAGCAGAAGCAGAGGACTTCCCTTCAAAATGCGTAGGGAAAACCGCACAGGGTTCCCCTGCACTGATCTGAAGTGGAAGGGTGGGGAATGTCACGGTCTGCAAAAGTCTGCCTCTTACACCATGCCTGGGCGGCATCATCTATAGGTGAGGAGAAGGACGGGTACCCAGCGAAGCTGTCAACTGATTGGGAGATGTCAGCCACGATCCGCCATCTAACACCAGTGTGGTGCCCGTCATGTAGGATGCCAGGGGGCTTGCCAAAAAAAGGGCTCCATGTGCCATTTCTGTCTTATTTCCTAGTCGCTGCAAGGGAATTGACGATGAATAACTTGCGGCCTCCAATTCTGCTCCTCCTATAATATACAAGAAATAAAAAAGAAAAAAGTAAAGTTAAATGCAACAGCAATATCAAAAGGCCACAAAACTACAAAATTGCAAATTGGACAGACATTTCACATTATTCTGTATATATCAATGAAGAGGCGTGAGCATGAAATGTGAACACAGATAATATGAAATTAAGGGTGCAGGAATTACTACTAATTAATCTCTCGAACAAAGTAACACCCACTAAGACCTACTATCACGGTGGCATTCTCATGAGAACTTTGTTAAAAGTGGATGTAAAACAATTCCCGATGACCAGGTCAGCACTGATGGGGAGAGCTCTATTAAAGAGCCATGACTTGCTTTGGGAGATACAAACATGGGACGGGAGATGGACCTAGTGGGTGGGCATTCTGCAACACAATGAGGGATCAGCCGCATACCATGCTGACTGGCAGCCATTCTGGGCAATCCCAGAGCTGCACATGGACCAAGTACTGATGAAGGGCATGGGCTTAATGCCCCAAGTGAACTTTACACTAAGAACATCTAACAAAGCACTTTGCTACTTGTTCTGACAGCTCCATGCTGTCCCCAGGAAACAAAGTCGGGATAGCAGGACTGGACCCCAAAATCTGGGAGTGTTGGATGGTATGCTGATGTCTATGGGCAGGGAGTTGTCAGCTGCCTCTATTAGTCCGTTTGTTTTTCCTTGTGTTTTATACTTTAGCTGTGGCAGATTTTATAAACCTTCCTGAATGTGCTCCATTCTAATTCTTGGCTGATCTTTGAATCATATAAACCTCTTCAAAAGACTGAATTTATTCACATCTTTCTGTGTATTATCACAAGAAATTAAAGTCATTGAAACTGCTCAGTAGAGCTCTGTCCTATCTGGAAAGGTAATTTCACTATGTCTTGTTACTCACCGAGCCTGCGCATGCCTTCAGTGCCAGAAATGGGACCTGGTGCTAAACTGTTCACCCGCACCCTGCTGGGTCCCCACTCCACGGCGAGGTGCTTGGTCATGGCTTCTGCAGAAAAAAAAAAAAAAAGGACAATGTAAACTCGGGCCGCAAATGGTGGAGTGGTAGTTGGTTAAACATCGCAGAGGAGGCTTGTGTAATATAATGGTACATATAGACACAAACACACAGCACAAGATTCTGTTGAGAAAATAGAAATATGTCAAGATGAAGGTGTAGAGACAGCGCAAAGCAAGAAGTACAGGTTCAGCAGACATACAGAAGCCATGGGTCATATTATTTTTAATATACAATTCACCAAAAAAAAGGGGACTGCACAACCTCATCATTGCTTCCAAGATCCGACTGTGCAGAGAATCCAAAAGGTCACTAAGACCCGTATATAAAGAATCAGGGCACACGAAATCTCAAAATTACAACCTTTACTATGAACTCCAAAACACAATGACCATGTTTCAGGCACACGCGGTCACTGTATCGCGGAGTGGCTATTAAAGTCTGCACTTTGGAGATTTCATGTGTCTGGACTTATTATATAGACTTTGAATATAAAGAATAGAATTGTATAGTATGGGGGGAACCCTGATGCATTGAAGGAACAAGAACTTGTTGCCAATTAGCAAAAGGGACCTTAAAGGGGACTAGAAAGCATTGTTAAGCTAATCAGGAATAGCAAAGGGAAATGGATGTAACCATACGCAAACTAGGGCAGGACAAGTATGATAATACATTCAAAACAAAAACATTTAATAAACTACTTGCCGATAGCTGCCTTGGCACTGCCCGCGTGCATCTGCAGAACTTGTCCTCTGTAGCTCAATGTGGCAGTGATGTTGATAATGACTCCTCCATGATCCTAACAGGAAAATATCATTTAAAAAAAAAAAAAAAAAAAAAAAAAATTACCCATGAAGGACACATGTACCCCAAAAATATGCCAAATCTTCCTGGCATTTCTTTACAAGGAATGCTATATTTGAGAGCTGATAGATTATTTCATTGGAAAGGACCAGGGAAAAAAAATTTAAAAAATGGTTTAACGTATCTAGTATCCGTTCAAAGTGTGATTAACTAGTCTGCTTTTACAAAGTACTGACCTGGCTCACGATTACGCTAATATTGCTACTTAATGACAAGGTAATTCTTGCAAAACCATTGATTTGGAATTATATATACACTCACACCAAAAACTAATATGGAGCATTAACAAGCCTGGCAAACTGTACAATAAATGGCTCATGAAAAGGGGGCGGGGGGGAGGAGGGAGTATATGTTAGAAATGTTCACATTATATAAAAGTACAAAATTATGGGCCCCCCACACTTTAAAAAATAAATAAATAAAAGTTGCTGCGTTTTATAGAAAACAAGCGTTTGCGGTTAGTTTATCCTCGTCTTTACATTATCTGAAAATTTGAATTCTAGTTGCATTCTCATCAGTCAGGGCATGTCTGGAGAATGTACACTGGCCTGCTGCCCCAGAGTGTGAGTCAAATGAAGCTGCCAAGACACCGTTTTATACATTAAATAGACACTAGAGGCACCAAGACCACTTCATCTCATTGAAGTGGCCTGGGTGCAGTGCCCCTGTCCCCTTAACCTTGCAAACTCCATCTCTAGTGGCTGTCTACCAGACAACCACCAGAGGCGCTTCCAGGTCCTTTGCGGACTTTTGGCCTGCTAAATGATGCTGAACGTCCTCACGCTTTGCATGACAAAACTCCATAGGAAAGCACTGACTGACTACATACGGCTGCTGTATGGAGGGTTCTCTATAATATCTCGACACATATCATAATACACTGTACAGAACCTACCCTAAAGAACCTTTCAAACAGGATCTTGCTGGCGTTAAACGTGCCCACTGTGTCAATATCAATGACCGTTTTGAAGGCGTTAAAAGAGAGCGCACTGGCAGGGCAGAGGAAGTTTCCAGCGGCATCTGATAAGGAACAAGAAGAAAAAGGTAGAATGCAGGAATCTGGCCTCCTTGGGTGCTTATATCATTCAGGACAGAGGAGGGATGAAGATTACATGATTGAAAATGTTCAAAACAGATCAACGGAATAAATGCAATGCAAGAGAGAGGCATCAAGACCAAATAGGAGGATCTAACGGTTACAGACAGAGGCAGATACACAGAACAGACTGCTCGCAGCAGGAGGGTCCGTATGGAAAGCAAATTCATGGACTCGGAAGACAGGTACACAGCTATCTAATGTAGGGAATGAAGAATACAGGACGATTTTGCTCCTTGGAGTAGATGACGTGAAACATTTATTAATTAAACACGGTCGATGTTTTGTTAAACGTACTGTTGATCAGAATGTCCACCCTGGAGAAGGTTCTCAGGGCCTCATCCACAGCAGCAGTCAGAGTCTCTGGATTACGGACATCACCCGCCAGGGGTAGACAGCGCCGCCCTGTAACTGCTTGCAGTTTCTCAGCCGCCTGGTAAGAAAAGCAGAAAAGACAATTCACTAGAAGTCAAATACTCTGGACTAGCAAAAAAAACAAACAAAACATATTAACATGGTGTAATGATTACACACAGAGAAATAACAAATCTGATAGATTTTCAGAAGATCTAGTACCAGTTAGATTTTTATGAACTTTGATATACTTTTTCTTGTTTAAAGAGGATAAATGTGAACTATAATCTTTGCTCTCGTACCTGAGACACCCGCTGTAGATTCCTGCTGACGATAACAGTGTCACAGCCGTGCCTGGGATCGGAGGAGACAGACAGTGACAATGTTTAATGTGACCTTAATGCCAGTGAGTGCAACATTGCACAGAGTAGCAATCGATTTAATAAAAGATTATTGATGTATACATATATTTTTAGACAAACATTAACTTGGGGGGGGGGCGGGCCTGAGCAGCATGGCGGCTGGTCGCACTTTGCACGAGCTCCGATCTTAATAATCCTTCAACCAGGCATATATGACAGTTGCACACCTCGACATACCCAAGCGATTACCTGCAACTGCTACCTGACCAGGGAGCCATGAATCGAGTGCACGGAGCAAAATACCTACACGCTAATGATTATCTTGGCGAAACCCGGGGGAGCCACATGGCGGGAGAGACGGCCGCTCTCCTGTCAGGCGGAGTGCCAAGCCAGCTACATGTGCTATACAGCCCTGTCTCCCCCCCCCGTTGGCCGGGACGATATCCCGGCCTCCACAGGCAGGCAGACCGACGTTCAGCAGAATCCAGAGGCACTGCCGATCAAGCGAGCGACCCAGCTACACAGCCCAAGATGGCGGCAGGGCCTATCACCTGCGAAGTCGGGCCTACATCACCTGGCTTTGACCACTCCAATCCAGCCGACCGCATGTTACAGCGACTTGAGGGACATTTTGCACGACTCTGGGCTCCAATCCAGCCGCCCTTGGGCAATCCCCCACCCCCGCCTCGCCCATCCACCAAGACAGGCCCGACCAAGCCAAGAGCCAAGCAGAGCACGACCTCGAAGCGGCACCCACATAGACAGAGGCGCCACCTGAGGCAACACAATACTCGAGTATCCCATCGCTCTCAACAGGAAAAGGACCACTGGCAGGCTCGGACCCATGCCAGACAACTGCTAGCCAGCGATACAGCCTGGGGCCGGAGGGAGAAATATTACAACTTTGGGACAAACGCTGCCTTCCTGAACCCCCACTCTCAGGGTTTCAGTTTCCCAGACGTGGGAATCGTCTGACTGTGCTCAGGTCTCTGACCGGTAAAGCTCCTACTAACCTGGAGTTTACACTAAGCAAGTTTATAATGCCTATTTTTTAGATATTACTGTTTTCTCGTGTTTAATACAAGCGGACGTTTTCTTGTTTTATCCAGCACTATCTATTGCATATATACGGCACTAAACATAAATATGTCCTAGCGTTAATGTACCCAAACTCGTTATACTCAGGATACAATGCACAAAATAAGATGTCATTTAAAGTCGCTGCCTAGCCTGCTGTCACTGGCTCTCGCCATGTGATGAACCTCTTGCATGCAACTACAATATCATAACGCATACATTGAGTTAATGCGTTGTTTACCTAAACTACTAAGGCTAAACGATAAATGTACCACAGGCGATAACAGCATAACCATACTTATATATAGAAAAATGTGCGACCATGCAAGCCACTGTCATACTCCTTATCTATGTTCATATACGCTGTTGTGGTGTTTGTGCAAACATTGTACCTATCCGCACTACAAAAATAAAGAATTAAAAGGGGGCGGGGCCGGACCGCCAGGCTGAACGGACGCAAAATGGAGTAGCTCCTGAAGGAATCTCAAGTTTTGGCCTTAAAACGAGCTTACCGAACAACCGGCTGCTGAACCCCGGCATGAGAGGTCACCCTGGTCCCGAGGAGAGGCTTGCTGAGAAGTTCTAGTCCCTCGGAGGGCGATCCCTGTCGCACGATGAGGACCGCTCGGGCGGTGAGCGAGGTGGACGGCCGCTGCCCAGCTATCCTGCCCACCAGCGGTAAAGAACGAAACCCGGGGTTGGGAAGGTCCGGTCCCGTGCCCCCCCCCTTTGGGCCGGCGGGGGTGATCCCGGCCCCCACCCTGTGACCCATCGGAACACCACAATGCCAGCGATCGGAGCGGAGGCAAAGAAGGCCCAGTGCACAAGTCCCCTTTCAAATGGCGGAGACCACATGGCAGGCGACTCTACTCACAGACGGGTGCACTCACCTCTCCTACAGCCACACAAACAGACCGCTGAGCGGGAACTGGCGGAGAGGGAAATAAGACCTCAGGAGCAGCGTGAATGAGGAACTGTCACGGTATAATGGCCTCCCTGCCACACGAATCTGCCCACCGCGAGGAGACCGCAATATACCTACTGACCACCCATAGCAAAGATAATTCCTGGGATCTCTTTCCAGTCCGATCTGCCCACAAAGGGACCATGAACAGAACAGCAGCCAACGAGCTTCCCGTACCAAGAACAACATCCTCGCTGCAGAAAGGCTGGCCCCCTGACAGGCAACCTCTGACCCTCGCCTGGCCGACATGGGACTCAATTGGGGCGGATATACTACAGTCTAGTCTTAAAATGCTAGGGCTACCTTAGGGTTTATTACTCAAGTTCTAGTCCAAGTCTAGCATAACTTGTAACCACTCTCTCAAAGCTCAGGCAGCCAAGAAAGATGAATACTCATTAATCTTCACCTAACCTACTTTAACCATGATCTCCTTTTTGTTATTCACTATTTGTATTGAGCTCACTAACTCAGCTAATGTACCTAAACTAAATTAACATGCTATGTATATGCATCCATAATTTATCCCAGTTTTATTCTTTAACCTGCCTAAATAGCATGTATTAAGCTTGTTTGTAAAACAAAAAACTAGTGCATCGTACTAACATACCCCACTGCTCTCCCTGTTATGTAATCTTGGCTTAGAAATCTGCATGTGGATTGCCTCTGGGGTACCACATGCCTGTATGTTACCCTCATATGCACTACAAAAATAAAGAATTAAAAAAAAAAAAAAAAAAAAAAAAACATTAACTTGAACACAGCTTTTTTTTTATTACAAAAGTAAATATTTGCCGAGCACTTTGCATCTATTGATTTCACTTGGAATCCTTGTGAGTAATGTAAATAGATGTTATTTATTTTAACAAATCTTTAATTAAAAACAATATTAATTATACAGGCGCACGGACTGCAAGTCATATTGTAAGCTCGTTTGAGCAGGGTCCTCTTCAACCTATCGTTCCTGTAAGTTTTCTTGTAATTGTCCTATTTATAGTTACATCCCCCCTCTCATAATATTGTAAAGCGCTACGGAATCTGTTGGCGCTATACAAATGGTAATAATAATAATAATAATAATAATAATTTCTTATTTACCTCATGAATATTTCAGCAATCCGAAAGCCAATGCCGGATCCCCCACCTGTGATGAAGGCCACTCTCCCACTAGGAGTAAGAGAGTTACTTGATTAATACTCGTAACGTAACTCAGGTAGATTTCGCAGAGAATAAAGGAGACCCTTACCTGAGCAGGGTTGGGCTGTACATGTATGAGTATTCAGGGAGACAATCATCTGTTAAAACATCAGCAGGGGGCTGATCGAGGGTGGGCGGCTGTGACATGGCGCTCAGTGGGATACCTAGAAAACATTTACATTGTAAAGCGAGACAAAATATACATTTCTAAATCCACATTTCTATTTAAAAATTAAGAGATAATGTGTCAATGGCTTACACGTGGAACTTACTGAATTATTTACATAGGACTGGGGGTAGGATAACCTAGAGTAACCCTGTGTACAGTGCATTGTTTATTGTCAGATCTGAGTGCCAGCTTGTCCTGTCTTGTTGAAGAATATCTATGCAAGTGCAACTCCACTCATGGCCCATATGATATACTAACTGGCATGGGTGGAAGATTTGTGAAGGAAGGGATCAGTGTGGGACATGCAGGACAATTTACTGGGGGATCAAGGGTAACAAAATAAATGTATGTATACACACGTAGAAATATGCAGATTTCCATGCAAATACACCTCCACATTCACATTATTGACGCTGTACATAAATGTTTTCTTAGACCAACAAATACACCCTTTTATTCACACTTTTGAACTTACACAAATAGAATTAACACGCATACAACCCACATGCACTTACACTATAAAAAATATAATAAAAAATACATCCGTGCATCTTCATGCACTAACAAGACGCAAACATATATTTGGAGACTTTAAACAATAAACCACATTCAATAACACTATACAAACAACTACATACTCGCAAATAAAATGTACAATACACAAGACATCTACATTGGAACACACTGCTCCGAGATAGCCTATGTTTAATTCCCCAAGATGCCATTCTCCGTCACTGTGGGCATATTAACTTCCAATACAGGAGGATGGTCAATGCCGACCAATAGTGAGTACTGCTAATTAGTAAAGTGCATACTGTAATTGGAGCTTGGCCTCCAGGGCTATTAATGTGCTGAAACGATTTAAAAACACTGACACAGTTAAGGCACTTTACCCTAGAATTACACTGCAGGGTTACATATTAACCCAGGACGCCATGTAGGAAGAATAGTTGAACTCATAATTCTTTGTCATTTTAATGTAAACACATCCCAGTTGGTGATATCATCTGAATTAATCTACACAAATATCTCACCTCTTACAGCCCCATATTTAGTACAGCCCCAGATTAAATTTGAGAAACACACACACATATATATATATACACATATATATATATATATATATATATATATATATATATATATATATATATAGATAGATAGATAGATAGATAGCTAGCTAGAGAGAGAATGAGAATTCTTATGCATCACATAGAGTTTTCATTTCTATGGACTAAAGGCCACCAAATATTGCAGAACTACAGCTCCCAGGATGATCTGCCAATCTTAAAACTGGCAATGGATTAAGGGAATTGGAGTTCTACAATCAGATTCTAGGAGATCTACCACGTTCTAAGTGTGGAGCAGTCAGTATGGGCATTCCATTGGTTTCCATGGTGACTGTTCCACTGTTAGAATGTTGCCCCAGACTGTGTGTTGCTGTGAGTTTGGGGGTCACATGGCATGAACACAGGTTTCAGGGATTATGGTTAATATGCCGCCCCCACACACAGCGCTCTGTACTCACTGCTCCTCGTACACCGTCTGTGCTGGACTTTGTATCTTCCGCCTGGCAAAGGCCTCCCAAGCAGCAGGGCATGCCGGGACCTGTAGTTTGCAGCGTTCTCCTTGCGCATGCGCAGTGTGAAGCATAATGCAGGGCCAGTTCCAGCACCATGTTACAACGTCAACACAGGTAGGAGTTAGGATCAGCCCAGAGGATTCTGGGAAAATTCATCTAACCGGATCAACCACTGGGGGCGTGGGGAGGGTGAGATTTATCTGGGTTTGTCAAATATGTGGAGATACATTATTATCCCAATAAATTATTACTCCCCCCCCCCAAAAAAATATTATCCCAATAAATTATTATCCCCCCCCCCACTGTGGGGTGGAGGGGTGGGATTTATCTGGGTTTGTCAAATATGTGGAGATACATTATTATCCCAATAAATTATTACTCCCCCCCCCCAAAAAAAATATCCCAATAAATTATTATCCCCCACCCCCCCCACCCCACCCCCAAAAAAATATATCCCAATAAAAACAAATTATTATCCCAATAAATTATTATTCCAATTAAAAAAAAAATATTATCCCAATACATTATTATCCCAATAAATTATTATTCCAATAAAAAAAAATATTATCCCAATACATTATTATCCCCATAAATTATTATCCCAAAAAATGATTATCCCAATAATAAAAAAGAAAAAATATTATCCCAATAAATTATTTTTAGAGGCCATTTAAAAATAAAAAAAATATGTCCTTATAAAATAAAACCCAAATATAAAAGGTTAGGTATCTGACTTTTCAAGTAGGGCTGCAATATTCTCTGTTTTCCTGGACACAAACTGGCTTCTTCATGGTAACAGAACATATGGGAAGATTAAATGGGAGCCGTAACCTGTCCTGGAAATGACCCCATTCAATAAGTCATTAAAAATCACCTAAAACTTGTGTTAAACGTGTTTTCATAGAATGCTATTTTCGTTTTAATAGTAAGATTGTCAGGGTACCTGAAGCCTCTACCTCCGAAAGAGGTAGAGACTTAGTAGTTTACTCCTCCAGCAGGTCGGCTTCCTCCATCCCTCGCGGCTCCCCTAGACACTCTCACGCCGGCCGCGAGGGATCCGTCTCATTTTATGACGTCACGCACGCTGCCCGACGTCATGACGTCAGTCCGGACCGATCTGTCACTCAAGTGACTGGAAGCCACTCAGGACTCGTCGGAGGCGGGTATACTCACTGTAACCAGGGTATTTAAACCTGTTTCTCCCATTCACTCATTGCCCTGTCGTGATTCTAGCCTGTCTAGTCACACAGTGCTCTGGCGATTTCAGTTATTCCTTTGGTTCCGACCCGGCTAGTTTGACTTACTCTGTTTCCCTCTGGTATCCTTGACCCGGCTTGTTCCTCGCTCACCTGTCCTCTCGTTCCCTCGACCTCGGCTTGTTTCTGACCATTCTCTTTACTCTCCGTACGTTAGTCCGGCCATTCTAAGGTCCGGTATACGTACCCTGTCCTGTTTGTACTTTGCGTGTTGGATCCCTGTCCCGATCCTGACATTACGACAGGGCCAATGGATCCTGCAGGTACAAACAGTCAGGTTGGTCCTTCTGATTCCAGGTTTGACGCCATGGAACACAGAATGGACCAGATGGCACTAGCACTACAGGCGCTATTATCTCGTGCCAATAACCCACCTGAGGAGATCCGTACTACTTCCATCTCTCCTGTAAGTTCTGGTCTAGAGGTAGCCACTGTAGGTGCCCCTTCCCGTATTACCCCACCTGTACGTTATGGTGGTTCACCGGAGAAGTGTCGTGGTTTTTTGAACCAGATTAGTATCCACTTCGAACTGCAACCTCGCTCCTATCCCACAGATAGGGCGAAAGTTGGATTTATTATCACCCTACTCATTGAGAAAGCTCTGAGATGGGCCAACCCACTATGGGAGAATGATAACCCATTGGTATATAATTATAATGCCTTTGTAGCTGCATTTAGAAGAACTTTTGACCCTCCTGGTGATGTAGAATTATTAAAAAATCTTTATTGTACTTATATTGAATTACTGCACTAACTCCATTTTAACCTGATACTGTGACAAATCCTCCATTTTGTCCTCATAACCTGACTCCTCCATTTCCATATGAAAACTACATTACATGACAGAATTTCTCAGCACATCTAACACAATAAACAAAGACTGTATTCTCCATAAAGATATGACTAACCCAGGAACTGCTGAATTTCCCCTAACTCGCAACATAGTATAATTTAAAGGCCATGAGAACACAGTAGTAATGAAATGTTCTATTCATAAGAGACCTTGCACCTAACCACGAGATCTGACATCACCGACCGAGTAAAATGACGCTCAAGACCCCTTGTCCCCCACCCGTGTCCAAAAAAGTACCACCTCTTGGTGGGTGGACACGGAACTAACCACTTAGTTTATGATCCAATTAATTATATTGATAGGTGGACACTAATCCAGAGACTTAACAATTAATCCAATTAATGATGTTTATTCACTGATATCTTGATAATCAATGATGACGAAAATGTCTCTTAAAAGGGCCTGCGCGCCCTTTGATTCTGCACTTGCCAATAAATTTCCTCGAAGTTATTTTAACCTGAACTCCGTGTGTCAGACTGAATTACTTCAGCGTATATACGCAATTCAATTCTCTTTAATTTGGACAGGAACAGATAGACACTTAAACATTTTGGTTTACTGAAAAAGTACCATAACAACTTTGGCGCCCGAACAGGGACTCCGGGCTATGTCTGGCCGGTGAGCCGTCCTAAGGAAGACAAGGGTGGACGGAGGAATCCAGGGGGAAGGAAAGGAGATTGATCACCTCCAGGTACACGGTAGAGACTTCTGCAGAGCCACCGGTATGTTCCGGCCCCTTTGATTGACCCGTCCACGTGTCTGTGACTGCTTCCCGGGAGGACATCAAAGACAGGTAATATCTTGCCCGGAGTCTTATTACCCATTTGTTACCTGCATTTAGTCTATCTGTTGCCTGGGTGTGTCTAGTTTGGTTGCCCGGGCTGAATGTTTATTTGTTTCCCCTTTTTGGGATAAAGGGGGGGTGGACCCGTGGTAGTTTGCCTGAGGGTCCTGTGTTTGTCTGTTTCCCCTTTTGGGATAAAGGGGGGTGGACCCGGGGGATTTGCCTGGAGTCCTGTTGCCTGTTTTACTCCTTTTAGGAGCCACGTGTCTGTGGCTGTAGGGAAAAAGGGGGGTTGACCTGTGGAAGTTTCCTGGGGGTCTTCTTTGCCTGTTTACTTCTTTTAGGAGCCTCGTGGCTGTGGCTGTAAGGAAAAAGAAGTTTGTGGAACTGAGGGATCTGTGTAGAATCATAGTTTCCTGTGATCCAATTTTGTGTCACTTTGATAGCCTAGCTAGCTTCACTGTGCGCTTTCGGACCCTCCAGCTCTAGTTGAGTTGGGGGCATCCTGACCCGGACCATCCAGCTCTAGTTGAGTTGGGGACGTCCTGACCCGGACCATCCAGCTCTAGTTGAGTTGGGGACGTCCTGACCCGGACCCTTCGGCTCTAGTTGAATTGAAGGTCCACTGATTATTTAATTGTGGTAGGAGACTTAGCCTTGTGGCAGGGGACTCAGTTTCCTGGGGGGATTCAGGCAGGCATTGCTTGTTTTCCGCATCACGTGGTAGTGAGACTTATAAAGTGGGTTTTATAGGGGCACTACGGGAGTGAGGGTGGCGCGGCCACTTTAAGTGGACTGCTGTAACGAGGGAGGCTAGAAAGGATTTCGGACCGGTGTTAGCTGTTATCCTTGGCCGCTGGTAGTGAGACTTTGTGAAGTCATTCTCCGAGCGGGGACACTACGGGGTTGAGAAAGGTGACTTTGGAGTAAGCACATGATTAAAGGAAAGGAATTACTGTTGATTTCATTTGAACTGTGATGCATGCACTGTATTTCAATTGTACTGTTGTCTTGTTTGTTTAATGTGGAGTCATTTAAACTCCTGTGTCTGTCCCTAAGGATTTTTTCCTTACTCTTTTCCTTTTCTACACTTCCTGTACTATTATACTATCCACTCCCATTCCTCTTAATAGAGAAGTGATTGGTCACACACTTCTCACCTCGCTCCAATCCGTGTCTACCACCCCGGGTAGGCGGATTCAGTGACTAGTCTACGTTTTGGGAAGACGCACTTGACAAAGACCCACGATTCTCAGGTGGCAGTCGAGCATTGTAGACGTTCCGGTTCAATTTTCCTTGTCTTTCCCTATATCTAGGACGCTGGTGTAGGGGGAAAGGGATTATGGGGTAGGATTTAAGTAAGCCCAGTAAGGGCTGGTTAGCATGTGATTTAGTTGATGACAGAGAGGGTGAGGAGATGGTTAAAGGTGTTGAAAAGATTGCAAAAGTATGTAAAATTGCTGTGCCGACATGTGGCAGATTGCAACCAGAAAGTTGGCGTAGATTATTGATGGAAAAGAGAGGCAAGCTTGCAAATAATGATTTATTAAAGACAGCTGAAGCATGGTACAGAGTAGCGAAGGCTATTCAGCAAGAAGGTTGGGTTGAGGAAGAAATAATTCACAAGGGTGTGAAAATGTTTGTATACCATAATAATTGTGTTGCTGGGGCCTGTCCTCAGCCAGCGCCCCAAAATGGCGCCCAGGGGATGTCTATCCCCAAGGTTCAGTCAGCAATGGGAGATTGCCAGCTGACTAGGTATCCCACTCCCAATCCTCCCAGCCCCCATCCCGTCACCTCTCCCGTTTGTCCGGTCCTAAATTCTGATGGATCTTACTTTTCCCCTTCTCCTTCCCTAACACTCCCATCATCCTCATCCATCCCTAAGCTACCTTCTGTGCCTAATCCTAACATTTCATCTGCCATCCCTTCCCCGCACTTTCTCTCCGTTGATAATCCTACCCTCCCATCTGCATCTGCCCAGTTAGCTAACTCCTCCTCTCCTGCCACTGTCAATCTTGCTGATCCCACTCCGGCTCCTCCTTCTTCACCCGCCTCTACTGATTCTTCTCCATCCTCTCCCTTGTCCGTCCCTACCACAACCCAAGTTCCCACCCCCTCTGCCAATCCCTACCCAACCTTCCTGCCCACTCCAGGTTCCGCCCCAACCCCCACCCAGATGGCTTGGCCATACCCCTTCCCATACCCCATGTCCATGCCCTATCCAGGTTATCCATACCCCTTTCCCCAAGCCACTCCCCAGGTGTCAGGATCGGGTCAGGGATCCAACACGCAGAGTACAAAGAGTAGCAGATACGTATACCGGTCCTTAGAATGGCCGGACTAACGTATAACTACAATAGAATGGTCAGAGACAAGCCGAGGTCGAGGGAACGAGAGGACAGGTAAGCGAGAGACAAGCCGGGTCAAGGATAACAGAAAGGCAGGAGAGAAAACAACAAAGCCGGGTCAGAACCAAAAGACAAGTGAATAATAAAGCACTGTGTGACTAGGCGGACTAGAACCACGACAGGGCAATGAGTGAATGAGAGAGCCACTGTTAAGTATCCTGGCTAGGGAGAGAAGACACGCCTCCGGCGAGTCCTGATTCGTCTCCCGAGATTTGAGTGGCAGGGCGTTCCGGGTTGGCGTCATGACGTCTACCTCCGGTCCTCCTGTTATAAAAGGAAGTGACTCCCTCGCGGCCGGCGTTAGCAAGACCGAGTGAACCGCGGGAGGAGACATGCCGTCCGGACGGATAAACTTCTAAGTCTCTACCCTTCTCAAAGGTAGAGACTTCAGGTACCCTGACAGTACCCCCCCCCTCAGATACGCCCACCGGGCGGAAGGAGCCGGGGCGAGATGGAAAGCGGGAGTGAAATGCCCTGCGAAGACGAGGAGCATGAACATCCTCTTGTGGTACCCAACTCCTCTCCTCAGGACCATATCCCTTCCAGTCCACTAAATATTGTACCCGGCCCCGGGAGACACGAGAATCAATAATGGAGTTAACCTCATATTCCTCCTGACCCTCCACCTGAACAGGGCGCGGAGGGGCGATTGTGGAGGAGAATCTGTTACAGATTAGAGGTTTCAGCAAGGACACGTGAAAGGAGTTCGGGATGCGTAAATTAGCTGGGAGAGCCAGACGATATGCCACTGGGTTAATTCGAGTCAAGATCCTGTAGGGACCAATATAACGAGGAGCGAATTTCATGGAAGGAACTTTAAGACGAATATTCCTAGTACACAACCACACTCTATCGCCTGGAACAAAATTCGGAGCCGCCCTTCTACGTTTGTCAGCATGTCTCTTAACCAGTACAGAATTGTGTAGAAGAATCTGTCGAGTCTGATCCCACAACTTCCTCAAATTGGCCACATGGACATCAACCGACGGCACTCCTTGGGAAGGAGAAACCGGGGGAAGAATAGATGGATGAAAGCCATAGTTCATGAAGAAGGGGCTTGAATGCGTAGAGTCACAAACGAGATTGTTGTGCGCAAACTCCGCCCAAGGAATCAAACCGACCCAATCGTCCTGGTGTTCGGAAACAAAACAACGTAAGTATTGCTCAATCTTCTGGTTGGTTCGTTCAGCAGCTCCGTTAGACTGAGGATGATAGGCGGACGAAAAATTCAATTTGATGCCTAATTGAGAACAGAAGGACCTCCAAAAACGTGAAACAAATTGGGAGCCTCTATCAGAAGTGATCTCCGAAGGAATCCCATGCAAGCGAAAAATCTCTTTAGCAAAGACCTCCGCCAATTCCGGGGAAGTCGGGAGTTTAGGCAAGGGTACGAAATGTGCCATCTTGGTAAACCTATCGACTACGGTGAGGATAACAGTGTGCTTTTTAGAAACAGGCAGATCCACAATAAAATCCATTGCCACACAGGACCAAGGTTTGTCAGGTATTTCCAGAGGTTGTAGAAGGCCACAAGGAAGCGAATGTGGTAGTTTAGTTTTAGTACAGACCACACAAACCCCGATAAAATCCTTAATATCCTTCCGTAACGACGGCCACCAGAAATCCTTGGAGATCAAAGAATACGTCTTGCGAACACCCGGATGACCCGCCACCTTACTCTCGTGAAGACACTGTAAGAGCTCCAATTGGAGTTCAGGAGGGACGAAAAGTCTGGAAGCCGGAGTCAGTCTAGGTGCCAGATGCTGCAAGTTCCTTATCTGATCAAGTAGCGGAGAATGAACTTTGAGAGTAGTGTAAGCGATAATGTTACACTTGGGGACTATAGCGGACAAAACCGGCTCAGATACAGCAGCAGGTTCATATTGGCGAGATAAGGCGTCGGCCTTAGAATTCTTAGAACCTGGCCTATATGTGAGTACGTAGTTGAAGTGAGTGAGAAATATGGACCAACGAACCTGTCTAGATGATAGTCGTTTAGCCTCTCCAATATAGGATAAGTTTTTATGATCTGTCAAAATAGTAACAGGATGCAAAGTACCCTCCAATAAATGTCTCCACTCCTTCAAGGCCATTATAACCGCTAGTAGCTCCCTGTCACCGATGTCATATCTGCTTTCAGTACCTGACAATTTTTTGGAAAAGTAACCACAAGGATGTAATGGTTTATCTACACCCAACCTTTGGGACAGAACAACACCTATACCTGTCTCAGAAGCGTCAACCTCGAGTAGGAAAGGTAGAGTAGTATCAGGGTGAACTAAAATTGGTGCGGAAGCAAACAGCTCCTTGAGTGTCTTAAAAGCCAGAAGTGCTTCAGTAGACCAATTCTTAGTCTCAGCCCCTTGTTTGGTCATATTGGTGATGGGAGCAATGATAGAGGAGTATCCCTTAATGAAACGTCTGTAGTAATTAGAGAAACCAATGAATCTCTGGATAGCCTTGAGACCCTTAGGTAAAGGCCACTCTAATATGGATTGGAGCTTCTCCGGGTCCATTTCAAACCCCTCCCCAGAAATCACATATCCAAGAAAGGTAGTTTGGGATTGGTCAAAGCTGCATTTCTCTAGTTTGCAGTATAAGCCATGCTGAAGAAGTTTGTGTAAAACCCTTCTGACTTGTCTGTGGTGAGTCTCAATATCCCTGGAATGTATAAGTATATCATCAAGGTATACAATCACACAGTCATCTTGAAACTCCCTAAGAACCTCATTAATAAGGTCCTGAAATACCGCCGGGGCATTGCAGAGACCAAAAGGCATTACAGTATACTCATAGTGCCCATATCGAGTATTGAATGCAGTTTTCCACTCGTCACCGTCGTGGATTCTCACCAAATTATAAGCACCTCTAAGGTCTAACTTAGTGAAAATTTTAGAACTTTTTAATCGATCAAAAAGCTCGGTGATCAAGGGAATCGGATATACATTTCTGATGGTTATCTTATTAAGGCCTCGGTAGTCAATGCAAGGTCTTAAAGAACCATCCTTCTTTTTAACGAAAAAGAATCCAGCCCCAGCAGGAGAGGAGGATCTTCTAATGAACCCCTTGTCTAGGTTTTCACGAATATACTCTTCTAGAACTAAGTTTTCATTCGTAGACAAAGGGTAGACATGACCCCTGGGGGGCATGGTACCAGAAAGTAAATTAATTTTGCAATCAAAAGGCCTATGTGGTGGTAAGGTATCAGCCTTTCTTTTGTCAAATACTGCCTTTAAATCTTGATACAAGGACGGTATCTGTACTTTGGTAGAGTCGGTAGCGTTATTAAGTGAGTTGACACTACAAAGAGGTGACACTTTCTTTAAACAATTCTCTTGACAATTCTGACCCCACGAAACTATTTCCCCTGATCTCCAATCTATAACAGGGTTATGTCTCTTAAGCCAGGAGTATCCCAGGACTATGGGAACAGAAGGAGATGAAATGAGTAGTAAGGATATTTCCTCCTTGTGTAGAATACCAGCAGTTAAGTAAAGAGGTGTGGTTTCCCGGAAAATCACAGGCTCAACTAAAGGTCTACCATCAATGGCTTCAACAGCCAAGGGTGTCTTCCTTAACTGGGATGGGATAGTGTGTTTGGTGAGAAACTTTTGGTCGATAAAACTCTCAGCAGCGCCGGAGTCTATCAATGCCATAGTCTCTAAGGTTCCCTTCTCCCAAGTTAAAGAGACCGGTAATAGGAGTCTATGTTCTTTGTAGTTATGAGTAGAGGACAAAATCGAAACACCCAAGGTCTGTCCTCTAGAGAAACTTAGGTGCGAGCGTTTCCCGGACGTCTGGGACAGCTCAAACGTACATGACCTCTGACCCCACAATACATACACAGTCCCTCTCTTCTCCTGAACTGTCTCTCCTCCTCTGAGAGACGAGTAAGGCCTAACTGCATAGGTTCTGAAACCTGTGGATCTTTGGTTTCAGAAATTTGAAATGATGGTGCTAGTCTAGAGGAAGATTTAGCGGTTCTATCTCGAGTATTCTGTCTCTCCCTTAGACGTTCGTCAATACGAGAGATAAAGGAAATTAAGTCCTCCAGGTTCTCGGGAAGCTCTCTTGTCGCTACCTCATCAAGTATTACATCAGATAATCCATTTAAGAATACGTCTATATAGGCCTGTTCATTCCATTTTACCTCTGACGCCAAAGACCTGAACTCTAGTGCATAATCCACAAGTGTTTGGTTGTCTTGTCTAAGGCGCAACAGTAATCTGGCTGCATTGGCCTTCCTGCCAGGAGGGTCAAAAGTTATTTTAAAAGCAGCTACAAAGGAATTATAGTTATAGACTAATGGATTATCATTCTCCCACAACGGATTAGCCCATCTCAGAGCTTTCTCAATGAGTAAGGTAATAATAAATCCCACCTTTGCCCTATCAGTAGGGTATGAACGGGGCTGTAGCTCGAAATGAATACTGATCTGGTTCAAAAAGCCACGACACCTCTCAGGGGAACCAGCATAACGTACAGGTGGAGTAACTCGGGAAGAAGCACCTACAGTAGCTACCTCTAACCCCGAACCCACAGAAGAAGCAGACGTATTACGCATCTCCTCAGGTGGATTAATAGGGCGAGACAGCAGCGCCTGTAGTGCTAGAGCCATCTGATCCATCCTATGATCCATGGCGTCAAGCCTAGGATCAGGAGAACCAAGCTGACAATTTGTACCTGCAGGATCCATGGCCCTGTCGTAATGTCAGGATCGGGTCAGGGATCCAACACGCAGAGTACAAAGAGTAGCAGATACGTATACCGGTCCTTAGAATGGCCGGACTAACGTATAACTACAATAGAATGGTCAGAGACAAGCCGAGGTCGAGGGAACGAGAGGACAGGTAAGCGAGAGACAAGCCGGGTCAAGGATAACAGAAAGGCAGGAGAGAAAACAACAAAGCCGGGTCAGAACCAAAAGACAAGTGAATAATAAAGCACTGTGTGACTAGGCGGACTAGAACCACGACAGGGCAATGAGTGAATGAGAGAGCCACTGTTAAGTATCCTGGCTAGGGAGAGAAGACACGCCTCCGGCGAGTCCTGATTCGTCTCCCGAGATTTGAGTGGCAGGGCGTTCCGGGTTGGCGTCATGACGTCTACCTCCGGTCCTCCTGTTATAAAAGGAAGTGACTCCCTCGCGGCCGGCGTTAGCAAGACCGAGTGAACCGCGGGAGGAGACATGCCGTCCGGACGGATAAACTTCTAAGTCTCTACCCTTCTCAAAGGTAGAGACTTCAGGTACCCTGACACCAGGTTCCGGTCATGCCCAGTCCGATACAGTCTGCCCCGGATGTGCCCACATCCAACATGGCCGCCACTTCTTCCCTTAACCCCAATGCAACTTCCTTCCCCGCCTCCAATATGGCGGCCCCCAGTCATCCAGCGCCCCTGATGCCGGTACTTCCCGGTGATTACCGATCCCATGATTATGACCCAATGGCGACTCCTGCCTCCGGGACTCCCTCTCATCCCCCGGCCCTGTCACCTCAGGTGATCCCCTCACGCAGAAGGGCCCAGATCATAGAATTAGATGAGGAAGAGGATGACAGGGATGACAGGCTGTCCCAGGATTCATTAGAGGCTGCAAGAGTCTCGACCCACCGTTCTATTGAAGATCCCTTCGGCCATAAGGGTCGGGGAGAGCGGGCCCCTCCTAAATATGTTGCTTTTAATCCCACACAAGCTAGTGCTTTAATGAAATCTCTCCCTGACCCAGAGAAGCAGCCTATGCCTTTTTACCGAGGGATAGTTCAGATACAAAAGACTTATTCCGCCGCCTGGCGTGACCTACTGAGCATTTGTGCTATTAAAGCAGGGGATGCATATTGGCCCAGCATGGCCCGTCACCTCAGTACAGATCTGCTTACAAGTGATGTTGATTATCCCTCCGGAGTAACCTTTTGCAATCAATTAAGAGATTGGGCTAAGGATAAACTTGCAGATCAAGCTGCTGGCCTTACTGATGTTGTGCAAGACAAAGGAGAATCAGTGGAAAGGTTTCATGCAAGACTATATCAAATGTTTACAGATCTGGGATTTGATCTCACAGACAAAATTCATTCACAAATGCTATCAGGTGCGTTTGTCCAAGGTGTTAAAGATTCCATACGCAAGGGAATCATTGCTGCACGCCCTGAATATAAGGTTGTTCCTCTAGATACCTTACTCCTAGTTGCTAGAGGCTTGGAATCTGCCCAGACCCCCAGAAGACCCAATCCAGCTCCCCTCATGGTGGCCCGTGCCGCCCCCATCACCCCTGGCACCAAGGGTGTCAAGTTAGAGGATGTAACTTGCTTTAATTGTGGGGCTAAGGGACACTACAGAAGTGACTGTCCAGAACCCAAAAGGGAACCGGGGGAGCCCAAAAAGTTTCCCACAGGGGAGCCCAAAAAGTTTCCCAAGCCTGCCCCGGCCCCTAAGGCCGAGAACACGGTTCCAATTGTTGAGGAACCAGATGATTAGGATATTGGCAAACCTGTGTCATTAACCCCTGTCATGGCAGTGTCTACAGGGGATAAAGGGGGGGGGGGGCACTTGCCACAGTGACTTTACCCATTGAAGGCCAACCTACCACATTTCTTATTGACACAGGCGCAGCCCGAAGTGTTCTCAGAGAACAAGACCTGCCAGACCCATCTTTCTTGTCAAGTATTGATGTCTCCTGTGTTGGAGTGGATGGCCAGCCGAGACACAGTCCTCTGACAACCCCTCTGCGGGTTGGCACAAGCTTACTTGCTCGTTTTGTAGTTTCCTCCACATGCCCAATTAACCTGTTAGGCGCTGATGTCCTCTCACGCCTGCAGGCATCTATAACCTTCACTCCAGATGGACAGGTAGAAATGTTTACACCTCTATCTGTTTCTGACACTTCAGCCCTGTGCTCCTTACCTTTGATGCTGCAATTAGAAAAACCCTATAAGGAAGCAGCAGAACCTAGGTCCAATTTCCCAGATGAGTTAAAAACTCAGGTGCCTGCTAAGTTATGGTCCTCGGGCCCAGAGGATATAGGTCACCTAAATGTCCCACCTGTGGTGGTTAAGCTGATTCCAGGAGCTAAGTTACCAAGGAAACCACAATATCCTCTAAAACCAGCACAGGCTGCAGCCATTTCTATTCACATCAAAGCACTCCTGGAAAATGGTGCTCTAGTGAAGTGTAAATCAGAATGTAACACTCCATTATTTCCTGTAAAGAAGAAGACTCTAAAAGGTGAGCCAGTAAAGTACAGAATGGTTCAGGATCTACGTGCTGTTAATGAAGCCACTGTCCTGGACACCCCTCTTGTACCAAACCCCCACACTCTACTCTCTGGCGTCCCACCTTCTGCAAAGTACTTTACAGTCATTGACCTAGCTAATGCTTTTTTCAGTGTTCCACTGGATCCATCCTGCCAATACCTGTTTGCTTTCACCCACGAAATGCAACAGTATACATGGACTGTCATGCCCCAAGGGGCTCAAAATTCTCCAAGTCAATTTGCAAAGGCCATGTGTACCATCCTTGACCCATGGCAAGCTGAACACCCAGAAGTTGTTCTACTCCAGTATGTGGATGATTTGCTGCTCTGTGGAGATGATATACCCACTACTGAAAAGAGTTCAATTAGTCTGCTTTGCTATTTGGCAGAACAAGGATGCAAAGCTTCACTTCTCAAACTGCAGTTCTGTCAACCTTCAGTGATTTTCCTTGGACATTGCCTATCTCAAGGTACCAGACATCTCACTCGGGACCGAGTCAGAGCAATTCTCGACATTCCACCCCCAAGGACTTCAAAATCTCTTCATGCCTTCTTAGGCCTCATTTCCTATTGCAGAGCATGGATCCCAGAAGCCTCTCTGCTTATGCAACCTCTCTATGATGCACTCAAGTCAGACCCATTCGGCCTGACCAACGAAGCTTTGGACAATTTCAAATCTCTTAAACGTGCCATTGTCTCTGCTCCTGCCTTGGGCCTACCAGACTACACCAAACCTTTCAAATTATTTGTCTCTGAAAGACTAGGCCATGCCACAGGAGTCCTTACCCAAACTAATGACTTAAAAGGTCGCCAGAGGCCTATTGGATACTTTTCATGTCAACTGGACATTGTGGCTAGAGGGACCCCTTCCTGCCTTAGGGCTGTTTTTGCTGCAAGAGAACTCATTGAAAGAACCTCAGACCTGGTCCTTGGCCACCCTTTGGTTGTTTTGGCCCCTCATGACATCTCTGCCATTATCAACCAAGTCCAGCTCAAGCACGTGTCTCCCGCTAGACACCTGCGTCTGCAATGTCATCTTCTTCTGCCTGACAACATTTCTATACAAAGATGTCAGGTCCTTAACCCATCCACTCTTCTTCCACTCCCTGAGGGGGGTATCTACTATGGGTTTGTCACAGATGAAACCTACATCTACCTTCTCTGTGGATGTATCAAGAAAATGCATCCACATTTAACTTTCCACAAAGACAAGACACCTCTCTGTGAAGGTCCGGATTATGCCTTCTGTACCATGTGGTACAAGCCGGACATTACTCCTGAACCTTGCTATGAAGATGAGCTCTACCACTGGTTTGAAGTAAAGCTCACTGCCCAAGATTTCTATTGTGATTCGGAAGGCAACAGCGTGGTCCTGATCCAACTGCCCCCAGAACTCAATTACCTATACCGCCATTGGGATACTGCTATTCCACATATTCCTGTTACCAAGTTGAAGACAAGATCATGGAATGACCTTGGGCCCATGGCAAAATTATGGGCCACCATGGATGAATCACAACTACAGGAAAATGGCATTGCCAAATACCCAGCAACTGACCTTCTTGAAGCATGGCCACGCCATTTCCTGGAAAAGGAATTTAAAGACCTAATTATAACAAATAACTATGACCCAGAAACTCCTCATGACTGTTTCGAACAGATGAAAATGGAAACAGTGCACTTACCAACTGTGCATGAGAATCCATTACCGGATCCGGATTTTACTCTGTTTGTGGATGGTTCAAGGTATGCTGATGAAGAAGGAAAATACCACACAGGATATGCCGTAACCACAACAGAGGAAGTTCTCAAATCATCACCTCTACCGCCAGCAATGTCTGCGCAAGAAGCTGAATTGCAAGCCCTGACTTCAGCATGCAAGATTTCCGAGGGAAAACGTGCCAACATCTATACAGATTCAAGATATGCTCTGGGTGTGGCACATGACTTCGGCCTCATTTGGAAGACAAGAGGATTTCTTACCACTGCCGGTACACCAGTCAAACACAGCTCTGCAATCAAGGAACTAATGGATGCCCTCCTACTCCCTGAAGAAGTGGCCGTTTTGAAAGTGAAGGCACATGGGAAATTGGATTCGGATGAAGCTAAGGGCAACCATTTAGCTGATCAGGCTGCTAAGCAAGCGGCCAGAGATTTGCAGGAAGTGGATGAAGAAGTGTCCGGTCAAGAAGAAGTTATTCCTATCTTTACCTTGCAAACTCTTCCTACTGACCTAAGAATTTTGCGAGAACAACAAGCTGCAATTACCCCTGAAGAAATCCAGAAATGGAAAAAGAAAGGAGCTATCCTAAAAGACGGAATTTACTATAACAACTCTAAATTTTGCCTTCCGAAGAATTTATTTCCAGCAGTTGTCCAATGGGCACATGGGCCCGCACATCTGTCAAAAGACCTAATGGCCGCCCTCATTCAAAAGTATTATGAAGCACCTGGAATCACAACTTTGATCAACAATTTCTGTAAGGCCTGTGTCATTTGTGCAAAATGCAATCCAGGAAGACCAATCAGGGTACCTGCAAAGCACCTAGCGAAACCCATGTACCCATTCCAGAGAATTCAAATTGACCACATTCAAATGCCCAAGAGTGGGCCTCATGAATATGCACTAGTAATAGTGGACATGTTCTCAGGCTGGCCAGAAGCCTACCCAGTGGCCAATATCACTGCAAAATTAACCGCAAAACGTCTACTGACAGACATTGTATGTAGATTTGGACTTCCAGAAGTCATTGAAAGTGATCAGGGCCCAGCCTTTACTGCAACAATAACTAAAGAAATTTGGACCGCTCTGGGGGTGACCCTAGCCTTTCATACCCCTTACCACCCACAAAGTAGTGGTAAAGTAGAGCGCATGAATGGCACTCTAAAAGCCAGAATGTTAAAAATGTCACAAGAAACAAAGATGCCCTGGCCAGAAAGCCTGCCAATAGCTTTATTCAGCGTTAGACACACACCTAGAGGGAAGCACTCGTTATCCCCATATGAAATTCTATTTGGGACAGCACCCAGACTAGGTTGTTATTATCCGCAACAGTTACAGCTCCAATCTGATGTTTTAGTAGACTATGAAACTGAACTTGCAAGTGTCTTGAACAAAATACATGCCCAAGTTTTCTCTTCAATTCCAGATCCTGATTTGGACACAGGCACCCATAACCTGCTTCCCGGAGATTGGGTTCTGGTCAAGAAGTTTGTGCGGAAAAGTACCCTGGAACCAAGATTTGACGGGCCATTCCAAGTTCTCCTGATCACCGCAACCTCCGTCAAAGTGGCCGGTAGGCCACATTGGATCCACGCTTCCCACTGCAAAAAGTCTCCTGCCCCAGAGGAAGCAGATACCGCACAACCATGTACCTCTGGTACATTGTCTCCTTAATTAGTTTAATTAAGGCCCAGCAAGTAGCCATCACTAAAGATGTTAGTGGGTACACCTTCTGGTATAATTCATCATGTACCCGTGTGGCTACCTATACCTTTGATTATTGTGACATCGTAGAATGCCCATTCTCAACACCACAAATCCAGAATATCTATAGAGATATCCCTCATGCAAAAGACCCATATGTTTGTGTAGTTGACAAACAATGGGGGCACAATTGTGGCCGTTGGGGGGCGGCGGGATGGAATGCCGGGCCTTCCTGGGGTTACAAGCCAAAAAGTGCCTTATCTAAAGTAGATGATCATGGTAGGTCCCTCCTTCAAAGAATGACTCTAAGAAAGCCTGGAGGAGGCACACCAATGAAATTAATTCTTAATATTGAGCATCCAAGCCCAACGGATGCAGACCGATATGTAATGGGGATGTATTGGAAAAAGGGTTCCTACACTAAATTAGGGCATTTCTACCTTAAAGATATGTGTAATTCCCCTGAGTGGCGAGGAGCTACTCACATGGTCATAAATCCATTAAAACCACACATCCAGTCCTTTAAGGACATGATGGCCATTGCTAACCCCACCTTTGAAGATACCATGGCCGCTGAAACAGGTTTTAATGATGTTAACCTATGGTTAGAATGGATGAAATATAATGCCAACAAGCATAACAGAACCGCATGCTATGTGTGTGGTGGTGCCCGACCTCATCTGGGCACTGTACCTTTAACCTTGCCAGTAGATGCAGAAAATTGTGTTTTAAGTCTTTTTGCCTACCAATATGATTTCAACAGGTCTCTATGTCAAGCATGGACAGCGGAGTATCCTCTTCTAGCCAAAAATGTCAGACCTCCTAATGGTATTACAATATATAAAGGTAATTACACTTGCTATGCCATGCACGATGGGATTGGTAAATTTGTAGGTAACTTTCCCGAAGGATATTGTGCTACATATAGAACTGTTCCTGTACGTTTACTGCAGCATCACACTAGGTCATTAGGAGATATTTACTGGTTGTGTGGGGATTTACAGCTAAGATCCAGAATGGACACAGAGTGGTGGGGGGAGTGTACTTTGACTAAGGCCATTATGCCTATACACATTATCTCTGACACACACCTCAACACCCATGAGCCCAGCCACACTAAGGTTAAGCGTGAAGCCCCAGTAAAAGGAAGTTTTGACCCTCACATTTACATTGATGCCATTGGGGTACCTAGGGGGGTACCCAACGAGTTTAAAGCAAGAGATGAGGTTGCTGCAGGATTTGAATCAATTTTTACCATAGTTACCGCAAACAAGAATTTAAACTGGATAAATTATATTTATTACAATCAACAGCGTTTTGTTAATTACACCAGAGACGCCCTCCAGGGATTAGCCGAACAGTTACAGGCCACATCCCAAATGGCTTTCCAAAATAGAATAGCCCTAGATATGATCCTAGCCGAAAAAGGAGGGGTATGTCAAATTTTGCCCGACACCATGACATGTTGTACCTACATCCCAGAAAACACAGGCCCTAATGGTAAAGTAACTTTAGCCATAGAAAAATTAAATGACCTCTCTGAAGAGTTAAAAAGAAATTCTGGGATAAAAGATCCCTGGGACAGATGGTTTGGTTGGATGACGGGTTGGCAAAAGGCTTTAATGCATATTGGTATGGCAATTCTAATTTTTCTTTTTATCTTTGCTCTTCTCTTTTGTTGTGTCTTCCCTTGTCTGAGAAAAGCCCTCACGAAGACTGTTGACCAAGCGGCACCCACTTTCACACATCTTGAAGTTGATGACCAAGATTTCCAGGATCTCAACTCACCCTGTTTGCCGCTGCAATCTATCCCTTTTGAAGATAAAGTGCGAGAATTCTAGGAAGGGACCACCTTAGGGACAGCATCTGTCAGTGAATGGTAAAGGCCCCGTGTGGAGAAGTGGTGGGTTAGCCGCCATGGGCCACCCATGGGTGTGAAGTGTTCGAGAGCCATACTGACAGATGAGTTAGCCTGTTAGGGTCAGAATTAGGGACAGACTTGCACTTTGCATTAACACCTAGCTAGCGGCCGCGGGGTTTCTGTGCCTTTGGGCTAACACATCTTCTGATACTAACAAATAAAGTTTTTTATCTCTTAGAATTTAACATTTCATAGGGGGGACTGATGTAGAATTATTAAAAAATCTTTATTGTACTTATATTGAATTACTGCACTAACTCCATTTTAACCTGATACTGTGACAAATCCTCCATTTTGTCCTCATAACCTGACTCCTCCATATGAAAACTACATTACATGACAGAATTTCTCAGCACATCTAACACAATAGACAAAGACTGTATTCTCCATAAAGATATGACTAACCCAGGAACTGCTGAATTTCCCCTAACTCGCAACATAGTATAATTTAAAGGCCATGAGAACACAGTAGTAATGAAATGTTCTATTCATAAGAGACCTTGCACCTAACCACGAGATCTGACATCACCGACCGAGTAAAATGACGCTCAAGACCCCTTGTCCCCCACCCGTGTCCAAAAAAGTACCACCTCTTGGTGGGTGGACACGGAACTAACCACTTAGTTTATGATCCAATTAATTATATTGATAGGTGGACACTAATCCAGACACTTAACAATTAATCCAATTAATGATGTTTATTCACTGATATCTTGATAATCAATGATGACGAAAATGTCTCTTAAAAGGGCCTGCGCGCCCTTTGATTCTGCACTTGCCAATAAATTTCCTCGAAGTTATTTTAACCTGAACTCCGTGTGTCAGACTGAATTACTTCAGCGTATATACGCAATTCAATTCTCTTTAATTTGGACAGGAACAGATAGACACTTAAACATTTTGGTTTACTGAAAAAGTACCATAACACTGGTAGGAAGGTTAATGCAGCCAGATTACTGTTGCGCCTGAGACAGGAGAACCGAACACTTGTGGATTATGCACTAGAGTTCAGGTCTCTGGCGGCAGAAGTCAAGTGGAATGAGCAGGCTTATATAGATGTATTTTTGAACGGGCTATCAGATATTATCCTTGATGAGGTTGCTACTAGGGAGCTTCCTGAGAATTTAGAGGACTTAATTTCGTTCATTTCTCGTATTGATGAGCGTTTAAGAGAGAGACAGAACACTAGAGAGAGGAACTTCAGACCTGCCTTTAAATTAGCCCCTACATTTCAAAGTCCTGATTCCAATACCTCACTGTATCCTGAACCTATGCAGATAGGCAATACTCGCCTCTCTGAAGAGGAGAGGCAGTACAGGAGAAGGGAGGGTTTATGTATGTATTGTGGAGCCAGAGGTCATTTGCGTCTGAATTGTCCTACTCGCTCGGGAAACGCCCGCACCTAAGTTTCTCTAGAGGACAGGCCTTGGGTGTTTCTATTTTGTCCTCTACGCATAATTATAAAGATCACAGGCTTCTGCTACCAATTTCTTTAACGTGGGAGAAGGGAATACTAAAGACCATGGCCTTGATAGATTCCGGAGCTGCTGAGAATTTTATCGACCAAGTCTTTGCTACTAAACACACTATCCCATCCCAGTTAAGGGATACACCCTTGGCCGTTGAGGCCATAGATGGTAGACCTTTACTTGAGCCTGTTATCTCTCGTGAGACTATACCCATTAACTTAACTATTGGTATCTTACACGAGGAGAACTTATCACTTATGCTCATTTCATCTCCTTCTGTTCCCATAGTCCTGGGCTACCCATGGTTAAAGAGACATAACCCTATTATCGATTGGGAATTAGGGGAGATAATCTCATGGGGCCAGGGTTGTCAGGAGAGGTGTTTACGCAGGGTGTCTCCATTGGCTATGATTAACACACCAGATAGTTCTACCCAGTCTACAGGGAGACAGATACCTCCTCTGTACATAGACTTAAAAGCAGTGTTCGATGGGGGGCGGGGCCTGACAGCTAAGATGGCCGGTCGCACACTTGAAGAGCTCCTGTAAGAACAGACAAAAGTATGAAACGACCGGCCGATCTAACAGCTTTAGCGGTAAACGGCGACCGAGATCAGACACAGAACGACTCCCTGAACTCAACGATACAAGTCCGGCATCGGTACGCCACGGACACGCTTCAGCTGACCATGGGGCCTACAACAGAGCAGAACCTGAGGCCCGGGGGAGACGGCCGATCCCCTGGCAAGGGATGCGCTTCTCGGCAGAAACCCATTACAGCCCTGCTGCCCCCCCCTCTGGACCGGCGGGGGACATCCCGGTCCTCGCAGGGGACGATTAGCCCCATACTCGCACCAGAACAAGTGACACAACCGTCAACCAAACAAAGCTCACAAGGCCCAGGCAAGATGGCGCGGCCGCGGCTTAAGACAAAGCACCAACGCATCGCACCACCCAAGCACACAATGGATTTTGTAGACAGGCTACGCACCTACCTCTGGGCAAAGCTCAATGCCCGGAGACAACCTTACAGGCTGACGATGAGAGAGGTGGCGGCGTGGATCCGCCCGAGCACCCGGCGCACTCTACAATGGAATCCCCCTAGCAACTCAAAACTGAATCGGAGCCGAAGCTCAAAAGGGCGGGAAGCGGTGCCGGGTCCTCTGAATGCTGAACCTCACGAACCCACGCTACAGTACAAGAACCGACCTACCCCTCACCCTGCGGTCCCAGCAACCAGCGTCCAGCAGAGCATAAACAAACACGCAGATACCCACACAGCCCACTGCGACGCAGATCGAGACGCAACACAGCCGGATTCTGGGGAACGAAACCGGCGGAGAGCTCCCCCACAGCACACTGGGGAGGGACCCCAGAGAGCTGCAGATCAACCAGGCCGAGCCGAGCAGAGGACAGACACCGGAATCGGCTGACCGCTGAACGGTGTCACCAAGCCGCATCTACCTGAGCACTACGAGACACTGAGCTTTGCGGCAGCTAGCCCCACGTTAAGGGACTCTCGTAAAGCAATCTGATGAAGCATCTACTTATACTTATTTGTTAATATAAACTGTAGATTAGCATGATTTTAGCTCAGCTGGTTACATTTTAGATAGCCTCACCTAGCTAACCTCTTAAACATACTACGCACTCTACACCTAGCCTCTGCACTCTAGAGAGGTACACTGATGAGGAAGCCGCTGGTCAGTGTGCACCCATATGCGGTTATAAACCAGCAAAACCCCAGGCTTATACACCATAGCCAGGCAAAAATCACTTCTATTATTGCGAAGACAGGTCGTATCATTGCTTAGCTAATCCATACGTTTTACAGCTAACTGGCAATAGTTTCAATGGCAAGCTCAAAATGGGAACGTGCATACTTTTGTTTTATTACTAGCTTGAGTTTAACCATTACTACATGCAGGTTATAATGACGCCACTCTCAGACAACCTGCTACTGAAATCTAGAAAAACACCTACGTTTCATATTGTGTCATACGCTTATATCCACTTAACTTTTTTTTTTTTAACTAAGTGTTATACCATGATTGTTCCTCCTAATTACTTAATCTAAAACTGTGCAACGCTACCAATACCACAATGATGTATTTCTATGTATACCGTTTAGTTTGCTCCAGCTGTTGTGGGCCGGCAAACATGCTTGTTAAACACATGCACAAATAAAATAAAGAATTTAAAAAAAAAAAAAAAAAAAAAAAAAAAAGCAGTGTTCGATAAGAAGAACGCTGATACACTACCCCCACACAGGACCTTTGATTGTAAAATTAATCTTTTGCCCGGCACCATGCCCCCCAGGGGTAATGTATATCCTCTATCCATTAAAGAGAATTCTGTTTTAGAGGAGTGTATTCAGGAGAATTTAGACAAGGGATTCATTAGGAGATCCTCTTCTCCCGCCGGGGCTGGATTTTTTTTTGTTAAAAAGAAGGATGGCTCACTCAGACCATGTATTGATTACCGAGGTTTGAATAAAATAACCATTAGGAATGCCTATCCGATCCCCTTGATTACCGAGCTCTTTGATCGGCTAAAAGGTTCTAAGATTTTCACCAAGTTGGACCTCAGAGGGGCATATAACTTGGTGAGAATTCAACAAGGTCACGAGTGGAAGACTGCGTTTAATACCCGCTACGGGCATTATGAGTACACGGTCATGCCTTTTGGACTTTGTAACGCACCGGCAGTATTCCAGGATCTGATTAACAAAGTTCTTAGGGAATTTCAACAGGATTGTGTTATTGTATACCTGGATGACATTCTCATACACTCTAGAGAGATTGAGACCCACCATAGACAAGTCAGAAAGGTATTACACAAACTTCTACAACACGGCTTATACTGCAAATTGGAGAAATGCAGCTTTGACCAGACCCAGATAGATTTTCTTGGATACGTGATTTCTGGGGAAGGCTTTAAGATGGATCCTGACAAACTCCAGTCTATTCTAGATTGGCCATTGCCTAAGGGACTCAAGGCTATCCAGAGGTTTATTGGGTTCTCCAATTATTATAGGCGCTTCATTAAGGGTTACTCTTCTATTATTGCACCTATTACCAATATGACCAAACAAGGGGCTGATACTAAGACTTGGTCTACTGAAGCTCTCGTTGCTTTCAAAAATCTCAAAGAACTTTTTGCTTCTGCTCCAATATTAGTCCATCCTGATACGTCCTTGCCGTTCCTACTTGAGGTCGATGCCTCTGAGACAGGAGTAGGTGCCGTTCTCTCACAAAGGTTGGGGGTGGATAAACCGTTACATCCTTGTGTTTTTTTTTCCAAGAAACTTTCTGGGCCTGAAAGCAGGTATGACATCGGAGACAGGGAATTGTTAGCAGTCATTAAAGCCTTGAAAGAGTGGAGACATCTATTGGAGGGCACCTTACATCCGGTTACTATTTTGACGGACCACAAGAACTTGTCCTATATTGGGGAGGCTAAGCGTTTGTCCTCTAGGCAAGCTCGTTGGTCCTTATTCCTGACTCATTTCAATTATGTGCTTACTTACAGACCTGGCTCTAAGAACTCTAAGGCCGATGCTTTGTCTCGACAATATGAACCTTTCACTGTATCTGAACCGATTCTTTCTTCTATAGTTCCTAAATGCAAGATTGTTGCTAATACGAATCTCAGGATTCATTCCCCGTTACTGGCCGAGATCATTAAGCTGCAACATCTAGCACCTAAACAGACTCCTGAGGGTCGACATTTCGTTCCTCCTACTCTTCAACTGGAGCTGTTGCAATGTTTCCATAACAGCAAGATGGCGGGACATCCTGGTATCCGCAAGACGTATGCTTTGATTTCTAAAGACTTCTGGTGGCCTGCTTTACGTAAAGATACTAAAGATTTCATCGCTGCGTGTGAAGTGTGTACTAAGACCAAACAACCTCATACGCTCCCAAGTGGATTCCTGCATCCCTTAGAGGTACCAGAGAAACCATGGTCTTGTTTGGCCATGGACTTTATTGTCGATCTACCTATCTCTAAAAAACAGACTGTTATCCTCACCGTGGTTGACAGATTCACCAAGATGGCCCACTTCATTCCCTTGCCTAAACTTCCATCCTCCCCAGAGTTGGCAGAGATATTCGCGAGGGAGATTTTTCGCTTACATGGGATACCTTCCCAAATCGTATCTGACAGAGGGTCCCAATTTGTTTCCCGTTTTTGGAGATCCTTTTGTTCTCAACTAGGTATTAAATTAAATTTCTCTTCTGCCTATCATCCCCAGTCTAACGGAGCTGCTGAACGTACTAACCAAAAGATTGAGCAATATCTACGTTGTTTTGTTTCCGAACACCAGGACGATTGGGTCGGTTTGATTCCTTGGGCGGAGTTTGCGCACAACAATCTCGTTTGTGACTCTACTCATTCAAGCCCCTTCTTCATGAACTATGGCTTTCATCCATCTATTCTTCCCTCGGTTTCTCCTTCCCAAGGTGTACCGTCGGTTGATGTACATGTTGCCAATTTGAGGAAGTTGTGGGATCAGACTCGACAAATTCTTCTACACAATTCTATGCTGGTTAAGAAACACGCCGATAAACGTAGAAGGGCGGCTCCGATTTTCGTTCCAGGCGATAGAGTATGGTTAAGCACTAGGAATATTCGGCTTAAAGTTCCTTCCATGAAATTCGCTCCTCGATATATTGGTCCTTACAGGATCTTGACTCGAATTAACCCAGTGGCGTATCGTCTAGCTCTCCCAGCTGCCTTACGCATCCCTAACTCCTTTCACGTTTAATTGTTGAAACCCCTAGTCTGTAACAGATTCTCCTCCACGATCGCCCCTCCTCGCTCTGTTCAGGTGGAGGGTCAGGAGGAGTATGAGGTTAACTCCATCATTGATTCTCGTATCTCTCGGGGAGAGTACAATATTTGGTCGACTGGAAGGGATATGGTCCTGAGGAGAGAAGTTGGGTACCACAAGAGGATGTTCATGCTCCTCGCCTTCGCAGGGCGTTTCACTCACGCTTTCCGTCTCGTCCCGGTTCCTTCCGCCCGGTGGGCGTATCTGAGAGGGGGGGGTACTGTCAGGGTACCTGAAGCCTCTACCTCCGAAAGAGGTAGAGACTTAGTAGTTTACTCCTCCAGCAGGTCGGCTTCCTCCATCCCTCGCGGCTCCCCTAGACACTCTCACGGCGGCCGCGAGGGATCCGTCTCATTTTATGACGTCACGCACGCTGCCCGAAGTCATGACGTCAGTCCGGACCGATCTGTCACTCAAGTGACTGGAAGCCACTCAGGACTCATCGGAGGCGGGTATACTCACTGTAACCAGGGTATTTAAACCTGTTTCTCCCATTCACTCATAGCCCTGTCGTGGTTCTAGCCTGTCTAGTCACACAGTGCTCTGGCGATTTCAGTTATTCCTTTGGTTCCGACCCGGCTAGTTTGACTTACTCTGTTTCCCTCTGGTATCCTTGACCCGGCTTGTTCCTCGCTCACCTGTCCTCTCGTTCCCTCGACCTCGGCTTGTTTCTGACCATTCTCTTTACTCTCCGTACGTTAGTCCGGCCATTCTAAGGTCCGGTATACGTACCCTGTCCTGTTTGTACTTTGCGTGTTGGATCCCTGTCCCGATCCTGACAAAGATTTAGCAACAACCCACTACAAAGTGTCTCTAGATATTTCCATGTATTCTGGGATTTTTATTTTTTTATTTTTTTTTGTGTGGTAAAAATAATTTAGGATTTTGTTTGCCAATACTCTTGGCACCATAACAACCTCATTGGAATAAAGTTGTTATGGTGCCGGGTGGGGGGGGGAAGGCAGAGGAGGTTTCCACTGGTCAGCTGAGAGTGCGAGCTGATACTTTAAATGTAAGTCAATAAGTAGTGATGTACCGAACTGTTCGCTGGCGAATAGTTCCTGGCGAACATAGTGTGTTCGCGTTCGCCACGGCGGGCGAAAACATGCGCGGTTCGATCCGCCCCCTATTCGTCATCATTGAGTAAACTTTGACCCTGTGCCTCACGATCAGCAGACACATTCCAGCCAATCAGCAGCAGACCCTCCCTTCCAGACCCTCCCACCTCCCTCCCAGCATCCATTTTAGATTCATTCTGAAGCTGCATGCTTAGATAGAGGAGGGAAAGTGTAGCTGCTGCTCATTTGATAGGGAAATGTATAGCTAGACTAGGGTATTCAGTGTCCACTACAGTCCTGAAGGACTCATCTGATTTCTGCTGTAAGGATAGCACCCCAAAAAGCCCTTTTTAGGGCTAGAACATTAGTCTGCTTCTTTTTTTTTTTGTGTAATGTAATTGCAGTTGCCTGCCTGCCAGCTTCTGTGTCAGGCTCACAGTGGATACTGTTCCCACTTGCCCAGTGTCACCACTCATATCTGGTGTCATAATAGCTTAAGCTTGCATTTAAAAACAAAACAATTTTTTTCACTGTAATAGATTGAATAGCAGTTAGTTGTCTGCAAGCGTCTGGGTGTCAGGCCTTCAGCGTGTACTCTGCCAACCTCTGCCAGTGTACTTTGCCACTCATATCTGGTGTCACAATAGCGTGCCTTTAAAAAGAAAAAAGTTTTTCACTGTAAGCTAATAGCAGTCAGTGTCCTTAAAGCGGGTGTCATGCCTTCAGCGTGTACTCTGCCAACCTCTACAAGTGCACTTTGCTACTCATATCTGGTGTCACTATAGTGTGCCTTTAAAAAGAAAAAAAGTTTTTTACTGTAAGCTAATAGCAGTCAGTGTCCTTAAAGCGGGTGTCAGGCCTTCAGTGTGTACTCTGCCAACCTCTGCAAGTGCACTTTGCCACTCATATCTGGTGTCTCTACAGCGTGCCTTTAAAAAGAAAAAAAGTTTTTCACTGTAAGCTAATAGCAGTCAGTGTCCTTAAAGCGGGTGTCAGGCCTTCAGCGTGTACTCTGCCAACCTCTGCAAGTGCACATTGCCACTCATATCTGGTGTCACTATAGCGTGCATTTAAAACCAAAAAACATTTTCCACTGTTATAGATTGAATAGCAGTTAGTTGTCTTCAAGCGGGTGTCAGGCCTACAGCGTGTACTCTGCCAACCTCTGCCAGTGCACATTGCCACTCATATCTGGTCTTACAGTAGCTTGCACGCATAGTACCACTAATCCCAAAAAAAAATGACAGGCAGAGGCAGGCCACCCCGCAGGGGCCATCGTGGTCGTAGTGCTGTGATTCCCTTTTGCCCTAGAATAATGCCCAGTTTTCAGAGGCCACGTACCCTGAACTTGAAAAGTTCTGAGGACATAGTTGACTGGCTAACACAGGACACCCAATCTTCTACAGCTTCCGCTCGGAACCTTGACGCACCATCCTCCTCCAGCTTAGCTTCGGGCACCTCTCAAGATACCACTCACCCGCCTGCCGCCACCACTAACACTAGCACCACAGCCTCTTCACTTGGTATGTTAGAGGAGTTATTTACACATCTGTTTGAAGAAATGAGTGATGCGCAACCATTATTGTCAGAGGATGTAGATAAAATGGATATGTCTCAGGCAGGCAGCATTACACACATGGACGTACGGTGTGATGATGATGATGTTGTACCCGCTGCTGCTTCCTTTGCTGAGTTGTCAGATGCAAGTGAAGCGGTTGATGATGACGATGCGTCCATGGATGTCACGTGGGTGCCCGCTCGGCAAGAAGAAGAACAGGGCGAAAGTTCAGATGGGGAGACAGAGAGGAGGAGGAGGAGACGAGTTGGAAGCAGGGGGAGGTCATCGCAAGGAGCTAGTGGCACAGTCAGACAGCATGCATCGGCACCCGGGGTCAGCCCGACAGCACGCCAATCAACGCATGCTGTGTCCACCACCAGAATGCCGTCATTGCAGAGCTCAGCAGTGTGGCATTTTTTTTGTGTGTCTGCCTCTGACAACAGCGATGTCATTTGCAACCTGTGCCAAAAGAAACTGAGTCGTGGGAAGTCCAACACCCACCTAGGTACAACTGCTTTGCGTAGGCACATGATCGCACATGATCGCACATCACAAACGCCTATGGGATCAACACATGAGTACAAGCAGCACACAAACTCAAAGCCGCCATCCTCCTCCTGGTCCAGCATCTTCAGCCACCTCAACCACTGCTGTCCTCCTTACCCCCTCTCAACCATCCGCCACTCCGTCTCTCGCCTTGAGCAGTTCCCGCTCATCTGCCCACAGTCAGGTGTCTGTCAAGGACATGTTTGAGCGTAAGAAGCCAATGTCAGAAAGTCACCCCCTTGCCCAGCGTCTGACAGCTGGCTTGTCTGAACTATTAGCCCGCCAGCTTTTACCATACAAGCTGGTGGAGTCTGAGGCGTTCAAAAAATTTGTAGCTATTGGGACACCGCAGTGGAAGGTACCCGGACTAAATTTCTTTGCACAAAAGGCAATCCCCAACCTGTACTCGATTGTGCAAAAGGAAGTAATGGCATGTCTGGCACACAGTGTTGGGGCAAGGGTCCATCTGACCACTGATACCTGGTCTGCAAAGCATGGTCAGGGCAGGTATATCACCTACACTGCGCATTGGGTAAACCTGCTGACGGCTGCCAAGCATGGAATGCGTGGCTCTGCAGAGGAGTTGGTGACACCGCCACGACTTGCAGGCAGGCCTGCTGCCACCTCCTCTACTCCTCCTACTCCATCCTCTTCCATAACCTCCTCGGCTGAGTCCTCTTCTGCTGCTGCGTCTTGCTCCACATCAACGGCACCCCCCCAGCTCCCCAGGTACTATTCCACATCCCGGATACGGCAGTGTCACGCCGTCTTGGGTTTGACTTGCTTGAAAGCAGAGAGTCACACTGGACCAGTACTCCTGTCCGCTCTGAACGCACAGGTGTAAAAGTGGCTGACTCCGCACCAACTGGAGATCGGCAAAGTGGTTTGTGACAACGTAAGAAATTTGTTTTGAATTTGGGCAAGTTGAATTTGAATTTGGCATTGAATTTGAATTTGGCATTGAATTTAGGCAAGTTGACACATGTGCCGTGCATGGCACATGTGTGTAATCTGATCGTACAATGCTTTGTGCATAAGTACCCAGGCCTACAGGACATCCTGAAGCAGGCCAGGATCGGCTTGGGGATGTCCGGAGGAGTACTCACAGATCACTGTTCAAGGTCTGTTTGTCTGGATAACCCGTCAGCATTGCCATTTTGCTTCCCAGGGCGATAGTGAATTGTAAAGTCAAAAGGCTGTAGCGCCAAACTCCAGCGCAACAGCCTGGCATTGTCTCCTGACACCCTGTTCAGCCACACCAACGGGCTGTGATCTGTGAGTAAGGTAAACGGTTGTCCATACAAGTAAGGTTGCAGCTTTTTGAGGGCCCACACCTCCGCCAGGCACTCCTTTTCAATGGCAGTGTTTCTACTTCCCTGGGCAAAAGTTTCCGGCTTAGATAAGCCCCGGGTTGCTCGCCGCCATCTGCTCCGACTTGGCTCAGTACTGCTCCCAATCCAAACATAGAAGCGTCTGTATGGACGAGAAAGCGTTTAGTTGGATCAGGAGCAGAAAGTACAGGTGATTTAATGAGCGCCGTCTTGAGCTGTTGGAAGGTCTGTTCACACTCTGGGGCCCATACTACTATCTTAGGGAGGTTTTTACGTGTTAGATCCGTGAGAGGTTTAGCTAGGGTGCTGTAATTAGCTACGAATTTCCTGTAGTACCCTGCGGTACCCAGGAATGCGAGGACCTGGGTTTTAGTGCGGGGGGTTGGCCACTTGGCGACTGCCTCTATTTTAGCGGGTTCTGGTTTCAGGAGCAGGCTCCCGACTCTGTGCCCTAAGTATTGAACTTCTGCCATTCCTATATGGCACTTACTGGGCTTTAGGGTCAGTCCGGCCTCCCTAATCCGGTCTAGTCCGGCTCCTATGTGGGTCAGGTGTTCGGCCCAGCAGCAGCTAAAAATGGGTATATCATCCAAGTAGGCGCAGGCATACTCCTGAAACCCATCCAGTAGCCGATCTACCATCCTCTGAAAGTTAGCCGGGGCATTCTTCATCCCGAATGGCATGACCTTAAACTGATACAGGCCAAACGGGGTGACAAATGCCGACTTGGGGATGGCGTCCTCGGCTAATGGAATTTGCCAGTACCCCTTGCACAGATCTATTGTGGTGAGGTACTGGCCTCTGGCCATTTTGTCTAGGAGCTCGTCTATCCGAGGCATAGGGTAGGCGTCTGAGGTTGTTTTATCGTTTAGCCTCCGGTAGTCTACACAGAAACGGGTCGTGCCGTCCCGTTTCGGTACTAGTACTACCGGGGACGCCCAGGGCTGTCAGAGTGTTCTATCACCCCTAACTGCATCATTTCCTCAATTTCTTTCCGCATATTTTCTTTAACTGCTTCGGGTATGCGATAAGCGGTTTGGCGAAGGGGGGTCTGGTCTATGGTTTCAACTTTGTGAGTGGTTAACGGAGTGTACCCAGGTAGGTTGGAAAATGTGGCCCCCTTGTACTGGATTAGTCTTTGGACCTGGGTTCGCTCCTGGGAGTCTAACCGTTCTCCTAACTGTACTTCTCCCAGGTCTCCGCTCTGGCCCTCTTAGTCTAGGAGATCTGGGAGTGGCAAATTATCATAATCTTCAGTGGCAGGTGCACAGATCGCGGTTACCTCTTCCGTGCGCTCGTGGTATGGCTTGAGCATGTTCACATGGAGCATGCACTTGCCTCCCGTGCCTGTGACCGCACCTATCACAAAGGTGGTATCACAAACCTGCTCTACCACCTTGTATGGGCCCTGCCAGGAAACCTGCAGCTTGTCCTTGTGGACAGTGTCAATCCATATCTGCCAAGTGACCCTATGTAGGGGGAACAGTCCCTATTCTGCTCTGTGTCAGTGTGTATCAGGGTCCCTGAGGATAGGTGTCAATCCATATCTGCCAAGTGACCCTATGTAGGAGGAACAGTCCCTATTCTGCTCTGTGTCAGTGTGTATCAGGGTCTCTGAGGACAGGTGTCAATCCATATCTGCCAAGTGACCCTATGTAGGGGGAACAGTCCCTATTCTGCTCTGTGTCAGTGTGTATCAGGGTCTCTGAGGACAGGTGTCAATCCATATCTGCCAAGTGACCCTATGTAGGGGGAACAGTCCCTATTCTGCTCTGTGTCAGTGTGTATCAGGGTTCCTGAGGACAGGTGTCAATCCATATCTGCAAAGTGACCCTATGTAGGGGGAACAGTCCCTATTCTGCTCTGTGTAAGTGTGTATCAGGGTCTCTGAGGACAGGTGTCAATCCATATGTCTAGGTGTCAATATGTCAGGTGTCAATCCATATCCATTGTTATTTAGGAATGTTAGGTGATTTATGCCCTTTATGGATTAAAACCAGACTCTGCATCACCTGTGTAATTTTCCATGGGAGTTTTGCCATGGATCCCCGTCCGGCATGCCACAGTCCAGGTGTTAGTCCCCTTGAAACAACTTTTCCATCACTTTTGTGGCCAGAAAGAGTCCCTGTGGGTTTTAAAATTCGCCTGCCCATTGAAGTCAATGGCGGTTCGCCCGGTTCGCGAACGTTTGCGGAAGTTCGCGTCCGCCGTTCGGGAACTGAAAATGTTGTGTTCGCGACATCACTATCAATAAGTAGTATTTTTTTATTTTTGCACTAAGCTGAAGGAACCAGGGTGAATTGTTAGTGTAGGACCCAGCCCAGAGGTTTGCTTTGAGGTGACACAGGGCTTACAGCTAATGGCCATTGGAGTGAACCAAAAAAACTCCATTTGTCTAAATATGCATAGGGATTTGGGGTAATGTGCAGGTAACTCTTTTCTTTAGTTTTCTTTAGTGTTCTATATTTACATTCTAATTTTGTCGGCACTGAAGGATGCATGGGCAATTCTCAAAATTTGCTTTGTGCAAGACGAATTTGTGGGTCTGTCCTCATCCACACAAACACATAGGGTTTCTTCATTATAAACTACAATAAATGTGTTTAGAAAACAGTCTCTGTAAATAAGATACATCGTTCTTGTTCTAAATTACATTTTACTTTTCTACATTATTAAGTCACCTGTAATTTCTCAAAACAGTTCCGCCACTAGTCACACCCAAACCCATATCCCCAAAATGAATGTGTCCATTTTTGTACATTTAAATGCTGATAGGTGTGTGTATATTCACCAAAACCACTCAATCTTACAGTATCTTTCATTTCCTGCATTTATTAGTAAATATATTGACGCCCTCTACTGGTTGATCTTTGAATAGTGGCCATTTTTTGCTGCTTTCACTAAAGTGCATTCATTGTTCCCACTATCGGAGAAGTCGGGCGATATACAATAATCCTTTAAACATTTATCGAAAGAAAATCATTTTTTTTTTAAATATTTTTTTTTAATGAAGGGTTTGTAAAAAAAAAAAACTAAACAAAAAAAAAAAAACGAGGAAAAACTCATCCATACCTTTAGCATATGGCAGGAACCTTCATCCATATATATACACCTTGGGTCAGACAGTGTTTGAACCAACAGTTAGTCTCTATGGTTTTCCCTGTTTCTGTGCAGGGAGTGAAGCCAGTAGGACCATAGAGACTAACTGACGGTTTTTAAACATTGTCTGACTCAAGGTGTATGTATATGGCTGAAGGATCCTATTATTTTTTTAAAGGTGGAGATGAGTATTTCTCACCTTTTTCATATATTTTATATGAAAGTATTAATACATTTAAACATAGTTTTGACATGACAGTTTTCCTTTAAGCGTAATGCTGGTGTGGAGGATCTAGAGGTTGAACTCATCCATGGAGCACGTTGAAGCTGAACATGATGAAGATGTTGGGGATTCAGATTTCTGAGAATAGTTTCGAGGTCTTGTGTAAAGAGGTGGCAGGTTTTTCCAGTCTCAAAAAAAACCCACAAAATGTCTGGTGTAGGTTTGTATGTTATTTTGAAAAGAAAGGGGAATATGATTGATTTCACACAAGAAATGTAGGCTTCCACGTGAAAATGGTGAGTGCGTTTGTTGAAACGCGGAGGAAAAGGTGGAGATTGAAGGCCTATATTCAGTAAAGCCGACCAAGCATTATCTATTGGAGGTGTGGAAAGTGCGGTGGATTTCTACAATTAATTTTATTGTTCTGACCTTACACATATTTGTTAAACATAAGGAAGAAGTAAACATAATATTAAAACTATCCCTTAAAGTTTTTTTTAAAACTTAGTGTCACAAATGCAAAGTTGTAAAAACTGTCTATGCGTGCAGCAGCGTTTTTAGAGATTAGGGTCATGGGTTACGTAAAAAAAATAAAATCTGCCAAATGAATGAAAATTAGCACTTGTGAAATAAGAGAAGACATCACGCAGGTCATTGCTTGCAGAGCACAAATTCAGGATTCAGTCAGGAAACAGATGTAAATTGCTGTAAGTGGCTATAACGTGTTGCGTGGAGTGTTCACATGACTAGACACAAATAGATCTGCCATTCATGGTCTGTACCTACCTACAAGCTGCCGGTAATCATCGAGGTTACATTGCTTATAAGCATTAGCTAAACCTCATGCCTAATCTTTGAAAGAAAGTTTTGTTAAAACATAATTACACATTGTGGGATGAACATCGCCAATACAGTTGTGCATTCGGTTTCAATTTTGGGCGATTGTCAATTTGTCCAAATTCTTCAACTCTAAAAGGCCACTTGCCACATCACAAAACAAACAGAATGGGCAACGGACAAACCGTTTTGTTTGCTTCGAGATCCAATGTTCCGTCTGTAGCCCTCAGAAAAATAAAAATAGGGAATGGAGAAGAAACAGATTTTTTTTTTTTGTCAAAACATAGTTTGCCATGATGGACAAGAGATCTTCCCAATGATGAGAGCTGTGTCTCCTGTCCAATGAAGAGGTGGAGAAATTTAAGATGACTGATGCTTAGGGGATAGCCATTAAATGCTGGTTAAAATTCACATTTAATGATTATATAATATTGTAATCTGTGTTCAAGGTTTTTCTGAAGGGGAATAAATAAAAAATAAAATCTCTTTGCCAGTCTGACTTTCTGCAGGGGGGTGCCAAGAAGAGTAAGACCATAAATGTTTGCCTTGTGGTCCGACATGGACACATTCCCCACAGCACTGTCTGGCGTGACTTCATTGATGCAGTATATAAATGCTCTGCCTGTGTCTAATTTGGAATGTGCAGACATTTTACAAAGTAGTGGTTACCCCTATGCCACAGACTATAGTGGATATCATGGAGAACTGTCCAGGCTTTCGATTTTTGTACGTTGGATAACGGAATAGAAGAAGAAAAGAAAAAAAAAGTAGACAATGACGAATAAATGGAAGATCCGATGTTATTTTGTCAGTTTTTCAATATTCCCCACTATCGTTTTACTTATTCCATAGATCTGATTTGTAATTGAAAGTAAGAAATGGTTTGTAATAACTTGGATTAAAAGCTACATGGTTTATTAACAGCATGTATTTTTATTATTCAAATAATACACAGGTCACTGCACTCCTGGAGTGTCCATAACACATACCAGGGGTTCATTTCTACTCCCCAATGGCTAGGGGAAATATCTATATATCTATATATTTGTGTATGGGATAATAGTGGAACATATGGTTGTAATATAATGTAATTTGATAAGAACAAAGTCGGTTGAGGTGTGTTGAAACTGACGTGAGGTTAGACCTGTAAAAAAGAGGGCCCACCTAGATGATTAATGAGGCGGGAGGGGAACTGTCGAAATAGTCCACGACAGATAAGCAAGGGCTACTGGGTTTAAATAGGACCAACCGTCCCTCCCACAATTTCAGGCATAGCCTTCCACATATACACACACACGTATTTAAAACATAAAATATAAACTGTCCAAACTAACCTCTCTTGAGCCTAGGGGCTTGGATAGAAAATACAGATGTAATTTCACAAAATAACTTTGCTTGAAAAGTCAGATTTTGAAAATAATTTTTTTTAAGTTTGTTTTATATGTGTATAAACAACATTCCAATGGGGGTGAGGGGCTGTTAAATAAGGACATCTTCAATAACAGCAATAATAGGAAAATAAACGTAGTGCCCCTAGGCCCTGGGACAGGCCCACGCTTGATATAGGTCACGGTTTGTGACCGAAATGTTGCCTTGTGAACTCCATTGATATGCTACATTAAATGGCTGTCTAACTTGAAAAGCTAAGTGCCTGCTCCCCTGTCTTCTGTTTGGATACGGTTATATATGTGTATGTCATTAAAAGGAACCCTTTGCACACCATAACCACTACAGCCCTGGTGCCCTCCCAGAAAATGTTTTGATAAACTAACTGGGGTACACTGTCTGTCAGTCTCCAGGAGAGCTAGAAGCTCATGCACAGAGCTTTTCTAAGCTCCGCATTGCAGGGCCAGCTGAATGGAAAGGAATAAGCTGAATTCTCTCAGACAACGAATTAAGACCTGCGCCGCTGCGTTAGCTCAGAGAAGAGAACCTCTGGCTCTTCTGAAAGCGGTGACTGGAGCCTGGCAGACCTCAAATAAGTTGGCAAACTGCTTGTAAATGGTTTCATTACCTGCCCTGGTAGGACACCATGGTACTCCTGGGACCATAACCACAGTATCATACTGTAGTGGTTATTGTGCTTGATGTGTTCTTCTTAAACGTCGGATAGATTGAAGCATCTTGTATTATATGTGGTGGTCTTAGCTGCATTACTTGCTTGCACTCCTAAAATAAAACAATTCCTATTCACAATGTGTCCATTTAAGCCATTTAATCTTGGAATTTGATTCACTGCAATCCCAGCATTCATACGGTATACCGGTAGACCTATCCTACCACTTACCTTAGACATCCAAGTCAGATGTGTACAGAAAAATATTGAAATTGTAACAGAGTTTCTAACAGATGACACACCAGTCGATGGATATATACAGCTCAGCATATTTATCATACCTGTTAAAATTTGTGTGGGACCCACCAATAGAGTATTTTGATGATTCACCAAATGAATATGTCCACATCCACATATTTTTTATCTGGAGACAGATGTTTTAAATAGCATTGGAAAACGTCAAAGATTTTGGGGGTGCACTTTGCTTGTGAATTTGAAAATTGACAGTAATTTTAGCAGCACCAAAATTCAGCAATGCATTAATGTTCCTGCTCATGTTTCCGATCACTATGTTTTTTTAACTTTTAGTACAGGAATAGTTTTGTCAGACAGCTGCTGAAACCTATTGCCACCTAGAGAATGCTCTCTCTACAGATAATGATTTAGAATGTACTTTGTGTTATAAATATCAGTTACAACCAACCTGGATTGATCTGGCGTGGGCGTTTTACCCCAGCGCTCTCTGCCCATCATTGCTGTCCAGGTTGGATGGAACTTCTATTGGTATTTGGGGAGTGTAAATCCTGGATATTGGGGTGCCAGGGAGGGGCCCAGATTTTAGGTTACCTTTAAATATGTAATTCACATAAAATGTAAAACTCCCCTAAAGCAACAAAGTCTGAATGCTAGATTCTCTACGGTTATGGCTGTCAGAGGATCATGGGAATTGTAGTTCTATAGCAGCTGTGCATGTAACTTTTTGCTACTTTTTATTTAAAAGGGTAAATTTAAAGAGTAATTTAAAGAGGGTAAACAAGAGAAGTGATACCTTAACGTTGAGACAAATAAGGCAAGATCGCCGAGCATTACTTCTTCCCAAGAACAAAAGACTGTGCGATGGAAAAAAAGCCCTCTTTAAATAGATCCCCGACGGTGATCACGTAAACAGGATACTGTAACAAGTCTATTTTTATAAAGAGGAACACGTTTATTAAACAGTTATACCATTAGTCAGGCTGGGAATACCAGCCCAGTGATTTAATCTGTTAAAGCCCAATACCAAAAGGGCCAGATTGTGACTGAAGATGATGCAATTAAAATGCACACAAATTGTACTATAATGATAACACAACTTCTGCAGTGCCTCAAACAAAGATCACACTCTTGGCTTTAAGCTGGCTCTGCATTATCACGGTAAACATATTCTTCATGCCCCCATCCCTGAGTGAAGAATGGACATCAACCTAAAAGGACGCAGTGTTGATAAATGTTGCGGTTACTCTCACAGAGAGGGTTGTGTGTACAAATAAAGGCAGTCTTGGCAGCGTTGTGGTACCATATAGTTAGGACCCTATACATGGTTCCCACGCTGCCCCTGAGGTCCCTGGTTGTTGTAGAAGCCAGACGTCCGTACAGTTCAGATGGAGCTATAGATTGTATGAGCCCTTCAGTGTGCGAGTCTCTTGAGGTCGAAATGACTGATGGGCCATTGAGCAGCATCAACCTTGATATAAGTCACTTTGGTCGGAGTTCTCCCAGTTTACCAGTTCGGCACTGTGAAACCAGAGGCTAATTTCCCGCTCAGCCACTTCCACAGAATCGCTGGCATGGACTACATTCCTGGAGAAGGAGGGAAAGGTCAGGGGTGATTGAGACATGATGTTCCACACTTAACAATTAAGAAAGAAAGGGGGTGACGTGGATGTTGGTGAAGAAATTTGAGTAGTAGAAAAGAAAAATAAACAAAAGAAGGGGAGGTTGGGATAAGGGGGAGAGTACACACATTGGAAAGGAGGACATTTGTCAGGGTTATTCATGAAAGTGTGAATTCAAAAAGTGAACTTTAAAATTTCAGGCCAAACTAGATACATTTAAAAAAAAAAACAAAACAAAAAAAAAAATTGTCTAAGTCAGCTATGTTTTTAGTTTAGCTATTTTGAAACTAAATTTTAGTTTTCTGAGGTGAACGTCTGTAACCTCCAGCACCCAGAATTCCTCTGCCCCAGAAGCTTTACCTGCTGATGTGAACACTGAAGTCCCCGCGGACTGTTCCTGGCTTGGCCTGGGCTGAGTCTGTGTCTCCGACCATAAAACGGGAGGATCGCACAACATTGTGGCCCTCCCAGACCTGTGTAGCAAGAAGATCGTTCAATATACACACACATGCTGGGTGGAGAGGCAATTCATTCATAGTGGTCTATACCTTTAATCAAGGTGTAAAAACAAAACAAAAAACAACTTATAGCAGCTGCATTGCATCAACAAATAACAGTGACACAGAGAACCAAGAGGATATCCCCAAAACCTGCCATTTTACAACAACCACATGACGGAGCGCAGAGCGTTAGTTTAGGAAGCTGCAATGATGGGCGGTTGCGGATAGTCAATGGGAACAGAATATCAAACTTTCGTACTTACCATAGGCTCCTGGAGTTCTAATTTAGAAAACAGATACATAAACACCATTAAAATGTAATACACAGAGAGGTTGTGGTCCAAGTCTCTAATATATTTAACATTTTGTCATAGGCGAAAGACACTTACCATGGCAACTACGGGACCAGAAGCCATGTATCGGATGAGGGACGGATAGAATGGCTTCCTGCGAAGATCGTGGTAATGGTCAGCGAGGGTTGATTCAGAAGCCTGAAAAAAATAAGAGTTCATTATTTAGACAGCTTCTTGTGTTAGAGCTTTAAGCAGGTATTCAAGAATATTCGAGATCAAATCTTTATGAACTGCTACGTATATATGGTTTTGTGAATGAAACCAAAATATCAGCATTATAAATATATACATTTATATATTCAACAGGTTTGTCGTGTACATTTCTTTTTTTTTACACGAGATAACCAGAATATTGCTTAATTTCCAGGTGCCTTGTCTACCTCATCAGCCATTTGAAAATTAAACTATATTATTATTACAGCATTGTCTTCTTTAAAACGTAATACAATGAAAACACAAAGTAATTAAAATCTAGCCAAAGTTTGACGTTTTCTATGTTAAAAGTAAGGAGCAAAACTAAATAATGATACCGCTCTCCAAAAACATATTGCGGAAAGGTTATATTAACCAGATCTTTACTCACGTGTATATTGCCACAGAGTTGGATAAAAGTGATAAAATGTCAAATTGTTTTACGTTACTTTTTCCAACAAGAGTGCAATACCTCACCATCACTTCGTGAAGATGTAAGAATATAAACAATTATCTACAAAAAAAAATATTTTCTATTTATATTCTTATATTTTCACAATTTGTTTTGAGAGTGCAGTATCATTCCTATTTTAGGCTTTGTTTGTGGGGAGCCTGGATACCTGCACCTCCAATCAGAAGAGTCCCAGCATTCCATTTTTAAAGGTTGGGAGAATCATAATTACCGTATTTATTGGCGTATAACACGCACTTTTTCTCCCTGAAAATAAGGGGCAAATGATGTGTGCGTGTTATACGCCGATATACATATTTTTCGCTCCATAAGACGCACTTTTTTCCCCCTCAAAAGTGAGGGGAAATGTCTGTGCGTCTTATGGAGCGAATGTGAAGGTTTACTTACCTGTCTTGAAGTGTGGGCCGGTGTTCAGCGCGCACCGCGGTACTGGAACTTCAATTTCAGGTTCCGGTTTCCGGCGGGACTGAAAGGAAGTGCGCACACTTCCTTTCAGTCCCGCCGGAAACCGGAACCTGAAATTTAAGTTCCTGTACCGCGGTGCGCGCTGTGAAGCTGGCCCACGCTTCAAGACAGGTAAGTAATTATGGGACAAGGGGAGGGAAAGTGCACTACTGGAGGGGGGAGAACGCTTTGGGGGGGGGGGGGGGAGAATACTATGGAAAGGGGGGGGAACACTATGGGATGTGGGTGGGGGAACACTATGGGAGGGGGGGAAATTCCCTTCTTAAAATGAGGTGCGTGTTAAACGCCGATAAATACGGTAATATTCTGATCTCGCCATCAGGATAATAGAGCAATAAAAATAACGAATAACTAAGCTTGGTACATGTAAATCAATCATCAATCTGAGGTCAACCAATAGTTCTATTTTAGCGAATGACTGTCACAAGTAGTGGACAGTTCTGACTGCTTTATACAACTTTCAGAAAGATGGGGCATAAGATAAAAACTATTCCCATCATCACCTAAAATATAGTCTCATTTGCAAAAAATAAATAAAATATAAACTCTACTCCAGTAGACTGATTTTGATAAAGAATATTATGTTTTAGCATTGAATGTTTATTCAGCCAGCCAATCATTTGGACATTTAATGATGTCAGGACAGACAGCTTGTGACCTACCTGCAGCATTTTCAAGCCCACTAATTTAAACCCGCGTTGCTCAAAGCGTTTGATGATTTCACCGACCAATCTCCTCTGCACCCCATCAGGCTTCACGGCGACGAGAGTACGCTCCTGTGCTCCGGCCACCACTAACAACAGATGGAGAGATAATTTAGAGTAGGGTGCCAAGGTTAAGTTTTAGGAATTAACTGCAACTCGAAACGAGAATCCAAAAAGAGAGATTTGAGGACGAAGTCAATTAAAAGTTTGAAAACAAAACTGGGAAATTGAGGGAATGCCATTTCTCAGAAACGGTCGGTAGGATTGACTTAATCCCTAATGTCTAACATTGTTAAGACATCGGGCTAACTGGAATTAGGATTGGACATTTGTGATGGCAGTACTCCAGCACCCATTGTGGGTAACTAGCTAAATGGCAGGATTTCGTAATGCCATCTAACACCAATTTTACTAAGGCAGTTATTCAAGACCGCTTTACGTGCACCCCAAAAATGTAATTCCTTTACGGCAGGAGGTGGCCAACAAGCAGTCTGCTAGTTGCAGTAGAATCCCACGATACTATGCCAGGTCCTTTATGGGTTTTAGCGCTTACTACCACCACCACTGGAAGACTATCCCAAGTATCTACTTCCATTTTTGAAAATGTATTCGGATTACGCACTCAGAATGATTTAGGATTGGTGGTTGTATTGTTTTTGCCAGGAATTTCCCATCCAAAAATCAATATAAAATTTCTTCTGCCTTCTGTGTAGACGTGGGACATTAAAAGGGATCATTAACGTTATTTACTAAACTGCAAAACATACCAGACCAAAATCTGAAGAATAATAAAATTCAGGATAAAATCAGCCAATCTGTCCCTATAGGGAAGTTGGAGAATTTATCCAGATTAGATATTTTAGCCTGAAGTTATTTAGTATATTTAAATTTTAATGAGGGTGAAAAAAAACCCTGAATATTGGGAAGATTTTGCGGAATGTTAGGAGATAATTCACTTCGATCTCAAACTGGGTGTCCAGACTAGGGGGAATATTGAGTAGTAACAAACCGAACAGCCTGCAGCACAACTAATACAGAATGCTTGGTTAGGGTATGTGTGGATGTATGTGACGGGGGATGGGTGGCAAACAGATGACTATGGGTGCAATTTTTTGCGAAATAAATGTGTGTGTGCGCATAGGGTGCACCGACATTAAGAGAAGTTATGAAATAATGTGGGTAAAGGGTGTGGGTCACTGAAACGTTTTGAAAAAGACAAGAACATTGCAACGAGTGGATTTCATTACAGGACCTGAGTTTTTCTAGATTTGAGAGAAAATCCACCCCCACCCCCTTACCAGGAGGGTCCTTCCAGTTAGCTGGAGGAAGCCAGAAGAATGTGATGGAATTTGAATGTATTCATTCATTTATGGGGGTGGGGAGAAATGTGATACATGCATATACACTGCATAGACATGGTAGAAGGGATAGTGTACAGAATTATTATTATTATACCGGGTATTTATATAGCGCCTGCATATTCCATAGCGCATTTAAATTTAATACATAAATAGCAAGGGATGACGTTTAACTAAAACCGGGTCATTCATTGAAGTTTGGGGTGTCATGGATTCTGAGAGAATTTCAATATTTAGGCAAAATAGCAGAGTTTTAAAACATTGCTGACCTGGAGATTGAAAGAATGTTTTTTAACCTAAAACATACTAAATAACCCTCACATCTTACAACGTCAGTAACATATATAGAATCCAAAGGCAGATTGTATTTAGTAAGAATCATTAATAGGGTTATTCACTGAAGTAAGAATTGTCAGGAATATACAATGAATTTCAAATTTAAGGCCAAGATAGCCGAACTGGAAAAATTCCCCAAGTCAGCGATGATTCTAGTTTGGCTACTCTGGCCTTACATGTGAAATTCACAACTTATTTATATTTTTTCTTTAGTGAATAACTTTGTAAGGAGGCAGTAATATTTCTACAGGAATCTGCACATGGAACATGTGCCAGCACTATACATCTAGGAGTACAGCACTGTACACATCAGCAGCTCAATAAATAGAGGCTTTATTTACACACAGAGTAGGTTCCCATGCTAGCAATTAGTATATTTCATTCATAATTGGATTGAGAGGCCCCTGGCCAAATCAGATGCTACTAATTAGCAAGTAATACAGCCTAACTCCTGAGAGCCCTGTAATGAATGGCTTACACTGGGGTAATATTAATATATAAATACATAGTACACCCAGACAGCAGCACTGGGTAGTCCTCAATGTACTATGTCCCAGCAGGGGGTGTGTCTCCCCCCCCCCCCATAATGACAGTGCACTGGGTGTTCAGCCTCTATAGATAAGTCTAACACATGTTAACCCTTTACAAGATGCTGTGAGCCAAGAGCAGACACTGTATGCTACTTTAAGGGGCTGTTGCAATATTTAACCACTTTATAGAGAAATATATTCATACAGTTATAAAAATAAATGAAAATCCCAAATTTAGACTCGTCTGAGGAGCTAAGGAAGTTTAGTTCTGGGGTGCCAAGATTAGTCCTGAGTGGTAACACAGACCCTCCCCCATCTTCCAGCCACGGCTAGTCTACCATCCCCTCGGTCTTCATGCAGCCTATGCCTGACTGAGGATGATGGGGATTGTAGTGAAGAGTGAGGCAGTAAACTCAGGCAGCCCAACTGTTGAAAATACTGACAAGCAATTCCTGTCTGTGAAAAGGCCATAGCTGCATAGGGACTATTATTATTACTTTTATAGGAGTTCTGGATTAACCCTTTCCTGGGCAATGCAGTTAATTCAGGGATAATCAATAAAGGATGCTGGGCATCATTCATGGGGAGAGCCACACTCACCAGAGCTGTAGAAGGCAAAGGGCCCCCCAGGGGTCAGTGTGGCCCTGACAGGAGGGCCCCTGGTGCTGCAGATGACACTCCTCAGGATGGCTGGCCGGATGAAGTTCATGATGTCCTGCAAGACAAGTCTTTGTGCTGGGGGTCTGCAGCTCAACCCAGAAGCCGGTGGGCGGGGCTCAAGATAACCACGTCCAGGGTTTTAAGCACAACCTGGTTCAAGATTCCAAAACTCTCTGACCACGCCCACTAAACTCTCTGGGGTCTATTTACTAAAGTGAGAATCTTCTATTTTCCATATTAACCCAGATTAGCCAGTCTCATATTTGGTCAGGATTATACATATTTAGTCTATTCAAAGCCCCATCCCCTACACCTAATCTGAATCCTTTATAAAACAAAGAATCTGCATATTTACCAAACAGCAAATGTCAACAAGGATCCAGGAAAAACTAAAACTAATTCGGTTGGAGGTAAATTCACATGTTAAACAAACCTGCTTTTTGCACGTGAGTCTTTTTTCTCACTGATAGGCAGCAGCAAGTAGTTAAAAGCCCCTCAGCAGTGCAAGGGTTAAGTAATATGGTGTTACTGTGGGTATATAACTCCTGAGAGGATTGAATACTTCCTTCACCCCCACTTTATATGCTGCAGATGGGGCATATCCCCTACCAGGGGTGCCAACAGCTAGATCCCCAGATATTGTAGAACTACAACTCCCTTGATGCTTTGCATGTATTTAGATTGTCTTTAGAATGACAAAACACCTGAGTACCCCATACTCTGAGCAGTGGATTGAGTTATTAAAATAATGGGGGCTCTATACATTCAAAACAACAAATCAGACTACCTCTTCTCGTCTGATTGTCAAGTATCAAGCATAGACAACCTTCGGCACTCCAGAGGTTTTGGACTACACCTCCCATGATGCTTTGCCAGCAGTATGGGTGTAAGAGCATTATGGGGGATGTAGTCCACAAAATTTGGAGTGCCGAAGGTTGCCTATCCCTGGTAGTTCTTAAAGCCAGGTTTCAGCCAATCACACAGCAAAAGGTCATTTTGGCAAAGGGTAAGCTATTTGCCTGAGTACTATGGCTTTAAATAGATGTTGGGTTTATTTGCAATGCTTTATTCATGGGGGGTTTTCGGATGCCCATTTCTAAGGGCAGATAATAAAGATATCAAGAGCATTAGGTGACTACATAGAATATCCGAATAGAAACAATTTTTGGTTAACCATATGCTACACCTATAGCTGTAGCTGGACTACCGCCCCTGTGACCTTTAATATTCGCTGAGCATCATAGGAGTTGCAGATGTACTACAGCTATGGGTATAGTATATGGTTTACCCTCCATGTTTGTTGATATTCCAGCACCATCCAAAGATACAATGATATGTAGAAGGTCCTGCTTTGTCTTATGGGAAATCTGATGTTACCGGTAATAAAATGCTGTCAACATTTGTCCAATCCCAGCGCCTGTCACTAGTGATTGCTGTGGGGTTAATTCATGGTCTCGCTCATCGCAACACGTTATCCGTGTTCTATGGGATTCTCCATAGTCAGTGGACATTGCGATAAAGTTGTTATGGTTTCCGGAGTTTCCCTTTTGAGAGAAGCTGCCGCCGCAGTACCTGCCAAACTGCATTGACGCCAATTCATTTGTATTATATAAAGAGTCCTATTGCTCACCTGTTTGACTTCCATGTCCTTCTGTAAATCTAATGACAACTACACAGGTGGGGGCAGAGTTTCCAACCGCATAGGTCCAGACGCCAGGGACCCGCAAATCAACCCGGTGCCTCAAGATATTGCAGATCTTTTTCTCCGGCCTACCAAAATAAAATGGTGACGCATTTTCGGCCTCCACCGAGAAACAGGCTCTGGATGATATTCGAACCACTGTGGTACTGCATCACTCGTCCTCCAATGAGCTGCCTTCCACTAATGGAGATATTCAGGCTCTCCTCCACAATATACGCCAGCTATTAGCAGCAGACCTTGCCTTAGTGTGGAAAATAAAAATGAACACAATATTCGTGTCAGGTCAATGGAATAAGATTCTCAAGGCCTTAACAAACAATACACCTCTATTAAGACCCTAACTGCAGAACTTCAACGAGTGCAAACATATTTGCAACCATCGCCTGGATACTATGGAAGACAGGCACAGAAGCAGGAATGTTAAAATCAGGGACATACTCCAAGTAGGATAAACAAGCCATAGTTGGGTATTTCATACTGCTAAATCAAATAGAGCGCTCACTGATTTCCTAAGGGATATTATCTAGTTTCAAACCAGGTCTTTGCAAATCACCTTCAAGATTTGTTTGAAAATGCTACCTTATCTCAATTTTACGGTAGAGAAGTCTGTTCAGACCTCTGACTACCAACCATCATGCCCATTCTATAACCCATCGTTGGGCCTACCCCCCGGTGCCTGGTCATTACTCATGGTGGTAATGCTATACCAATTCTTGATGTCTCAGACGGACTCTGTGCTTTACCTACACATATGCATAAGGCTCCACTTACCTGGGACTTGTCCAAATTGTACCTTTACAGCTCCATCAGGCTCAGCAGGCCCACAGAGGTCAGGCTGTCTTATAACAGGGATCTGAGGTTCCAGCAAAGAGAGGTGGGGATCCCGGCTAGTAGGATGGAACCTTTTACCGGGGATTAGTTTTGAATTTTAGGGGGATATTTGTATTCACTCATTTACCGAGATCCACTGCAAATACTGGTGTACATTCAGTAATTACTTTAAATAGATAGTGGTTTTGGCTTCCCCATTTCCAAGTCTCATACCCCATTAAGATGCTGCCAACACCAGTATTAGATTTTCAGCATTCTGCCTTGATTCATGAGAAGCCTCTAACTAGCAACACTGTTGTCTACACATATGTAGTCATTGCTCCTACAGGAGATAACTCTGTTCCTTTGTTTTTGAGGTCTGCCAGTGATGCCTGCATGCGTACAAATCAGTTATACAAAGAAAAACTGATTCTTTACCCATTTGATGCATTATAAACATGTACCTTGCTTCATTCACTTAAGAAAAAGAGAGGAAAAAAAACAAAACAAAAAACAGATGAGGTGGGAAGCACCATTTGTCCTTGATTTCAATACAAAAAATGACAACAGACACAACATGAAGAGTTTCAGTCAAAATACTTTGGATAACTGTAGCCGACAAGTTAAACAAGACTGATCCCACTCTCTCAAATTGTGTTTAACCCCTTCAGGACCGGAATGTTGTACGTTAAGGACCAGGACTGTTTTAACACTTGAGGTGTTTGTGTTTAGCTGTAAATTTTCCTCTCTCTAATTTACGGTTCCCATACAAATTATATATATATTTTTCAGAACAAGAAGGGCTTTCTTTACATCCCATTATTTGTATCATGTCATATAATTTACTTAAAAAAAAAAATATGGTGTGGGTGCGGGGCCAGACCGCCAAGCAGAGTAGACGCATGGTACGCTAGCTCCTGCAATTTCCAGGCAATTTCTGGCGCCGAGACACGGCTAGCACTGGAGATCAGTCAGTGACCTGATTCTTGGCCCCTTTTGGGGAGAAAACGGAGCTCCGTGACCGAGGCCTAGTCAAGCCTACCCAGGTGGTGAGTAGGGTGGACAGCCACCGCCCTGCTATCCTGTCTGGCTGCAACATGGGGGTCCCCTTGCGCAATGGGGTGATGGCCCCGATTTCCTCGGTCCTTTTCGAACACTAGCCATGCCATACTGCCTTGCAGATTTGTCTCTCACCTAACCTACTTTAACTAGGATTTCCCTTCCTTTTCACATGCCTGCTGTCAGGAAGCCAAGTGCAGACTCCGTATTAGTACCCTGACAGATAAGCGAGACTAGCCTGCAAAAGCTTGTATGTTATGCACCGTTTATAATGAGCTCACTAACTTCACTAATACAACTAAACGGATTGAACAAACTATGTGTATGCCTTAATAATCCTAATCTTGCTTGTTAATCTTGGTACCGTGCAAACAAACATTCTAAGCGAGATCTTTATCGTTACTTGTTCTATACCTGCATATATCTTTACTCCTGTGACTTCTATTTAAACAAGCACGACTAGCCTGTGTATTGATATCCTTAAAAACTGTGCCACTTTCCCATGCCATATAAAACGCTCTACATTGTTATCACTGTTTGCTTATGCTGTCGTGGCATTATGAACCTCTGTATTATCTTGTGCACAGCAAAAAAAAAAAAAAAATTAAAATAAAAAAGTCAAAAATTGAAATAAAAATTGAAATTTTTTTTTTAATTATTTGAAATATCTTTTACTTATCTATAAAAGCTAATGAAAAAAAACTGCTAAATAGATTCAAAAGTTTGTCCTGAATTTAACCCCTTAAGGACACATGGCATGTGTGACATATCATGATTCCCTTTTATTCCAGAAGTTTGGTCCTTAAAGGGTTAAACACACCCAGTGTTTACATCTTTTTTTTGCAAGTTATAGGGCTACAAGCAGGCGTGTGTTTACCGCGAGGCAAACAAGGCATTTGCGTTGGGCGGCACTTTCTGGGGGGGGGGGAAAGCCACCCCCCCAATCCCCCTGGCAAATGCCTTGCCAGCCTCTAGTCCTCACCTCAGGGCCCCCCAGGCTAGCAGCAGGTACTTTCCGGGCGGCGACGGAGCACTGATCCTCCTGTTCAGCTCCCTCGCGCGCACCACAGTGATGCCGATGCTGGAATATGACGTCATCACTATGCAGCGCGCGAGGGAGTTGAACAGGAGGATCAGTGCTCCCTCGCCGACTGCAGTGACAGGCCGGCCGCCCTGCAGCCCCACTGGACCCCAGGGAAAGTGATAAACCACCCCAGCACTCCCTAAGTGTGTTAGTGTCTGTTAATGAGTGTGTGTGTGTCGGGTGTCGGTCTGTTAGTGTGTATGCATGTCTGTTAGTGAGAGTAGGAGTGTGTCAGTGTGTGTGTCTGTTGGCTAGTGTAGGCGTGTCTGACATTGAGTGCATAAGTATATTTAGAAGGTGGGGCGGAGGTGCCTGAGTTTTGTCATACCTAGGGCAGCACAAAACCAGCATACACCACATATATATAAAATTTAAATCAATAGTGACATTGTAACCCGGTTATCTGTCATAAATCTCTGAATGACAAGTAGACAACCAAGGGTATTCAATATAGGGTATGTCCAGTCTTTCTTAGAAGCCACTTATTCACGAACACTGGCCAAAGTTAACATTTATATTTGTTTCGGTGTTAAAAAATGCAAACATACATACATAACAGCCATTCGCGCATTATACACCTCCGTTTCAGCGCAAATAAAGATCACGGGGACGGCCTGCCCGTCCTTCACAATTACCAACGGCACCCGACAGGGATGCCCCCTGTCCCCTCTACTCTTTGTACTGACACTCGAACCGCTTCTCCAAGCCGTTCGGGAACATCCACAAATCAAAGGGGTCACGGTTGACAACCAAGAGTACCTGGTTTCGGGGTATGCAGATGATATCCTGCTGACCATCACTGAACCCACCCACACGCTACAGGCCCTACTACCACTCCTGGATGAATATGGGACGATCTCGGGATACAAAGTCAACGTAGACAAATCTAGCGCACTCCCAATTAATCTCACGCAGACGGACATACTCAGAATCACATCAGACTACCACATACGTGTTACGCCAACATACCTTACCTATTTGGGCATAAAATTACCAACAGACACCACCGCACTCCATAGCCTGAATTATACTCCCATGATAGAAAAACTCATCTCGGACATGGAGACCTGGGCGGACAAACCCATATCTTGGATAGGGAGAATACATTCAATTAAAATGAATGTTCTACCCCGAATTTTATTTCTTTTTCAAGCTCTACCCATCCCCATCGCGAAACATAACCTCATCCCCTTACAACGAGCAATAGATAGATTCATATGGCAAAACAAGAGACACAGGGTAGCCCGTAACGTACTGTATCGCCCCAGAATGCAAGGAGGTCTGGGGTTGCCCCACCTACACTTTTATTACATAGCCGCACAAATGGCACAAATAGCCCTATGGCACACCCCCCCAGAGACTAGACGTTGGGTGGATCTAGAATCCGCACTAATGAAATCGGATCTCCCACAATTCTATATCTGGACACCAAGGGAGCACAGAGCACTCCCGAGAACGGCGTGCCCAGCTATTACTAACTCGATCCAGTTATGGGACACCTACGCCATCAAACACAAACTCACCACCACATCCTCCCCCCTCACCCCATTATACCGTAATAAGGCATTCACACCAGGCATGAGACCCTGGGACTTTAAAGGCCTAGAGCATGCCGGACTCCAGAGGGTCTTCCAACTTTATGACGGAGACACGATAATCACCTTCCCCGACCTACAAGCCAGAGCAACCCTAAAGCCAGCCGACTTCTTTAGATACCTACAACTTAAGCATTACGCGGCCCAAGCGACAGTGAAAGCAGCCGCCAAAGCCAACCCAACCTTCTTTGAGCGCATCTGCCTCACAGAACGTTATCAGAGAGGCCTAATCACCCAATTGTACTCCCACCTCTGTTCCACCACACGGGAATGGGGGACCTTACATTACACGGAGAAATGGGAAACAGACTTGGGGGAAACCCTAGAGGGTATAGACTGGCAGGATATTTGGGAAGCCAATTCCAAAACCTCCATCTGTGTAACGATGCAAGAACAGGCATATAAGACGATGATGAGGTGGTACATTACTCCGGTCCAACTTTATCATATGAAAAGAACACCCACAGATCTCTGTTGGCATAACTGCGGAGAAAAAGGGACTTATGCACACATGTGGTGGTTCTGTCCCACAATCAAAATATTCTGGAAAAATATCCAGCAGCTTATATCAGGGATCCTACACAGACCGATAGGCCTAGACCCTTGGACCTTCCTCCTGGCCAGACCCCTAGATGACTTACCCAGATCAGAACAACAACTACTCAACAAGATTGCCTTAGCTGCCAGAAAGGCCCTAGCCCAAACTTGGCTGCAGCCCACTCCCCCCCCCATTATCCACAGTGCTCAACAAAATCAAAGAGTGCCATCTCATGGACAAACTAACGGCCCGATTGAGAGGCACTATGACAACATTCACGAAGATATGGGAACCATGGGATAACTATACTGTCGACTGATTGGCCACAGGTAACATCCAGGACCATCCCCCCCCCCCCCCCCCCTCTCTACACCCAGCTTTCCGCTACCCCCTTTTCTTGATTGTAGGCCGAGCTTACCGGTAACCCGGCCTATAGGTTCGACACACTAAAACCAAGGCAACTAAACGACAACGTTGTCATTTGATTAAAAGTTACGTATTTTGTTATATATGTTTCTAAGTGTTGATCTTTTTACTGTACTGTACTGTATTGTATTGAAAAGCGATGACAGACCAATAGCCTATACAACGGATGTAAACGGCTTGTTATGCAATTCTCTAATACTTCACTTGGGCTTCTGCGCAAGCCACGTAACTGCACTATTCACTTCTGTCTGTCAGTGCAAAATAAAGAATTCTAAAAAAAAAAAAAAAATGCAAACAACATTTATAAACGCTAACTTTGGCCAGTGTTTAAAAAAATAACCCATCTGCAATACCTTGGGTTGTCTTCTTTTGCAAATGGTATGCTATCATAGGGGTAATGCTTATTCCTGGACTCTCAAAGGCAACATAACTAGCCTGGCAATTTTCAATGTGAAAATTTTTTACCCTTATATTTGACACCCTGTAACTTTCAGAAACACTATAAAACCCTGTATATAAGGGGTACCGTTATACCCTGGAGACTTCGCTGAACACATAGTATTTCAAAAGAGTAAAACGTATCACAACAATCTCAGTGAAAGTGCTGTTTGTGTGTGAAAAATGCAAAAAAAACGTCACTTTCACGGACGATATCATCACTGTGATATGTTTTACTGTTTTGAAACACTAATATTTGTGTTCAGCGAAGTCTCCCGAGTAAAACAGTAACTGGCTGAGATCATCAGAATTGACAATCTCAGCAAATTCAATTATTTCCTATGGAAAAACATTGTGATTAGCAGAGATCATCATTTCTGATTATGTCAGCTAAGGTGGAGTTTCGGGACGGGACCAGACGTTAGGTGCCCCGCACACTACTTTAAAAAGGTGAGTCAATCACCTACACGTAAGGCCAACCACCTAAACTGTGGTTTTATACACATTTGTGCTGCTGACACTATAGTGTTTAACTACACATTTTTAGTGGTCTGCTCATTTTTACTCCCCCCCCCCACCCCCCTCACTTTTAAAAAGGTTTTATTCTAACCCAAACCCATACAAAAACAGCTCCCCACAGTGCATCTATGTTATACATCAAGTTATGTGCACATCATACATTAAGTTATATGGTTGGGCAGTATAAATATGAGTGAATTTAAGATACTTGGACAGCCATAGGACACGGAGTCTGCAGGAGAAATAGTTCATACTAGGTATGTTAAAAACATACCGTATGTGGCTCTTGAAAATAAACACATACAAATCTAAACAAGACAGGAGTTTAATTCGCAGGAAGCGATGTTGCAATTCACAATGGAATGATAAAAAAAAAAAAAAAAAATTAAAATAAAATATAAAAACATTACACAAAGTCTTTCTCCAGATAATTGGGTCAGGCATGTAGCTTAAATGTCCATTTTAAAAAATCCAGAGTATGCGTCCATTAGGGGAAGCAGACCTCTCCACTTCCTCTGCAAATAAGGAAATTTGGGAACGATAAGGTTTGTAAAACTGAGAAGTGTTTTCAGTTAAAAAAAAAACAAAAAACAAGGAGATTTACTTAACCCCTTTATAAACCAAGGGATTAAAATGTTTGGGCAGAGTTGGTTTGAGAAGAGAGTCACAGCAGGCACTGAAATCTGTCAGAGAATGTGCTAAAAAGTCAGTGATTTAAAAACAAAAATAAAATTGGGGGGGGGAAAATAAAATAAAATTAAAAAGCGTGCTTCACAGCTGTAGAGTTAAGACAATCGACGTGAAGAGAAGGGGAAATCTGACCATTCTTTGAAAAAAAATGGAAGGGTTTTGTCACAGTTTCACAGTTCCCGGAGGGAGACTGGCATTGCAGAGTCTGTAGTATCGAAGATCATTCACTAGGCGATGGACGCTCTGCGTAAACGAAGGCAGGTCCTGTGTGGGAGAGAGGAAAGACCAGGTGAGACAAGGAGTAAAACCTGCTGAGCCAACCATAGAAGCTAATTTTACACAATTAAATGCAGTCATATTTACATATTGCATTTTTTCATTGGGGATAGATCTAAAAGCAACTTGCAAAAGCTACAGATCTTCTCTCCAGCCTTTGCAAGCTTTCCCCTTTCCCCACGGGAATAGACTTTGTCTGTGGGGAAAGGACCAATCACAAGCTTTCTCTTTGACAAACCCCAGATTCTGAGCCGTAAGCTTGCAGCGTTCATTTATTGAGCTAAACAGGCATGCCAGGGAGAGTCTACGGTAATGGGAAGAAAGCAGGTGCACTCGAAGACAACCTCCCCAGTTAGACACCAAGGAATGCGTTTCTGCAATTATTTAAAAAGAGCGGATTTCAAATAGAAGTAGTTACTTTTATAAACTGCAATTAAAATGATCATATCTGGACACAAAGCACCTCACAAGCGGGTGGAGTGTTCCTTTAACAAAAGACTTATTTCTAAAAAAATTTTTTTAAAGACAAATCGTTAAAATGTCACTTTGGGGTTTAGCAGAAAGGCCCCAAATCAGTCTTGTCTTTAACAAGGATAATCCTAGCTCAAAGTAACTATTTCCAAATGAACAGCCTGGGGACCTTCTTGTGCCTCTCTCTGGAAACCAGTAAATCCAGTGTTTCTCCATTAGAATAATTTCAACAAAATAAATGTTAAGACTTGGAAATTATTGAAAGTCTTCACAAGGAAGAGCCTCTAGTGGCTGTCATTCTGACTGATTGACGTAAATATGATTCCATTTGTCAGACTGCAGGGCCAGGGTCCATGTACCAAAACCACTACATTAAGATGTAGTGACTTTGGTGCTTAAAGTGTCCCTTTAATGCAATATTATTACATTTTATATTGCTAGATCCAAAGGAGAGAGAGTTTCTATGAGCAGGACTCTTACCCGTTCCATCTTGAAATTGCGGGCGAGGACATTTTTCTGGCCACTGTCTAAGCCCTCACAGCTGCCGAGGAATTCAGGGAGAAAGGAGGAAAAGAACGTGCTGAAATCCACTGATGCCATGTTGTAGACGGCAATGCCAATCTCCTCCTGCAGAAGGTCATGGGATTTGTGAATAAGAACCTGCAGCAGAACACTGACGAACTGAGGCAGCATGACAGCCCGGAACAGCTTCTAAGGTGGAGAGGGAGACGTGGTATCAGTAAGGAAATCCAATAAGGCAGAGACTCAAACACTTAAATCAATCTAGCACAGAAAGCATGGAACCCAAGAGGAGTGTCCGTGTACCAAGTTTACAATGAGTACATGTCACAAATTGCAGTAATATTATTTATGTATTTGTGGTCTCACCTTATGGTACAGTTTATGCTTGCTGTTGAGGGTCTCCAGGTAGGAGAGATTTTGCTTGAACACATGTATGTCTGGTTGAAGAAATGATTGACCAAACGCCTGAGTAGAGAAACCAATATTGGAGGTTAGAAACTCATTGACCTATACAATCATTTATGACATATCAAAAAAATAAATAATGTAAATATGCTGAATGAGGATTGTGAGTATCTTACCCTACTAGAGAGGCTACCTCCAGCTGACCCTGATAAGGAAGCAAAACAATTACGGATAGAAGAGATCTTTTAGTTCACCGTGAGATGGAAACATATCTCTGTACGGGAATTAGGATGAGATTCTTACCTGGCAGAGAAGTATTTAGCATGGAAACAGTATTTTCCAGCACTCTATTCTTATCATTAAATAAACAGAATAGTGGAAGTTTTACCTCTGCGTATCTTTTTTTAGAATGACTTCACAAGGAACTCTGGGAGAACTATGAGGAGGGCCATAGAGCAGGAACTCTTACTGGGAGGGAGTTTGTAGACGAGTGTTAACAACGATATACCCACTAGGCTGAATAAATTGTACACCTTGAGGCAAAGTTATAGAAAACACTTTATATCAACCATATAATACCACGCTCAGGTGGCACATGACCGCGTTCAAGTTGTTCCACACAGAAAGACAGAATCTGATTTATGTTGGCGAATCGGTGGTAAAAAAAGATCCTATTTTGGGTAGGGTTAGAGGCCTTGTAGCCAATGTCTTCAGTATCAAGCCATAGACTTTATTATGTAAACACGTGGAGGGACTATGATTGACCGATCAGACGTTATTTAACAAAATAAATGCCCCAGGCATTAAAGCACTGTGTCATAGAAGGTGTTAATCTGCCATGTAGTCATGGATTACAATTTGAATTTGGCATTTGGGCAGTAAGACGGGTAGCTGGGCAGAAGTAAATCCAGTCAGTATCTACAGAAGTGATGCGCAGCTTGGACAGACCATCACCTCACCATGCTGTGCTTATGGAACATGGCATCAGAGGTTCTTATGTCTTGACTAGTGGAGGTCCTGAAATTGCCAGATGGGGAGTCCTATTTAAAGGAGATACTTGACTGACAACGGAGGCTTAAAAAGCTATTAGGGAGCACCCAGTAACAGCATCTAATGAAGAAGGTTCCATGATGGCATGACGCCTTTAGCAATTAAGAAGAAGAGCGCACATGCACAGTATAGCAGAGTAAAGGCGCCACCTACTGGTAGAAAGAAGAAAATACAGCTGAATTTAAAAGGACAGGAGCACAGCTTGGGTCAGCAACTCTCCTGTATTTGTTCTACCTTGTGGTTTTGTTCTCTTTCACCAGTTTATTGTTGCTTTAAAGATATAGCAACGATGAGGCATGTGAAGTGGCTTCAATGCGGAGAGTGAATAGCCTTCACCTCAATACACACTATGGCAGGTGAAGACAACCTTTAGCACTTCTGGTGTTGTGGATTACATCTCCCATCGTGCTCTTACAGTCATGATGGCCAAGCATCTGGATTGCCGAAGGTTGCCTACTCCATTACTTTTATATCACCCACCTGCATGACTACAACAAACTGCGCCTGGTTCTCCATTGGTTCATCGCCTGCGTCTCTGTTAACGCTATCCAGGATGGAGGAGCGGAAGAAATACCTCCAGTTATTGTGCAGCAACTGGAACAGCAGCTCAAAGAGCTCTGCTTTTACATCGGGGGAGGGGCGCTGAAAAGGATGGAAAGATGCAGAAAATTTCATAAAAAAAAAAAAAAGTATACAAAAGGGATAAGGAACTGCACAAGCTTTGTACTGTAAACGTTAGATCGGTGTGGCACTACGTTAAAACACCATCTTATGACTTAGCCCTCAACAGGACGTCTCCGGCAGCTATGTACAAAATAAAGACCAGACTAAGTGTGTGCACAAACATCTACAGAGAGATCTACCATACGGAGTAATTTCAACATCTTAAGGATCCATCTCACATTGTAAACTGGAAGAAGAGGGAGACTGTACACGGCTTTGGTTATAAGGGACAAAACCTCAGCCTGGTGAAACATTTGTAATGAATTGTGCACATTTACTGTGGTCACCAGAAAATAACCGCTACCTTAACCTGGTATTTGTGGACACATGCTTAGACCAGCGACCCCCCCCCCCCCCTTCCATACCTCTGCAATTATAGGGTACAGTTGTTCCATGCAGAGTGACAGGATGCTGGGTAAAAACGGTTTGAAAGCTTGCCCGGGTTCCTGCACGACCACTTGAAGTATCTTCAAGAATTTCTCCACCACATGGCACCCGGCACTGCCTTCCTGCAGAATACTCTCTGCCAGCTGTTCCCTGCAGCGAAAACAAACAATTACAGACACTGCACACGAGACCATTCAGAGAGAGATTAAGCAATGCCTTCAAGGTATACAGTCAGACTGGTATGGAGACTCTGTATCCTCAGAGTATATAGCAATATCAACTAGGATCAGGTATTCCGAGCATTGTGATATTGGCTAAATCATTCATGTGACTGAAAATAATGAATAAAAAGGGAAATCTCCCCCCCACCCCCCATATTCAGGTGAACACATATTTATAAGGTGGATATGCTTAAAGGTCCACTATAGTCACCAAAACAACTACAGCAGGCTGTTTGCATTTTCTCTGAATAGACAGTGTTTATATTACAGGCTAGGGATACCTCCACTGGCCACTTCTTAGATTGTTACTAGAGATGCTTCCTGCTACACAGTTACTTTATCTGTCTCCACCCTCTGCATGCAGATACAATGCATCTATGAGAAGATGCTGATTGGCCAGTGTGGCATTTGGCACTGCCCCCTACCCCACCTCATTAGGATGGACGATCTCCAGTGACCTCTTGGTCGTTACAGAGATTATCTTTAGCACTAGACTGAAACATTGTCAGCTCAGCGCCTACATTAATCATCTTAATTTGAAAGGAAGGTGAGGTTTGCTGGGCCAGTTCTTTCTGATGTAGGCTTCATTTGTAGGCCCTACGTTCTCATTAAGGTCACCTCTTCAAATTCACAAATAACCCGAACACTATATGGTTACCTGGTGAACATATTAAGAAAGGTCTGGATGATTTGCTCTGTGAACGGCGCTCCCATCTGCACTCGCAGTCCCTGGAACAGGGCTAGGAAGAAGCTGAGCATTTCTTGTGTCACATCTTAACAGAAAGAAGATAAATAGAACATTATAACATTCATGATTTGAGCCACTTCGTTCAGACAATATATGGTTTCAGAAGGAACTGTATTCGAACAACTCACATCGTTCTGTTTCTGAATGGCTAGTGAAGATTCCACACAGCTTCCACATAGACAAACACCATTAATCAGCACGCTAGCGACGCTCACTATGGACCCTGACACATTGAGATACCAATCGCTAGGGTCTTCTTTAATAACCAAATACAAATTTGATCTTTTATGAGCCTGGGCAACCATTGTTATAGATGCACTTTTAAACAGAATGAGTGGTTAGAACCTGGGAAATTTCAACTTTAAATGAGGTTTTAGAGCAGTGGGCTCTTGATCCCCAATAAATAGATTTACACTAAAGGGTTGAATCAGGGAGAAAGAAGTTTCCACCTCCACCGGTAAATCCTACACACAGTCTTATTGCAATAGCTTTTTTGTGGGTGCTTTGAGAACTATTATGTTCCAACCCTCTTTAAATGATCTTCCTCTCATGCTTTTGACAAATATAATACACAGTAAGTTAAAGTTTAACCATATTTGTGTTCTAGACCATTGGTAACCAACAAGTAGTACAGCAGCTGTTAAAGGACTAGAATTCCTGCAATCTTCCCGCAAACTGACTAATGCAGTCGATTATCCCAGCACACTGATTTCAGCAAGAACTGGCAAGGCGCTTGTTGGTGTCCCCTCTGCTCTAGGTCAGATGGTCTCAATCACTACCACCTTTGTTTATGGTGGCAGATTTCAACTGATCTAATGGTCTTAAGCTCAGAGCTCGCCAAAATGCATCTCTTCCGTTACAGAAAAACCTGAACACCTGTGATCCTCTGGTCACCCAGACACACTATTGTCTGCAGAGAAGCATCACAGGAGATGTAGTTCCAAAGCTAGACTGCTACCTGGCCCTCACACTGGCACTGTAGGGTTTTGGATTACTACAACATGCAGTCCTCGTTTATCCATGTGGGTGCAGACAGTGCTAGAACAAGATTAGCTGGGGGTCCTTTGAAATGGATTACGCTCAACAAGGACAACTTAAAGATAGTGGGAGAAAACCAAAAACAAAGCTGACTACCTAAAACAAGTCTAAAAACCCTCTGAAAATAACCAGGATACGAATAGAGGCAGAGCAGATTAAGTATGAAAATAAATCAAACTTGAGTTCATGTTCTAAGCCATCATATCCTACACTCCAATAACAAAAGGCCCAGAGACGTACTGGAATGCAGCTTACCAGATTGGTGGATGTAAACCGGAAAAAGGGCAAGAGAGAGCTGAGCAGCCTCCTGTATGGACTGGTAACAGATCTGCCGGGATTTAGTGCCCTCACCAGATATATTCTCCACGATGTCCCTCAATACACTAAGGGTCTGACAGATCACACGTTTTGCTGGGGAGAATAATAGAATCAAGTTCAGCATGGACAACAGAAAAAAAAAAAAAAGCTCCAATGTTGAAAACCTGTGATTTCAAAATCATACATTGAACCTATAAAATGACTCAGCATGTCTTCGTCTTTCAACTACATATTGGCTTCTAAAGTCAGTCTTAATTTACACATTGCATACATTTAATTGTGGGAAACATCACACCCAGGGGTTCACACAGAATTGAAAAAAGTAGACTTAAATAACAGATTTTTAAAAATGTGGCTCAGTTGGCCACAATATGACATTTTAGCCTTAAACCTCCAATTCAGTGTTTACTGAACACACCCCTAAGACTAAGATGAGGGATTTCGAGTGGATCTCGAGACAACGTGAAAGAAGCCCCCATGGCAGCGAGACAGAGGTTTGAGCACACAGCCAATACATAATGTGAAAGGGTAAATACTAAAATGAGGATAATGTGAGGATGTGTGGAGGTCACACTTACTGGCCTCGATCTGACCCTTTCGTGCTGGAGGTGCACTGCCCTTTAGCAGCCGGTACTCTCTGGTCAGAGCACTTAGCAGGTTGGTATGATGGTTGGAGCGTTCGGCCCACTGCTGTTCAGTTTCAGTAACATTGGGCCAGGGGAGGAGTAGAACATTGGAGAGGGCTCGACATAGCAGCACTTGGGCCTGGTACATAAAATAAAAAGGTTATTAAGAAGCAGATGTCTGAAACCCTGAGAAACAGAATACACTTGTTATGGCACACTACATCTCAACTTATATGTATTATTCACTTTCTTCAAAATCGCAGCTGGCAATTCTAGGATTTGTGTCAAAAAAAATAAAAATGAAAAACATTTAAGTCACATTTTACAATATCTACATTGAGTTTGAGAGACAATGACTGCATTGCCTCATTTCCAACCTCTTTACACTTTATCAGAGGCAAAGAGTAAACAGAGGTTTGTATTCCATAAAAGAAAAACATAAAACCCTCTTTGGAAGAATAGAACAATATAGTTAAAATAATGCATGCTTCAAGCCTAGGTGTGTGCAGACCAGAATTCTGCAGCTGTGTCCCAATGTCCTTACCTCCTCCGGTAATCGCTGTGCTGAACTGTCTGTGACGCGGCTGAACACTTTCTGGACGGCAGGAATGTTGATAAGAAACACAGGCCTCACCGTTGTGGCAATGGACACAAGCAAATGGCAGGCAGAGAGCAGCAGCTTCTCTTGTACCTTGAAGAGCAGAAATAGATGTATGAGGTCTCGGCAGACAGACTGGATATCGGAGCTCAGTGTGTGATCACCTTAATGCAGGCACTCACCTTGGTGCTGATGAGGGGAGGCAAAGCCTCCATTGCCGTGGAGATAATGGAGATAAATTGCTCTGGGTTCTGGCGCTGAACTTCGCTGTAAAAACGTGCCAGCCAATGGGAGTAAGCCTGCAGTGCTGCCAAAGACTGGGCATGTCTGTAAGGAAGAATACTCAAGGTCTACAGACTGGCTTTGTGCTCACATTGATGCAGTGGGAAGAAGAGGGCATTTATAGAATGAAACACACTTGATCAATAAGTGGATTGTTTGTCTGTTTAAATAAACTTTACTTCCCTAGAAATAAACACAAGTTGAAATGCGACCCTAAACTTTGCAAATTCAATTTGTTTTTTCTTTTTAAGTTACCAGCACTGCCTCTTTATAAATCTGCATACAGTGAATTAACCAAGGTTATGGTGCTGCGGTGCAGACAATTTACAAAGCATTGCAAAAAGAATAAACTTGTCATAAATAGGAATTAGACAGAAAAGAGCGGCATTAAAATGACAAGTTAACAGAAGTTATAGAATAAAAATTCTACTTACACAGAGTTTCCCCAAAACAAAACTCATGCCCCCAGGCACCCAGTTTTAGCAAAATATCTCAATATACCCTTTCTTTGCACTTCGTCAAAAACAACTAACAAAACCCAAGAACGAAGCAACAGATGTTGATATACAGAACATAAACACAGAAAACAGCACAGAACGTTTGTGTCCTACTTCGCGGCCACATGGTCAATAGTTGTAAGACTGCAGACAGAAAGGTCACCTGCAGGCAGGCCAGGACTACTTACACATCAACAAGGTCCGGCTTCAATACCGATGGTACAGCGGTCTCCATATTGTACAGTTTGATCTGAGAGCCATATAAAGTGACCTTCACCAACCTAGAGAGGAGAGAACGCACAGTAAGCCCACTATACAACTTTTACATGGAGCGCCTCCTCTTTCACAAGCTAGGCTTTCTCCTATTTACAGATGAGATGAGAACTTGCACAGAACACCCTGGATTAAGGAGCACTCTAGCTTCCCATGTATGGACTGGCTTGAGAGGGCAAGAAGGGTCATAGTTTGGAGGAAAGTATAGCTTCCTCTTTGTGGACTCAAAGTAAAATATAATAATGGGAAAAAACCCAAACACATTTCCTATGCAGACAAACAGAAATTGCTACAGAGCTCTAAGCAGAGCGGGGAGGCACGGAGCCAACTTAAATTAGGAAAATAACCTCCCTAGCTGTCAGACATGTCTAATTAATTCTAAATGTGCAGATTTCATATAGAGATGAACACTTTTATAAACTGCAATTAAAATGAGCATTTCCTGGCACAAAGCACCTCAGCAAGCTAAATGAAGGGCTCCTTTAGTTTGACAGGATTTTTATGATCGGTGCTTGCATTTGGCCAGGCTGCCGTACAGAATACGTCTCACTGACACTCTGACCGCCTGTTCACTGACCCACTATGTCAAAAGAAGCAGAGCAGAAAGTACTCTGTGCTTAGTATCCATGGCCAGTGAAGCACGTTAGGATTTGATTGGGAGAAGAAGAGTTTATTTTAAGGCCTGCTTCGATTTAAAAAAAAAAAAAAAAAAGGTTAATTTTAGGTTAGCACATAGGCCTCAATGCAACGTGTGCCCTGGATGTACCAGGATCAACTGAACTGTAGTGGTTATGGTGCGAGGAGTGATCAGCAGATGCGCCTTAAGTGGGAGCTTTTGGCTGTCTCCTGGATGTAGTAGAGGCGGGCAGCAGTGCTCGGCGGACCCCTGGTAAGAAGTCAAACTGTTCCCTTAAAGCACTGAGCACTAGCCTACCAATAATTTCCTAGGAGAAAAGCATTCTATTGGCAGAGATTATTGATTGTGATGATCTCAGCTAAAGAGGAGGTGCTTCCCCAAGGAGTCCAGCGCTGCCAGCGAGAAATAAAAAAATAAGTAGATTATCCATTTTAACCCTAGCAGCAGGGGCCTTCGTCTAAACGGTGACTAGGACACCATAGTGTTAGGAATACACCTTTATTTCTAATGCTATAGTGTTTATTTAAACGCTGGAGAAGGGTTTCCTTTTTCTATATGTTTAATCATATACATAGTCAGTCTACTTCGAAGTGGACAGCCAATTAAAACATTTATTCAGTGATTTGGTTCTTTAATAAGGAACAGAATGGTTGTGCGTACACACACACACACGTTTCGTTGAGGATGTCTCCTGGATTTTAAAAAGGGATAGTTCAATTTAATTAGAGTCAGTCTCTTCATTAAAGTGCACACAGTTTCTGATCCGTGGCCAGACTATAGAGTGACCTCAGTACTTGCTGTCAGACAGACAATCTGTATGACAGCAGGCACATAGATAATTACTCAGAAGGGCGATCTAGATCAACTGCTTCAGAAATATGGAACACCTGTACTCCGGAATATAGGACTCAAAGTCAGTATCTGATCTCAGGCTTTATGAAGGGTAAAGTAAAGATAAAATTATTTCGTTTATTTAAATAGGAACACCTAAAGAGGCTTTAGAGTTTAACAGCAAGTCCCCCATTGTCTTACTTTAAAAAAAAGTGTTCATTTTAAGAGAAAATCAAAAAACCTTAATAGAGACTCCCTGGTAATACCTCCCTGGTCAACCAGACCGAATGTTTGAGTTCAAAGCTCCTCTATGAGCAGACTGCAGTGATTGCAGAGCTGGTGTCCCATATAAAATGACGTCTGTTTTCGCTATAATCTTAATGATTGAACAATTCTATTTACAAGATTCCCTCAAAATAAATAGAAAAATGGCAAAGTGATCACTGCAGTATGAAAACCTAACATTTTGTTATGAAGAAGCGAGAGGAGGTTTTATTACCTTTCAACTACGGTCAGAGCATCGTTGAAACGGGCCTCAAACACATCGCCAATAAAATACTCTGCAAGTCTCCCGACTGCCTGTAAAAGAGAGCTGAGATCTCGCAGGGAGCAGTGTAATCTCCGACAGTCATTTTCGGCTGTTACATTCAGACGCTGGTCTGTGGGAGATTGGGGACAGATTACACCTAGATTATGGAGGGTCAATGCTTTACCCCATCACAGAGGGAACATTTATCTTAATGACATTACAAGAATCTATTTAATACACACACACAATGCTAGATTTTTTTTCATATTTCCTCAATGCAATTAACAGTTAAACGAGATTCTCTCTAACTAATTATTTAGGACTACCGACTCTGGTTGTCATATTCCCTTGGTTTTACTTTGACACAATCTTTGTCATGCTAATGAACATATCATGAAGAGGAGAGGGAATGTAGTATTCATATGCTGGAAGTAACAGCAATCAGATGGAGGAATCCCAAATGATCTTGCTTTTAGCAGGTTTCTCTCCTGCAATGCATGAATGCTACATACTAGAGGGCAGCACGAAGCAGTAATAGGAGTGCAGGGATGTTACATGACTTCTAGAAACCCTATCCCTTGACATTCACATAGAGGACATTCTTGGGACATGTGATCAATCCAATATGTGGCGCTCCATCTGGATATAGCTATCCCTTTGTGCCTGCCCTTCTGCCCAGATGGCCAGTCTTCCCATGACACAATCATTAATCTAGAAAGGCGTCAGCATATGCCTCTTTGGAAGCAAAAACTTGTGAATACGGTGTATGGAGGGTTTTGGGGATAACTCTTTAAATGCTAAAGAGGTGACTAATCCAAGCTGGACAAACACCTGGCTGGTCTCCTTGCCAAGTTTTTTTATCCCATTTTTATTTTAAATGGTGGGATTGGGGGGTACTCAATGTCTGTTTTCCCAAAAGCTCTGCTGCTCTTTAGAACAGGCAGACAATAAAAGTCAAGGAGGACGATGCAAGATCTTACTTAATTCAATATTATAAGCTTCCAAACGCTAAAAAAAAACAGGGAAGAAAATATATATATATTCCGCTCTAAAAAAGCAGCCGATATGAATAAATGATTCAATTGTCAGGGAGGTGGATCAGAGCTCCAAATGGCACATCCACGATACAAGAGAGCTCTGGGGACTGCAACAAGATCCCATTTCCACTGCAAAAGGGTCATTTAGACCTCTAGACATGGAGACTGTCCGTTCCATTATTTTTATTTGACATCTTGTAATTCTTAGATAATGTGTCTTCCAAGCTCAACACAAACAGCCGATCATGGTCATTCATTAGTAAACATAACCCATGGGACCGGTGAACACAAAATGACCTTGCGCTGAATTTTCACTTGCAGAGGGAAAAAAAAACAAAAACACTTTTTTTCTTTAGTAGATTAATTAAACGTAGTTAGAAACTCCCGATTCTTCACTATAACAACTGGCTACCAGCATGAATTATTTAGGCCAAAGTAGTGGCGTTCTAATAAAATAACAAAAAAAAAAAAATTAAATAAAATGAAACACAAAGTTAAACCAAACTTTTGCAAGTCACTTATCAATTAAAGCCGACTCACTAAAATATAAATGAAAAAAATAAAAAAGGGATTGCATTCATCCAGAGAACAGGGTTCTTTACCGAGTCAGGGTCAGCACAACCCATGCATATGGTACATCACTAGGAAAGAGCCTCAGGCACACACTGGGTTCAATGAGGGCTTAGTCAAGCCTGACCAAAACCTTGGTGGAGGTGGAAACGTTGCTGTGCCCATGACGGTCCGATAAACTGCTTTATTTCTGAGCACAGTGAGGGAAAAGGAAAAATAAGCAAGGCATACCTGCTCCATTTGTGACTATGCATTGCTGCAATCCAAGATATACATCGAGGTTCTCTTGCAGGGCAGCAAACTGTAGAGATAAGAAAAGAAAGCATTCAGACATGTTCTCTCAAACACCGATAAACTTCCCTTTTGCACTGAATAGCTCTTTTCACACATTTCGTTTGCCCGATCATCAGCAAAAAGCGGACTGTCAACTATTTAAAACAAAAGCAAGTGTGTGCCAGGGAGATTCTGCGACATGTGAGCAGTGCTAGGTCATTGAGACACAGACACGATCATAAATATTGCTGCATTAGCACAGGTGCATGAAAAGTTATTTTAGTCTGTCTGCACACGGAGAGAGGCCTCACTGTGCCTTTGAGAGGTGGAGGTCTTTTAGGAATAGATGGATCATAGAGAAACTAAAACCTGAACAGAAATCCTCAAAGTCGTTTGTTCAACTACAAAATCGTAGCAATATTAACATGTGAACGGTTAAATTGAAGGAAAAAAACAAAAACACAAAAAACATTCCAAATCTGCTCTAGTCAGTTTGATTGTAGCCCCAATTTGTGCTATGTGTAAGGCAGCCATTTAAAGTTCAGATTTAACTTTATTATCACTGTACAATGTGCACACCGTTAGCCTCTGAACTGAAATGCAGCAGCAATTCTATAAAATGGACGCTCAGTGTAAGCTTTATACAATCTATACCAATGCCATAGCTCCCCTAGTATTTAAGAAATACAATCCTTCATTGATACACATTTTAATACCTTATACAATAATGCTACCATATACATATTTAACATACACCCCTTAGCCCCAGTCCAAGTAATACATTTCATCCCATACTTGTGCCACACTACAATACAGTTAATACATCTAGTGCAAACTAAATACCTAATCCTTAACAATATTTTAACAATTCACAGCTCAGTTGTTGACTGATAGGGCAGAGAATGACGGGCCAACATCAGGCAGAGATGCTGATTTTACAGAAGTCAATGAGAAGAGGGGCCAGCTGCTCACTGAGAATGGTTTGTAACAGAGCTCAATGTTGCTCAGAGAAGCATTAACGCAAAGCATTCTGCGTCTCCATGCAGTGTGGGGATGCTGACTGTTTGTCCGACAATCTTTGCAGGGCCGAAACTAGGAAGTCCGTCTGGTGGCTTTCAGAGTGGCAGCCAGGAGAGGTGGCATTATGCAGCAGTATAAACACTACTTTTTCTCAGAAAAGGCAGCGTTTACACTGCTCAGCCTAGAGACTGGCTCTTTACCCCCAGAAACACCAAATTAAGCTGTAGTGGTTCTGGTGCCTGTATTGTCACTTTAAAATTGCAAAGAGTTTTTCTGCTCTTTCCTGGACAAATCATTCTTTCACTGGAAAGTCAGCCCCTAGAGCAATAACTCTTTAAACCTGGCCTTCCCCAACAGTTTGACATCACGTAGGGGAAAGACAGACGTTCAATAAATCCAGAGATTCACCCATTCAGTGGGTAATATGTCCTACTTTTCATTAGAAGTATTCCTATTACCCCAACATGCATAAAAGATCACCAAAGGGCTTAGATCCCATGCAAAATATATATGGTTTCCAGGCGCAACTGCATAAACCAGCCTAAACCAAAACAAAAAAATAAAATGATTTTCACCCATATCTTAAGGCCAAATTGATATTAGTATTAACAGCAACACTGATCATTGATCCCCTGATTGCCATAAAGTGAGACTTCTACCAGCCTGGAGCCCTCCCTCCCCCTTTCACAAACTCTCTGCAGGAGTTAGATCAATCGTCTGATGATATGAATAGTCTCCAAAGGTGACAATCATACTGTAGGGTATAAATTGCAATCCCTATGTATGACAAACAGATCTTCTGAGGCCAGAGTTCATCCATGATTTATAGCAAGCCCTGGAAAGGTCTGAGGAATGCAAAGTGCTGACTCCTAAGTTACTAGAAGCGGACTGACATTTATCAAATTGTTATTCCATACAAGTTAGACAAAGCGTGGGTAAGGTGATTCGATTTTTCCAAAGGACTAAAAAAGCACACCTGCCCAAAAAGCTGTAATGGAAGGAAAATAAATACAATTTCCAAGCAGTCGGCAATGTCTTAATTTAATACATTTCCAAGCAGTCGACGATAATGGGTTTGGATCAGGACATCATCTTTACTGGCCCATATAGACATGCAGGAGCCAGGGGTAAACTTTACAACAAACACACATGTACCTTAAATGAAGGCAGTCCAGCACAGTGGCAAGCGGGGCAAGAGAGGGATCACAACACCTTTCCATTTGCTTAATTTTTATAGTAACTCGATGGAGCAGTAAAATAACTTCTCTGCATGGTCCGTGTAAAGATCTTCAGCACTGTCACCCTCTCATGTATTCCACCTTTCGTTTCAGTCTCTTTTTGCCATCTTTCAGCTCCCTAGTTTCTCCCTATGCCAGTCCCTCTCTCTCACAAACTTTCCCCCAGTCTCACACTGCAGGCGTCTCACTTGCCGAAATATTGGTCTCTTTCGGTCTTCATCTGTCATTTCCACCCATATTAGCATTTTCCACGGTCTCTCACATGGATTATGGAAACAAAGACGTGTTCTTTGATATTACAGGCAATGGACGACTGTACGGCTTTGATTCCATTTATCAATAGTTCAATCGATGCAATTTGGAATTAAGAATTAATTTGACAAATACGTTGGCCTTATTCATACCATCAATAAATACAATATGATGTACCATCGGTGTAAGACATTCAAATTGTTATACCAACTAACCTCAATTCTTTCCAGAGGATTTAAAGGGACACTCTGAAAACCAGAACCACTACAGCTGAATGTACCGGTGTTCTGGTCCCTGCAGTCTCTTAATTGTAAACACAGTCTTTTCTGAGAAACAAGCAATATTGACATTTGTCCCAAAGGACACCAGTACATGCTGTCACTCAGCCACTAGATGCGCTTCCGTTTGCAGCCCTTCCATCTCTGCAGGACTGACATTTGGAGTTTTCACACTCTGCATGAAAATGACAAACACTTTCCCTAGACACACACTCAGCGATACCATGTGAATGAGGTTTGTATAGCCAACAGATGTACATTTCACAGTGCAGAGATGGCCAACCAATCCCACTATGGACGTTGTGAGTTCTTCCCATGATGCAGAGTTTTTGGGCTCAACATTTATGGCATCAAATGTTAGAAAATGACCACTCTGCATCCCTGTTATATATGTATTCATGTTTTGGATACGTACCTTTTAGTAATAATATTGTTCATATGTAAAAAAGGGAATGGTGAAAGTCTTCCTCTCTTCTCAATCTATCCTTTGGTACTGCTGGCCAATGTCATTAACAATTGACCATCTTTCTTACTTGCCAAGTCATGGTTCAACTTTTAGCAATGCAATTAAAGACAAAAGAGCCCCTTCATATTATAGCAGGGAGGCATTTTAGTTATAGGTCTCTTCTCCACACTGGTGGAATGGCTTCTATTAGTAATCCATAAACACTTCATCCAGAAAGTAATATAAAAAGGTGTATGTAGCCAGAAAATGAAACTGATATTTACAATAAATGCTAAATACATTTAAATAAAAAATTAGAACCAGTCTTTGGACTGTCTTATTCCATTATAAGAAGTACCCTTATAGTGTGCTGAAAACAATTAAATCACGTTTAACAATTTGATGTTAAAACAGGATTTAATAATTTTTACAAAGGTTTAACAATTTGTGATAAAATTTCAAAATGGCCACCCAAACTCTTGCCCTTTTGGGAAAAAAGAAAAAAGAAAAAAAGGGAAACCCTGCAAGAACGACATTAATGCAACCCAGCATATTGTAATCTAATCTTTACATTGCACTAAACATGTGTGTGTGCCTGGAGTGCCCCTTTAAGAGTAGTTTATGTAGCACAGTAATGGAGTACACCCCTCACATTTTTGTAAATATTTTATTATATCTTTTAATGCGACAACACTGAAGAAATGAAACTCTGCTACAATGTAAAGTAGAAAGTGCACAGCCTGTATAATAGTGTAAATTTGCTGTCTCCTTAAAATAACAACACACAACCATTAATGTCTAAACCGTTGGAAAAAGAAAGTGAGTACACCCCTAAGTGGAAATGTCCAGATTGGGCCCAATTAGACATTTTCCCTCCCCGGTGTCATGTGACTCGTTCGTGTTACAAAGTCTCAGGTGTGTTAAATTTGGTGTTATCGCTCTCACACTCTCTCATACTGGTCACTGTTAGTTCAACATGGCACCTCATGGCAAAGTACTCTCTGAGGATCTGAAAAAAAGAATTGTTGCTCTACATAAAGATGGCCCAGGCTATAAGAAGATTGCCAAGACCCTGAAACTGAGCTGCAGCATGATGGGCAAGACCATACAGCGGTTTCACAGGACAGGTTCCACCCAGAACAGGCCAGCATTGCTGCAGAGGTTGAAGGGTTGGTGGTGGGGAAGGGGGAGGGAACAACGACAGCCTATCAGTACTCCAACCATACGCCGCACACTGCATCAAATTGGTCTGCATTGCTGTCGTCCTAGAAGCAAGCCTCTTCTAAAGATTCACAAGAAAGCCCTCAAACAGTTTGCTGAAGACAAGCAGACTAAGGACATGGATTACTGGAACCATTTCCTGTGGTCTGAAGAGACCAAAGTAAAGTTATTTGGTTCAGATGGTGTCAAGCTTGTGTGGCAGCAACCAGGTGAAGAAAAGTGTGTCTTGCCTACAGTCAAGCATGGTGGTGGGAGTGTCATGGTCTGGACCTGCATGAGTGCTGCTAGCACTGGGGAGCTACAGTTTATTGAGGGAACTATGAATGCCAACATATACTGTGACATACTGAAGCAGAGCATGATCCCCTCCCTTCGGAGACTGGGCAGGGCAGTATTCCAACATGAAAATGTCCTCAAACACACCCCCAAAACGACCACTGCCTTGCTAAAGAAGCTGAAGGTAAAGGTGATGGACTGGCCACGTATGTGGGGCATCCTCAAATGGAAGGTGGGAGACCGCAAGGTCTCTAACATCCACCAGCTCCGTGATGTTGTCATGGAGGAGTGGAAGAGGACTCCAGTGGCAACCGGTAAAGCTCTGCTGAACTCCATGCCCATGAGGGTTAAGGCAGTGCTGGAAAATAATGGTGGCCGCACAAAATATTGACACCTTACGCCCAATTTGGACATTTCCAATTAGGGGTGTACTCACTTTTGTTGCCAACGGTTTAGACAAGAATGGCTGTGTGTAGAGTTATTTTGAGGGGACAGCCTTTATATAGGCAGTACACTTACTACTTTACATTGTAACGGAGTAATTTCTTCAGTGTTGTCACATGAAAAGATACAATAAAATATTTACAAAAATGTGAAGAGTGTACTCACTTTTGTGAGATACTATATGTGGGAATCACAATTTAGTTGCAGTTATTACCAGAGTGGAGAAGGCATGGGTGGGGAGCAGCTCCATGATCTTGGCCACCACTTCCAAGCTGTGACGAAGGTATCTCTGCCACTCTGTCTGCTGCTGTGAAACAAAAGGTAAATACAAGTTAGGCATACCATTAGGTACACAAAGGGCCATCTTGTTTGCAAGATCTACCATGTAATCACTGACATGCCAATTCTACATGCTGATGGGAAGCACGTGGAAAAGGGTCTGCTCCCCATTTTAAAGAAATGTATATGATTACATGCAGTCTTAAAGGACCACTCTAGGCACCCAGACGACTTCAGCTTAATGAAGTGGTCTGGGTGCCAGGTACCTCTAGGATTAACCCTTTTTTTTATAAACATAGCAGTTTCAGAGAAACTGCTATGTTTATAATGAGGGTTAATCCAGCCTCCAAATCCTCTAGTGGCTGTCTCATTGACAGCCGCTAGAGGCGCTTGCGTGCTTCTCACTGTGAAAATCACAGTGAGAGCACGCAAGCGTCCATAGGAAAGCATTGTAAATGCTTTCCGATGCGACCGGCTGAATGCGAGCGCGGCTCCTGCCGCGCATGCGCATTCAGCCGATGACGTCGCGATCAAGATGGAGAGGAGGAGGAAAGCTCCCCGCCCGGCGCTGGAAAAAGAGGTAAGTTTAACCCCTTCCTCTCTCCAGAGCCCGGCGGGAGGGGGTCCCTGAGGGTGGGGGCACCCTCAGGGTACTCTAGTGCCAGGAAAACGAGTATGTTTTCCTGGCACTAGAGTGGTCCTTTAAGCCTGCAATACAAACATTTTCTCTGAAACTGCAATGTTTTCAGCTGCCGGGTTAATGTGACAAGGACTGTGGACACAGACCACTTCAATGAGATGCAGTTGTCTGGGTGCCTTAAGTTTCCCTTTAATAACAATTTAGAAGAAGATATTGGGAGATCTGCAAACATGACATTGTAAATGTGTTCGGATAGATAAGATAGGAAATCTGGCACTTCCTCAATCAAATTTTTTTCCCTGCAATCTTTATGGCTGATGTCTCTCTATTAATAAGACCCAGGCCCCTCGTTCTTACATCATCATCCAGCGTCTCATCATCCAACTCTTCCAGCTGCGTCTGGTTATATCGAAACTGAATTCGGTTCAGCACTTCTGTGAGCAGCAATGTCAAGGCATCCTCGTACCTACAGAGTAGAGAAAAGTAAAAATATACAGTCCAAGAAAATAAAAAACACACCAATATCACCACTCATTCAAAACAATCATCAAGCATCCTCCCCAATGCTACGTACACAACAAAGTATTTTCAGCAGATATAAACCCACTTTGCTTTTCTTTGTTCACTGAGGCAGACTGTTTAAAAGGAAGACAAGTGTCCAACTTGTCCGAAGACAGCCTCTGAAACACGTTCAGAGTTCTTCACTAAACAGCCGACTCTTGGGAATTCCCCGAGGAAGTGTTACAGCTCAGGCCAAAATAGCCGCTCTGTGAAAATTCTACAGTCAGCCATGTTTCCAGCTGGCCTATTCTGACCTTTCCAACAGTTTAGTGACTAGCTCAAATATTGTACTTTACGCACAGGATTATTTACTAAAGTGGGTAATGAGGAAGCTGGGAAGAGCAGCCAAAACAGGGTTTCAGTTCTACTATTGTGACCTAAAACTTGATATTTAATTTAAATTCCTACAAATTCACACTTTAGTAAATATTCCTGGAGGCAAAAGGACTTCTCCATATGGTCTTTAATTTTAAAAACGTGTGCAGCAACTAAAGGGGAATTGCACCTTTAAGTACAGGCATCGCTACAGGGGGACATGGTTGGGGCCAATGGGGCTTCCCGGATGCAGAGTCGGAGTAGGGAGAACTTGGTCTCCTCCTTTTAACTGCATGCGAGGGTTACCATAGCAACTCTCTAATACATGCCCCTGCTGGAATGAGCGGTCTGCACCCACTAAGGGCTCAGACAAGCATGTTCTCCCACTGGATCACCAGTGATAAGGATTCCCCCCTACCTATCCATGGTTTTAAGGAGGGGGAAATAAACACTTTTTAAAAAATTATTTTTCACCCACCTGCTGAGAATGGCTTCTCTGTCTTCTAGACGGTTCCTGATCTTGTTTGTCAGGTAGTCCAGAAATAAGGCCCAGATATCCAGACAAGACAGGTAACCCTCATGTGTTGGCTGAAGGGACAGATAAGGGGCATTGAATATTGAGGGTCTGCATTTGATAGTCCAGCACTACAGCAGGCTTACAAAGAAAATGAGATTAAACACACATACCTGGTGAAAGGTATATTTAAACAAGAGAGAGAGGAACTCAACAACGGGGAACTGGGCATTGCACTCTATCCGCCGCAAATGGACACTGACAAAGAGCCGCAGGAAATCTGTGAACTTTTCCACGTAACTGTAAGCACAATGATTAGAATGACCACAGAGAGCTGGAGTTATTTACATTAACAAACCCAAATCAAGTAGCTGAACTGAACAGATGTGAGGAAGACAGGATGTATTATTAATCTCTAATTGTTTCTACTGAAACCTTATGGAATCCTGACAAACAGAACAGCCAGGAAGACACTAGGACCATGCTGCATTCCATGAAATGAAATTTTAATCCCAAACATCAAGATGAACATAAACAACTAAATAAACTTCTCCTTCCAAAGGAGGATCTCCAGTAATGGACCTAGACAGTTCCCCCTCTTGGTAGTCAAATGTTTTGATTTCCTTTTCTACTCCGCCCAGCACAGCTGCAGTTATTGTAGGGGGAAACAAGGCATCACCTCTCGTCAAGCTCCTCCAGCCGATTGCGAATGCTATGGGCATTTGTCTCCCGGGTTATCCTCTGCAGGAGGTAGAAAGTCTGCTGGCACACACGTAGCAAATATTCCTGGAACTCCAGTGGAACACAGTTCTTGCACATCAGCTCATTAATACAAGACATTGCCAATACCCCCAACTTATCGCAGTCTCGCTGGGACGTGGGCAATATGGAGGGCAGAGGGGGGCTGCTACTGCCCCCATTAAGAGTCACAGAGGTGGAGTTGGTGGTGGCAATGTTTGAGGTCCGTCGTGATCGGACATCACAGCCTAGACGTGCAAAGTGGAAGATTGTTGTAAGTAGGGATGGGGTGATGCTGGCAGAAAGGGGGATCCAGCTGAAGAGGTGTGAGAGACATTCGAGAGCCAGGGCACAGACTCGTTCACTCTCGGCCTCAAGGCTTGGAGAAGGTTGGCTCAGTTGCTTTGCCAGGCTGGGTGTGTGAACAAGGTTACTGAGGAGGTCATCTGAAATAAAATATACAATAAAAAAAAAAATATTAAACAGAAAACAAGTAGATGGAAAACACACATAGAAATGGCTGACAGTTATTTACTAAAGTGAGAATTCCAAGTGAATTTAAATTTAAGGTAACAAAAACAAACTAGAAACCGTCTCTAAGTTAGTTCTCGATTCAGCTTCTGGATTTAAATTTGAAATGCACTTTAGTGAATGGGCCCCTTGGAGAGAGACAGTGTTAGTTCTACATAGTTTCCATGGATCGCAGTGTTGTATCCACACGCATAAGCAAGAAAACAAGCAAGGACGCCGGGTCCTGCCTGATCAAGTACCAGGAGCTGGAGATGGACTTCTCGTGACAGATAGCAGTATCCAAAACGCTGAGCTTCAGATAAAGTATATTCCCATGGCCTTCGCAGACCACTCATGTCAGGTTACATGGGTCATAGCAAAATGTGCCAAGACCGAGAAAAGAAACAGCAGTTTGAATACTATCATTATGACATCTTTCCCTTTTGAGATAAGGATTTATTCTTTGCTTTTTAAACATGTGAAAATACATTTAAAGTAGGGTTGTTCACTAAATCTGGAATTGTGAGAATTCACCAAAGAATCTAAAAAAAAGTTAAGGCCAGAATAGCTAAGCTGGATAATACGTCCACTCTGGACTAAAGTTTTTATTTTCTGACAAATCGTGCTTTAACAAATTGTCCTAGAAGCAAAAGTTAAAAACATTAAAATGCTGTGTGAACGTAGATGTATTCGAGAGATAGATCCACTTTAACCCTTTGTCTGGCCACAGATCAAGCCACATTGCATGCACCCCAGACAGACAATGAAGACATTCAGCTGTGTTGCAAAAAAGAAACTATGAGCTCTTTATAACAGGAAGGAAGTATGCAACATACACACTTATCTAAAGACGAAATGACATACGCAGCATGTCTTCAAGCATCACACAGGAAGACGTGCATTAGACAGCGCACACACAGAAAAAGAAACTTGAAAACAAAAACTACATTACACGCTCAAAGAAAGTCAGTTTACAGACAACTGGAAAATAAATAATGAAAATATTAAAAAGTGACTTTATGACAATTGTTGGTTGGATGGAATGAATACTGCAATGCGTACAAGCATCAAATTAAATTTCTCAGGCTAGGTCACACTACCAAAAGTACACACAGTGACAGAGAAACAAAAGAGAAGACGCCTTTATTAAAAAGCAGGAAGGAAAACAAGAAAAGTATTAATGTGATTTTTAAAAGAAGAATTCATGCAATAAGTGTTAGGAGCCATCAGTTCTATATATATATATATATATGTTATATGCCTGTGTTAATGCGGCATTTAACAGCCAGCTCACCAGCATCTGATGCAGTGGGAGAGGGAGGGGGAGTTGCCGCGGTAACGCTGTGCTTATCCCAAATACTCTCCAGGACACCTGTGGGGGGGAAAAAATTAATTTACAGTGAATGAAGCCACATGTAAAGGAAAGGAAGAGAAATTAAAATTAGGGTAATTGAGATCATGATTCCGGTTGATCCACCCCAAAGATTTAGCATTGCAAGTGACTATCAGGATGTCAGTAAACAGGGGGCATTGTCGGGTCTACCTCGCGGATGGTATAATAAACAAACATAGTCAGTAAGGAGTTGCAGAGTTTGTGTTTTCTTTTTCCTCTGTTAACACACAAAGATTCGTGACAGAGCCCAGCCAAGGTAAAAAGTTGAATTGGGGTTAACTCTCAGAAGATACATTTCTAAATCGTGGTGCTGCCGTAAAGACCAAAATATATACAAAACACAGATTAGGGAACAGTGCGCACACACACACACACACACACAAAAAAAAAAAAAAATGTTTTTAAACAAAACCGTTTTACATTTTACAAGGCTACTTAAAATAACATGTCTTAGCAAACAACAATGGGGATTCAGTTACACCATATGCAACCCACATTTTCCTGTGTAGATTTGGAATCCAGACCACATTCCTTTCGGGTCGAGTACCCCATCTATCCACTATGGGTGCCCCTTTGGAGGGGACTACAGGAAAACACAGATTGAGAGAGTATTTGGAAGCAGTTTAAGCGGTACATATTGCAGTTAGCATGTTAATCTCCCATGCGAACATTAGTGTGAGGCCCACCAATATTGGGATACTGTGATGTAGTGGTGGGCTTAACACAATATGGCCAATATGGTGTAACTGAGAGCCCAGCCAAGGTCCCATGTGGTTACCTGTAAGAAGCCCGAGAACAGTTGGCACTTGCTCTAGTAATAGTTTCCGCAGCTCTTCTTTCCTGGTCACACTGAGGTCCTCTCTGGGACAGGCCAATTCCTCAGATGCAGTTTTCAGCATGATGAGTCCAAGAGGGGCAGTGCTGGGTGTCTGGATAAGCTGTACATGTTCAGAGACAGAGAGAGTAAAGAAGGGTTGCAGAGATACCTGGCCAACTCATGTCATTCCACTGTCAAAGCTCACCTGCAAAATGTTGGTGAAAAAGTCATGGTAGAACATGGGCCAGTCCTGCCTTCCCATGTCCACAATCACCTTGCACAGCTTGTTGCAGATGAAGCTGGGAAGGTTTTTGTGCTGAGCAAGCAGAAGTTTGGGCAGGGAGCTACGGATCTCCATCTTCTCCTCGGAAGGAACCCCCAACCACATCTTATTGATCAGGTTCTAAAAGAACAACCAAAAAGCAACAACATAATATGAACTAAATTCTGGAAACTTTATACAGGTCCTGAGACCTGACTGTGCACGGAGAGTGAGATCCAGCAATGGTACTTATCACAGCATTAATACATGACTTACCCAGATAAACCACGTGACTAATCTCATGGCTGCCTATTCTAACGCTAAGCTATGAAATTTTTATAATTTAAAAAAAAGACGGGCAACATTTACAACCCCAACTGCAAAGACTTATGAAGTCCACGTTGTTAGACACGTCTGCAGATGGACTGTACAAAAAAAATAAATAAAATATATATATATATATATATATTATATATATATATAATAATACAAAAAACAGTTGTCAAATAGTCCAACATGTGCATAAAATGGAATGAGTAGCTTCTGGGCTGTCCGAAATGGAATCACTCACCTCAAAAACGCTGAGGCTGTACATTAAGACATAGTCACTGTGTGAGCTGGACAGGAAATAGAAACAGAACCTCCATGCTCCAAGCTGCTGAGCAAAGTTATTCAGGAGCGACTCTGTGAACAAGGAGGAAAGAGACAGTGTGAACATGCGTACAAGATGGCAGATACTCCGATAAGCAAAAATAACTTACTATAGATTTACTACAGCGAACAGGATTGTTTTCGGTCATTGCTGGCAGTGCCATGTTTTTGGGCACAGACATAGACCTATGTAATTTCTTTGTTACCAATAATTAAAATACACAGAGGTTTATTTTTCTTCTCCAATATGTTAAATATTTGTCTCTGTGTGTAAAGATCCCCGATAGTGACTGTAGGGTGCAAGGTAAGGTGAGTTTTACTTACCTGAACCGGTCGGTCCATCAGGGCTGCTGCCATGGTCTCCCTGCTGGTTCTCTTCAGCTCCTGGTGTTTTATCGGTCAGGAGCCCGTTGTAGTGTTGTACTTGTGCATGCACGGAGGTCTAGGGAAGATCCAGCGAGACCCTCCATAGACAATTCCCCTACAGCAGTCATTAGTGACAATTGTGGGAAACGACCCTTCTTGACGGCGGCAGCTCCGCCCAGTGTCGAGAAGTGTCAGACGTAGGGAAAAATACAGAGACAAAGTAGTCGCTACTTTGTCTTAGTAGATCTTTTGACTGCATTGGGATTTCAGTGACACTTAAACACAGACGGAGTGAGTATTGTATAAATGTTTTCTGAACTGCTAATTTCACATATATGAAGTATTAATAAATAAAACAAAAAAATATATTTAAAAAGTGAAAAACTAATAAATCACGACAAACAACCCACGAAAGAGTACCTGGCAAGCTAACAGACGCCACTGCTAATGACAACTTAGTTACAGCTGCGTATGCTTATAGCCGCTACAAAGGCTCTCACAGAGAGAAACAAGGGAGTCTGTAACCTTTAATAGCAGTACAAGGGTGGGCTCCCCAAGTGAAATTACAATGTAGAGGTAGGTGGGAATAGAGCTGCACTGATAAGCAGCTGGATCAAGGATAGGGGTACCGGAAGCTCCAAGCAATATAAACGTATCCAAGGGACATATGGGTGTCCCCTTAAAAGCACACTTCTAAATATCAATAACTTTCTACTCATATTCATACTGCATTTTTCCCCACATTTAATTTTCTTTTACTAAAAACAACAAAATAAATACATATGATTCTACATTCAACTCCACCCCCTTAGCGATGGCTCCTCTTTTCACAAATCAACTTCCTTATTAGATGTACTCTGGGTACATACCCTGCTAGTGAGAGATCAGTGTGCTCCATGCTGCTGACATCACTCCACCCCACAGCCAGTCAGTGCCTTATAATCAGCCCCCTTAGCATGGCTGTGGGGAAGTGGACAGTGATTGGCTGCGGGGTAGAGTGAAGCCAGTAGTTCAGCTCACACTGATCTTTCATTGGCTGAGATATGCTGCTTACCTTTCGATCATTAAAAGAGAATCTGACTATGGCGCAAGGTTTTTGCAAAACTAAGGAGATTTGTACAGGGAGAAATATTGCACAAATATGAACAAAAAACAAATGCACTTAAACGTTTTGCTTTTGCCAAGATCATTCCTTTAAGAAGATGCAAAATTGAAAGGGTGCAAACCGAAGTAGGTTTTGGGCAAGTTTGAATGGCTGACAAATATACATTTTTAGCCTTTTCTCTTTAGAGGCAACAACAAACGCTGCCTTCAGCCAATAACAAGTGAATGGACAGAACATCGGAAGACAATCAGCTGCTTCATCATTGTGCTGAAGGTTATACAAACGGTGTTTTTCTTAACAAGCAAGAAAATGCCCACTGCCTACAACTGTTACAGCCCACGGTGAGCAACACAAAAAAGTGATGAGTCATGAATTCAACATACGGTATGTAGACAAAGCAGATGCCAAGGCCTGCGATGACATCAGTGAATGGACAAAAGGTGAAGAATTAAAAAAAGACCACAAATTATTTCTAAGTATTGAAAAAAAAAAAAAATTATATCTATACACACAACAAAATAATACTGACTTATATGAGCTTTTAGACATCCGGATCTTAACAGAAACAAGCTTGCTGTATTTGCACCACTGGATCACTATTGGCACCCATTAAAATAAATACGCAACTCAACATAACCAGTGGTTATGGTTCCAAGAGTGCCCCGGTGTAAGGTGCTAGACCATTTTAGAGTGTTTTGATCACCTTGGATTTGCCAGGAGCTGCTCCCCACCTGCACAATCTCAGCCAAACAACCAGAAGCTTCTATTTAGGAGCTTCCATTGGCTACCCCTTGACTGAGAGAGTCAGCTGACTACTTTCAGCTAATGAGCCAAGCCCCGCACTGTTGGGTTTAGCTCTGACAGAGGTAGTGACTCCCAGCAAACGCAAGACAAGATGTCAAACCGTTCTAAAAACATTGGGGGAGGATCAGAACACTGAGGTGGATATAGAGCATTGAGTGTTCAATTAAGGAACACTAAGCACCATAAATACTACAGCTCGCTGTAATGGTGCAGTGAGTAATAGATTCTGTCACACTCCCAATTTCAACCGGCTTGGAGGGGGGGGGGGAAAACCATAAAACAACACACTTCTCTGTTGAAAAGCAAGGTTATAAAATTGCTTATCTATAAATTCAGGCATATCTAACAGCGTAAAATCCTTCCTATTGCAAGGCATGTCCACAAGACAAGTTTTAGTATAGTTCCAGAGGCCCTTCTACCATTATTGCCAACAATCAGATTTTGTTAAAATAAAATAAAACTAGATCAAGGCTTGTCAAGGTGCTCCTAAAACCAACAGATTCTAGAGTGCATATGGGTTCAGTCACACCAAGTTTCATGTTAATGCTCGCAGTTTTCCTATAGTTTCAGGTATGCTAACCCTGCAAGAGCCCCCATTTTTACTACTTGTGCTTCTGCTTGACTCACCTATTTCTCTTTTACGCTCATTGGTCGTGCCAGTGTGAAAGAATTCACTCATCAGACTCTCCAGAGCTCGCAACGAAGCCTCCTCAGATGCCTGTAGACAGACCGATGGTAAATATTATTATTTATTTGTTTTAAACATTGATTTCAAACCCAAAGAACACTTACAATAATGCCCGCAATACAAAACTTGAATTAAAACGATAACCCAAATTTACAGTTCTTAGTCATTAAGAATGCACTCCTGACCCCAGAAACATGCACTGATTGACCCAGTAATTCTACCTTAAAGGTACAGGGCTATTAAACACAATGCACTTACTGGTTTATTAACGGGACCTGCAAAACTTAGGCTTAAATAGTCAAACTATAAAAATGGCAGAAAATTAATTTCGTATCTGCAGGAGGAATTTTCCTCATTTTTTTTGTATTTGTTAAGAGTGTGTTACATGAAAAAAGTTGTACAGCCCTCTCCACTGTAAAATGGACATCCTGCTATAAACAAACTGTTTTGCATCTATTTCACGGATGCTACCAGTCACTGAAATGCCATTACAAATAACATTGATAGAAAACACTTTATAACTCACCATGTTTTGGCACGGCTGCCTCCTGGTCACTTCGTGCCACTGTTCTGTCCCAGGGTCATGTCACACAGCCAAGCTGCTGAGATACTTAACCCCCATGTAAGTAATAGACAAAATAAGCAGCCTGTCTCCCTTACTCAACCAGCACTGGTAAGCAAAATTCTAGTTTTAGACACCCACTACTTTAAATTTGTTGAAATAACTCCTACTAAGAAAAAAATAAATGCATATGTAACAACTATTCCTACAATGAGAGATCTTAAAACCGAGCTCACTTTGTAAATAAAATTAAAAAAAAACAAAAAACAGCAAACTCCCCTCTCTGTAATTGTAATACCCCTTGAAAGGAGCAAATAAATAATAAGTTTCCCTAAACTGCCCCCAAACAGGGTGCCTGCTATAAAGGCCTCCCCATACCTGAATTGAAACTAAGGGGAGCAGGAGGAAATATGGGTCTCATATGGGGTGTACTATAAAAAGTGAAATAGCATACAAGGCTATTAAAATGAAAACAATTGTTGGCATCAATAAATTATTGGCAGATATGAATCTACAGCAATATAAAATATAATTTAAAATGGGATGGGATACTGGAGGGGAGGGGGAGTAGGTAAACAATCCAGACAAGATACAGGTAGATCCTATGACTAAGTATAGAGGGGAATAAAATACTGGAGTGATAATCTGGGAAGGGGGCGTTTAGGGGGGATATTATCAGATGTGAATATCTCTCTATATATTATAAATTAATTGGGGGGTGGGGACTCTATAGAGAGGATGCTGCCAGCTCCTAATGTGTTTAATGAATGTGAATAAATTGGGAGGTAGGGGGTATTTAGAGGGACATTAGCTGATATGAACAGTTAATGAATTATTGGCCCCCAGGGGCCAGAGATGGAGGAGAGGAGACAGTTACAGCCAGCATGGGGTTTATCAGGGCTGGGGGGGGCCACACCTAGAGGGTCAGGGGTCAACTTCCGCCTCCCTGGAGGCCTAGCAGAGCTGGTTTCCGGTTCCGGTAAAGAAGGTCGGGAAAGGTGGGGGAGGAATGGCGGCGCTTCCGTTAGCTCCCCTTCGCTTTCTCGGTGTCTTCAATCACTGTCACTGCCGTGACAACCCGCCTCGCCGGAAGTCATTCTAACCGGGCCGGGACCGGAACCAATCAGAGAACAACCTAGTGGGGAAAGAGGCGTGGGCATGCAAGCCTGTGGACCAATGAGAAGCTGGTTAGAACATGTCCGCCATCTTGGTAGGGGAAAGTCTTGTTCCCATAGGCGTAGCGTCCAGTCAGAAGCGAAGGGAGGGCGGGGCGCAGCCTGATGCGTCACGTGATAAACAGTTATGTCTTGAGCTGTCATGTTGGTAGAGGAATCATCCATTGGGCACATACTTGTTCATGTGGTCACTTGTCAGTGCTCAGGAATGAGGTCTTTTTTTTTTTTTTTACTCTAATTGGCTTACTCAATAAAAGTGTGAATTGTCAGGAATTGTAAGTGAACTTACAATGTTAGTACAAAAAAATTGAAATTAAAACATACTTGGAGTTTTTTTTTTCTTTTTTACTATTTTTGCCTAAAACATCTTTTTTTTTTTCCCCCACAAATTATCTGGACAAAGATGAGGAGACTAGCAACCTATAATAAAACCTAACTTTTAATATTACCGATTTAAAACTTACTATACAATTATATATACACTGCTCAAAAAAATAAAGGGAACACAAAAATAACACATCCTAAATCTGAATGAATTAAATATTCTTCTGAAATACTTTGTTCTTTACATAGTTGAATGTGCTGACAACAAAAATCACACAAAAATAAAAAATGGAAATCAAATTTTTCAACCCATGGAGGTTTGGATTTGGAGTCACACTCAAAATTAAAGTGGAAAAACACACTACAGGCTGAGCCAACTTTGATGCAATGTCCCTAAAACAAGTCAAAATGAGGCTCAGTAGTGTGCGTGGCCTCCACGTACCTGTATGACCTCCCTACAACGCCTGTGCATGCTCCTGATGAGGTGGCGGATGGTCTCCTGAGGTATCTCCTCCCAGACCTGGACTCACAAGGGGTCTGAGGATCTCGTCTCGGTACCTAATGGCAGTCAGGCTACCTCTGGTGAGCACATGGAGGCCTGTGTGGCCCCCCAAAGAAATGCCACCCCACACCATTACTGACCCACTGCCAAACCGGTCATGCTGGAGGATGTTGCAGGCAGCAGAACGTTCTCCACGGCATCTCTAGACTCTGTCACGTCTGTCACATGTACTCAGTGTGAGCCTGCTTTCATCTGTGAAGAGCACAAAGCGCCAGTGGTGAATTTGCCAATCTTTGTGTTCTCTGGCAAATGCCAAACGTCCTGCACAGTGTTGGGCTGTAAGCACAACCCCCACCTGTGGACGTCAGGCCCTCATACCACCCTCATGGAGTCTGTTTCTGACCGTTTGAGCAGACACATGCACATTTGTGGCCTGCTGGAGGTCATTTTGCAGGGCTCTGGCAGTGCTCCTCCTGTTCCTCCTTGCACAAAGGCGGAGGTAGCAGTCCTGCTGGTGGGTTGTTACCCTGTTACGGCCTCCTCCACGTCTCCTGATGTACTGGCCTGTCTCCTGGTAGCGCCTCCATGCTCTGGACACTACGCTGACAGACACAGCAAACCTTCTTGCCACAGCCTGCGTTGATGTGCCATCCTGGATGAGCTGCACTACCTGAGCCACTTGTGTGGGTTGTAGACTCCGTCTCATGCTACCACTAGAGTGAAAGCACCGCCAGCATTCAAAAGTGACAAAAACATCAGCCAGGAAGCATAGGAACTGAGAAGTGGTCTGTGGTCACCACCTGCAGAACCACTCCGTTATTGGGGGTGCCTTGCTAATGGCCTATAATTTCCACCTGTTGTCTATCCCATTTGCACAACAGCATGTGAAATTGATTGTCACTCAGTGTTGCTTCCTAAGTGGACAGTTTGATTTCAGAGAAGTGTGATTGGCTTGGAGTTAGATTATGTTGTTTAAGTGTTCCCTTTATTTTTTTGAGCAGTGTATATACGATGACCAGTTAATAAAAAAGTGTGTTCACGCCTTCCATCACTCAATACCAGTATATCAAGGAACATAAAATCTACCCAGTCATATACAACTTATACAAATAGTAACTACTCTGTAATACTGCACATTTCACATAATAGTAACAACCCCTGGATGTTGGGCTAAGGTCCCCTAAGGTCCCTGGATGTTGGGCTAAGGTAACATCCCCAGGACGTACTTGGAAACCAGAGTAATCTGAATGTACCTTTCCTGGTTATATACTTTGTTGTTGTTGTTATTATCGCTACAAGGTATCTATTATAAGTAATGCATAATATTGTAAGGTGCTGCGGAATTAGTTGGCGCTCTATAAACACCAATAATAATAATAATGCCTAGTTGTGGTATCGCACAAAGTTAGATATATTCTAGTTTGAACAAGTTGCATAGACTGACAAAGGAGAGCAGAAAAGACCTTCCACAGGAGGTCCCTCTGCTCTCCACCCATAGCAACCAGATCGCATGTTGTGGAAACTGCTAGACTCCATCTACCTCTAGCACAGTATAGGGGGTATAGGATTGGAGTGATGTGATGTCACTCCGTTCCGACTCCGGAACACTGGTGAAATGTGACGTTGCTGAAATGTGACATTGCGGGACAATCACAGGCGGAGCAGAGGATGCCCTCCAATACCCGTGAAGCAGAATGGAAGAAAAGTGAGTAAATCTTTCTATTTTACATTGAGTACATCTTGCATCTTTGTGATATATGGGAGCGATTTCAGGTAAGTACATTTTTCCATAACAGGTTCCGTGTAATTGCAGCTTCATTGTCCTGGGAAGGGATATTGCAAAAGCACAGTATACGGCATATATATAAATATATATACGCACACAGAGACACACCCCAAACATTAAACAAATAATATGTTTATTGTTCTCAGAGCTTAAAAATCAAAGTGGAAAACAGTTGTCTCTCTGATTTTGTTGTGTATTTATTTTTTAGAAATTGTTTATGTGGATTAATTATAGAATGTGTTAATTAATTGCAATGCAGTATGCAATAGAATTCAGAATACTGCCTCTCTATTCCATGTGGAATGTGGGTTTTTTTGGTCACTGCATTCCATGGAAGGTTAAATGATGGGTTAAAAATTATTTCGTACTGCGTAAGCTGTCCAATCCCTTAGAGGCATTCATAATCATGTGCTTGTACCTAGATCGAGGGTGTCAAATGTAAAGCCCTTGGGCCAGATTCGGTCCGCTAGGCTCATGTATGCAGCCCGAGGGACTTGAGGGAAGTCAGGACACATGAGAACATATTGCCCACACTCTAAACTGCATTTATTGTTCCCCAGGCATGCACTAACACGTTATGCACAGTGCTTGCAGTGCGGACACTCAGAGTTACAGTGAGATCAGGAGAACTATGGTTCCTTTATCTCACCTGTGCTTACTGAGTGAGAGAACTTCGTTGCTCATTTCCCTTTCTCTCCTTGCTCCCTCACACTGTGCTGCAGGGCTAGGATATAAGTCCTATCCCAGTAATGTGTGTCTTTAAGGCTGCCGCAGGTTAGTGTGATGGAGCCTTCCTTTGAATGTTGTGTTGCTGAAGGCCAGACTTTGAGGTGAATAAAGAATTAAAGAATGTTGGGGTATCCTTGACCCCAAACAGGAAGGGGGTTAGCGTCTTCACTGTATAACAGTGGGGGTTAGCGTCTTCACTCTGTATAACAGTGGTGCCGCGGTTCTTTCCATCTCCAGTTAAGCTGCAATCCGGACCAGCACCACACAAATGGGGCAGAATTTCCACCTCCACCCAGGGCCAGATTAAGAGTCCATTGGGCCTAGTGCTGACAATTATGATAGGCCTGATTACAGAATCTTATCGACTGAAAACACTAAAACAGTTATACCTCCCAAGCATCATGTATCTGGAGGAGGTGGTGCTGGAGGGAAACTTACAGGATATAGCTATAAGACAACACGTAAGGCCTATGCTAATCTCTGGCTTTCATCTTTTAAGTAAATCCATACCCCCTAACAGCAGTGTCCAGTGAAGCATGATGTCGGTGGGCGTTTGGTGACGCAAATCACGTAACCAGAACCGCCCTAAGGGCCGAAAATGCCCAAAAAGGGTCAGAGTCTGCCGGAAGAATTAAGAAGGTCAGCCTGGCATGAATGCATGTCAAGCTGCTTGCCAATCAGGCTGGCCTGCTAAGGGATAACTATGCAGACAGCACCCTGAGCTTGGCATAAATGCGTTTAATGATGCCCTCGCTCCACACTTTCTAAGAACTGTCCCCTAGCACTCACTTGTCCGCTCCTCTACTAACCTTCTTACTAACAGGCAGAATCTCCTGTTATATAGTCTGGGACAGAGTAAAGGTGTATGTAATGAGTGTAGAAGAAAGAGAGTATGCCACAGTGTTAGATAGACTGAAGTAACAAGAGTGTTTGCATAGTGCAAACTCGTTTTCCTGGCACTATAGGGTCTTTAGGTCCCCCCACCCTCAGGGTCCCACTCCCGCCGCGCTGAAGGGGGAGGAAGGGGTTAAATTCTTACCTTTCTCCAGTGCCGGGCTCCCTCGGCGCTGGGGAACTCTCCTCCCTCTTCCGACGTCATCCGCCGAATGCGCATGCACGGCAAGAGCCGCACGCGCATTCAATCAGTCCATAGGAAAGCATTTTTCAACGCTTTCCAATGGACGTCAGCGTCTTCTCACTTCTCATTTTCACAGTGAGAAGTGCGGAAGCGCCTCTAGTGGCTGTCAATGAGACAGCCACTAGAGGCTGGGTTAACCCTATTGTAAACATAGTAGTTTCTCTGAAACCACTATGTTAACAGCTGCAGGGATAAACCTAGATGGACCTGGCACCCAGACCACTTCATTGAGCTGAAGTAGTCTGGGTGCCTTTAGTGGTCCTTTAAGTATCCATACTTAAGCAAGAGCATGTGAAGAGTAGTAAAATCAATGGGTCTATTCCATGGGCCTGGAGCTTCAGTTCCATCAGCACCTATGTTAATCCGGCCCTGCCTCCACCTAATGACATCAAAGGCACACATGCCTAAAGGACAGTCTCTTAAATTGGCAGAGGACATTAAAGATTGCAACCAAGTAACCAATGGTGTGGGAGAGGTGGGAACATCTCCCCTATATAACCACATCCAATCATGTCTCAATGCTCAGTTATAGTGTGCTCTCAGAGCGTACACTTCAGTGATTCCTATTGTCTCCTTGATCTTTGACCAATTTGCCTGAAATCCGTTTATGATTCTGTGCTGCCTGCCCCTGATCTTGGCTTCCCCTGACCACAAGTTCGATAAATCCCCATTTGGTACTTTGCTTTTGGCTACTGCTACCTGGGTTCCTCCTGTCAAAACCATAACAGGAACTGACAGTAGAGGTAGTACCTACCTGTTTAGTCGGTAGATTACATTACTTTACCCTGAAGAATTGCATTGTTGATCTCTGTTGTCAGCAGAGAAGGGATGGACAATGTAGCAGGATAGGTCTGGATCCCAGGGACTGACAATGTAGCAGGACAGGTCTGCATCCCAGGGAAGGACGATGTAGCAAAACAGATCTGGATCCCAGGGAAGGACGATGTAGCAGGACAGGACTGGATCCCAGGGATGGACGATGTAGCATGACAGGTCTTAATCCCATGGAAGAACAATGTAGCAGGACAGGTCTGGATCCCAGGGATGGACGATGTAGCAGGACAGGTCTGGATCCCAGGGATGGACGATGTAGCAGGACAGGTCTGGATCCCATGGAAGAACGATGTAGCAGGACAGGTCTGGATCCCAGGGATGAACAATGTAGCAAGACAGGTCTGGATCCCATGGAAGAACGATGTAGCAGGACAGGTCTGGATCCCAGGGATGAACGATGTAGCAGGACAGGTCTGGATCCCGGGGATGGACGATGTAGCAGGACAGGTCTGGATCCCATGGAAGAACGATGTAGCAGGACAGGTCTGGATCCCAGGGATGAACGATGTAGCAGGACAGGTCTGAATCCCAGGGATGGACGACATAGCAGGACAGGTCTGGATCCCTGGGATGAACGATGTAGCAGGACAGGTCTGGATCCCAAGGATCGACGATGTAGCAGGACAGGTCTGGATCCCAGGGATGGACGATGTAGCAGGACAGGTCTGGATCCCAGGGATGGATTACATAGCAGGACAGGTCTGGATCTCAGGGATGGACGATGTAGCAGGACAGGTCTGGATCCCAGGGATGGACAATGTAGCAGGACAGGTCTGGATACCAGGGATGGACAATGTAGCAGGACAGGTCTGGATCCCAAGGATGGATGACATAGCAGGACAGGTCTGGATCCCAGGGATGGACGATGTAGCAAGACAAGCCTGGATCCCAGGGATGAACAACATAGCAGGACAGGTCTGGATCCCAGGGATGTACGACATAGCAGGACAGGTCTGGATCCCAGGGATGTCCGACATAGCAGGACAGGTCTGGATCCCAGGGATGGACGACGTAGCAGGACAGGTCTGGATCCCAGGGATGGACGACGTAGCAGGACAGGTCTGGATCCCAGAGATGGACAATGTAGCAGGGCAGGTCTGGATCCTAAGCTGAAGACCAGTCTACCCTATTTCTGTGACACCTTCACTTTATGGAAATGTAGGAAAGTGATAGTAACTCATACATATATATTCATACTATTGTAGTATGGTGGATATCACCATCATCACCATGCCAGTGATGTATAAGTGTGGTATAATTTAATACTTATATCATCTAGCTGACAGTTCAACCATCCAGAAAAGGAGTCTCCATAGATGGATTTTGTCTAATCTGTAAACTCTAATTGTTTTATTAAGCCACAACCTCCAAAATGAATGGGATTCAGACAATTCAGTGGAGGGGAATAAACCCGCTGGGCTTGTAGTGAAGGCAGTAAGTTTATTGCCAATTGTTGTGATATCTCTAAACTTTCACTTTTTTCTTCAGTGCGTCATGCCTTTCCATAACCTATTCCTTGTGGGAATTCTTTATTGAAGAAGGTGAATTGCAATATGTATTTCGCAGCTCACTCGTTCTACCCTTTCAATATCAAGATCTCATGTGAATTCCTATAGACTTTCCATGTTTCTCGCAGGGTCTAACATATATATAGAAAGAGTGAGAGTCTGAGATAAGGGAAAAGACAGGGGATACCACAATGCACTCCAGGCAACAACAAGCAGATGTCCAAGCAATTTCAGGAAAACTTCATTAGAAGATATAAAAATCTGTTAGTAAAGGCAATCATGGGGGATGGGAGACCATGTGAAGACCCTGTGGGCTTTCTACATTTAGCTACCAGTACATAAAGTACATAAAGGGATTAGTTGTATTATTAACTAGTTTAATAATTCTCATTTTACTGCCTCTAGAATGGTAAAATATTCCTGCAAGGAATTGATCATGGAACCCTGATGTTTGAACAGGTGATCATAACCACTGACCTATTATACCTCGCCATTCTTTCGTTTTCATTTCCTCTTCCTCCTTCCTTACATGTAACTTATTCAGGAGACATTATAAGGAAACAACTTGTTTTAAAAAAACAACAACTGTATTTAAAGAGTTAATCCAAGGCACCATAATCACTTCAGTGTTTCGAGGTCGAATAATTCATACACTTTATTTGAAAACAATATACCAATATAAAAAGTAAAACGAAAACACATTCCCGAAGAATGGGTCATGGACTCCAAGCTTGTTAATACATTTTAAGATGTTATAGACAATAGCCAATAGTTTATCCATGCCTACATTGTCTTGTATATTGAGAATGACAGAGTGTAGGAGAGACTAGTTTGTTTTTTTTAAATCAGAAAATGCGGTGCATAGAATGGCTTTCCAGTAAGAGTGGTAGGGCTGAATACCGTGGAAGAAATATAAGAAAGTAAAATAAAAAAAAGAGAATTCTAAAACCAAACTACTATGTGCATTTCACACATTTTTATTAAGGTAAAACTAACTGCAATCTATGAAAATGTTAAATGCACAAAACCGTACTCTTAGAACGTTCCTAGCAACAGGAGTAGCCACAGTAACATTGTTATCGGGAAAGATAGTCAAGGAACAAGACAGTGTCATGACAACACACAGTCCATATAGCGAGAAAAATGCACACAGTCAGAAATTAAATATAAACAAAACTAATTAATAATAGAATTGTATATTCAAACATACTAATTTAAATTTAACCAGGGTTTGTCTAACCCAAATAAGAGGAGGAAGGATGACGATTTAGCACACCGGAGAGCTTGTGTTACCAATGGGGAGCAATGTGAGCTTGGTAGGGTGGGGGCGAAATAGGGAGGAGCCAGCAGTGCAATATTTGATACAGGTTTTTTTTTTTTAAAACCAATGCAGAAAACTAGAAACAGAATATCTAGGATAGCAGAAAGATCATTAGAGAAAATTGTCTTCAATGTTTCTTCCTTAATGGCTCAATACAATTTTGGAACTTCGGAATCTGGTAAGACCAGCTGATTTTGGTGTCCTTCCCATCTGTTCTGGGTTGGTTCCCTGGTGTCTTGCAGCTGAGGACCCCGGGGAAATATCCCCAGGAAGAAAAAGTGTAAGATTATCATTAGACGCCCCAACATCAGCGTCCAGTGAAGAGGTCGGAAGGACCGTTCGAAGTATTGCCAAGTTCATGCCAAACTGACTGCGAATAAATGTCCACCCTCTGCAGGCCATAAGAGAATGCTGCTCCAGTGTTCTCTGCATGTTCCTAGTGTACTGAGTGTAGTGCAAGGGAGTCTAATAATGCTCTTGTGCTAAGCTTTTTGGGAAAACCTCCCTGGTCCTTTTCTGATTTCATACCTCCTAATTTCAAACATTGCGTTCATAATGTTTATGTAACAAGTTCTCTTTTCTAGCATTTCAGTAGTTATATGACACAAAATATTGACTATTATGAAACAAAGGGCCATGGTTTGTGGAGTTGACTATTTCAGCTCAATCATGGTGGCCAGGAAAACCACCTGAGTTTGAGCGTTTTATCAGTTCGGCCCTTTTGATCTGATGTTTGCATTGACCTTATCGATTCTCCACATTCCCAGTTTAGAGTGTACCCTCTTTCCATCAAGAATACCCATCTTCTGACTGTAACGTTATTTCTGTACAATATTTGCAAAACATCTTTAAAAAGCAAAGTTTAGTGTTTATGGGCATTTCAAAGATCCTCTAAACCAATTTTAGAGGTGCAAGTCGGGATGTGTCCAGGAGCGGGCCTGATCTAAGATATTTTTTAGGTGTATAACCAGTAATAATTTATACAACTAAATTGTAATTAATTTCTAACCACCTTTATTGCAGTTTAATACGGCACTGTCACATGACCCCCCCCAAAAAGGCTAAAGAGGACCCGCAAGGAGAAGGTGGCGGCGCCCATGAGGGATATGTTCGGGTAAGGGGAACTCATCATTGCCGGTCCCCGGCCTCCGGAACCCCAGCGGAATTGGCAATATCTGAAAAGTCACCAGATGGTGGCAGTGCCACTCCAATAACCATTACCACTCCTAAAGTGCATGTGCAGCTTGTAAGCCCTCTGCTGCCAAAGGTGTAACTCCACCTCTGGCAATATCATTGAGGTGTCATCATCTAACTCGGAACCAGAGTTCTGGGTTTGCTAATGTCAATTCTGTGCAACCTGCATTGCACAGAATGTCAGTCAATGTCTGAGAGTGGTCTGCTGGCTCTCTCGGATAGTTAATCGGAAGCAAAGGTAGCATCAGAGCCTGGCAGGGATTCAGGTAGGGGGGCAAACATTGCTAAGCGAATTACCCCATTACAGGGGAACCAAGCTTTAGTGGTTATAATGCTTAGAGTAGCCCTTTAAAGAAACATTAATGTGAGAATTAATGTGGTGGAGCTCTGCTATACACTCACCAACATCAACAATATGGAGCTCCTAAGAAAGAGGGACATTAGAATAGAAAAGATGGACAGAGGGTTTTGGTCCCAAAATAGGGACTGTCCCTCCTAAATAGGGACACTTGTGAGGTATGCCACCTATTGCACTGGCATAGGATGTCATATTCCTATGTTCAGAGAGCATTTAGATATGTGTTGCAAATGTAAAACATTAAATATAATTTAATATATACCTGTGTTGGAAGGTTGGTTAGCATAGTGTAAAGATAAATGTTATTGTTGACAAAAGTGCCACCTTACCAGGATGGGTGAACACCAAGAGCCACAGAAACAGGGCACTTTTATTAGCTCATTTATGTATAAGCATGTGGAAGAACAACATTTAGCTTGACAGTAAGGTGTGAGTAACACAGAGCACGGCAGAATGAGGGTGGGGGAAAACACAATAAAATAGCAATAATAGAATCTGTGTAAAACATTTGAAAATGTATCATCACCATACAAATGTGCTAATATAAAATGTACTATGTCTACCTCTCACTGACTGTACTATTTATACCGCTCTTTCTCTGAATTCTATATTCCACGCCAAATTTATTTAAAGGGGCACACCAAGTACCATACCCATTAAGGGAAACTATAGTACAAAATTGTATTTCTAGCACTATACTATCCTAGTAGTATAGTGACCCTCAGCGCTGGGTCAGGTTCCGCCTCCGCTCCTCCTCCGCCGAAATCAGCCTACGGGCCCGGAAGCCCCTTTAGTGGCTGTCTGATAGACAGCCACTAGAGGTGGTGTTAACCATGCAAGATAACTATTGCAGTTTCTCAATAACTGCAATAATTACAATTGCAAGGTTAATGGGATAGGGGCATTGCACCCAGACCACTTCAACTGCAATAGTGTCCCTTTACTGTTTTTGTAGACAGGTATCAGTTTCACAAAAAATCGAGCATCAAAACAATCCTGGCCCTTCTCTTTGAGATGCCGCCATGATTAGGAAGTCTCACGTCCTCATTATTCTTCCAAATACTCGGTCAGCATAATGCAATCAAGCCAAATGTTAATCCTCTCAGGGCGTTGGTTAAAGGAGAAATATAGACATATTTACCTGATACTCTCTCTCCTCAGCAGTGCCATAATCTACTCTGGTCCACTGTTCAGCTGCTGGTGAGGCTTCAGCTTTCAGGAGCCGAAGCGCTGGTGAAAAAAGCGCACTTGCGGGGCGGAGCTTGAACACTGAAGCGAACGGACGCAAACTAAGAGGGCTCCGAGCCTTAAACAGGGGAAAACGCGTGAAATACCCCCCCCCCCTTAACAACCCAATTGACAAGCAACCATCCCAAGAACTAATGGGGAGAAAGGCGAAAAAAACGATAACACACAAGCCCACATCGGGACTTACGATAGGAGAGTTGTGGAGGCAGACAAGTGGAGCCTCTGACACAATCATGTCGGCTCAGCACGGTGGGTGCTCTGATTTTTCCGAGGACATGACCGACGAGGAAGAGAGGGGACTATTACAGCCTCCTAACCCACCACAAAAGGCACAGCGCTGCGACAAAGAGAAAGACACCGAGCCGATCACCATAGTGGTCCTGAAGGCATTATTGGCGGACCTGAAACACAGCACTCCGCGCAGATCTGAAAGGCCTGACAGGCCGTATCTCCAAACTGGAGAGCTCCTCACAATCCCAGGCCCAGGATGTTGCCACAATGCAACACACAGTACAAGCCCTGGAACAGCAAAACCGGCAATACGAACATCGCCTTGCGGCGCTTGAGGACGCCAGGCGGGCCTCCAACATTAAAATCAGGGGAGTCTGAGAGGACATAGCAGAGGCCGAACTGCCTTATCTAATGCAGCGCATTTTACAAGAAATACTGCCTCGCAGTCAGAAATCAACAATCACCCCAGAGAGGGTCTTCAGAGTCCCTAAACCAACAAACGCTCCGACTACGGCATCGAGAGATGTCATTCTGACCCTCCGCAACAGCAGCCATAACGTAGCGATCCTGTCAGCCCTCCGAGGCAAGACCCCCTTTCGCCTTGAAAACATGGACCTCACACTCTACACGGACCTGTCCAGTGGCACCCTGGCCTGGCCTGGCGTAGGTCGCTACGGCTACTCACCTCAATTCTACGTGCCCGCAAGATTGATTACCTCTGGCGGGCACCCAGGACATTGACGGTCCAACGAGGGTCGAACCTGCACAACATTCAGGACATCAGTGATGCCCCGGCCTTCCTCCGGCTCCTGGACCTACCTCACGATTTGGAGTGGCCACCAGGGACAATAACAGCTCCCCTAACCGCACCCATACATGGGACCCAGACCGGGTCGCACCATTCATCCCCCAAAGCTCCATGCCGGACGCATACTCAGCAGTCACGACATAGAGACGCAGAGAAACTCACCTGTCCGGGCCCTGGACCCGCCGCACGGTTTTGCGGGAGATTGACAAGTCTGGAAAGGGTAGTTCTACTGTCACCCAGATGGGACCCTTCGAGGCCTACAGGAGCCTGTGAACTTATAATATTTTACTTTTTTCGGACCTACCTCTTAAGGGACTATATGTCTCATGTGTCTTCATCAAGCCACTCAGCGCGACCATGGAGATACCCACAGCCCAACACAGCAGAGGCTCTCTACTGGTCTCCATAGATAACTGTCAAGCCAGCCACGCATAGGAGTTGGTTTATAACCATGTATTGAAAACGAATGTTCAGCTGCCACCCAACTGAGTACATATGACACGTGAATATGCCAGTCTTTTATGTTATGTTTCGAGCTGATGTCCGAAATTTCAATAGATATAATTTCCTAAGCAACACCCTCTAGTCAATGTACATACTCACTGTAGCAATTGCAACCCTTTTATAGCACATTCTCTATAAGAGACAGCAGATATAGAATCCCACACTGTTTGTAATGCACTAGATTTAGCCGTGTTGCTCAGATATTATGCTATCACTTTTATGCCTACTTGCTAGGACGTCACATATTGATCCAGCGGTAACTATTTGATGCCATCTAGTCGATGAAACCTGATATTATTTTTCTATTATACAGTATCTACGTTTTAAACTTGTGCCCCTCTAGCTTTCTAAGCCAAATATGTGCACGGTTCTCCCTATATGTCTACACTGTTAAGCGTAATGCTAATGCTTCACTTGCTTCTACTATAGGGGCGTAGCGAGAATGCCCGTGAATATAAGATGCGTCAAACATAAATGTAGTAACCCTACTTAGCTACTTAACCCCGCAAGGCAACTTGGCTTCAAGGCTAAACCCCTCTATTGACCAGCCTCCTGGGCCTAAATGTCCAGCCAAGCTATGCATCGCTGCTGTCTCATAGCAACCAGTTAGCCATGCCCATTGTTATATTGGGATTTGTCCTTCTTGGCGATCGCCCCAGTTTCCTTTGTTTTTCGCCTAGTTTCAGATCTCGAGACTAGACTAACCTTACCCGGACTCATGGCTAAAGTCAGCTCTCTGTGCCCTTGTGGACATAGGGCCATACCCAAGTGCTTACATATTTTGCTTTTTATGGCATTGCCACAACTATATTATGCCCACCTATTATAAAAAAGAAATCAGCGCAGTAACCAAGATATGACCCTGCCAATATTCTGATGTGTATACTATTAAGAACTGTTTATGTACTTTTATATGCCACGCTATGTACCACAAACTGAAGAAATCAAAAACATACCATTAACGGACGCAGTGCAGATAAACCCATATTGTTACTGCCCAGCTACTTTGCATGCATACCTCCACTAACCCGCTATACGCATATGGTGCATATACCTATCATTGCCAACATTACGCTACATGTTCTGACCACTAGGCACTATGTCACTATGGTTTCTAGAACTCTTACAGCATGCATCCCTAACACGCCTCCCTACTAAGGGACAGGCTACGCAGCTGACCATCATTAACCCTTTTGCGCCTGCACTCCATGAGGACACATAAGTCCCAGAGCATATACAGATATCCTGCTATCAGTTTAACTCGTTTGTTTTTGCTACTAGCTAGAGACAGCTGAACCGGCTTATATTTACCTGCTTAATGTAGACCACGCCTAATATGTAATCCTGTTTTACTTTAACAACTATCACGCTAAACCTGTTATTAATACTTGTGAAAGCTCAATTAACATAAAATGAGGCTGTCATGCATAGGAGACGTTACGTTATGTTATCATGCACCCATCCTGTACAAACAATGTGCATCCCCTCTTCTTCATTCTGTACCCCTATTCACGCGTGCCTCAATAAAAAAAAGAATTGTAAAAAAAAAAAAAAAAACGCGCACTTGCAAGAGCTCTGCTGATTCTTTTGTGCAAGGGTATTGTGATACTGGGATATATCCCCACGTTGCGCAAGAAGATGCACGGTACAGTCAGCTGTCCTTTGCAATGGCTGATGTGAAATGGCAAGATGTTGTGGAAGGAAGGTATTCTAGGTCAGCCTTATGCCACATACTATGTTTCCCCCCAAATAATATATATTATATTATATAAATTTTTCGCCCGAAAAGCTTATTTTTGGGGGAGGTTTTATTTTGGTGAAAAAAGTGTGCTAGAAAGCAGGTCTATGTCCGGGGGAATATCCCCGAACATAGACCAGTTCACTAGGACATGGAATCCTTCAAATCTATGTTCGGGAAATCTTTCCCAAACATAGATAAGCTTACTCGCGAATGGAATCCCGCAAATCATGTTCAGGGAAAATTCCCCAAACAAATCATGTTCAGGGAAAATTCCCCGAACGGCTATGGCTTATTTTCAGGGTAGGGCTTATATTAGGACCATTCCCCCGAAAATAAGCTAGGGCTTATTTTCGGGGCATGTCTTATTTCCGGGGGGAAACAGTATTACCCAAAAATAGCACTTACATGGGACAAAATACAACTAATTCTGTCGGAATTTCAGTGAGATTTTAAAACAGTCTTTATTAGTTTTACGTAAAGCTTCTATCTTTATGGAAAAATTCTAAGGTAACAAAGAAGCTGTAATTCTCAGCAGTGAGTACACCCTGAGCTCAATTTGTGTTCACCCCATCCTTCCTTTCAGAGGCGGCTCTAGACTTTATGAGGCCTTAGGCGAAACGCAAACATGAGGCCCCACTAACAAAAAAGTGTCACATATACACATTGATGCACTGTCTACCTGTGTATGTGCCTGAGAGTGTGTCTGACAGAGAGTATCCTTGTGTGTGTGAATGTATGTCTCTGTGAGCATGTTTGCGTTTTTGTCTGAGACCCTATGTGTATGGGGTAGCTGCTTGAAGTGTGTTGTGTGTATGGGGGGGGTGATGGTGAGAGGCGGGTGATGTGAGAGGCGGGTGATGGTGAAAGGGGGGTGATGGTGTGGGGGTGATGGTGAGAGGGAGCGGGGGGTGATGGTGAGAGGGAGCGGGGGGGTGTGATGGTGAGAGGGAGCGGGAGGTGTGATGGTGAGAGGGAGCGGGGGGTGTGATGGTGAGAGGGAGCGGGGGGTGTGAAGGTGAGAGGGAGCGGGGGGTGTGATGGTGAGAGGGAGCGGGGGGTGTGATGGTGAGAGGGAGCGGGGGGTGATGGTGAGAGGGAGCGGGGAGTGATGGTGAGAGGGAGCGGAGGGTTGATGGTGAGAGGGAGCGGAGGGTTGATGGTGAGAGGGAGCGGGGGGTGATGGTGAGAGGGAGCGGGGGTGATGGTGAGAGGGAGCGGGGGGTGATGGTAATGTGACAGGGAGCGGGGGGTGATGGTAATGTGAGAGTGAGGGGGTAATGTAAGAGTGAGGGGGGTAATGTAAGAGTGAGGGGGGTAATGTGAGAGTGAGGGGGGTAATGTGAGAGTGAGGGGGGTAATGTGAGAGTGAGGGGGGTAATGTGAGAGTGAGGGGGGTAATGTGAGAGTGAGGGGGGTAATGTGAGAGTGAGAGGGGGTAATGTGAGAGTGAGAGGGGGTAATGTGAGAGTGAGGGGGTAATGTGAGAGTGAGGGGGTAATGTGAGAGTGGGGGGGCATAATGTGAGAGTGGGGGGGCATAATGTGAGAGTGGGGGGGGAATGTGAGAGTGGGGGGGTAATGTGAGAGTGGGGGGGGTAATGTGAGAGTAGGGGGCTAATGTGAGAGTAGGGGGCTAATGTGAGAGTAGGGGGCTAATGTGAGAGTAGGGGGCTAATGTGAGAGTAGGGGGCTAATGTGAGAGTAGGGGGGCTAATGTGAGAGTGAGAGGGGGGTGATGTGAGAAGGAGGGGGTGATGGTGAGTGGGGTGAGGCTGAGGGTGGTGACGGAGGGTTATGCTGAGGGTGGTGACGGAGGGTTATGCTGAGGGTGGTGACGGAGGGTTATGCTGAGGGTGGTGACGGAGGGTTATGCTGAGGGTGGTGGGGGGTGAGGCTGAGGGTGGTGAGGGGGTTGATGCTGATGGTGGTGGGGGGAGTGATGCTGAGGGTGGTGGGGGGAGTGATGCTGAGGGTGGTGGTGGGGGTGAGGCTGAGGGTGGTGGGGGTGAGGCTGAGGGTGGTGGGGGTGAGGCTGAGGGTGGTGGGGGTTGAAGCTGAGGGTGGTGGGGGTGAGGCTGAGGGTGGTGGGGGTGAAGCTGAGGGTGGTGGGGGTGAAGCTGAGGGTGGTGGGGGTGATGGTGGTGGGGGGTGATGGTGGGGGTGGGGAGGGGTGATGGTGGTAGGGGGTGAGGCTGAGGGTGGTGGGGGGTGATGGTGGTGGGGGGGTGAGGCTGAGGGGGGGTAATGTGAGAGTGAGGGGGGCTAATGTGAGAGTAAGGTGGCAAATGTGAGAGTGAGGTGGCAAATGTGAGAGTGAGGGGGTAATGTGAGAGTGAGGGGGTAATGTGAGAGTGAGGGGGTAATGTGAGAGTGAGAGGGGGTAATGTGAGAGTGAGAGGGGGGTGATGGTGAGTGGGGTGATGGTGAGTGGGGTGAGGCTGAGGGTGGTGATGGGGGTGATGCTGAGGGTGGTGGGGGGAGTGATGCTGAGGGTGGTGGGGGGTGGTGGTGATGATGAGGGTGGTGGGGGGGTGGTGGGGCTGAGGGTGGTGGGGGGTGAAGCTGAGGGTGGTGGGGGTGAGGCTGAGGGTGGTGGGGGTGAAGCTGAGGGTGGTGGGGGTGAAGCTGACGGTGGTGGGGGGTGATGGTGGTGGGGGGTGAGGCTGAAAGTGGTGGGGGTGATGGTGAGGGTGGGGAGGGGTGATGGTGGTGGGGGGTGAGGCTGAGGGTGGTGGGGGGTGATGGTGAGAGTGGTGGGGGGTGATGGTGAGGAGGGGTGATGGTGGGGGGTGAGGCTGAGGGTGGTGGTGGGTGATGGTGGTGGGGGTGAGGCTGAGGGTGGTGGGGGTGATGGTGAGGGTGGGGAGGGGGAGGGGTGATGGTGGTGGGGGTGAGGCTGAGGGTGGTGGGGGGTGATGGTGAGTGTGGGGAGGGGTGATGGTGGTGGGGGGTGAGGCTGAGGGTGGTGGGGGGTGATGGTGAGAGTGGTGGGGGTGATGGTGAGGGTGGGGAGGGGTGATGGTGGGGGGGTGAGGCTGAGGGTGGTGGGGGTTATGGTGGTGGGGGTGAGGCTGAGGGTGGTGGGAGGTGAAGCTGAGGGTGGTGGGGGGTGAAGCTGAGGGTGGTGGGGGGTGATGGTGGTGGGGGGTGATGGTGGGGGTGGTGATGGTGAGGGTGGGGAGGGGTGATGGTGGTAGGGGGTGAGGCTGAGGGTGGTGGGGGTGAGTCTGAGGGTGGTGGGAGGTGAAGCTGAGGGTGGTGGGGGTGAAGCTGAGGGTGGTGGGGGGTGAAGCTGAGGGTGGTGGGGGGTGAAGCTGAGGGTGGTGGGGGGTGAAGCTGAGGGTGGTGGGGGGTGATGGTGGGGGTGGTGATGGTGAGGGTGGGGAGGGGTGATGGTGGTAGGGGTGAGGCTGAGGGTGGTGGGGGGTTATGGTGGTGGGGGTGAGGCTGAGGGTGGTGGGAGGTGAAGCTGAGGGTGGTGGGGGTGAAGCTGAGGGTGGTGGGGGTGAAGCTGAGGGTGGTGGGGGGTGATGGTGGTGGGGGTGATGGTGAGGGTGGGGTGATGGTGAGGGTGGGGTGATGGTGGTAGGGGGTGAGGCTGAGGGTGGTGGGGGGTGATGGTGGTGGGGGTGAGGCTGAGGGTCGTGGGGGGTGATGGTGGGGAGGGGTGATGGTGGGTGATGGTGGTTGAGGCTGAGGGTGGTGGGGGTGAGGGTGGTGGGGGGTTATGGTGGTGGGGGGTGAGGCTGAGGGTGGTGATGGTGGTGGGGGGTGAGGGTGAGGGTGGTGGGGATGGGGAGGGAGAGCCTACCTTTCCCTGGTGGTCCAGTGGGTTCCCTGGTGGTCCGGTGGCCACTGCTTCCGGTCTGCAGCTCCGCATAGCTGCAGACCATGTAATCTCGCGAGATTTCAGAGCGTTGCCGTGGTAACCCGCGGCAACGCTCTGATTGGCCAAATCTCGCGAGTCACATGGTCTGCAGCTCTGCACACTGCGGAGCTGCAGACCAGTGTCTGCGATGGTGGCCGGGCAGCAAGGAGGGGCCTCGCACCCGGCGGCATACCGGGCAAGCCGCCGGCCCCCTCCTGGTGTCAGGTCCTCGGTCACTGACCGAGGACCTGACACACTGCCAACAGGCGGTTTAGGCGGCCGCGAGGCCCCAGCCAGCGCGAGGCCTTAGGCGGCCGCCTAAACCGCCTAATTAGAGAGCCGCCTCTGCTTCCTTTGTAAAGTTAGACAGGAGGTAAACACGGCTGACAACAGGGCGACTTATTTAAGTGAGAATTCAAAGTGAATTTCAAATTTAAGACCCGAGTATCTGAACTGAGAACATAGCTGACTTGGAAAATGTCTCCAGTTTGGATCTTTTCACCTTTAAATTTACCTTCATTTCTCCTTAGTGAATACCGCTGCAAATTGACGCACCTAGTGTCAGGTGAGATTTTCCTGTATGTGTTTCTTTAACTGTTTGTAGAGTGAATCCACGTAAAATGTATTTAGAACAAAGAACCACGTGTTCCCTGTTAATCTGCTACATAGTTTGTTGAAAGTGGCAAATGTCATGGTCTCACCTCCACCTTTGTTTTTGTCATGGCTAGAGTAGAAGAACCCAAAACACACAGACCCTAATCTGCTGAAGGAAACGTATAACGTTTTAACGGACCTTAGAATGGCCGGATTTAACATAAAGAGTAGTCAAGGAGAAAGCCAAGGTCAAACGTAGGGGAGTACAGCAAAAACTGTAAGCCATGGTCAGGAGCACAGAAAGCGGAGAAATGACAAGAACCACAACAGGGCAACTCGCTACTGAAAAGCCCTGGCTTATAAAGCCAATACCGTTGGTCTGCATCACATAAGAGCACCTAAAGACCCGAGTTCGGCTGAACGCCGAATTCGGGAGTCTCTGTTCGTGCGAACCGATAGGTTCGGCACTTCGAGTCGCGCTGTTATGACGTTGGCGCGACTTCGCACAAATAGATCATTGACATTGATTTGTTCAACACAACCAAAAATGTTATTCTGTGTGCCCATAGTGCGTACACACAACCTGGTTAAATATGTCTCTCCTAGCCAAACAAAGAGCTGAGCTTTGGTTGTGTGCATTCACGGTTTGTAGCTGTGCCTTACAAATCACGAAACCCGTTTATTGAACTGTTCCATTAATTTCGTGTAATGAACAACTGTTGGGGTGCAAACAATGTATGCTATAAAGCTCTGCTGGACAGAGGTTAATCAGATAAGATAATTTACCAAAGAATAGAATTATAGTCTCCTATTGCTGCAATCAGCTTTATCTTCTTTCCTGATCTTTTTCTACATCATTTTATTAATGCACTCTTTATATAATGCGTAAAAAATAATGAGTCACTTTTATCCCATTGCTTGCTTTTAAACTGACTCGGTATGCACCATAATCACTAAAGCTTATTGTAGGGATTTTATAGGGCAAAAAATCTTCAAGTTCTGTCTACACATTTTGACCAAAAAAAAATGGACTCTTTTGTGACCCCCTACGCTGGGCAGAGAAACACTTTCATTTTAGGGGAGTTTGTGGGGGAGAGGGTGGCTGGTGGCGGGCTGTTCACAGAAATCTTTAGGTGACTTACTAATAACAATTTATAAAACGAAAATTAAATTTATAACAAGAACAATGCATCTTATTTAAACAGACTGATTTTTAAACACATTTATTGTACTTTATTAAAGACCCATTACTGGGAGTTTTATTGCCATGGAGCTCTGTTGTACACTCAGAACCACCAACAATATGGAGCTCCTAGAAAAGACCGACAGATGGATTTGGGTCCAAAATAGGGACAGTCCCTTCTAAATAGGGACACTTGGGAGGTATGGCACCTGCTGTATAGTAACTTCTCTTAGCACAAAGTTACGCCATATAGATATTAGTATTCCTGTCCAGCAGACGGCATTTTAGTGTGACAGGTCTTTTTGGTAACAAATGTAGGAGTACTCACAGTGTTTGGAAGACATTTTCTGCCGTCAAGGCTCAGCAATATATGAGTCAGTGACAATATCTTTTAAACAAATTAACTGGAAAGAAAAGAATAAAGGGCTCTCTAAAGATAAAGTGAAAAGCATCTGTCACGAATAAAACTCCATCTCCACTTAGCCCAAAATGCTCGCACAAAACGTGTATAATTAAATATGATTTAAAACTTCTTTTTTTTTTCCAGTTACTTAGCCTACAGATATGGCGCCTACACTGAAGGGAGGTCGCCTTGTCTCAAACGTTGCACGGGCGCCCCAAAGAAGTACTATATGCCATGTTATGTGGGAACGGGGCAGCTGAGTATTCAGCCATTTTAGTTGCCAAGTTCCCTCCCCCAAATTAATGGAGGCCTAGTTGGGGGGAGGGCTAAATTTAGAGGCCCTCACAGCTATAAATAGATAAATGGAGAATCTTGCTTTTTTTGTTTGTTTATTCCCAAGGTTCCATTGGGTCCCCATGACATATTTATTTTTATTATTATTTTTATATTTTCTTTGCAAGCAGGTGGGAGGGATATTGGCTACTGATACCTGACGGCTTGTGGTAGCTGATTAATGTTTTGATATATTTACTTAGATATTGGATGAAATTAAAGTGAGCACTTATAAGCACTTGTTTTTAGTATACCTTCTGCCTTCTAACCCCGCAGAGAGTAGAGGATTTAAATTCTATGGTTTAAATAAAAAGTTACCAGATGATAGCACACTAAATTCAAACTTATTTTAGATCCAAGGTGTACATTTAATTTTGGTTTCTTTTACTCCCAGTGCTAAGCAGAGTTTTTTTGCCATGGCTTTATGTCTGAGATTGGGTATGGTGTCAATTTCTCAGAATGATAGTGTAGAATTGTTTTGATGTGGTAGATATAACATGTTACAGTCATGGTGTAAGCCCCTTTAAGGGGAGGCTGTGTGTAAGACACTATTGGTTAAATGTGCTTCAGGTGACTTCTGTGAGAGGACGGAAAATAACAAACTAAAAACACAATGTGAGCTTTTTACTTAGTCAATAAAGTATATGTTTTTCACAGTGATATAACACTATTATCAATTTAAGGTAGGCCTGGAGCTAACTATAGAGCAGATATTTATGTAATTGAGGTTATCCTCGCCGCCAACCTTACTCCCAACAGTTCCGGATTCAGAAAGACATTCCGGAACTGCAAGAGCATCTTTAGAGTACATTAAGGGCATTGCACCAAGTGCGAGCAATTCAGATGCAATCTTTGGGTTGGCCAGAGTGGCTACCTGTAAACTGACATACATGCAGGCTTGACCGAAATGCCCTCTTTTTAGATGGGCCAGCCCCTTTTATGGATATGTCTTCCCCTCATTACATCATGACTGCCTTGAGCCCACGAAGGTTTATACATTATGACGTTGGGAGTTATGGCCCTATGGTTCAACCATCAACCACCGAGGATTTCCATTTTTTTTTTTAATATATTTTTTTTAACAAAATACTCAGGCGCATGTTAGGAACATGTACATATATTTTTTTTTTCCCATAGTCCTTTACTACAGTTTGTTGTACTGATGCAATGGGTCTTTGACTGCCACCTCCTTTTTTTTAGCAAACTGTTTAAGACTGACAAAAACTAGGTTTCTCTCGGCAAATAAAGCACAGTCCCTCGCCAGATGCTGAGATAACATGGAAGCAAATATCTGCATTCTCTGTATACGTTTGCAAGGCAGTAATTTACTGTGGGGGTCGGGATTGCACACTTGCATTGCAATCTAAGCTTAGAAATATATTTCCACATTCGCCGAGCTGAAGATAAGGGCCATGATTTAGGTGTCGGAGGAGTTACGTTTTTTTTATCGTAATGTTTGAGAAACAAAAAAGCAAGGTAACGGGCATGAAGTCTCTTGCACGTTAACGACTACCGTTATCTACAGTGGTTGTGGTGCGTACAGTGCCTCTTAGCAGAATATATTAGTTGGGTTTTTTTTGCCTTTCTTTCTTTCTTTTGTTTTCCTGCTCCCGTGACTCCCTGAAAAGCCTAACCATTCATGGATCTTTATCCATATACACATGATACAGTTCATTACTTTACTAATCCTTTTTTCTAACCCTTGTCAGAGCATAGGTAAAACGATGTTTTGAGAGATGAGATACCTCTGTATTGGTAGAAGATCTGATACATAGAATAAAAAGGTGAGATATCTGCATATATTGATGCTTTTATATTACCGTATTTGATATACGCGCACCATCATGCGATAGAAAGTAGGGTAGCTATTTTTGGAGTACAGGAAAGGGAGATTCCGTGTTTTACTTTAACCCCTTAAGGACCAAAGTCACACATGTCATGTGTCCTTAAGGGGTTAAGGAGATGATTGTGTATAAGATGATAACGCTAATACGCTGAACATTGTAATATATGCTGTGATGACTGTGCATTAACAGAGGGTGATGACTGTGTATTTGGAAGGATCCAGCTGTGCCCAGTTCTTTCGGATAGCTGACATTCTTGTCTTGTCCTGAGGGTCCTGTCATGTTAAATCTTGTCCTTCTATTACTCCATATCTCCAGCCCCTCAGCTTCTTCCTTCATCCCTCCAACCCCAGCAACCTCAGACACGCAGTGTACGGGGAGAATCCTGACACAGAACACAGGAACACAGCTATAATTTATCTTAATTAGTCACCTCTCAGCAGGCAGTGTTGCTAAATGATACATCGTGAGGCACAAAATAATAAATTGCACACAATAAAAATTAGACATTAAGAAATGATTACTATTTTTTGTTTGCGTTTTGCATTAGTGTCTTGTTAGTAAATGTTATTGTTGAGCAAATATAATCACAAAATAGAAATATGTTGGCACATTGGCTGATTGCAGGCTAAGGGAGACATGTGATTAAGATCAAAAAATAGAAATGATCAAATGTTAAAAGGGACATTCCAAACACCATAACAACTTTAGCCCGCAATATTGAACGCCGCTGAGGGAGATAGGGTTACTCCATTCACCATGACCACCTCATAGTTATTTTCTACAAGTAAATCCTGCTCGGATCAATTTGTTCGGACGGAGACGGACAGGGATTTGATTTGTTCAACACAACCTGAAATGAATTTGAGCACAAGTCTAGTGCATACACTCCGCTGTGTTGTATGCGTTTTCCGCCCTCTTACCGCCATTTCTCACTTTTTCACCTTTTTCTTTCGTTTTATAATGCCATTGTTCTGCTGTAGCTTTTGTGCCTAAAATCTCAGTCACTTGGACCTGTTTCTCTCTCTCTCCCTACTATAGGAATTAATCTTGTTACATGTGCTACATAATTGGGAAAACAAAAACGTTAGTCCGAAAAAAAAGAACCAAATGCTGTGTTATTTTTAAAAGACAGCTTAAAGGGACACTCCGAGCAGTGCTCTCCAGTTTAGCCAAAGTGCTTACAATTATCATCCATTTCCCCTGCAAATTGAGGCTGGTGTTAGAAAACAACTGGGAGCTTCTGATGATAAAGAGTGTCATGTTTTTGAGATAACGGCAAGGTCAAGTTGGAACTAGGTACCAGTCACAGAGAGGTGAAGCACAATTGGATGGGAAAGTCAATGTCTAATTTCTGCTACTATCCAGCAATAGGCAATGGCACTGGAAGCTGTGCCAGGGGTCAGTTAGATAGCAAAGTCAAGGTCTGACACATCGCCATATATCATAAAGACCGGCACATTATGAAGCAAACTAAGCACATCCATAGCCACCCAGAGTATTACTCATGAGAAGATGTACCTGACTAATATGTTGTAAGTAGTTTTAATATAATTTATTTATACAGTACCAGTGCCAAGAAATTGAGTAAGCACTGCTAGATAAGTAAAAAAAATGTCTAAGGGCAAGTTCACACCAGTACATCCAAGATACTTTCATTATTCCGTGGCCTTATCTTATAGTTAGGATAGCCGTATGCCTATCCCATGCATGCTTAACCCCTTAAGGACCGGACTGTTTTTGCGATGTTGTACATTTGCGACCAGGCCTCTTTTTACACTTTTGTGGTGTTTGTGTTTAGCTGTAATTTTCCGCTCTCTCATTTACTGTTCCCATACAAATTATATATTGTTTTTTTCAGGACAAAAAAGGCTTTCTTTACATACCCTTATTTATATAATCTCATGTAATTTAATTTTAAAAAAACAAACAAATATGATGAAAAATTTAAAAAAATACATGTTTTTTTGACTTTTACTTGAAAAATCTTTTACTCATCTACAAAAGCGAATAAAAAAAACTGCTAAATAGATTAAAAATATTGTCCTGAGTTTTAAAATACCCAGTGTTTACATGCTTTTTTTTGCAAGTTATAGGGTTATAGGTACAAGTAGGATATTGCGATTTCAAAACATATATTTTTTTCAAATGTATCAATAGTGACATTGTAACACTATTATCTGTCAAAAGTCTCTGAATAACACCCCACATGTACATATTTTTTTTAAAGTAGACAAACCAGGGTATTCAATATGGGGTATGTCCAGTCTTTTTTAGTAGCCACCTAGTTTCAAACACTGGCCAAAGTTAGCGTTCATATTTGTTTTCTGTGTGAAAAAACTAAAAAACTAAATTGAATGCTAATTTTGGCCAGTGTTTGTGACTTAGTGGCTACTAAAAAAGACTGGACATACCCCATTTGCAATACCTTTTGTTGTCTTCTTTTGCAAATGGTATGCCATCATGGGGGTAATTCTCATTCCTGGGCTACCATACGCTCTCAAAGGCAACATAACCAACCTGGCCATTTTCAATGTAAAAATATTTGACCCATATATTTGACCCTGTAACTTTCAAAAACGCTATAAAATCTGTACACGGGGGGTACTGTTATACTCGGGAGACTTTCTTGAACACAAATATTAGTGTTTCAAAACAGGAAAACATATCACAACAATTATATCATCAGTAAAAGTGCTGTTTGTGTGTGAAAAATGCGAAACAAAGTCACTTTCACTGACAATATCATCGCTGTGATAGGTTTTACTGTTTTGAATCACTAATATTTGTGTTCAGCGAAGTCTCCCGAGTAAAACGGTACCCCCCATGTACAGGTTTTAGGGTGTCATAGAAAGTTACAGGGTAAAATACAGTGCTAGCAAATTAAATTCTCTGGAATTTCGGCCTGTAGAATTTAAATATATATGCATATTTATATATTTGAAGTCTACGTGTATATTTATATAATTATTTATGTAATTTTGTATATGGACATATGTATATTTCGTATTATTTTTATTTATTTATATATACATAGATATATATATATATATACAATTTCATTCTAAGTGTATTTTGATATAAATATATATATTTTAATATCAAAATACAGTTAGAATAACATTTCATATAGATATGTAATTTTTTTTTTTTTTATTATTATTATTTTTAATTTTTTTATTTAATTTAATTTACTTATTTGTATTTCATAATAATAATATATATACAATATATATAGTTATTATATATATTATATATATACGTGTGTAATTTAATTATAAGTGTATTTTTATATTAATATATGTACATATTAATATAAAAATACACTTAGTATGATATTATATATATGCTATATAGACATATATTATATAAATATAATATATGCCTATATAGCATATATATACACACATATATATAATTTTTTTTTATTATTAACATTAACTTTATTTTATTTTTTTAGGATTTTACACTAGCAGGGAGACTGCCTGTCAGCACAGACAGTCCCCCTGCAGGCAGACACATGGACACCCTGTTGAGCGATCACATGGCCCCAGGGGTCCTAATCCGCCATGGGGAGACTGTCTGGGCTGCAGGCAGTCTCCCCACACCGGGAGAACCGCCGATCGCCGCCGGGGGAACGACGGCGATCGGGTAAGTACATTGCACCGTTAGGACGGTTCAGGACCGTCATCGGTCGGCAATGCAAAAAATGCCGATGACGGTCCTGAACCGTCCTCGGTCGCTAAGGGGTTAAACTCCTTCACTGTGTTTACCTCTACCACTTCAGCTGGAAGGCTATTCCATGCATCCACTACCCTCTAAGTAAAGTATTACTTCCTGATATTATTTTTAAACCTTTGTCCCTCTAATTTAAGACTATGTCCCCTTGTTGTGGTAGTTTTTCTTCTTTTAAACATAGTCTCCTCCTTTACTGTGTTGATTCCCTTTATGTATTTAAATGTTTCTATCATATCCCCCCTGTCTCGTCTTTCTTCCAAGCTATACATGTTAAGATCCTTTAACCTTTCCTGGTACGTTTTATCCTGCAATCCATGAACCAGTTTAGTAACCCTTCTCTGAACTCTCTCTAAGGTATCAATATCCTTCTGAAGATACGGTCTCCAGTACTGCGTACAATACTCCAAGTGAGGTCTCACCAGTGTTCTGTACAATGGCATGAGCACTTCCCTCTTTCTACTGCTAATACCTCTCCCTATACAACCAAGCATTCTGCTAGCATTTCCTGCTGCTCTATTACATTGTCTGCCTACTTTTAAGTCATCTAAAATTATTACCCCTAAATCCCTTTCCTCAGATGTTGAGGTTAGGACTCTATCAAATATTCTGTACTCTGCCCTTGGGTTTTTACGTCCAAGATGCATTATCTTGCACTTATCCACATTAAATGTCAGTTGCCACAACTCTGATCATTTTTCTAGTTTACCTAAATCATTTGCCATTTTGTTATCACTCCTGGAACATCAACCCTGTTACATAGCTTAGTATCATCAGCAAAAAGACATACCTTACCATCAAGACCTTCTGCAATATCACTAATAAAAATATTAAAGAGAATGGGTCCAAGTACAGATCCCTGAGGTACCCCACTGGTGACAAGCCCAAGCTTTGAATATACTCCATTGACTACAACCCTCTGTTGCCTGTCACTCAGCCACTGCCTTACCCATTCAACAATATTGGAATCCAAACTTAAAGATTGCAGTTTATTGATAAGCCTTCTATGTGCAACCGTGTCAAAAGCCTTACTGAAATCTAGGTAAGCAATGTCTACTGCACCACCCTGATCTATAATTTTAGTTACCCAATCAAAATAATCAATAAGATTAGTTTGGCATGATCTCCCTGAAGTAAACCCATGTTGTCTCTGATCTTGAAATCCATGTGATATTAGATGTTCAAAATCCTATCCTTTAACATGGTTTCCATTACTTTCCCCACTACTGAAGTAAGGCTTACTGGCCTATAGTTGCCCGACTCCTCCCTATTACCTTTCTTGTGAATGGGCACAACATTCGCTAACTTCCAATCTTCTGGGACTACTCCTGTTATCAATGATTGGTTAAATAAATCTGTTAATGGTTTTGCTAGTACACCACTGAGCTCTGTTAATAGTGTTGGGTGTACTCCATCAGGCCCCATTGACTTATTTGTCTTTACTTTTGACAGTTGAAATAGAACCTCTTCCTCTGTAAACTCACATGTAAATAATGACTCATTGATACACTGTTCTTGTTCTAAGTTACATTTTAGTTGCATAAACTGTTATTAGTAAGTCACCTAAAATTTCTCAGCCCCATCCATGACCACAACCCACTCAGACCCCGAAAATGAAAGTGTTCCTCTTTGTCTATTTAGAGTGTTGGGAGGTATGCATTTATGCACTGGCTGAACAGTTTACTATATGTGCTTACTTTCTATTTCACGTAAAAACTGCTCGGATCCTGGCAAATTCATCTACCTGGACTGTCTGATTTGGACTCAGCTGGAGCGAATAGGCCCTTTAAGGTTTTAGCAGGTGGTAATGTAGGTTTTCATTAACATCAGTTATCTAGGTTATTAAACGGTCCCCAATTCACACTAAATCCCATCACTTGGGATTATTTAATAAAATCGATTCAGACCAACACCAGTGGTAAATTATACATCGGCTGCCAGGTCATTAGGTACTGGCATAGATGATGATGAATAATGGTTTCTCCAAGTGGCCCACGTAAAAATAATCTTAAAGGGACAAATACCTACCTACATTATTACCAATGCTATGTGCACAGATTCCTGTCTCCCTTAATTCTGCCAATTCTAGTGATTCACAAAAATTTTCAACATGGAAATTTCCAATTTCCACTAAAAAAATAAATATGCCAACAAACGTTTAATTTCGAGAATAAATATCATTGTGTCGTATCTAGTAATTAAAGGGTAAAATGTGACTGTTTGGAAATGTACAAAAGAAAAGATTAATAAGCTGGGATTGAGTGGAATTCCTGACCGTCTTGTCCCTGAGCTGTGTGAGGTACAAGGTGGGCCTTGAGTGATACTTTCAGACAGTATTGATCACCATGTGACTCTCAGCCCTTGTCAGACCTATATATAGCTGTATGTATCCTGTGCATGACGGCTGGCGGTATACTGACCTCCAATTCTTCTGCTCAGCCGGGCCCTGACTTCCTGCTAATGGATTGAATTCCACTTTATTACATTAATGAGAACCACTCAAACCTCTAGGACCATTAACAAATCCAGTCTATTCCTTACCTGTTAGCAATGAATAAAATATCATATACTCAAGGCACAGAGTGCTGTCAGTGTACACAGTACTTTACCTGCGTGTAAAATGGACATTTAGAATGTTAAATGAGGACAGTTTAATCTTTATGTAATGCTGTCAGTGTACACAGTACTTTACCTGCATATAAAATGGACATTTAGAATGTTAAATGGGGACAGTTTAATCTTTATGTAATGCTGTCAGTGTACACAGTCCTGTACCTGCGTATAAAATGGACACTTAGAATGTTAAATGGGGACCGTTTAATCTTTCTGTAATGCTGCCTGCCAGTGTACACAGTCCTGTACCTGCATATAAAATGGACACTACCGGTAAATGAGGACCGTTTCATCTTTATGTAATGTTGCCGGTGTACTCTTTGCTTTTATTTGACAGTGCTGTTAACGCAGACGGTTTAGTAGAACTTATAAGGAGTTGGCAATGTACACACGGCTGTGTATTCACTATACCTGTATGTAACATGCATATCTCCTACAAGGTGGGCAGGCCGTGGCTTTTCAGCCATTAATACTCCATCCCCTAAGCCAGCCTACATCTTCCCTGATGCTTTGTCAGCATTATGGGTGTGAGAGCATTATGGGACATGTAGTCCACAACATCTGAAATGCTGAAGGTTGCCTACCCCTGCCCTAAGCAGTAGATGGGATTAAATAATATATCTGGTCCACCATTATTCCTCCCACGCTCACTGCTTGGCCACCCAATCACTTAACCCCTTAAGGACCAAACTTCTGGAATAAAAGGGAATCATGACATGTCACACACGTCATGTGTCCTTAAGGGGTTAAAGACACTTTTAGTGGTTGCTTGGTGACCCTATATATCCTAGGGGGGACGTGCCATTGGTCAGAGACAACAAACACCTGTCAAAGACTACGGAATTAATTCCTTCTAATGTACTTAGAAAATGCTATGGTAGTCCTGCGTACCCCGAAACCAAGTTCCAGCCAGTCAGCGAGTAAGGCCTCTCATGGCCAGTGAATTTTGGCTGTTTGTGTCCCAGTACTCAGGCCGTGAGGTCTGTTTATTTCACATTGGCGGCATGGTTATTTTGTGTACACAGAGCTCTATGTATATATTAGTGCTGTCAGTGTGCACAGGGCTGTATGTATATCACAGTGTTGTATTCATCGTACTCGCAGTTTACAAGGCTATTTAGTTGTGTGAACGTTGCACTATCTTTTTAGATAGCTCTGTGTGGTTGTAGAAAGTAAAAGCACACAGTTTGCCTTAATTAGCAGAACACATAAGGGCTTTATAAAAATAACTAATTGATTTTTTTTTTTAAGCTGGGTCTGGATGGGTTTCCATTTTAACATATAAAAACTGATAAATAATTCACCTTATCATTGGAGTTTTCCATTAACCCTGACCCTCCCAGAATCCAGCAAATAATCTTCCCATTAACCCTGACCCTCCCAGAATCCTGCAAAGATTCTTCCCATTAACCCTGACCCTCCCAGAATCCAGCAAATCATCTTCCTATTAACCCTGACCCTTCCAGAATCCAGCAAAGAATCTTCCCATTAGCCCTGACCCTTCCAGTATCCGGCAAAGAATCTTCCCTTTAACCCTAACCCTCCCAGAATCCTGCAAAGAATCTTCCCATAAACCCTGACCCTTCCAGTATCTGGCAAAGAATCTTCCCATCAACCCTGATCCTCCCAGAATCCGGCAAAGAATCTGCCCTTTAACCCTAACCCTCCCAGAATCCTGCAAAGAATCTTCCTATTAACCCCGACCCTTCCAGAATCCTGCAAAGAAACTTCCCATTAACCCTGACCCTCCCAGAATCGATCAAAGAATCTTCCTATTAACCCTGACCCTTGCAGAATCTTGCAAAGAATCTTCCCATTAACCCCGACCCTCCAATAATCCAACAAAGAATCTTCCCATGAACCCTGACCCTTGCAGAATCTTGCAAAGAATCTTCCCATTAACCCCGACCCTCCCAGAAGCCAACAAAGAATCTTCCTATTAACCCTGACCCTTCCAGAATCCGGCAAAGAATCTTCCCATTAACCCTGACCCTCCCAGAATCCTGCAAAGAATCTTCCCATTAACCCTGACCCTCCCAGAGTCCAGCACAGAATCTTCCCACTAACCCTGACCCTCCCAGAATCCTGCAAAGAATCTTCCCATTAACCCTGACCCTCCCAGAATCCTGCAAATAATCTTACCATTAACCCTGACCCTTCCAGAATCCTGCAAATAATCTACCCATTAACCCTGACCCTTCCAGAATCCGGCAAAGAATCTTCCCACTAACCCTGACCCTTCCAGAATCCGGCAAGAATCTTCCTATTAACCCTGACCCTTCCAGAATCCTGCAATTAATCTACCCATTAACCCTGACCCTTCCAGAATCCGGCAAGAATCTTCCTATTAACCCCGACCCTTCCAGAATCCTGCAATTAATCTACCCATTAACCCTGACCCTTCCAGAATCCGGCAAAGAATCTTCCCATTAACCCTGACCCTTCCAGAATCCGGCAAGAATCTTCCTATTAACCCTGACCCTTCCAGAATCTTGCAAAGAATCTTCCCATTAACCCTGACCCTCCCAGAATCCAACAAAGAATCTTTCCATTAACCCTGGCCCTCCCAAAATCCAACAAAGAATCTTCCTTTTAACCCTGACCCTTCCAGAATCTCGCAAATAATCTTCCCATTAACCCTGACCCTCCCAGAATCCAACAAAGAATCTTTCCATTAACCCTGACCCTCCCAGAATCCAACAAAGAATCTTTCCATTAACCCTGACCCTCCCAGAATCCAACAAAGAATCTTCCTATTAACACTGACCCTTCCAGAATCCGGCAAAGAATCTTCCCATTAACCCTGACCCTCCTAGAATCCAGCAAAGAATCTTCCTATTAACCCTGACTCCCCCAGAATCCGGCAAAGAATCTTCCCATTAACCTTGACCATTCCAGAATCTTGCAAAGAATCTTCCCATTAACCCTGACCCTCCCAGAATTCTGCAAATAATCTTCCCATTTACCCTGACCCTCCCAGAATCCAACAAAGAATCTTCCTATTAACACTGACCCTTCCAGAATCCGGCAAAGAATCTTCCCATTAACACTGACCCTCCCAGAATCCAGCAAAGAATCTTCCTATTAACCCTGACCCCCCTAGAATCCGGCAAAGAATGTTCCCATTAACCCTGACCCTCCCAGAATCCAGCAAAGAATGTTCCCATTAACCCTGACCCTCCCAGAATCCTGCAAAGACTCTTCCCATTAACCCTGACCCTCCCAGAATCCAACAAAGAATCTTTCCATTAACCCTGACCCTCCCAGAATCCAACAAAGAATCTTCCTATTAACACTGACCCTTCCAGAATCCGGCAAAGAATCTTCCCATTAACCCTGAGCCTCCCAGAATCCAGCAAAGAATCTACCCATTAACCCTGACTCCCCCAGAATCCAGCAAAGAATCTTCCCATTAACCCTGACCCTTCTAGAATCTTGCAAAGAATCTTCCCGTTAACCCTGACCCTCCCAGAATCCTGCAAATAATCTTCCCATTAACCCTGACCCTCCCAGAATCCAACAAAGAATCTTTCCATTAACCCTGACCCTCCCAGAATCCAACAAAGATTCTTCCTATTAACACTGACCCTTCCAGAATCCGGCAAAGAATCTTCCCATTAACACTGACCCTCCCAGAATCCAGCAAATAATCTTCCTATTAACCCTGACCCCCCTAGAATCCAGCAAAGAATCTTCCCATTAACCCTGACCCTCCCAGAATCCAGCAAAGAATGTTCCCATTAACTCTGACCCATCTAAAATCTGAAAAAAGCTTTCCAGTGAATCTCATCCCTCCCAGAATCCTGCAGAGTGCCATTATTTAACCACATCCCACCTTATATCCTGCAAATTAGCTTTAATTAACACTGATACTTCAGCAACAACAAAAAAGTGATATATTCCAATAACTCCCAACCTCGCAAGACATTCACTGGCATAACACATCATGTACAAAGCTACATGTCATTAATCCTTTCCCTTCCATCACTCTGTTATGCTGCGTTGAATTTACAAAGTACAAATACTTTAACCCTTCTCATACTGATTAATGTTATAGAGCAGGACACGCAGACACTGAATGCTTATAGTGATTAATGTCATTTTGATATAGTCCCGGGCCTCCTCTGCTTTCCATCGTATATATCGGGGTTTATTCACTAGGGACAGAACTGTTGTGAACTGAAAACTGAATTGTAAAATAGGAAAAAATGTTCGATTTAGCGATAGCCACAGTTTAGTAATTTGTTTTAGCATATGCTTTCAATACAATTTTCAAGTCAAATAATAGAGAATAGACTGTTATTGTTGTATTCATGAAACAGTAAACTGAGAACCAAACTGTGAGATATAGGATAAACCGGGGATTATTAAACAGCTGTTTCAGAGAATTAATCAAATGCAGCTAGGTTTTCTATCTATCTATCTATCTATGTATCTATCTGTCTGTCTGTCTGTCTGTCTATCTATCTATATATCTATCTATCTGTCTGTCTCTGTCTGTATGTCTGTCTGTCTATCTATCTATCATGTGTATATAATGCTGTGCATATTTAAGTATGTTAGAAACTGTTTTGTTTCTTTTGTTGACATGTAACACCCATCATTCTCAGCCATCCCTTGGTAGTTGGCATGCAGCCACAGGTTGGCATCTCCCAGTATATACAGTCTCCTGTGTGACGGCCTGTGAAGGGTTACATTGGCAGTATTGGTAGCAATGAGCTATTTATACCAGGCTGTGGCTGTTACAGCCAGCAGGCTGTTCGCACACCCCTCTGTGTGTGTGTGTGTGTGTATGTATATACACAAGCATGCGAGACAGAGGAAGGATGCTCTGTCAGAGGCTAGGGTCAGTGCTCCCTGAAACATGCTGAGTTTTGCAGAAGAGGCACAGAGGATTTGGAGTGAACCCCCAAAATTCAGGGGTCCATATATAAATGGGATGCTTACTGTTCATATCAACTAGAGATCGGTAAGATCTTTAGAGCATCGCTCATTGAGTCCTTCACTGAGCCTGCAGAGTATCTTTCAATCAGCACCTGAGTCCGCAGAACATTGCTCCATTGCTTCGTTACTGAATCTGCAGAGCATTGTGCTATCAGGCGTCTGACTTATTCCACAGAGCATTTCTCATCAGCACCTGACGCTACAAACCATCACTTGAATTCATCAGTCTTCTAGAGGGTCCACAAAGCATCAGACTATTGATTCTGAAACGACTGAGCAAAAACTTGCAGAGCTTATTTCTCATTACCTCCCTATACCCTGCAGCACTTTGAACGTCCGTTTTAATATAGTCTACAGCGGCATCTTTACGAACCATATGATATTGCTTGCAAAGTTCCTTTAAGACCCACCAAATGTGACGCTGATGTGATTAGTTCAGTTTTTCCAACACCTATGTCCACCGGAGACGACTTGTCTCTTAAATCATACTTGCTGCTTTGAGACGGTTCTTTTAATATTGTCTAATGACGATCGATCCGTCCCACTTTCCCCCAGTTGTCTCACAGTAATCTTCACAATGTTTCTACAGGGTGCGTAGACTTTGTAGATCTTTTTCTGGAAGGTACGTTAGAAGATACAGGTGTTACCGTGTTAAAAGACATTCTTCATGCCAACTCCCCAAACTGGCACATGGATTCCTTCTGTTTCATCTGCTTTCATCGGAAGGCCATGCAACAACTGCCGGGTGCAAGGTAGGAAGGATGCATGACTGGTGCTTGGATGGTAATCAATATAATATACATTGTGATTAAATATATACACAATGTAGTGTATGCATTTAGACATGTGTGCCCACTCTTGCCTTTCCAGGTATTGAGAACAGGCTGGGGATTATGGGAAATGTAGTTCAACAACAGTTGGAGAGCTGAGGTTTCACACCTCAGGAACTAATGTAAGCTAAAGGCTGTTCAAAAATAGTTACCCCAACCCCCCAACGTTCTGAGGAAGGCATCACAACTACAGAAGTGGTGTAGTTGCGCCAAAATGAAATGGTGCAAAAAAGAATGCGCTAACTCGAGCCGGGAAATAATATATGTCATTGCAACATCTGCATGCGATCGAAAAAAATAAATATTATTTTGTCTGAACTGATTTAGATGAAAAAGTTGCAAACGTTAGACTAATCTTAGATCTATAAAAAGTGTTCACATTTATAGCCAGAATCTAGTTTTGAATTTTGCAAAATGAAGATTGTGATTTTAATTTGCACAAATACATGAGATTCTATTCTGACACCTGTAATTGGGTTTATGTAGAAAGAGCAAATCCGTTCTAAAATGGCTCTAAATGTGCTGTTAGCAGCGACACAATATATTCACACCTCCCAATGGTGTCTTCCTTGTGAACAAGTTTGCTTCTGAAACTGACAGGCACAGACAACTTCCAGCAATTCGGATGCCAACTCCCATGATTCCACAACAGCTGCAGTAATGGCTTTGCATCATTGGTTCTGAAGTCCACTGGATCCCTACCTAGGTCTGTACTCTTTAATCATGCCTATAGATAACGCGTCCACCCAGAAGGCAAATTGTGTTTTTTCTTTCTGATGAGTGGCAATGAGCACTCAGCCATGTCATATCAAGGATACTAACCAGATGATAATTGTGACCGTTGCACCTGCGTCCCAATGATCTTTTAGACTGCAGTCTGTGCAGTCGGCATTCATGGCTTATATATTATTAAAGTAAAAAAACTTGAATCCCCCCGCCTGAGTAGAGGAAAAGGAAAGTATTCTTCACAGTAAGAACAATAAGGATGTGGAATTCTCTGCCTGAAGAGGTGGTTTTATCAGAGTCTGGACAGATGTTTTAACAGCAAATGGATGAATATTTGCAAAAACATAACATACAGGGATATACTTTTTAATATGCGGGGTAATAGCGAGGAGAGATCTGACTGCCATTCTGGGGTCAAGAAGGAATTTATTTTCCTAGTTTGTTGCAAAATTGGAAGTGCTTCAGACTGAGCTTTTTGCCTTATTTTGGATCAATGGCAAAAACAAATGTGAGAAAGGCTGAATTTGATAGACAAATGTCTCTTTTCAGCTATGTAACAATGTAACTAAGAGTACAACAAAGGTGTATAATGTATAGTTTGCCACTTAGGTGTTTGTAGATTTGATGAAAAGACACAGGAATAGTCACACCTTAAAGTCTTTTCATTAGTCACTGTGTATATACATTTATTGCCAATTATGTTTAAAGATCAACTCTGGGGCAAAATTATAAAAATGGAGCAATCTGCTTGGAGATGTCATTGGTTTCCATAGTGATTGCTCCAACTGTAGAACCTTGGTTGAAAACTGCTCGATACATAAAACGAAAAACCAACAGATAATAAGAATGAACTTAAAAATGTTTTGCATTGAATACGGAAATGGTTATTCAATAAAGTGTGAGTTGTTAAGAATTGAAAGTGAATTCAGAGAAAACATTAGGCCAAGTCAGCCATGTTTTCTGTTTGCCCGTTTGGTCTGACCTTTGCATTTCCCACAATTCAATTTCTTTACCGACCAACCCTGTTTTTTGAATATGCTAAAGGTAAAATGTTATACTCTGTGAATTTCTAAAAGTAGAACAAACAAAATATTACGTTATTTTCAGCTGTTTCTATGCAATTCAGAAAATGTTATTTGCTCTGATTTGTTTGGTGTACAGTATATACAACCTAGGGAGCTGTGCGATACCAGAAATTGAGGGCTCCCTATATTATTCTGAGTACTTGGCTGGAACATTGACATTTTAGAACAGAGTCAGCAAACCTGGTGGCGCCGAAATTGTATCCTTGAGCCCGCCTGACAGTTTGTCCTTTCAGTGGCATGTGAAATATGATTTGTGGTTCATCTTTCGGGATCTGCTGACGCAAAGGGGAACCAGGGTACCACCTCGACACGCCAGACTGGTAACAAGATGTGCGTAAACCCGCACCCCCACCAATATATGTCTTAAACCCCAAATTGGGAGCAATAGATAAAACGGTCCCTATCTAAATTGTAAATGAATATCAACTTTATAAATAGACACAAATGGCGCCTTCAGGGGTCGTCACCAATGAAGCGACTGGCATCAATTGTGATGCCAATAATGGGCGGGCTCATCTGTAACGTGGGTGGGCCAACCCACTTAAGTGGTGTGTCAGCCTGGTATGAAGGAAGCCAGGCTCCCGGCAAAACCCCAACTTACAGGATCATGCAGTGAGCGCTGTTGGAGCTCCAGATGGTCCTATGAGAAGCACAAGAAGAGGGATAAATACATCTATATGCACCACCTCTCCTGAAATCGGGTTCTGGATGCACCCCTGGGGTTCTGTAGAACTGTCAGCCATGAATAGGGATTGGACAACGGTTTTCTGCTAAAAACAAGAGTTTTTTTTAAAGAGAATTGCCCTGTAGATGAAACCAGTCTAAATTTTTATTGAGGATATTCAGTAAAATGTAAATGGATGGGATTTCAAAGTAAATTTGAAATTTCTTTTAATCAACTTCCCAATTCAGTGAATAAGCTTTGTCTATGTCAGTACAAAACATCCATCATTTTATTTATATATGAAAATTGTATTCTCAGGGGGCGGGGCCGGACCGCCAAGCTGGACGGTCGCAAGACAGACTAGCTCTTGCAAAAAGCTAAACCATTATGCCAAAAAAACACGATTTTGTCCCTTCTGCTGACCAGCAACAGCGGCCCTCGACGGGCAGAGTGCACTGGATCCAGGGTGAGGCTGGCTCAACGAGTATTAGTCCCCTGGAGGCCTACTCCGGCGGTGAGTGGAGCAGACGGCCGCTGCCCCGCTATCCCGCCTAACGGTGCCCAGCTGAGGGCTCAGACCCCTGAGGAACCGGCCCTGTCCCCCCCCTGGACCGGGGGGGGGGGGGTGATCCCGGTCCTCACCCTGGTGCCTCAACCACTACTACACGACTAAGGCCTAGCAACACTGCCAAACCGACCTGCAACCCAGGAGCTAAACCTAAGATGGCGGAAGCCGCGCTCAACAGCAACCAGAACAGAGTGCAAGAAAGTGGTCCCCCCACATCAGCCGCAACCAACGCGGATCAGAAACATCAGCAAATGCCACGAGATCGGCGGCATGCACACACTCTGGCACCCTAATGGGTCACTTACCCCTGGAGCCTCATCACTAGCTCTTGGCTCCGTTAAGGAGATGAGCCAGCAATCGGCGGCGGAGAAAGAGGCACAGCAAGCCAGCGCTCGCCCAACATCTGGGACCACCAGCCCTTACCCCACGACATGCCACTCTCCAGTCTGGGTCCATCGAGCCGGATGCCGCACACCACTCCAGGACTGTCGTGCAGCACCTGCCAACCAACCCCGCGAGAGTCGCAACACAGACAGACCGCCGGACAGCAGCGGGAACGGGCAGAGCCCACAGAGGGCACAAGCTAAACAGAGATACAAGGGAACTCTCTGAAAACGAATCTCCTAATCTTATCTTGTCTTGGTGTAAACATGGCAATATTGAAATTTCACCTGTCACAATGAACCAGCCTTACTCACTTTACTCATGCGTACCTATAGGGGTGAAAGGGGTGATATATTACCTCTCATATCTAAAGCAAGTATCCAGCAAATGCAGGGCCGGTGCAAGGATTTTTGACTACACAGGCGAAGATGCGTTTTGCCGCCCCTCCTCCCCCCAAAAAAATGCGTCTTCACCTGTGTGTCAAGTAACCCCCCCCTTTTGAATTTCTTACCCCCTTCAGAGTTTTATATCCTATCATTCGAATATCTTACTCCCTTTTCTCCTTTATGTGTCTTACACCCGCTTTGCTGTGTTTTATCTCCTCGTGTTTCTCTTACAACCCATTTGTGTATTTTTTACTTACTCCAGCCTCTTTGTCTGTCTCTTTCTTCTCCCCAGCTCCTTTGTGTGTCTCTTTCTCCCCCAGAGTCCCTTTGTACGTCTCTTTCTCCCCACAACCCTTCTGTCTGTCTATGTGTCCTCCCTCAGCCCCTCTGTGTGTCTCTTTGCCCCCCGTGTGCATTCAGCCTCTGTGACTTTCTTTGTGCCCCCCCAGCATTCCTGTGTCTTTCAATGTCCCCCTCCCCTATACCTTTCATTGTCCCACCTCCCCTCCTGTGCCTTTAAATGTCCCCCACCTTTTATTGCCTCCCCTGAACCTTTTATTATCCCCATACCCTCCTGTACCTTTTATTGCCCCTCCATTTCCTCCTGTAATTCTTATTGCCCACCTACCCTCCTGTAACTCTTCTTGTCCCCCTCCCCTACTGTAACTCTTCTTGCCCCTCCCCTACTGTAACTCTTCTTGTCCCCCCCACCTGTAACTCTTCTTGTCCCCCCCTCCTGTAACTCTTCTCTCCCCCTGTAACTTTTATTGTGTCCCCCCTGTAACTCTTCTCTCCCCCCTGTAACTTTTATTGTGTCCCCCCTCCTGTAACTCTTCTCTCCCCCCCTGTAACTTTTATTGTGTCCCCCCTCCTGTAACTCTTCTCTCCCCCCCTGTAACTTTTATTTTGCCCCCCCCCTACTGTAACTCTTCTCTCCCCCCTGTAACTTTTATTGTGTCCCCCCTCCTGTAACTCTTCTCTCTCCCCCTGTAACTTTTATTGTGTACCCCCTCCTGTAACTTTTCTCCCCACCCCTGTTACTTTTATTGTGTCCCCCCTTCAACTTTTCTCCCCACCCCTGTAACTTTTCTCCCCACCCCTGTTACTTTTATTGTGCCCCCCTCCTGTAACTCTTCTCTCCCCCCCTGTAACTTTTATTGTGTCCCCCCTCCTGTAACTCTTCTCTCCCCCCTGTAACTTTTATTGTGTCCCCCCTCCTGTAACTCTTCTCTCCCCCCCTGTAACTTTTATTTTGCCCCCCCCTACTGTAACTCTTCTCTCCCCCCTGTAACTTTTATTGTGTCCCCCCTCCTGTAACTCTTCTCTCTCCCCCTGTAACTTTTATTGTGTACCCCCTCCTGTAACTTTTCTCCCCACCCCTGTTACTTTTATTGTGTCCCCCCTTCAACTTTTCTCCCCACCCCTGTAACTTTTCTCCCCACCCCTGTTACTTTTATTGTGCCCCCCCTCCTGTAACTTTTCTCCCCACCCTGTAACTTGTATTGTCCTCCACTCCCCTCCTACCTTTCATTGGGCCCCCTTCTCTCTCCATGTAGCGTGGTTGAGCGGGCGGTATGTGGTAGAGGATCCCATTTCCTGTCCCGGTCTGACAGGAAGCAGTTTGTTGCATCTCCTGTCAGACCGGGTAAACCGCCGCCGGCCCGCCCGCTCGGCCACTCTACACGCAATGACCGGGAGGAGAGGAGCACTATGCAGGGTGCTCTCCTCCTGCCGGTCACCCCAGGATTGCGCCCCCCTGGCCGGTGCGCCCTAAGGCGGCCGCTTGTGCCGCCTTATGGTAGCGCCGGCCCTGAGCAAATGGTAAAAAGAGTGTAATACCTTCATGTAACCTTATCCTGTTCCTATTATACCAAAAAAAGTGCACTGTCTAGCAACTACCCTACATGTTATCTATGCCAAGCAGCTCGAGGAATGCCGTTGGGGTACCTAGAGCCACTTGTAATCACTATATGCACTGCAAAAAAAAAAATTCAAAAAAAAAAATTTATTCTCCAGGGCTCCTTTGAAAGCAGAACCACCCAGACGGATGCCTGTTTTATCCATTCTCCTTGTATTGTTTGTAGTGTTTGACCAGAGTAGATCCCCAGATGTTGTAGAACTACAGCATCCATGATGCTCTCTTATTCTAATGCATTCTAAAGGCACGCAAAGCTTCATGGGAGTTGTAGTTCTACAACATCTGGGGTTTACCTATTGGGCACCCCTGCTGTAAGTGATCACTTACCTTAAGTAAAAACCTACAGTATCACAGGTGTGCACATGGAAGCCAAAGCGTTGCAGCACAGAGATTCCAGAGAGTCACCTGTGTTCAAGCAGGAATTGTAACTATGGCACATCTGTGGTTAGAGCAATCATGTTCTCTTTGAGTCAATGTAGAACAGTAATGAAGCTCAATACAATGTGACCCTCAACAATGGGTGATGGCTAGAGGAAAAGCCCTCCGTGGTCTCAACTTGTATAAAATATATAACTAATATTTAAAGGCACAGGGTACATGTAGGCTTATGCCAGCTTCACAATGACTGGTAACCATTTATTTAGTACATAATCATTTTTAATACATGGATAGCACTGAGTGTACCTCCACTGACAGCAACATAGTTACATTTTGTATATAACGTGGAAGGTTAAAACCAAGCATAAAACATAGTGCAATACTGTCTGTAAATAACCAACAATCAGGGGGGTTAAAAAAAATGGCAGCATATAGTATAAAAAGGCCCACAGGTCCTATGTGAATTAATTTGTTTTTGGCTGGGGATTTTTACATTAATATACCGGCCAAGGTGTCCATCGGGTACAACTGAAGGAGGAGTTCCAGCCCCCTAACAATATCGAGGGAGGTACCCATAAAGCGCTTTGACCTGCTGGAATCTGTGAGTGCAACATTACATCTGATTGTTGGTTATTTACAGACAGTACTGCACTATGTTTTATCCTTGGTTTTAGGTACACGTGCAGAATCTCTTAAAGGAACACTATAGTCACCTAAATTACTTTAGCTAAATAAAGCAGTGTTAGTGTATAGATCATTCCCCTGCAATTTCACTGCTCAATTCACTGTCATTTAGGAGTTAAATCACTTTGTTTCTGTTTATGCAGCCCTAGCCACGCCTCCCCTGGCTATGATTGACAGAGCCTGCATGAAAAAAACAACTGGTTTCACTTTCAAACAGATGTAATTTACCTTAAATAATTGTATCTCAATCTCTAAATTGAACTTTAATCACATACAGGAGGCTCTTGCAGGGCCTAGCAAGCTATTAACATAGCAGGGGATAAGAAAATCTTAATTAAACAGAACTTGCAATAAAGAAAGCCTAAATAGGGCTCTCTTTACAGGAAGTGTTTATGGAAGGCTGTGCAAGTCACATGCAGGGAGGTGTGACTAGGGTTCATAAACAAAGGGATTTAACTCCTAAATGGCAGAGGATTGAGCAGTGAGGCTGCAGGGGCATGTTCTATACACCAAAACTGCTTCATTAAGCTAAAGTTGTTCAGGTGACTATAGTGTCCCTTTAACCTTCCACGTTATATATATCTATATTGACTGGTTATCATCCGGTAAGATAACCTTGTGAAGCTGTGTACCTAGAAGTTAAGTTGTTTTTTTTATTATTTTTTATATATTTGCAGGAATTCACTAATACGTCACACGTGGATTTGTTTTTTGAGAATAGTTACATTTTAGTCTAAGTTGAAGAAACACTAAAGTCCATCAAGTTGAACATTGAACTACGCGAAGGCTGAGACAATAATGGCAGTGCAGATCTTCCCTGTGTATTCTGAATATCCCACCATCAGTGTCATCAGGTGCCATCAGGAGTCATCCCATGCGACAAGTGTACTCACTGTCTTCCATTAAATACAGAGTATTAGTTACGATAAGAGCAATGCTGGTCAATATTATAGGCCGCATGTACTCTGGTGTGAACTAACTATAGTTAAGACAAAGTAATGGCAAAATTCATATTAGGACATATTCCCTTGGATTTCCCAGGAAGAGCCTACACTAAGTGTCAGCTCTGTGGTACAGGATGTGCACAGTCAGGGTTCGGGGCACACATTGCCCAATTATTTTATGTATTGTTGACCTTTTTATGTATTGTTGATGTACATCACATTTCACTCTCGTCTCTTTGTATGCCAGTGCTTGTTTGTGTCTACGAGCACCTAGAAACCCCTGGTGATAGCTTTAAATGTATTCATAAGTAACAAAATTGGAAACAATTCTCCAATACTTATATTTTCACACTCAGCTTCAAATGAAGAAAATGTTCAAGCAAGTTCCTCTTTATTATGTGTTTATTTGATTGAAATAAGGTTACCTTTTTAAAAAATATCCTTGTGTCCCCTTTTTTGGTAGCAAAAAATTACTGAAAAGTTAATTCAGTAATCTCTCAATTGTAGCGAATGAAAATCCAAACATCCACCTAGTTTATCTATCTATCTATTATCTATCAATCTTTGTCTATATCTATCTACCATATCTATCTATCTCTCTATCTCTCTATCTTTTTCTTTCTCAATCCCCCCTTCTCTTCCCATCCCTTTCTCTCTGATAACAATATATTATCGTTTAACAAGGCAGAATACATTTAGATTTCTCTAATTTTCATCCTTCTCTATCTCTCTCTCTCTCCCTCTCTCTCTCTCCCTGTCCCGCACTCTCTCTGTGTCTCTTTCTTGCTCTGTCTTTCTCGCATACAATAATTACACTTCTGAGAAGATTTGCGGCTACTGCTGTTGTCTGACTGATGGATTTGTGTGGTTAGAAAGAGAGCCAGGCTGGGCAGGATAAAAGGCGATTTAAGAGGCCAACCCAAAAATGGATGAAAAAAAACAACATAAAAACACAAACAGAGAATAACGCCACAACACCCTCACTTCATCAATCCAGGCAGCATCTGCACTGTATTGCCTGTTTTTCCTGCTTTATATTCAAAGCATTTATTAATAAGAAAAATGAGGCTTGGCATTTCGTATTTCTTTAGCTTCTTTAGTCTCAGCCCCCATTCCTTTATCTACACTCAAGCAAACCACTAAACATCCTCACAAACCTATTTAGCATCCTTCCCAACCCCATTAATAGCAGCTTATGGTAGGTAGGTTTGGGGGTAACAAAACGAACATATAAACAAAGTAATGCTGGGAAAACAAACTACGATCATCCACGAGCAGCCTGTAACTCCCATCACACCTTACCTGTCACTCGTATCTTTGTCTGGACACGGTTTATTTCTCATTATTTAAATTAATCCGTTCAGGGTTATTAACTAAAGTAGGAATTGCCGTGAATTCAAAGTGAATTTCAAATTTAAGGCCAAATTATCTGAACTGGAAGCCTAACTGATTTGGAGAGTTGTGTTCCATTTTCCATAATTTGACATTAAATTTTAAATTCCCTTTGAATTCCTGACAATTCTCCCTTTGTGCAACACCCTCAAATATTTAAATTGGAAATATTAACTCCCTCACCCTTTTGTTGGATTTCACTGAACAAAATAAAATGATGGGAGTTGGTGTCCAACAGAATCCGGGGCAAATGCCTGTCAATGGAATTAATATAAATTGTCAGTTTAACAATCTCTTAACTGTTTAAAGGGTTACGTCAAGCACCATGACCACTTCAGTGTTTTAAAGTGGTGATGGTACCTGGAGTCTATATGCGCAGAATTTCGTTTTGAATCGCTACACACAGGGAGTTTAATCCCATTGCTGCTGGAGGTGTAACTCCAAGTCCGGCAGCTTGATGGGTGAGACTTTTGCCAGCCCAGAACCAGATTTCCAGCTGGCTAATGTCAATTCTGTGCAATCGTTGGCTGAGAGTGGCCAGCTGAAACTCTCAGCCGATGAATGGCAACTCTACAGAAGCTGGAAGTGTGTCACAGAGGAGCCTGGGAACTAGGTTAGGGGGCAAACCATTACTAAACAGTTTACCCATGTACGGGGCACAGGCCCAAGGTACTAATGGCACCATAATCACTACATTTGATTGGAATAACCCTTAGCTGTCGGGGAACTGTGGGTAGCACATAAAGCTTTGAATAGAAATGTTTGCAGAACAGTGTTGTATATTATTAGTAAGTTGAAAAATATCTTCTTCTTGGACATGTGTCCATTTTGGCTATTTTCGATGAAGTTTAGTAGATAAAGCCATTTAATTCCTTGGTAAGACTGCGGCTAGCAACGCTGTGCACTGTACTTGTATTGTCAGGAAGAAGACAGGGAGTGTTTGCAGACACTGTGCTGTGTACTACATTACCCACGATGCTTTGCCAGCATTGGCTCACAGTGTTTGGCTACCTTTGCACTATAACGTGTGCTCGGTATTATTTTTAACACAGGACTGCATCCTTATTCAGCTAAAAATATTCCCGGAGGGGATTATTTTATTCACTAAACAGTGAATTGTGGTGAATTGACAACTGAGTTTCACAAAGTATACACTAATATTGTCACTCTATGACTAGATCTGTATGGAGAATATTTACAACTCAGCTAATTTTTTCACTTTTTTTTTTTTTTTAATTCAGTGCAATTCACTGTTTAGTAAAAAGCCCCCATCATGTTGACCCTGCAAGTGAGCAGCAGAGGGCGCTGTTCCATCACAGGATGCTGATGACAGGTGACCTTGCTTCAGTCCAAGGTGAGGTATTTTCGACATTGGCCAGGAGATCCTGCTCTCAAGAGACAAGAATGACCACTGTGGTGAATGGATGAGAGAAGACGGTATTTGGGGAGTTGGCTGAAACGACAGCCTTTAAAATCCTGCACAATATGCAGCTAGGAGATTTGCTCCTAAAGTGTATATTGCAGTGGAACAAGCCCAAGCCATTACTGACATTCATAGGTTTATAAAGCACAAACATATACCGCAGCGCTGTAATTTTATATTTAACCCTTTAACCCCTTAAGGACACATGACATGTGTGACATGTCATGATTCCCTTTTATTCCAGAAGTTTGGTCCTTAAGGGGTTAAGGACAGTGCTGACATTCTCGCCCATACAGACCCTATACTAATGTGCAATGCTCTGCAAGCTACCTGGACATTAAGTTAAAGGGACAGTGAAGAACAAATCTTAATCTGCAGACTCTTGAACTGGTTTTAGCCCCTGGCACAATTCTGGTCCTCCCATTCTATTTTCAGTTGGACGACATTGATTGGAATATGCTCAGATATAAACCCAGCACTGTCCGAGCCTGTCCTGATAATGTGCAGTCAAATCCTCTACGTTAGATATAAATCTAGCATTGTCTGAGACTGCCCTGATAACATCTAGTCAGATCCCCCACATTAGATATAAACCCACTGCAGTGTGAGCCTGTCCTGATAATGTGCAGTCAGATCTGTTATATTATATATAAACCCAGCCAGCGTCCTGATAATGTCCAGTTAGATCCTTTACATTAGATATAAACCCAGCACTGTCTGAGCCTGTCCTGAGAATGTGCAGTTAGATCCTTTACATTAGATATAAACCCAGCGCTGTCTGAGCCTGTCCTGATAATGTCCAGTTAGATCCTTTACATTAGATATAAACCCAGCACTGTCTGAGCCTGTCCTGAGAATGTCCAGTTAGATCCTTTACATTAGATATAAACCCAGCGCTGTCTGAGCCTGTCCTGATAATGTGCAGTTAGATCCTTTACATTAGATATAAACCCAGCGCTGTCTAAGCCTGTCCTGATAATGTGCAGTTAGATCCTTTACATTAGATATAAACACAGCACTGTCTGAGCCTGTCCTGACAATGTCCAGTTAGATCCTTTACATTAGATATTAACACAGCACTGTCTGAGCCTGTCCTGATAATGTGCAGTCAGATCCCCCTACATTATGTATAAACCCAGCGCTGTCTGAGCCTGTCCTGATAATGTGCAGTCAGATCCCCTACATCACGTATAAACCCAGCGCTGTCTGAGCCTGTCCTGATAATGTCCAGTTAGATCCTTTACATTAGATATTAACCCAGCGCTGTCTGAGCCTGTCCTGATAATGTCCAGTTAGATCCCCTACATTATGTATAAACCCAGCACTGTGTGAGCCTGTCCTGATAATGTCCAGTTAGATCCTTTACATTATGTATAAACCCAGCACTGTCTGAGCCTGTCCTGATAATGTCCAGTTAGATCCTTTACATTATGTATAAACCCAGCACTGTCTGAGCCTGTCCTGTTAATGTGCAGTTAGATCCTTTACATTATGTATAAACCCAGCACTGTCTGAGCCTGTCCTGATAATGTGCAGTTAGATCCTTTACATTATGTATAAACCCAGCACTGTCTGAGCCTGTCCTGATAATGTGCAGTCATATCCCCTGCATTACATGAAAAGTTAGTAATATATATGTATAATATATTAATATATGTGACGAAGTGCCCTTCGCCACTTTGTCCTGGAGAGGCCTGCTTGCCTGCCTCCTCCCCTGCGACTATGGTCCTGGACTATATTGCACTGTAAACCCTGTATTCAGGCATATGGGCTTGTATTAGACTGTCTTTTTCCCTTTATCTATGCTGTAGGTTTGGACTACTAATATAACCTAACAGCCAGGAGATTTAGGCGAATATATTGCATAAGAATCACATTACTGGAGAATACAGCCGTTCGCATGATTTCATGCGAATTCTTTGTGCTCTGAATAGGTGGCCGCCATTTCGGGACTTTTCCACGTGTTCGCGGCCATCTTGCGTGCGAACAGCGGTGTTTGCCTGTGAACGCATGGAACTGAAATCGGAAGCACAAACAGGCGAATACCGCTAAGACCTCCAGACATCCAGAAATACGCACGGAAACTACCGAACGACCGGCCGTTCGGTAGTTATACTCAACTTAGTATGGGGATTCTAGCGACCACAAAGATGCGAATGGATGGCAAGAATTTCGTCTATTTTACCGTGCGAACGGAGACCGACCGCAAGGCCAAAACTCATGGAACTATTTTCGGCTAGTTGGTCTGTGCGGTCGGTCAAAACTTTGGAGCCCTGTATCTCCCGAACCATCCATCCGAATGGGCTGATTTTTGGACAGACTGTTCCCCTGAACAAGGGCTATTTGGGGATACCAGATTTAAAGCTGTACCCCCGGTTTTTGGGGTACATCCAGAACTTGGGTAAAATAATGTATGTTTTAATTGGGTTATGTGTTTATCTGAGGGGAGGAGACGTGGGGGTGTTACCATGCATGTGATTGGTCAATTTCATCCTCCCCCTGGGAGTGTCCTGTATGTACCTGATCCTAATAAAAAGCAGGCTGGGTGTTCCAGTCCTCAGACCTCTTCTGACCCTCAATACGTAGCCGTGTCTCGTTATTGGAGGGAACTGCTATATCACACTGGGGATTGCTATGCTCTGCATATTCCCCTGAGCTCTTAATCACTTAGCTCTTTTAAGAGCTTGTTCCAGATACGCTCTCCTGGAGGAGAGGTCTTCCCCACACGGTCCTGGAGGACAGAAGCCGATCCAGGGTGGAAGGAAGACGGCGCAGCTCCAGTTAAGCTACGGCGGTTGTGGAGTCTGCGGTGGTTGTGGTGTCGTCTGCAGTGCTTGGAGTCCTCTGAGAGCGCTAGGAGCATCCATCAACGGAGGGTACTCGGTCGGAGTACACGGAGCTCCGTTACAGTGGTGGCAGCGGTGGGATGGCGTCCTAGTGCGAGGAGAAGCAGCTCAGAGACACTGGTAACGTTTGGAGTTACAATTGAGGGCAACGCTAGCCATTGGGCAGCGCCCCTGGCTACAACAGGATGGCTTCCCTAGGGCGAGGAACAGCATCCTGGGAACACCCAGCAAAACTGGACTATTGGTATAGTCACGTACAGTTTGACGCTATGCTGAAGCGGCGGTTGGATGTCTACGGGTCCCTTCTAACCGAGGAAATGGTACCAAGAATAAGGAGAGAACTGGCGGAGTATCTGCAGATGGAAGCAGAATATCGGGCAGTGAGGGCAAAGTATTCCGTCCCTACGCCCCAACAACAGCGTGAGTTACAGGGGGCCGAAGGGGTCGTCCTTTCCCCCCAGCAGCCGTGTGTCCTACAGAGAGCAGAGACAGTTGGTCCCTCTCTACAGCAACAGGACCATGGTAAGGGAGTGGAGACAGGCGGTCTCCCTCTCCAGCGGCAGTGTGTACCCCAGGGGGCCGAAGGTGCCGTCCTTCCCCCCCAGCAGCAGTATGTCCTACAGAGAGCAGAGACAGTTGGTCCCTCTCTACAGCAACAGGACCATGGTAAGGGAGCGGAGACAGGCGGTCTCCCTCCCCAGCGGCAGTGTGTACCCCAGGGGGCCGAAGGTGCCGTCCTTCCCCCCCAGCAGCAGTGTGTCCTACAGAGAGCAGAGACAGTTGGTCCCTCTCTACAGCAACAGGACCATGGTAAGGGAGTGGAGACAGGCGGTCTCCCTCTCCAGCGGCAGCCTGTGTTTCCAGGAAAGGAGCACAGCAACCCCTCTCCCCAGCGGCAGCTTTCCCCAACAAGGGGAGACACCAATCCTCCAGACGGCGCAGATGGGACCGTGGTCTCTGTGCCTGACCTACAGGGATGCTGGACAGCCTTTCCAGATCCCCAACTACCCTCACCGGGACACCCAGAGGAGGGGGTAAGTACAAATTCCCCTCCCCAGCTAACCCCTAGCGTGGCACCAGGGTTAACGGAGGCGATGCTAACCCCTCCTGACGTCCATGTTCCCTTGACTACTGAGCCGGACTATGGTCTCAGTACCCCAGCGGAAGAGGTGGCAGCTGGACAGAGCGCAGTCGGCCTCTGCCCTACCGTTGTCCCTGATCCAGAGCCTGATGTCCTGCAGGCTACCCCAGTGGAAGAGCTGGCATCTGGGCAGAGTGCAGTCGGCCTCTGCCCTACCTTTTTCCCTGGTCCAGAGCCTGATGTCCTGCAGGCTACCCCAGCAGAAGAGCGGGCAGCTGGGCAGAGTGCAGTCGGCCTCTGCCCTACCTTTGTCCCTGGTCCAGAGCCTGATGTCCTGCAGGCTACCCCAGCAGAAGAGCTGGCATCTGGGCAGAGTGCAGTTGGCCTCTGCCCTTCAAGTACCCTCGGCATGTGGCCTCATTACCACAGCCAAATACCCAGGTGCAGTGACTGTGTGTTGCGGGTGGGCTGTTCCTGTACTTTGATGTTGTGGGGGGGCTACTCGGACATCTGTTTATTGTGGGTTGGTGGATCGACTAACGGAGGCACTGACCGACAGAAGGTCAGGTGCCTGGTTAGTCTTCCCCCCAAAGGGGAGATGTGTGACGAAGTGCCCTTCGCCACTTTGTCCTGGAGAGGCCTGCTTGCCTGCCTCCTCCCCTGCGACTATGGTCCTGGACTATATTGCACTGTAAACCCTGTATTCAGGCATATGGGCTTGTATTAGACTGTCTTTTTCCCTTTATCTATGCTGTAGGTTTGGACTACTAATATAACCTAACAGCCAGGAGATTTAGGCGAATATATTGCATAAGAATCACATTACTGGAGAATACAGCCGTTCGCATGATTTCATGCGAATTCTTTGTGCTCTGAATAGGTGGCCGCCATTTCGGGACTTTTCCACGTGTTCGCGGCCATCTTGCGTGCGAACAGCGGTGTTTGCCTGTGAACGCATGGAACTGAAATCGGAAGCACAAACAGGCGAATACCGCTAAGACCTCCAGACATCCAGAAATACGCACGGAAACTACCGAACGACCGGCCGTTCGGTAGTTATACTCAACTTAGTATGGGGATTCTAGCGACCACAAAGATGCGAATGGATGGCAAGAATTTCGTCTATTTTACCGTGCGAACGGAGACCGACCGCAAGGCCAAAACTCATGGAACTATTTTCGGCTAGTTGGTCTGTGCGGTCGGTCAAAACTTTGGAGCCCTGTATCTCCCGAACCATCCATCCGAATGGGCTGATTTTTGGACAGACTGTTCCCCTGAACAAGGGCTATTTGGGGATACCAGATTTAAAGCTGTACCCCCGGTTTTTGGGGTACATCCAGAACTTGGGTAAAATAATGTATGTTTTAATTGGGTTATGTGTTTATCTGAGGGGAGGAGACGTGGGGGTGTTACCATGCATGTGATTGGTCAATTTCATCCTCCCCCTGGGAGTGTCCTGTATGTACCTGATCCTAATAAAAAGCAGGCTGGGTGTTCCAGTCCTCAGACCTCTTCTGACCCTCAATACGTAGCCGTGTCTCGTTATTGGAGGGAACTGCTATATCACACTGGGGATTGCTATGCTCTGCATATTCCCCTGAGCTCTTAATCACTTAGCTCTTTTAAGAGCTTGTTCCAGATACGCTCTCCTGGAGGAGAGGTCTTCCCCACACGGTCCTGGAGGACAGAAGCCGATCCAGGGTGGAAGGAAGACGGCGCAGCTCCAGTTAAGCTACGGCGGTTGTGGAGTCTGCGGTGGTTGTGGTGTCGTCTGCAGTGCTTGGAGTCCTCTGAGAGCGCTAGGAGCATCCATCAACGGAGGGTACTCGGTCGGAGTACACGGAGCTCCGTTACAATATAGATTACAGAATATATATATAAAGTATCTGTAATTTAGCGTCAGGACAGTCTCCTCTCGGCAATCGCCCCACTGTTGATGAAATCATCAATTGCCAGGATATAGCAGTTGGATACTTGTCATAGAGGAGCCTTGGATCCAATCCTAGTCTGTGAGAAGCATTAACAGCATGTGGCGTTATGATGCCGAACGTGAAGAACTTCGACTTTCGATGGTCTCCTTTAAGAAGTGCCTCTCTGGCTGTCAGTCTGACAGTCGCTACATACATGTCTTCTGACATGGAAACACTGCTCAGAAATGGCGATGTTTTGTATTGCCATAGGAAAGGTACAGCATCTGTGAACCAACATCACTACATTACGGTTTTGGTGGTTAGTGTGTGTCTTTAAAATGCTTGTATGAGTTGCTAATTTAAAATTGCGTAGAGTAGAAATTCTAGTTTTCTGCCCCCTTCCCCCTCCAGAATATTATGTTCCGGAAGAAGAGTCATCCTGTTATTGGGAGAAATCAATGAATTCCATTCCAAACCTTTTAGCTCTTCCCATAATGTCTGACCCTTTTCTGCCTTAGCATGGAAACAGCAGGGTTAATGACTCCTTAGGGGGATATGAGACCCCCCCTCCTAGTTCCAGACAGTACTCACCCTCAATTCATTAACCCATTAATGGCACTCAATAATGAGACTCCGCTTCACGGATTTTACTTCAAAGTATATCTAGAGAACAGGGCTAGTTTTTCCAAATCTGAACTAAATATACTGATATAAAAATACACGGATGATTTGTGGTGTACTTTAGGATGTACTTAAGGTATGAATTTAACAAACACACACTCACTGTATGTGTAAACATTTTTTTACAGATTGTGTCTGTTACTTACGATACCTATTACACATACACTCAGGGCTGTATTTACCACAAGGCAAACAAGGCATTTGCCTAGGGTGGCACTTTCAGGGGGGCGGCAAAAAATGCACCCCAAGCACCCAGGCAAATGACTTGTTTGCCTTGTGTCCTGAGGGGCCCAAGAGCTTGTGGCCACCTTAGGGCCTCCCCTTAGGTGTAAAACTACTAATATTCTAGCTAGGCGGCGAGGGAGCTATGTCCTTTTAAATTAAAAAATATATATTAATCAGTCAAAAAAGTGGCCTTGACACGAATTGGTGGGGCAAATTTAGTTCAGGGGGTGCCGAATTTAGTTGTGCCTAGGGCAGCACATATCCAAAATACACCACTGCATACACTACACATCTCTAGGGATACATTTTTACGTATACAATATTTGCACTACACACACATTGAACATACATATTGCATAGCCTCATATAGCATTAAAAAAAATGTTGCTGTTTCCTTGTGTGACCCTGTGACACCCCCGCTGATTCTGATCAGTGCTGGTCTTAGCCAGATGCCCATTACTGATCAGAGTGTGATCAGCAAAAAACAGCATACAGGGCTGAAGCATTAGAGGTTGATCTCCCAGTCACGCTATAAAACAGCCAGTGGATGGCGGTCACAGACTGCTTTCTACTGTTTTAGCTGGAAAATCACTCTGCTGATATCAGTACTGATAATAGCAGAAGGAATCCTTTAGGGTTAGGGTCAGTGGTAGGGTTTGCATTAGGGTAAGATGGTAAGGGTTAATGCTGGGTTATGATTAATTTGTTTTGAGGGATAGTGTAGGATCAAGATAAGGGGTAAGGTATGGGTAGGTACACGGTTAGAGTTGATGTAACCATACAGTTAGACGTGTGTGGGGGGGTGGGGGGGTAGTGGTTGGTATTAGCTGCCAAAAATTGATTTAGATCTTAGATATAAGCAAACGTGTGATAAAATGCTTTTTTTCTATTTCCACCTGTGTTTTTTTTGTTTGTTTTTTAACAATTCTCTTTTTATTGAGGTTGCAAAGGTAGAGCGTATTTGACAGAAGCAGAGCGATAAGATAATGTGGAAGACTGGGGGTTATGGGTTGAGGTGCCGGTGATAGAGTAGGAATATTGTAAGCTTGTATGGCGCAATACATGCATGGTAAATGCTTCGCTCTATGTGTCTATAATACAACCTGGGTTTTTCATGAATACAGGGTGGTCAAACTTGGGCTGTGCACACTAGTGCAGAACTTAACTCAAACAAGAAACAGGGTAAGAAAAAAAAACAGGGAGCAATAATTGGGCCCCCACGTTAGTATATCATATGGGGTTGGTAAGATAGCAGGTGGAGTTTGGTGTGCCATAGTGCATATGTATTGTAGCTTGTTACCTCATATACAGTGGGTCATATAGCCACGGGTGGGTCCCATATTTTATGAAATAGTTTGTAGGTTTTGTGGAGTTTTGCTGACAACCTGCCCATCTCTACGGCCTCAGTGGTTTTACAAATAACTGTACTGAGTCTTGAGACGTTGGGGGAGCCCCGGAGACGAGTTCAGCTATGGCTCATCTTGTTGCTAGTACTATTCTATTTATCATTTTGCTTTGTGTTCGCGTAATCAAGTCCCAGAGAGAAGCCAGATCCAGTGATCTAAGGGAACATCCAACTGATGGAGATTGGATGTTAGTTTTGCGACCTTTGTCCACTTCCCTCCGTTTTTAACATTGTGTTCACACTTAATGTTGTGTTAGGTATGCTGCATATGTGATATTAAAAAATATTAAAAGAAATCCCTTTAAAAAAAAAAAACAAGCTATAGTATGAATAGGGGCACTTAAAGAGAAACCCTTAAATTATGGTGGAATACCCACATAGCACAAATTCTAGGTTTTGGCGTGGTTTAAAAGTTGACGATTGCCTCCGTCCTTAAGGAGTTAAATGACCATTTAAACGCGCACTCGACTCAAACATTCTCAAACATTCTGATCCCTGAACACACTCAGAGGCTTCTATCATACTTTGCCTCTGTATTCATATTCCGAGTGCTGTTATCCAGAGCCCAGCACAGATCACCTGGTGGGTTCAATTTACAGAGTCTTACCATTCATTAACAGACATTAAAATAGCAGCCAAAATAATAGGCTATCAATTTAAACAATAAAATACTCCGGCTAACGTATAAAAAACATTTACAAGCTTCCTTGCGATTGTTTGGTTTCCAAGTGCTATTCACAGTCATTATTAAATCTATTTAAACACATCTCACATGGTCTATTAGAACACAGGTATGTTATTAAAAATGATTAATGCGCCCTCCATTCTACCTTATCAACAGAACTCCTGGTATTTAAATTTAGAATGAATCCCAGCATGCACTCCGCTGATTAAAAATCTAGTTTGCAGAAGATAACAAATTAGGGGTGCTCTTCGTGTAAGACAGAACATTAACCTAGTGCTCTCGTAAGTTCAGCAAAGAAGATTAAATGCACCTGTCATTTTATTCCCTCTTCAACGCTTTTAAAAATGCAAAAATTACAAGAAAAACCCCACTAAACTTTAATCCAGATTTTTTTTTCTGCTGCTTTAGCTACAAACCCTTAAATTCGTCATATGACATTTTTGTGTCACATGCCTACAAAGCAGAATTAATATGTCCGGAAAAAAAAATCAACAAATGAGCCAAATTTCTTAAGCTGAAACTGTTTTCCTGAGAAGAGTTTAGATATTCAAAAATTGTCAATGTACCCTCTCTGGCAGCATTCCTGATGGCACATTTGAAATATTAAAGGGACACTATAGTCACCAGGACAACTTCAGCTTAAAGTAATTGTTCTGGTGAGCGTAATAGCTCCCTTCAGGCATTTTTATGTAAACACTGCCTTTTCAGACTAGGGACACCTTCAAGTTGCCACTTCTCAGATGGCCACTGGAGGGGCTTCCTGGGTCAGTGCTGCACAGTAAGCAGCCCTGCCGTTCAGCGTCTGCATGGAGATGCTGAATTTTCCTCATAGAGATGCATTCCTGATTGGCCAAAACGGCATTTGGCCCTGCCCCTGTGCCGATTTGAGCCAATCCAATGCTTTCCCTATGGGAAAGCATTGTTTTTTTTAAAAATAGGCCATTTCGATTATGTCACAAAGGGGGCGGAGCCAACACAGAGGAACCTGCGTGGTGCTGGAAATAAAGGGAATTTTACACTTTTATAGGGGAGCTAAGGGGGGGGGGGCAAGCCACCTACATGTTGGGTTTAGCACTATAGGGTCAGGAATACATGTTTGTATTCCTGACCCTATAGTGATCCTTTAATACATTTTCTCTTCGTTCAGTCCAGCAGCATTTATTCTTCATCATATATCTGTATTTGCACTCAATATTTGCGTTTATTAGAAGTTAATTGAAAAGTGACAGAATAGAAAAATAACAGTACCATGTGCAATAGTACAAAAAAGCCCAGTGGTTGCTACCTCTAAGTGCTGCTTCTAAGTGTATATTCTGGAGACTTTTACTGATTCTTCAACTGTCTAAGAGTTGTGCTAAGAGTTTTCTTTTTTACTGTTACAGGTAAGATTCATCTGTAGGAAAAGGTTACTGATTGCACAAGGTTTGATTTCCTGTTGGTAATTATAAGGCATTTGATTTGATTAGGTAGCTACTTGCTATTGATTGCTGTGTAAATTAGCTATTGTTTGCAAATAAGCAGAGGCCTACCCAGGTGTTAAACATTCCTAGTGGGAGGTGATTTTAGGAGTTATATAAGGGTTGTTGTCATTAGATTGGCTAATATAGCTTGGTTGCTGCTTCAAAGTGTGTGCTTGGAGATATCCTGGATATAAACTGGAGGTAATCTGAGGTATACAGAGGGAACAAAATTAAGATTAGTTTGATTTAAATTACTCACCTCATTAAAATGGCAGACTTAGTGCAGTGTAATAGTTGTTATGCATTTGTTTTACGTTCCACTTTTTGGAGGTTTGGTTGTTGTCTAATCTGTAGACAGTTCTCTATCTTGCAGCAGGAGATTGTATTTTTGAAGTCTGAGATTTGTAAATTATCCGTTAAACAAACTCAGGCTGGAACTGTTGCAAAGCCACTGCCGCAGAGACATACTAGGAATGGCAGATGGATTACTGTAGGATCTGGTAGACTTAGCGTTGTGGATAAAAGGTACCAAACTTGACACCCGGAACACCTGGGAACCGTGACCGTGGGTTGACACCGGATATCCCGGTCCCCGCCAAACAGAGCTAGCCCGGCCTCATACTTGTTAACTGGGCTGACAGCCAATGCAAGCGGTCCGGAGATGATGACCTCCAAAATGGCAGACTCCAACGACTCCATTATTCGCGGCACACAGCTGCAGCAGCCTGCAATACCCAGCCTCGTCCCTAAAGCAAGAGACTTCCTGGAGGAATTCTTTGATCGTTTTTTGGGCTCAGTTGCTGGCCCGCACACGACCCGCTATGACTACTTATAAACCACCTACAGAACAAGCCTGCAGCGCGAGGAGGCCTGGGAAACCTCTGAAGGGCAAAATGATGTCCCCCGTTCCTGTAACTCACATGAAACGCCCCCGTCTGGACAGAGGGCACTACGGGTCCAGACCCACAGGTACCGGCCACACAAGCGGAAGGCCGCAAGAAACACACAAAGACGCACACCCGACCAACACAGGGTCCACCGCACCAGTCCGTCAGGGAAGACTCTGGACCTAGAAGGACCCTAGGCTTGTGGCCTGAAAGTACCAGCCCTAGCACTGTTCCAGGGGCGAGGAGGATCCTTGCCTTCAAGAAACTGCACTGCTTACCCACTGACACAATCTGAACGCTCTCCTGCCCAGCCGTGCAAAGGGATCGGCTGACCCAAGCACCAGGACATGTCCAGCTGAGATATGCGGCTGCCTGCTATTGTTTAAACACTACACAGTGGGACTGGATAGTGTATATTTTATCTAATGTTTCCTAGCTAGCTTAAAATCATCATAACCTATCTGTGTGCCACACACTATCCACCTGCTACTACACTTCATAGCATGCTATCATACCACAGTTAACCTAGTATAGCCAATCCTGTATTGTTAAACGTCGACTAACTAAACTTTACTCTGACAATGTAGCTGTTTAGTTAAGCATTGTGCGAATACTCATGCCACTGTCTAACCTATGCAAATACTGAAGTACGCTGTTGTGGCGTTTGCTGATATCCTGTAACCACCTGTACAACAAAAATTAATTAGTTTGCATCTTTCTCAAAAGGGAACAAATGTTCTCAGCGAGCAGTTCAGAGGTTTTGCTAGGATGTATCAATCCAATTGCCCCCCAAAACATCAATCCAATTGCCCCCCAAAACAAGGACAGAAGGTGCCTGTAGCAAGTGTGTTAAAAAATGATAAGCTTAGAGTCATGTCTACAAATGCTCGCAGTTTAGGGAATAAGATCCATGAACTTGTGGCAATAATGGCATTTGATAATGTAGATTTAGTCGCTGTTACTGAGACATGGTATAATGAGAAAAATGACTGGGACATAGCCATACCAGGGCACTCTTTATATAGAAAAGACAGTGAAGGCAAGAAAGGGGGAGGGGTGGCCCTGTATGTGAAGGATAGCATAAAATCTAGTCTAATAAAAGTTAGTGAGGTGAACATAGACTCCGTTTAGGTTATGTTAGAATTTGGTAATCACACAGTAACTCGTGTAGGTGTGATTTATAGGCCCTCAGGACAAATAGAAGAGTTAGATGATCTACTAGTTGAGGAATTGACAATGAAGGGGGAAGTTATAATCATGGATGACTTTAATCTTCCTGATGTAAACTGGAAAACCAAAATAGCTGCTTGTGCCAGGAGCACACATATTCTAAACTCCCTTACTGGGATTGTCTCTAAAACAAGTCGTTGAGGAGCCAACTCGTAAAGAGGCCATACTAGATTTAGTGTTAACAAATGGAGATTTGGTATCAGATATTACTGTAGGTGAAAGTTTAGGATCCAGTGATCATCAGTCAGTGTGGTTTAATATTAGAACAGTGAGTCACACCACACAAAAACAAAAGTTTTAAACTTTAGAAAAACAGACTTTTCTAAAATTAGAATATGTGTAAAGGAGTCATTATCAGACTGGAGCAGTTTAAATGGAGTCCAAGCAAAATGGGATTATTTAAAAGTTGCACTGCTGAAGGCAACAGAAAATTGCATTAGGCTTGTCAGTAAAAGCAAAAAAAAATAATAAGAAACCACTCTACAGATGTGGCCAAAATAGGAAACAACAAAAAGTTAGCATTTAGTAATTATAAAAAAAAAACAGAGTGAGGAACATAGACAGATCTATAAGATTAGGCAGAAAGCGGCTAAGCAAGTTATAAGAGCTTCCAAATCACACACAGAAGAGAAAATAGCACAGTCAGTAAAAGAAGGGGACAAAACATTTTTTAGATACATAAATAAGAAAAGGGAAGTAAAACAAGGATTAGTAAGATTAAAAACAAAAGAAGGAAGGTATGTAGAAGAGGATAAAGGTCTAGCTGACTGCCTCAATTAAAAATTTTATTCAGTATTTACAGATAAAAATAAAGGAAAGGGGCCTCAGTTAGGAAAAGTGTAATTTGTTACATGGGAGTTTACAGAGGAAGAGGTTCTATTTCAATTGTCAAAAGTAAAGACAAATAAGTCAATGGGGCCTGATGGAATACACCCAAAGTTATTAAAAGAGCTTAGTGGTGTACTAGCAAAACCATTAACAGATTTATTTAACCAATCATTGCTAACAGGAGTAGTCCGAGAAGATTGGAAGTTAGTGAATGTTGTGCCCATTCACAAGAAAGGTAATAGGGAGGAGTCGGGCAACTATAGGCCAGTAAGCCTTACTTCAGTAGTGGGGAAAGTGATGGAAACCGTGTTAAAGGATCGGATTGTTGAACATCTAAAATCACATGGATTTCAAGATCAGAGACAACATGGGTTTACTTCAGGGAGATCATTCCTAACGTATTGATTTTTTTGATTGGGTAACTGAAATAATAGATCAGGGTGGTGCAGTAGACATTGCTTACCTCGATTTCAGTAAGGCTTTTGACACTGTTGCACATAGAAGGCTTATCAATAAACTGCAATCTTTGCAGTTTGGATTCCAAGATTGTTAAACGGGTAAGGCAGTGGCTGAGTGACAGGCAACAGAGGGTTGTAGTCAATGGAGTATATTCGAAGCATGGGCTTGTCACCAGTGGGGTACCTCAGGGATCTGTACTTGGACCCATTCTCTTTAATATTTTTATTAGTGATATTGCAGAAGGTCTTGATGGTAAGGTGTGTCTTTTTTGCTGATGATACTAAGATATGTAACAGGGTTGATGTTCCAGGAGGGAAAAGCCAAATGGAAAATGATTTAGGTTAACTAAAATAATTGTCAGAGTTGTGGCAGCTGACATTTAATGTGGATAAGTGCAAGATAATACGTCTTGGATGTGAAAACCCAAGGGCAGAGTACAGAATATTTGATAGAGTCCTAACCTCAACATCTGAGGAAAGGGATTTAGGGGTGATTATTTCAAATGACTTAAAAGTAGGCAGACAATGTAATAGAGCAGCAGGAAATGCTAGCAGAATGATTGGTTGTATAGGGAGAGGTATTATCAGTAGAAAGAGGGAAGTGCTCATGCCATTGTACAGAACACTGGTGAGACCTCACTTGGAGTATTGTACGCTGTACTGGAGACCGTATCTTCAGAAGGATATTGATACCTTAGAGAGAGTTCAGAGAAGGGCTACTAAACTGGTTCATGGATTGCAGGATAAAACTTACCAGGAAAGGTTAAAGGATCTTAACATGTATAGCTTGGAGGAAAGATGAGACGGGGGGATATGATAGAAACATTTAAATACATAAAAGGAATCAAAACAGTAAAGGAGGAGACTACATTTAAAAGAAGAAAAACTACCACAACAAAAGGACATATAGTCTTAAATTAGAGGGACAAAGGTTTAAAAATAATATCAGGAAGTATTACTTTACTGAGAGGGTAGTGGATGCATGGAATAGCCTTCCAGCTGAAGTGGTAGAGGTTAACACAGTAAAGGAGTTTGAGCATGCGTGGGATAGGCATAAGGCTATGCTAACTATAAGATTAGGCCATGGACTAATGAAAGTATTTAGAAAATTGGGCAGACTAGATGGGCCGAATGGTTCTTATCTGCCGTTACATTCTATGTTTTTATGTTTCAGTGGGCCACTGCAATAAAGAAAAAAATATACATATAGATAAGCATAGCAACAACAAACAAGTAACCAATGCTGCAAATAATAAATTATAAAAAAAAAAAGATGGGAAAAAACATATTTTTACTTACCCTTGTTCTGTGCCCACTTCGCTACTGGTGATGTTGTCCTGTATGCTTCCTTGTCTTCTTCTCCCATCTATTGCTTCGCATAGAAAAGTACTGAGGATGACATCCGCATGTGAAGCAAGCACCGTGCTCATCCAATCAAATGCTTCTCATAGGGAAGCATTGAATCCAATGCTTCCCTACTATTAGCATATGAAGACATTCGACATTGGCAGCAAAAGCACCCTCTAGTGGCTGTCAGGAATGCAGCTACTAGAGGTGTGTTTAGCCATGCAATCGAAACATTGTCACATCTACCTAACAATAATGTTTTAGACTGCAGGACTTAAATGAAAGGTCTGGGTGCCTTCAGTGTCCTTTAGAGGTTTTAGTAAGTGCTACTGCTGTTGCACTGATCAACTGAACTGTCTTATCTACCTACACGTACACATTAATTATAAATGTATACATTCAAGTTGAACACATTGGCTATCAATTAAAAAAGGTGAAAATCTACTCAATCCAATTAAAAAAAAAAAACAATCAAAGTTAAATATTAATATGCTAGGAAGATCCATTTTTCTTTGGATTATTTGAAATGTTTTGTGGGATTTTAGTGCTTGGACCTAGTCATCTGACATTGGTTTGTAATTTCAACCACGGGAATATTGTGTATTAAAAGAAATACGTTGATTAACATATACTGTTATTATCCTCAGGGATTTGGCAAATATGTACTTTCCTGCTCAGTTTTTACATATAAATATGCGTGTTTTGTTTTTAATATTACCAAATGTATATATTCTAGGAATATATACAGACTGTAGACTGTCACCGAGTTAAGTCTGTGACATTTCAAAAGGTCAAAATTAACAAGTATCTGTCATGGAAAAATGAAAAGTCCAATTTCTGATGGTGACATAGTTTGTAGGGGCCCTGTAATATAATGCCTGTAAGGGTGGCAGCAGTGGGATAGTTTATCTTCTGCTGTAATTGCATTTCTAAATATAATTTTATCAGATCGAGTTCTGTCCTCGATCAGCTGATCTTCCATTGCTAACTGTGGATCTGCTTAGATTACGTATTAAGCATCATAAAAGGAATTTATTCTAATTTGAGTCACACTTGTCCATGTGATTTGTCCCTCTTTCAGTAGAATGTATTTATATTAAATGTACTGAAACTGCGTTGGAATTATCCATAAACTTAATTCTGTTGTGTAATTTGGTACCATTAAATGCAGTGTGAAAAAGAGAGAATGACACAAATGTATTTATTTTCTTGAAGACATTTTGAAAGCTAAACAATGCAAAACTATTTAAGCTAAAAATGTAAATGATGTCAAATAGACAATTGGCAGGAAAGTGAGTAAAGTTCTAAAACTGGAGCAATCACCATAGTAACCAACACAATGCTCTTGCTGATTCCATTGTTTCCATGGTGATTGCATGGTGATTGAAAAAAATACTAACCTCTGTAGCAATTCTGTATTCATTGGTCTATTATGCTTCGGGCATGATCACAAATGCTTCCGAATATGTAAACTTCCAAAGGTAGTGGCAGTTGGCACCCAGACCACTCCAATGGGCAGAAGTGGTCTGGGTGCCTGGAGTGTCCCTTTAATTTGGTGGCCTAGGGCGACATGCTTAACTGCACTTTATTGAACTATAGGATGTCAGGTTAGATACGCATGTCTACGGAGTTGGACGGTGCTGGGGATTACCTGGTGAGTGTATGTCAGAAACGCTAACTGGTCAGTTAGGATGAACTCAGCACATTACTTTGTATAGATGCAATGGAACATGCTTATATGGTATAAGAACATAACTGACCACTGGTGATGATCGCATGCAGAGTGACAGTGCTTTAGGTTGAAACATATTGCCAGGACTCTCTGTCATATAATGAGACATTGTCACAGTAATTAAGGTTTAAGCTATAATCCTACAAAAACAGGACTAGGTGACATAGAATGCAAACGTTATAGTAGTTAAGGCCATGGAGACATCGAGAATGTCATGTTTTATAACAGACAATCTTGCTAGGTTAACCACCAACCCCCCAGAGCCAGTCAAAATAAAACTATGCAAAAAGACTACAAAATGAGCGTGTCTGCTAGGTGAGAGCCTAATAGAGACTATCAGCTTGGACAGTACAGGTTGGGTCCCAGAAGGCTCTTGGCTAGGAGCGTTGTCTAGCGGGACTGAGGGCTAAGAATAAACAGTCAGCCGATACCCCTGCTGTGTAGGATGGCACCTTGAGCCGGGAGAGTCCACAGGAGTATTTGGAGGCCGCCATCCAGCCCCAGGCCGTTACGAAGGCCAGCATCTGCGGTCCACAAACTCGGTATCTCGTTGAGGCCGGGTCTTCCCTCTGTCGGGTGCCATGGAGAGCTTGGATGTTCTGCTGCTGTCAGTGACGGTCGGGCTTCTGGTGGTGTGGTCGGTGCAGTGGAGGCTTTCTCCGAGTGGTCTTTGGCCTAGGAAGGTATTTAGGACGGACAGTGTAAGCTGCTCTGTGGGGTTCGCCTGATGGAGGCCTCCCCCAACTCTACCCCCTTCACCACTCTCTCAGGAGTAGGCTGCTCCTGTCTGCTGCGGTGCTCCAAACGCTCTTAAAACCTTTGGAAGATCCTGTCCAGTTGCTCGATGTAGTTATCCACCGGGTTATTGCCCTGGCCGCCATGGTGTGTTAGCACAGGCTTATGTCACTGGGACACAGGCTTATGTCAGGCTGTAGGGTGTAGCCGGGGCTTGATTTGCAGTTTGCCCTGGGTTGGTGGGGACCGGGATAACCCCCATCGATCCAAAGTGGACAAGACGGGGACCCAAGCTGAAGTTTGTGGCGTGGTGTTGCCGTGAAAGAGCGGCAGTTGCTCCCTCGGCTTTCCTGCTTGTCAGGCTACGGACTAGGCCGCACTGCTGCACTCCGGTTTCTGCGGACGGAACTTCAAGATTTGGGTACTGTTTTGTGCCAATTCAATATCAGATCAGCCCCCCCGATCAGATAAGTTGTACTTGGCGTGGTAAGTCACTGTTAGGGCTTAGATTGTGCTCGTTGCTGCCGGCGCTGTTAGCAAGTGCGTCCGGCCATCTTGGCTTTCAGGCCCTGCCCCAAATTATGGAATAAGTTATGCCTGTGACAAAACTATATACTTTGGTTCCCAAAATGTATTTTTCTGCGTTCAGAAGATAAATCTGTTAAACACAGACTATCCCCTGGCTCATTAAGTTCAAAGAAAACCACAGGAGTTAGTGCTCTCCCTTTGTGGCCGCCATTCATATAACCGAACAACACGTGCTGGAGGAAACGGCGGCCGTCTTGTTGCACGAAAAGAGGCAGCGAGACTTGGTCTTTGAGTGTCTGGAACTCCAAGTCGGACACTCGACCCTGCGAACACCGGTTAACTTTGCGAACGCCTGCTTCTTTTCAAAGATAAGCCAGGAGAGCGCTGTTCGGTAGGTTTGTTCCCATGAACAAGGCGAACAAACCCTACCTATAAGCCAGGGGTACCGTTCCTTCTCTTTTGTTCGGTTTGGATCTCTGGAAATTGACTGACCGCTACCACAGAAACTATGGAACTGTTTCGGGCAGGCGCCTCATGAGCGGTCGGTTCGGCTGTGTTCGTGGGATCTGAGCGCTATTTAGACAACTTGGGCGCTCAGATCCAGGCTATCCGGGGATATTACATTTATGGGGGTTCCTATAAGTTTTGTGTGTATTATTATGTATTTTTAATATTTAGTATTTTATGCAGAGTCATGATGACTCAGATTTTCGTGGGCTTGTTGTGGGAGTTTTTGTGTGCGTGTATTTTGTACTCCTGAATTGCACAAAAGCCGGCCATCTGACCTGAATACAATTATTCCTGTTATACCCTACATCTAGTCTAGGCTGATGTTTAGTTATGTGACTGACGAACCGCTGGATTTACTTTCATGCTGCACTTTGATTCTTGGGAACCTACGAATCAGCACTCCGGACTGCGGGCTATAATCACTAAGTCCCTAGGAGTTCCGGAACATACGAACGAACGGGTATACGAAATACCAGCATTCGTTACAATGCCATATGGGGCATTCTAACGAAGGGCTTGAAAGGACGGTAATATGATCATCCCATGGTATAAGGAGTACGGAGAGAATACAGGTGCATTTAATATAATTATACCTCAGATGAACGATAGGGGTGCTGAGAGAGGATTGCTGCCCCCCCCTTCTTTGTTTGCATTTTTTTTGTATTTTACATGAAGACTAATAGAATTTGTTGAAAAGGTGTTGAAGGTCTGACAATAGGCATGTTTAAATAGTTTTCATCAGAGCAAAGCTCCCTTGTGAGTATTTGTGTTTATTAAAAGAGCTTTTCTGCACGTCATCCTATGTTTTTCATGGCTGAGGTCTTTTTCTAAGGGCTTTGCAGTGAATAGAAATGGTTATGTTGTATCAATGACTTTGAGAGGGCTGCAATGCCATCAAAATGATTGTCCCTCGACTTATCCGCTAAGGCGTACAGTAAACAATGGGATGCAGGTTAAGTGATTAACGACCAGTACAGATATGTCATTTTCATCTCATATTTCTGGATTCTATTTTAGTATGATTAATGATAAATATATATATATATATAAGACGGTAAGCTGGGAGGGAGAGGGGCAGATTAGCAAGGGGTAATTGCTGTCTGCTCTACTATATTTGATTTTTGATAAACATACTCAAATGTGGCCACATGGAGGTGTCTGCGACAGATCCTTTCGAATTTCCAGCCTAACCGGATTATTTATGTCCTCCGTCTTTCTGGGTTATTTATTAAACTATGAATTGGAGCAAATTAAAATTTGTATTGTTAAAATGAGGTTTATAGAATTAAAAAAAAAAAATGTAATACAATTTTTCCAGATCAGATTTTATAGCCTACATTTTAACATTCTGATTTTAACATTGTACATTTTGTAGTTTAGTGAATAAACCTGTGTATGATTTAATTTTGGCATTATAGTACCACTACTATACCATATTTATAGGTTTAGACCAAATCGGGAGAATATGGGATTTTTTTTTTTTTAAATCACTTTACAGTTTGAAGCCCATGGAACAGTGAAACAGGGGAGTGGGCCTTGACAAGGCCAGGAAGTAGGCAGGTGGAAAGTTATGGGATGTTTAGGGAGGGGCTAAGTAGGGGAGGAGTCAGGTAGTGTAAATAGGCGGCCATCTTAAGTGAGGAGCCAGTTAATCTGAATTGCACTGACCTGTCACTTGTGGCTGGTCGGCGGAGTTCTTTTTCTTTTTCTCCCTCTGCAGGTAATGGCGTCCCTAGAGGAGATTCTGGACGGAGTTCGGGCGGCGGTTCGTGATAGAGGGCTGGCGTGGCTGCATGAACAGATCGGGGCGGCTGCCACCCACGCGGAGGGACCGGAGAGGAGGTCGGCGCGGAGGACCAGGCCGCCGCAGAGGTTGAGCCCGGGGGAGGCCCCTGCGGCCCGGCGGCGGAGGAGCCCTTCAGCGGTCGGCGGGTCGGAGGCCGGACCGAGTACAGCAGCGGAGGAGGGAATGCGGCAGGCGCCTTCGGGCGGACCCGCCGGGCAGGCGACTGCGGGCGCAAAACGGAGGCCACGAGGTCAGAAGGCGCCCCGCGTAATGGCGGCCGGCGGGACAGCAGGAAGCGGGAATGCTGCAACACCAGCGGACCATGCGGCTGCGGATGGCTTCACCCACGCGGCCAGTGGGCAACGGACTGAGCGTCCCGGTGAGTCAACCTCCAGCGGTATCACTGAGGGGCAAAGGGGGAATGCTAGTCGGGTTACCACAGCACCAGCGGTCCGCCAGGCATTGCGGGGAGACCAGGCCAGCAAGGGATCCGAAGGGGCGGCCGGAGGGAGGGCCAGGACTGAGCTCAGTAGAACAGGAGGAGAGGACAGCGGAGCGGGTCGAGCAGCTCAGAGGGTTTCTGGAGCTAGGAAGGCGACAGGCGGCTTATCCTTAGGGGTTATGGCGGAGTCAGACGGGGCGGCCGGTGGAGGGCCAGGCGCAGCGGCTGTGGGAGAGCCTGTGGTTTCAGCACGATACCGGGGAGCAAGGGGTGGCAGTATAGAGCGGGGGGGCCCATCCGGCTGCCCTCAGGTACGGCCTAGTGACAGGGATGCGGCAGTAAAGGGCCAGGGCGGCCAGCGGCGCAGCAGCAGCGCCAGGTGCAGCAGTGACAGGAGCTGGTCGGGAGGACGGGAAAGCAGGGACAGGAGCCATTCACGGCTAGGCCGCAGCGAGTCCAGGTTCAGCGTCAGGGAGAGGAGAAGGAGGTCCAGGTCAGAGGAAGGGAGGCGGAGCAGAAGGCACAGTGCATCGAGATCTTCAGAGAGGAGCTTCAGGGAGCAGCGGCGGGGAGTGCCCAGCAAGGGAGGTCGGAAGGAGCAGTGGAGAGGATCCAGGGCAGTCGGAGAAGAGCGTAGGGAGGAAGGGCGGGTAGGGAGCTACTCGGGCAGACTACCCAGGATGTCTTCTCCTTACAGGTCGCGGAGTAACTCACCAGCGGTTCCGAGGCGGGACCAGGCGGGCAGGAGTCGGCGACTATTGGGAGCTCCAGTGTCAGAAATGGCGGATGGAGGGACAGCAACCCCGCGGCCTGCGGCGGCCAGGGGCATCAGCGGTGAGTCTTCCTCTACACCACACCCGGGGACATTCATACATTGTTTGAAGTCATTCATAGATTCATGGTCAGAGGATAGGGAGCCGCTTAGGTTCGATAGGGTTTGGTCAGCAGGTGAAGGCAGTGGGTCGGGGTTGGTGGGGGTATCCTCAGGAGTGACAGGTGGTAATAGGGAGGAAACGCGGCCCACTGATAAGCCTGACGGATCGTCGGTGGGGGACGGGGTACTCGACGTGACGGGTGGGGACATTACGGAAGCAGCGCGTCAGAATGTACATGTGTCCTTCGCGGGGCCGTTAGGTTGCCATTTAAAAGGGGAGGTGAAGGAGAAGATTGCGAAAGGGGAATTCGTGGAAATATTTTCCCTTCTTCCCCTGGAGGAATTCTTAGATTTAAAAGAGGAGGACAAGAAGGACGCCAAGAAGGAAGAGGAGGAGAAAAGGCGGAGGTATCGCAAGATACCGAAGACCTTCGGCAACTGGCTGCGAGCTTTTTGCATTTTGGCCAGTGTTATTGGGGAGAAGCGGCCGGAGTGCTGCTCTCAGTTGTTTTGTTACTTGGACGGAATCGGGGACGCATACCGCACCTATGGGGGGTTGGCATGGTGGAGGTATGATGAGCAGTTCCGTCAGCGACTGGCGGCCAACCCTTCCATGCGCTGGGACCAAATGGACCTGCCGCTTTGGATGCAGTTAATGATGGCGCAAAAGAATGCGCCCTTTCCAGGGAATGCCGGCACCGCTCCCGGGGGGGCGGTGGCGGCAGGTCAAAAGAAAGGTACCTGCTGGGCCTTCAATGAAGGACAGTGTAAGTGGGGATCCGCTTGTAGATTCCGGCATGAATGCTCAGGGTGCGGCGGGAACCACGGGGTCAACAGGTGCTTCAAGAAAGGTAAGTCGGCCGCAGGGGGAGGAGCAACGGGAGCGGCCGCTCCCACAGCTCCCGCTGGGGGTGTCACCAGTGAAGGTAGGCGCGATGTTGCCTTGGCTAAGGCAATACGCTGATCAAGCCGTGGCAGAATTCCTTCGGGCGGGCTTTGCCGAGGGTTTCAAAATTCCCTTCAAAGCCACGGGGCCGGGGGCACCTTGTGAGAACCTCAGGTCGGTCAGGGAACACCCGGGGGTAGTGCGGGAGAAATTGGCCAAGGAGGTGCAAGCTGGGAGGATGGCGGGGCCATTTCCGGCTCCGCCCTTGGCGAATCTGAGGTTGTCACCGTTGGGGGTGGTCCCCAAGAAGGAAGAGGGAAAGTTCCGTCTGATTCATCATTTATCGCACCCGAAAGGGTCTTCGGTGAATGATGACATCGACGCCGACCTATGCTCGGTCTCCTACACGTCATTCGACAAAGCCGTCGAGCTGGTTAGGAGAGCGGGGCGTGGGGCGCTGATGGCCAAGGTGGACGTGGAGGCGGCTTTTCGGCTGCTGCCCATACACCCGGACTGTCACCACCTGTTGGGGTGCCACTTTGAGGGTGCAATCTTCGTGGACTTGTGTCTGCCTATGGGTTGTTCCATCTCTTGTGCTTACTTCGAGAGGTTTAGTACCTTCTTGGAATGGGTGGTGCGCACGGAATCGGCGGGGGGTGCTGTAGTGCACTACTTGGACGATTTTCTGTGTGTCGGCCCGCGGGACTCTGAGCGGTGTGCTCAGGTACTGAGGGTTTTTCAGCGGGTGGCGCATACCTTTGGGGTGCCGTTGGCGGGGGACAAGACGGTGGGCCCCACCACGTGCCTTAGCTTCTTGGGTCTCGAAATTGATTCGGAGCTCGGGGAATGCAGGCTGCCTAGGGATAAGCTGCGGCATCTGCGACAGCTAGTGGACGTGGTAAAGGGGGCGAGGAAGGTGACCTTGCGGGGGCTCCAGTCCCTCGTGGGGAGCCTCAATTTTGCGTGCAGGGTGATCCCCATGGGGAGGATATTTTGCCGGAGGTTGGCGCAAGCAACAAGTGGGGTGCGGCGGCCGTCGCACTACATTCGGGTGTCGGCCGAGATGAAGGACGATTTGGGGGTTTGGGAACAGTTTTTGGGCACCTTTAACGGGACAGTGTTCTTTCGGGAACCGTCGGTGTCGTCGGCCGCGATGAAGTTGTTTACAGACGCTTCCGGCAGTATTGGTTTTGGGGCCTACTTGGCAGGTAAGTGGTGCGCGGAGGCGTGGCCGGAACCGTGGAAGGTGAGTCCTCTGATTAAGAACTTGGCGTTCTTGGAGTTGTTTCCCATCGTTGTAGCGGTGGTACTCTGGGGTACGGAGTTGGCTGACAAAAAGGTGGTATTCTACTCCGATAACATGGCGGTAGTGCAAGCGATCAATAGCTTGACCGCCTCGTCACCCCCGGTAGTACGCCTGCTTCGACAATTAGTACTTAGTTGTATGTCATTCAACATAGTGTTCAGGGCTAGGCACATCCCGGGGCTCCAGAACGTGGTGGCTGACTCACTGTCTCGTTTTCAGTGGGAACGCTTTCGGGAGGCTGCGCCGGACGCGCTGGCACAGGGTCAGGAGTGCCCGGGTGTGATGTGGCAACTCGGGACGGCCTGCTTGGAGACTGTGTGAGGAGGTCACTGGCGCCAAGCACGTGGGCATCCTACGTAAAGGTTTGGAAACTGTGGGACGAGACGGTAGCCCAGGTGAGTAGCGCCCCTACGGAGGGGCAACGCTTGGATGCACTTTTGTGGTTGCTCTGTCGATTGTTCGCGGCTCAGGCGTCGCCTGCCATGGTGGATAGACATCTCTCTGCCTTGGCTTTCCTGTTTAAGTTCAATGGCTGGGTTGATGATACCAAACACTTCATGGTCCGGCAGGCAGTGAAGGGATTCAAGAGGGGGAAGAAAACGGTAGACACGCGTAGACCGGTGTCCTTTGACTTGTTGCGGGAGCTGGTGGGGGTTCTACCGGGCATTTGCAGCTCCACATTCGAGGTGTCGTTGTTCACGGTGGCATTTGTGTGGGCCTTTTTCGGGGCTTTTCGGATCGGGGAGTTGGTAAGCGCAAACAAGAGGGGCCTTGGGGGTCTTCAGCTCACAGATGTGGAGGTTCGCGAGGACAGGGTGCAAATTCAGTTACGCCGTCGAAGACGGACGTTTTTGGTAAAGGTTGCACAGTTGTGCTGTTCGGGCTGCCTGGGTCAGGGGTGTGCCCAGTTGAAAAGGGGTCGGAGTACCGGGCATTGCGCCCGGGGGGTGAGGGTTGCTTCTTGGTGCACCAGGACGGCTCGGCCCTGTCGCGCTTCCAGTTCGCGAGGGTGTTTCGGATGGGGGTAAGTAAGCTGGGCCTGGAGCCGGGGCAATTTGGGACTCACTCCTTTAGAATTGGGGCGGCAATCGAGGCCGCACGGCTGGGGCTGGGGGATGAGAGGATTAAACGCATAGGGAGGTGGGAATCCTTGCGTTTTCGATCATATGTTAGACCAGATAGGCTGGTGTGAGCAGGGCAGTGTTATGCTGTGATGGAAGTGTAATCCATCTGTTTGGTATTAACGTGTTTTTCTTTGCAGGATGGAGAGTATGGATCTGGGGCCACTCGTATGTCTATTGGGCTCAGAAGAGGGCTGCTGTTCGGAGAAGTGGAGCACAGCTGGGTTTTAATCAAGGAGATGTGTCGATTTCTTGGTTTGGCTTTAGGGGGATTAGCTGGCAAAGCCTCAGTAGTACGTTGTTTAGCAGGTTGGCAGGAGGGTCTGCACCAGACATAGTTTTATTGCACGGGGGTGGGAACGATTTGGGTCTGATTCCGCAAAGGGAGTTGGTTAGACGGATGAAGAGAGACGTTGATCGGCTGTTGGACCTGGTCCCTGGCGTGGTGGTGGTGTGGTCGGAAATGGTCCCCCGTTTCACGTGGCGGCACGCCAGGGATCCAGCTGCAGTGGCTCGATGCAGGGGTAAGGTTAACAGGGCGATGGCGAGTTTTGTGCGGCGAGTGGGGGCCATTGTAGTTCGGCATAGGGAACTGGAGGACATGCTGCCGGGCTATTTTAGGAGAGACGGGGTACACTTGTCAGACGTGGGTTGTGACTTGCTCAATCTAGGCTTTCAGGAAGGGATTAGCTTGGCCCTGTTTCAGGGTGGTGGGGGGCGCACATGTCCTTAAGGGATCAAGTCATGTGCTATGGCGGAACAGGGCGTGTTAAAGCCAGGAGTTAGATGGAATTGGGAATGGACAGGCCAAGGCCTAGGCTGGAGTAGGCCAGATGGATTAGAGTGTTGGTAGGTTCAAGCTCTTCGGTGGCTACGAACCTAGGGGGTAGGGGTGTCTGGGTACACCCCTACAGTTAACAGATGGTTGTGGGGCCTCTCTGGTAGGCCGTGTGTTACTGGTTATATGTTAAGTGAATGTTAATTATTGTTCAAAAGATAGGGTCATTGTCAGGGGTATTGTGCGGGGGGATAGTAATATAATGTTAGCTGGACAATGACCCTAAATTGTTAATTTATTTATTTATATATTTAATAATTAATAAAGCTGTGGACGTTATAATCCAACAGATAAATTCGGTGTCAGTGTTTTATTTAAGGTAAACTAAAATAGCACCTGCCGAATAACGACGGTGCATATGTCATGAAGCCCATGGAACAGTGAAACAGGGGAGTGGGCCTTGACAAGGCCAGGAAGTAGGCAGGTGGAAAGTTATGGGATGTTTAGGGAGGGGCTAAGTAGGGGAGGAGTCAGGTAGTGTAAATAGGCGGCCATCTTAAGTGAGGAGCCAGTTAATCTAAATTGCACTGACCTGTCACTTGTCCCACCCACCCTCCCTATAGTTGAGTTTTGATCCCGTTTGGTCACAGCGGCGGGAACAGGGCGTGTTAAAGCCAGGAGTTAGATGGAATTGGGAATGGACAGGCCAAGGCCTAGGCTGGAGTAGGCCAGATGGATTAGAGTGTTGGTAGGTTCAAGCTCTTCGGTGGCTATGAACCTAGGGGGTAGGGGTGTCTGGGTACACCCCTACAGTTAACAGATGGTTGTGGGGCCTCTCTGGTAGGCCGTGTGTTACTGGTTATATGTTAAGTGAATGTTAATTATTGTTCAAAAGATAGGGTCATTGTCAGGGGTATTGTGCGGGGGGATAGTAATATAATGTTAGCTGGACAATGACCCTAAATTGTTAATTTATTTATTTATATATTTAATAATTAATAAAGCTGTGGACGTTATAATCCAACAGATAAATTCGGTGTCAGTGTTTTATTTAAGGTAAACTAAAATAGCACCTGCCGAATAACGACGGTGCATATGTCATGTACCAATGTAAACGTCTATTGCATACATTGAATCCGAGCTGTGGCCCTCTGTAAGCCATCATTCAGAAACTTTTAGAATCAGTAAATTTGTCATTTTAAAACAAAGCTGGAATTTCAATTTCTTCCAATGCCCTTTTTACAATGTTGCCCAAACATCTTTGTATCTGGCAATAGGACAGCCCAGCTTGAGAGGTGAGAAGCAGAGGTCCAACGTGTGATTTAGTAGCACTCCATTGATTTGGGGGGCGCTGCTGGGCGGGAGTGGCTGACTGGGAGTGCTGGGGTGAACTTGTGAGTACCAATAGCATTTGCTGGGGTGAGGCATTGAAGAACTGCCCCTTCCAGAACTCTGACAGTTCTGCTTTAAAATATTATAATTACTATCAAAATACACGTCAATCATAGAACACAGGCCCATCTTCTAATCAGCTCTCAAAACCATTCTAATAGATTGCCTGTTCAATGGCTGCTCGGGATTTATCTCCCCACGTCAACAGAAAAAATACTGCCGTGATGAGATTTCCAGGACTTTCCTGAATCAATAGCACTCTCTGCAGCTTCTTCACGTATTTTAAAATTAGCTGCACCTTTTACATTCTCTTCCCTATGATAGAGAGAATTCAGTATGCCATCCCCAGCTCGCTGCTAGCCTTACGGCTGTTATAAAAGGTCCAGAGAGATCATTCACTAAACACCACATTTTATTGCATAAAATCCAAATTTAGGCAAAAATAGCCGATCTTGAAAGGTTTTCCAACTTATAGTCACAGTTCGGCTATTTTAACCTGAATTTTACCAATGTGGATTTTATTCACTAAAAAAGTCCTGCTGGTAAATACGGCAAAGATTCACCCGTACCGGAGTGAATGTCAATAAATCTGCTCTTTTCATCGCGGTTAACACCATCACCCCAACTAACACCAGAAGCATGGCCTAAATAGCAGCACCGTAAACAGCGTTTAACCATTGCAATGCTGTACGGAATGCTGTCACTCAGAATAATATGGAACATCATATATCCAACACACGTACACTCAGGGCCGGCGCTACCATAGGGCGCACCAGCCCTGGGGGCGCAATGTCAGGATGACCGGAAGGAGGGAAGCGCACTGCGCTCCCCTCCAGCCGGTTACTATTTGTAGCGTGGCCGAGCCCAGAGATTCCCGCCCGCGGAGCCCAGCCTCTGCCCGCCCACCTCCTACCCTGGTGTCTGCCGACTGCCGCAGGCTGTGTGGAGGGGGCGGGGATATGACATCATATCCCTGCTCCCTGTGTACCGCACAGCGCGGCTGGCGCCCAGTGATGGGGCTGGGCTGCAGGACTCCACAGAGCCGGACAGCATGCACCCAGGGGACAAGATTGAACTGTACAAATGTAAGTATGTATGTCTCTGTCTGTCTGTATGTATGTCTCTGTCTGTCTGTATGTCTCTGTCTGTATGTATGTATGTAAGTCTGTATGTCTCTGTCTGTCTGTATGTCTCTGTCTGTATGTATGTATGTCTGTCTCTATGTCTCTGTATGTATGTCTCTGTCTGTATGTCTGTCTCTGTATGTATGTATGTCTCTGTATCCATGCATGTATGTATCTGTATGCATGTGTGTAACTCTGTGCCTTTATGTCTCTGCATGTACGGATGTATGTATGTGTCTGTGAGTCTCTGTATGTCTTTGTATGCATGTTTCTGTATGTACGTGTCTGTATGACGGGTTGCCTCTCAATGTATGTATGTTTGTATGTGTCTGTATGTCTTGTTTGTATGTTTATGTATGCCTGTATGTACTTATGTATGTTTATGTATGCCTGTATGTCTCTGTATGTACGTATGTGTATGTATGCCTGTATGTCTTTGTATGTATGTCTCTGTATGCCTGTATATATGTATGTGTCTGTATGGCGGTGTGTCTCTGTATGCATGCATGTCTTTGTATGCCTGTATGTATGTATGCCTGTATGTTTCTGTATGCCTGCATGTCTCTGTATGTATGTATGTATGTGCCTGTATGTCTTTGTATGTGTGTTTCTGTATGCCTGTATGTCTCTGTATGCCTGTATGTGTCTGTATGACGGTATGCCTCTGTATGTATGCATGTCTTTATATGCCTTCGTGTCTCTGTATGCATGTATGTCTTTGCCTGTGTGTCTCTGACTGTATGTGTCTGTGTCTGTATGTCTCTGTATGATTATTTCTGTGTTTGTATGACAGCGTACCTGTGTGACTGAAAAATGATGCCTGAGGCTTGGGAGGAAATACACACAGGTGAAGATGCATTTTTTTTTTTTTTAAAGGAGGGTGAGGGGCGCCAAAATGCCTCTTCGCCTGTGTAACTAAAAATCCTAGCACCGGCCCTGCGTACACTCACATCGGCAGTAAATGTTTTGGACACTTACATTTTGGATACCAATCCAAGGTTGCCTCTTTTTACGGAGGAATGTGTGTAACAAAGTGCTTAAAGGATGGAAGTGATTTACAGGCAGCTCTATACACTTGTGTGGAAATATCCTCAATTCCACTAAGCAAATTTGTAGATTATGGTGCGGTGTAAGTGACAAAGACCTACACCTGTAAGTGGAGCGCTCAAACACATATACAGCTTACCAAACGTTATTTCGTTCAATGGTGCAGTATGAAGTACATGTCAAGGAAAATACAAAAAGATACAATATAGTGCAAATGGTATTTAAAGTGACAATGCAGGAATAATAATATCGTAGTGAACTGTACACTCACATTTCAAGGAGCCTGTATATAGAAACACTGGCTCCGTAGTGAGGCTTGTGTGCTTATTATGGTAGAACCACCCTTCCACTTCGACTTGAAGAAGTTCTCAAAGACATAAAGAGAGAATGGAGCAATGTGTAGGTTGGGACAATAAAAACACAGGTGTATGATCGTAAATCTGGTGCTCACCTGGTCCTGAGCCTATGGGTCCCGGCTCTAGGTATATATTTGGTGCCAATTTAAATGGGGATGGCACTGCCCCTGTGAAGATTCTTTGGAGGCTCCAAAAAGGACTTGAGCAGGATCTTGAGTAAAGTAACAAATTTATTGGTATATAATAAATTAAAAAATAAATGTTTAAAAAAAGTCCTCAATAAAAGTCCTTTTTGCCATTTTAAATGACTTTTATTGAGGACTTTTTTAAACATTTATTTTTTAATTTATTATATACCAATAAATCTGCCGTTACATTCTATGTTTCTAGGATTGAATTTATTTAATTTATATAACCTTTAGCGACATTCAGATAAAAAAATAATATAGTTCGGATGGTATGAAACATGTCTAGCAATGTACGGTGAAAAAGAGAGGGCTACATGAAACTGAACAAAAAAATATTGTCTAATAATGAGGTACAGAAGAATAAGGGTATTTACAAAAAAAAATACTAAATTCAAAAAAAAGGTTAAAACTTAAAAATACAGACTGTGAGAGATACAAACCTACAAGATTTGTCATTTAATCAGAGTATTAATACTGGTTTTCTTACAGCGAGAATAGCATAGCAAGGTCTGTAAATGAGATATACAGCTGTATCTGAAAATGGATGTATGCACACACAGATATTATTGACGGCTACCCAAGGAAAAAAGACGACAGGGATGCACACATCCTATTGTTACCTTAGATAAATAAATATATGCTAGGCGCCCCCTAGTGCTGAATGGGTTAAGGGAAGCCCAGCGCACCTGCTGTTAAAGAGGCAGTGCTCACTCCCAGCTCCCTCCTCCCGCATGGTTGACCTAGAAACCAACATCTAGATTCTAGTACCCGGTGGTAGCCAATCACGTGATAGGAGAAAGGATTGGAGATGGAGAGGGTACAGCTGAGAGTCTATTGGTGGGAGGGAGTAAAAAAAATAGAAGGATTGGGTGTAAGTCGTAAAGATGAGTTGGATGGATGGATTGATACATTTAAAATATGAAATACCATTATAATGATAAAAATAAAAGCATGGGATATATAAATATTTTTTAAAATTAATATTAGTATTTATATAGTGCCAACATATACCGTAGCGCTTTACAGTAATACATTGGGGATATAAAACATATAATATAATCGAAATGCAACATATGTTTAATACATGTACAGTTTGTATGTAATGATATAAACATACCTGATGTAAGATACTGTTACACAGTGAATGTGCTAATTGTTGTTATTGTTACCACATTCTGTGACAATCGAGAGCTGCTCGGACAGCTCCATCCCTGTTATTTTAAGATGCAGATAGTCGGTGGAGATGATGTTTTTATTGATGCAATAGTGAGAATGATAGGGCTATGGATACAGTCTAAAGGAAAAGAGACAGAGTGAGACAGACAGACAAGAAGACAGTATCTTGGAGATAAAAGGCAGAAAGAGGAAGGGGCCAAGTATCTGTAGACAAAAGAGGTGTGTTTGGAAGCAACTGGAAGAGTTAATGAGATGAGTGGAAAAAGAGGGAGAGAGGGGGGTTATTAAAGGACAGAGGGAGGTGGTGAGTTAATGATGGAGAGATGGTGAACAAGGAATAGGGAAGAGCAGCAGAGGTAGGGACTGGCCAGCCACAAAGAATAAATAGAGAGAGAGGAAAAAAAGAACGTCTAGGAGAAAGCACAGAGAAACAAAGAGCAGGAACAGACAGGAGAAGGAGAGAGAGAGAAAAGGAAAGGACACAGGAAGAGAGAGACAGAGGACGCAAGGAGAGAGACAGGGAAGGTAGGGGGAGAATGAGAGAGGAGAGGGGAGGGAAAATACATTAGAGAGCAGATCAGGTTGAGAGAGTACAGGCAGAGATTAGAGACATCAGACGGAGGCAGTAAGACTGACAGGGCTTGGGAGAGATAGATGGTGAACAACGAACGAGAGACAGCGGACGGAGGGAGAGGAGGCTGAGCTTCCTACCACCCAGACAATAAGCTGTTACCAGGCAGGGGGACTGGGTACCGCAGGTGCAAGGCTCCCCGCAGATAGAGGACAGGTCAGGACACGGGAGGAAGGCCCAGCCTATGTGAAAGCCAGGGAGGGCAGCTAAAGGATGCGGCTATCTGATGAATAGACGGAGGAAGGGTACAGACATAGGAGAGGAGCCAGCAGGAGAGAGGGTCGGACACGGGATGAGAGAAGAGGCAGGTTACCCCGCATCCGATTGCTACCAATACAGGTAAGACAATTCACACCTGCTCCATTAACACCTTCAATGCCGGCTCCTAGCATTGTTAACCTCTTCCTCACCCGAGCACTGCAGAAAGAGATGCTATTGGCCCTTTCTTGCCATAGAGACACCGCTTACCACTCAGTGAGCTTACTCCGGGGACCTGTTTTCCATTGAACCATTAACTCTTAGAGGGACACACTACAAAACAACCCCTTTGCCTGCCACACGGCACATTGCTTGCAGGTGACCACACCATCCAATTATAAAAAAAAAAAAAAAAAGCATACTTCATTGATGCACTGGATACAATGAGGACTGCAGTCTGTCTATACAATGATTGTAGCCCTTCAGTGTGTACATTTTAAAATTCTCTTTATAAACAGGCCATTTGGTCACCTTACATTGCACCACTAGGTTATTCCTTACCGAATATGCAGAATATTAACCCTTTGCTCTAGATTGTAAGCTTGTTGGAACAGGGTCCTCATTAATCTATTGTTCCTGTCAAAATTTAGAATAGTTTGTTTCATTTATTGTTAAAATCCCCGCCTTTGTAATATTGCAAGGCGCTGCGGAATACGTTGGCGCCATATAAAGGCGAATAAGAATAAGAATAATAAGACTTATTCTTGGATGTCCGAACATCATTACTCCTATTAATCCCTATCGGGGAAGGATATTCTACATTAGCCTGCTCTAAATGCTTGCTTCTAAGTACCAGTAATGGCCTGCAGAGCATCACTCCATTAACCTGTATCTGCATTCCTGCAGAGCATCTCAAGATGGAATTCAATATACCTTGCATTAACCCTTTATTAACAATAGGCCCACTGGACACTGGTCAGTTTGGGTCTGAGTTGATCTGGGCTCCATCAACAAAGGGTTAACAGAGACCCCCCTCCCTACCCCCTCCTTATACATAGTTAATTAACTCTTTGTTGTAAAGTCTGGGGGAATGTCACACAACAAACTGGTTTCACTGTAACACAGCATCACATTACCAGCCCACGGGCCATAGCTTTTCATATCCTGGAAATTCTGCTCCCAGTTATGTTTGTAGTGGGATTAACTCTTTCCTTGCCACAGGCAGCGTGCACACTTTATACGATAGCCATGGGGTCACACCAGTGGACTGTAGCCTGGTTTGTGATCACACAAACACACACACACACACACACAGAGGGCCACTTTGTAAAGGATATGAATGACGCCTACAGAGATATGCTGTGTATGTATGTTTAAGTCCCACACTGCAGCAAAGTGCATTGTTTGTGTGATGGAATAATGTAATGTGGTTCTTTGTGTGACCGCCTCTCATACACATCTCGGGGCCTATTTAGTAATTGCAGAATCTGCTATGGCAAAACGGTCTGTTTTCGTTGGGCTCCATCTGCTTCGGTTTGTTTTGGGAAATCTCACTGAGGTTTCGCTTTGTACACAATACACCAAACTCCAACCGAATGGCTCCTTGCTATTTACAAATGGATCTATAGCTCCAATGAAATTAATTTGAGAATAGCTCAAATTGCAATCTAATATGTGTACACACAGGGAGTAGGGATACCCAGAAGTCTGACTGCCTTCAAAACCTCCGCCACAACTCTTGTAGCCGATACTGTGACAAATTAACTCTTGGGGGGGGGAATAAAATGCATGTCATTAACCCCTTAAGGACACATGACATGTGTGACATGTCATGATTCCCTTTTATTCCACAAGTTTGGTCCTTAAGGGGTTAATGAAGGACAAGGGGTTAGGGAGCCCCGCTGATATCATGACAGTGCTGGTACGTCTTCTGCCATAAAGGGGTTAATACCTTTAGCAATTCCAATGTTCCATTCCCGAGGGTTACATTTAAAAACGTTGTCGGCCATTTTGAAAGATGACCTGATGCTGACATATACTTTATTGTCTCAAGGCTTAAAAAAAAGGAAGGGAGGTAAAAAAAAAAAAGTTAGTCTAGTAAAATAAAATGAACATGCAGTAAAAAATAATCTCAGATGTAAAATATATCATTAGTTTCATGCATAGGTTACATAATAGGCATTTAACTAAATATATTTTATTTTAAACGTTACCATTTATTATTAATATTATTTCTTTTTTTACATAACGCCAACCTATTCCATAGCGCGGGTGTTTATAACATGTCAACACACACAATAATCGCTAGCTGTCTAGCTGCTATAGGCTAAGGGGTTTATTCACTAAACTCAGAAGAATTGTGGAACTTAGACAAGGGAAATGTAAATTTCAGGCCCGAGTAATCTAGGTGGAAAAAACACCCCCACAGTCGAATTGGAGAATGATTCTAATTCAGCTATTTTGACCTAAAATATACTGTATTCTCTCCTCACGTTTGCAATATAGTAAAATAAACCAATATTGGCTACATTATTGAAAGATATGTATGTCCATATTAAGAGATTTAAACTTCATTGCCTGGTCTATCCGAGAAGGCCTTTCCTTTCTTGCTTATAATATTTAATGTGACAGACTGCAAAGAATGAAACAAAAATATATATTCTTTAAAACTTAATTTAAAAAAAAAAAAAATTAAATTAAATATAAGGAATTCTCTGCTCCTTCTGGGCCTAAATAGGTAAATCATTTTATAGAGCAGCATAATCTGTACCCATTTGGTTTTGGCTAATTTCAAATGCATGCTGTTATTTGAAACATGTTGTTGCCAACAATGTGCAACGCTGCTGCATAGGCAGGCGCCATATAAATAAACAGTCTACGTGCAGAGCAGCGAGGCTTTGTATGCCTATTGTTTGTATCTAATCTAATCCTTAGAGGTTTATTCAACAGTCATTGGAAACCTAGCTAGATTAACCACGAGGTAACGTATGAACGGTTGCCTAGGGGCCCTTAGTGCCATGACAATACTTGGCTAAGCTCGGCTCCATTCACCATCTCTCTGTTGAAGAGTGAAGGGATGATACAATACGGTAACCTTCCTAAGGCCCGAGGGATCGTAATCCTCCTCTGATTGGGAATCTGCCGTGGTAGGATCAGTTTGCTATTCCCTGCTGTACGTCTGTGCAGGTGTGTACAAGCTCGGCTGCTGTCTGCCGCTGGGTGTGAGCAGAGGTGTGGCTGCGTGTGGCTGCCTCAGAATTAGCATGGGCTGTGGAGGTATAGAATATGTGCCAGACCTTCCGTGTACACCCTGATATGTCTCTGTAAGTATGTAAATGTTTCCTGGCCTTAGCACCGTTATACGATTAAGAGCACGTTCATCACAGTGACAATCCTTCCCTTAGCAAGCTCACATCTCTGAGTTCTATAAATCCTATAACTCTCAGCTTTTTTGGATTATCATTCTCACTGCACAAAACCGGAGTGCCAAGAGAGAGAGAGAGAGAGAGAGAGAGAGAATAGATAGATATGCATTGCTTACATTCACGACAACTGACTTCCAGAATTTAGACAAAAAAGTTCAAAGTAAAAGCTTTCAATTTGGCCTAATTCAGACTAATTTTTACCAAAATGTTGTGAGTCTATGCTTCATGTATAGATTTTTTGTTTGGAAAATACATTCTTGCTTGCAATATGATTTTGTATGTGCATACACTGTGTAGCTTACTGGACATACAATAATTTGAGGTTTATGTACTAAGCAGTAAATAGCACCCAATAGAAAACGGAATTACAAAATTTAGTTCGATAGAGTTGAGTTTGGTTTGTGATTCATTTCACTCTTTCGTGATTGACACCATTTTGGTCTGAGTAGTCTGGGATTTAATTTTTTCTTTTCACTTTTTACAAACATCGTTCATTAGATATTCCACACCTGTATGTTTTTATGTTATTTCTATAATGTATCGATACCGAGTGAAAATACAGTTTGATGTCAGTTGTCTCAAACATACTTTAAGAACATTTAAATTTTACTCTACTTTAATTCTTTATTTTATTGTGCAAGAAGTAACATACATGCATGCAGTACCACGACAGCATTAGCAGGCTTAATAGAACAGTGTTATACATGTGTGACATTTGAGATAACTGCACATTTTATAAATTTTATGGGTCAAGAGTAATACAGATATATTCAATGGTAGCTACCTAAACAGGCTAGTACTAATACGTGATGGTGTCGGTGCAGATTGACAGTTACAATACAAGTTTGGTAAAGAGTAATAGGTTTGAGTAATGTGAGTCTATGCTTGTACTGACACTTGTGATGCTGGGATAGAACGTTGGTTATATGTGTCATATATGATTGTTACAGTATGGTTTTAAGCAGCTGGAAACAGTAGATATTCATCTCAAGCTAGGTATATGTTACGTAAGCTTAATCCAAACCAACAATTCTGCTATGCTAACCACATTTTACAAGGGTTAAATAGACATAGATAGTGCTGTGCATGAAATCAAAACATAAAAATGATTTTTGCAAGTTGGGCTAGGATAGTCACTGGGTCAGTCCTGTGGATGAGATCAGATAAAGTCCAGAGTGTTCAAGATTATGGAACATATTCGAGTTGGGCTGTGCATTAGGGGACCAGTGTGGGTTTGTGTGGTCCATACCCTGTGCTGGCAGGCTGTTTGCGCCTCAGAAGGGAATCCAGGATGGAGGTGCAGCCATTGCAGTCGTTTCCAGGGCGTTTAAGGTGTGCCCAGTGGAATGCTGATGCCCTCCACAGGTATAAGGGTTTTCTTTTTTCAGCCTAAAATATGTGATGTAGGCATCCCTTTGGTCTGCTCAATGTGGTCAGCCAGCACTTCTCTGGGGCAGGTTTCTGTAGAGGTCGGATGGCGTTGGATGGCTGCCTCTGCAGCAGGCTCCATCTTGCTGGCAGGTCGCACATCTGGCAGGCGTGCGGCAGCCATCTTGGGGGATGCCGCCGGAGAGTGTGCCGCAGCAGAATGCTAGCTTACGGCCCTGCTTGGAGTGATGGTAGTTGCTTGGGCAGACCGGGATAACCCCCCGGTCCAGAGGGGGGGGGGACGCCAGACGCCGTCCGGAGACCCGGGAGAGCAGCTGTCTCGTCCCGCCTCAAGCTTCTACGTGCCTTGGGCCTTCGTCGGGCAACTGTAGGTGCCGGGCTGATTCCTAAAAAGGTATCCCCTCGTAGCTCTGGATCAGGGGATCGTCGTGATCTGCTTTGCGGGTGGATGGGGTGTGTGAGCCCCCAGTTAGCCCCGAGTTTCCGGCCCCAAAGCGGGAGCTCAGACGGAACATGTCTGATCCCGTCGGCGGTCCGGCCCCGCCCCAACATTTTCATTTTAAACCGTTTCGTATCGAAGTACGTAAGTAAGTCAGTGCGAACACCACCATATTTGGGACTGTTACTGGTTAATCACCATCATTTTTTTTACATTTAAACAAGTAAACCGTTTTAATAACATTTTAAATGTTGAAAAAAACGTGTCAGTTACACTAAACGGGGGTTTATTCTCTCATTCGGAATTTGTGGAGAATTGCCAGAAGAATTACAAATTATAGGTCCAAATGTGCCCTGTTAATTCTCTATATCTTAATTTAGCAAATAACACCCAGCAGTTGAATATGTTATTAGATTTTAATTCAGTTTATGATAACTATTAGATTTCTCCATGTAAACACTTGTCCGTGGTCCTGTACAAGGTATACTAGTAGTATACACTAGATGTGCATTTATCGGTATCTAAAATCTTGCCGTATTTGAGTACACTGTCAGGATTCCACTCCAAATGTCTATGAACTACATTTCCCAAGATGCTCAGCCAGCACTCGAGGCCCCAAGGTGCTCTATACAGCCATGTATTAATTATGTGGATAGAGACAATAAAAGGCTGTGTGTACTTCCATTTGCAGCCTTTCTGTGTGTGTTTTGTGTGTAGACAAAGATTCGCATTTTGTGCACTGCGATTTCATTCGGCCAGTGTGTGTACTTAGATGACCCTGCTATTGTGTGCTGTGTAGACATGGCTGGGTACAGATACTACACCCAGTATTTGTGCTGTGAATACAGATATCATTCTGCATTTTGTTAATCTGTACAAAGAAAACATGTACATGTCAATGTCAGCCTCCTCTGAGTGTACATGTATTAACCGTTTAGCGCCTGTACTATTTGCAGAATGTTACACTGTTAAATATGTGTAGACCACGGATAGACCAGGTGTTTTGGACTACATCACCCAGAATGCTCTCACATCCATAGTGCTGGCAAAGTCCATCACATTTGGAATGCCAAAGGTTTCTTACCTTAGTGTAAACACTGATTAGGGCTGATCTAAAGCACTGATGGGCCTGTGGCAACGCTTCTCTGGTAGCCACCTCTCTTTTAGTAGTGTGCCTGACCAGCGATGGGGTATATTTATAAGTGACCCAGCCAAGGGCGGATTATTTGTGCCTAGTTTCTAAACCTTAGCATGTACGGTTCTCTATTTTTCTCCAGCCCTTCTTCCTGATAGTGGACCCTGTGCGTACAGGCATGGCTCCGTAATTCGGTATTCTCGTTTGTGTGCACAGACTATGATATATTTGTTCTGAGCATCCTGACATGATATGATGCTGTCATAGATGCACGCAGACCTGAAAGCCATGTATCTGCATTGCATGTACACACATAGCAAATCCAACATAAAAACCACAGGCCAAGCACAATATGGCCGTATAACGTGCCATCAACACGCTTTCTGAGATCTGTGATTTATACAGCTTTTAACCCCTTAAGGACACATGACATGTGTGACATGTCATGATTCCCTTTTATTCCAGAATTTTGGTCCTTAAGGGGTTAAAAAGGCCCGTATATGTGCTAATTCCCTCGGGTATATTGTATGTGCAGACATTACAATCTGTATCTGCTCTGTGTAGACAGAAATAACACAACTCTGTTCCTATGCTGTGACAACCGACAGCGTATCCCTGTACGTGTGCTGTGGATAGTGCCATTCTGGGCTGTGTAGTGTTAATCCCTGCTCAGGCGATATATGAAATATCTGTTCAGGTGTGAGACCGACAGCAATTTGTGAACCTGAGACTTTCCTAACAACTACACTATAGCAGGAATTTAATCTACTCCTATGTGTGGCTCACTTCCCCCCTGCAGGGTGACACTATGACAAGAGAACGGACTGTACTCTGATTCTGTGTATCACAGGGACGGGAGAGACACTAATTCTATATTAACTCTCTGCAAGCTGTCGCACAGTAATAGGAGGAACGTGCTGGAGCCAGCTGGTTGGGAGCACATTAACCGTGTGAGCGAAATCAATGAGACACTGGCTATACTCCGAGATTAGGCATCGCTGAGAAGTAATCAGCGCGCATTAATTCAGCAGAGCTAGAACTGTCTGTACACCAAATGAAAAATAGAGAACTTCTTGTACGTTCTCCCTAAAGCGTGGTCACGTGTAGTCTTCATATATTTGTGATCAGGCTACCAAGCCGAATGATGGTGGGTAAAGTAAAGAAATTGTAAAGAAGTCCAGGGCGGTATACCAAAAATCGACATGGCGTGTGAGTCTGAAACACGGTCAGTCTCGGCAAATTGATCAATTAGGGTCTTAAAATTAATGGTCGGTAACACAGACAGCATCCTCCGGTGTTGTTGGAAAAGAGAGATGGATATTTAAACCATGCACACAACGTCCCCAGCCCGCATGAGTACAAACTATTTATCAATGGATGGATGGATAAATGGAATGACAGAGAGACAGAGAAACAGACAGACAAACAGGTAGGTAGGTAGGTGATAGGTAGGTAGATGATAGGTAGGTAGGTATGTAGGTAGGTAGGTAGATGGTAGGTAGATAGATAGATAGATAGAAAAATGAAGACAGACATGTAAATTTAAAGTGAGGGAGCGTTTGTTCAAAATGTAAAATACATACAGAGAGCGACAGCCAATGTGAAATGCCAGATTGAATTTTTAAGAAGCCAAGAAAGCAATGTATTCATAGAGATTTTGATCGCTGGGCGGAACAGATGACAGCCATCTTTGGCTTTTAATTTAACTCAGTTCGGTAAAGTGCATTTGCTGCTGTTCATAATATTATTCAGTAAAAGTCGATTTTACAAAACATCACTGCTGAACAAAGTCAAAATTGAGCAGGAGAGTTCATTGCTAAATTCGCTGTTGATGACTGCAGTATTTAGCAAGCGGCGTTAAGTGGACCGACGGCCTGCGGACAGAATCTCGGAATAGGCGGGGCTTAACCTATGATGTCACACACTTGATGCGCTAGGACGTCAGCACAGAAGTGCCGCTCATATTTAGGATCTTTCCATATTGGAACCCAGAATCATTTAAATTAAACACAATCCGGTTGTTTTAATTGACCCTATAAAATACGAAGCCTAAATGCGCTTAGTCACAGTACCAACCTCAGAATGGCCCTAGAAATTTCACAAACCGTTAGTCAGTGGTATATAAAAAGGCAGAAAATTTGGCAGTCAAATAAAATGGCGTTCTATGGTAAATCCGAAATCTGCAGTCAGTAGAAAGAGTGTAAAATGTGATTGTTGTAATTAAATCAAATACAGAAGATTGATCAAAATTTCTTAAACAAGCAATTTGGAATATGGATTTTAACATATTTTACCAAATGATATTATTCTGAGAACCTTTGAATACCCTAGCGTTATTATGTATGATGGATAGCCCGTTACAGCACCCCACCGCCTGCTAGAGCATTTCATCAAAGGTAAAGAGACCCTCTACAACAACGAGCAAGCAAGGAAGGAGCCTGGAGGACGCATTGCACAAAGGAGGACTGACTACATGTTCCTCTATCCTGGCACAGACCGGAGATAATCCCTTGGACGCAGATACAAACAACAAATGATACAGGGAATCCTCTGGCCTCTAACTGTGGTGAGATCTAACCATTAAACACTTGGAGTAATAACTACTTATAATCATCAGTGTACACACATTTGGACTGTAAATACTTTTTTCATTTTTTTCTCATTTTTTCTTATTTTTTTCTTTTTTTACTGTTTTATTTTTTGGACATTTTCTTTTTTTTTTCACATATATTTTTTCTATATTACTGATGAATTTTTCTGTACAGTGTATATAAGAGATAGAGGGCTCTCTATCATATAGTGCCTCTGTGCACTTTACTTGATTATCTATTGCGGTTTATATTGGGGGCTTTCTGTATATATTAATTATTGTTTAGGTGCAATGGTAGGATTGTAGATATATTTTGTTAGTCATCAATTATACCTTTATGATATTCTATTCGCTTTGATTATTTAAATAAAACTATTTTTGCAAGAATTAGCTTCTAAGCAGTATTTATACAGAGTGCGGTATCCTTTTTTGTTGTATATGTATGATGGATAGACTGGCTGCCTTGCCAGCCAATCAGGTGAACCCATGCACAGTCTGCGCATGCGGAGGCAAAAATGCTCAGGGTAATTATGTACACACACTATATTTGGGGTTTATTCCCAAACACCAAGTCATGGTGGATTTAACCCCTTAATGACACAACTTCTGGAATAAAAGGGAATCATGACGGAATATATCCGTCGTCTGTCCTTAAGGGGTTAAAACTGACCTGCACAGATATTTAGACTCTAATAGCTGTTGTAACGTTTTCTCAATCAACTAAACTTTTTTGTTAGCTATATTTTATTACCTATTAGCTAAATTTAGAAATTAGTTTTTTAATCACCTACAGTCCCATGTCTAGTGAATAAAGTAATTTATAGAGGATTTTCTCTGGTGCCCCTTGAAGGACAGTAAAATAAAACATTTGGAATGATGAGATACGGGTTTCAAAACAGGACTGTCACACCAGATCCAGGACACTTAGGTGGTCTGATATGGCTACTTCAGTCTTTAAAGAAACTCTAACTTGTCAGGATTTAATGATAACCTTAATTCAGTCCTCTGTATTCATATAGAGATTAACAAAAGAAAAATACTTTAGTATCAAATGATTTTATCATGCAGTCAGCTCTAAACTGTTAAAGAATGTGTCAATGTATCTCTTCTCCTCGCCCCAGGTCTTGAATTCTGATTTGTCCTTGTCCCCTCTCCGCTAGTCTCTTCTTTCTTTCAAAGATCTCATTTCACTTTTTTTATTCATCTTTTTTTCCCCATCCTTTCTCCCAAGCCCAGCTCTGACCTTTTCATTCTGTCTGCATGTGTCTTTTTGTCCCACCTAATCCCTCACTGGCAAGTCGTACCCGACAGGGAAAAAGACAGCAGAGTACAAACTGATTGACTACTAAATAAAATATAATTGGAAGAGTCTGTGTCTGCATGTCAATGTTCTAAAGTAGAATGTCAGTTGGCCAATGGGATTTCAGCCGGTGGAGTTTCTAACTTCCGTTGGGTATGAACAATTTAGGCTGAAACCCTTGTAAAGCTCAATGCCGGCCTTTGACATTTAATTTGCCTAAGGTTTGTGTTCCCACTGGTCATTTTTCATGATCAATGTCATGACTGTACCCAACTGTCCTCTGGAATCAGAGATTCCTAGGTCACTCGGCACTTAGGGTTCGCAGATCCATCATGTGGTCCTGGACGCATATCATTTCTAAATGCTGACGGACAGCACGAAAGCGCCGTTATTGTGTATGTATCCTTCATATGCAGCAAGAAAATAATCCGTGAACTTATTCGGGCAACTCCATTGGGTTTTCTGCATTTATTATACATACTGCAGGGCATCGACTTTATATACAGCACAACAATGAACTGGAATATCTGCATTGACCAGTAAACACGGGTAAAGGGTCTTCAAGAGCCCCCCGTTCTTTTTTGTCCAATCAGCTCCCATATTGTCATCTAGATAAGGCCCAAGTCTTTACATTCTTATAATTATGTTGTCCCCGTGAGAACATTTGACAGATGACGGGAGCACAAGGTAAGGAGCAATTTAATGCATACATAATTAGGGAAATGTGCATCTTTAGCAGGACTGGCTCCGAGGAGGTAGAATGTGGAAGCCAGAGTGACTTCTTCTAGGAGATGGGTAAGGTGATGTATCCATAGACCTTTAGATTTTATGCCTTTCTTGCATTATTTCAATACATTAGGTGGATGTCATCTACATACCCTATAGCAGTACACTGTTCTCTAGATTGTAAGCTACTTCGAGCAAGGTCCTCATCGAACCATCGATCCTGTCGGAATTTGTAATAGTTTGTTGCTAATATTGTAAAGTGTTGCAGAATAGGTTGCACTATACAAATGCTAGTAATAGCAGCTAACCATGCAGAACTAAAGATGACTACCAACTACATTTCCCAAGATTCCTGCTGTCTGCAGTGCCAAAAATAGCCACCGCTGTCTTACAGATTGTATAGACCAGATGTAGAACTACAACCCCGTCAATGCATTGCACTCTATGACCTGAACATTGCTTCGAAGGCCGGGTTTGTAGGTCAGGTGTTGGGAACTTTACACTTGGCCTAAGGACACCGTAACTTTCTGTGCATTCTGATAACATGCATTATTTGGAACAAATAAAATGTGTGTTGATTGCAAGGATTCAAATATCAATCTGTGATACAATAAAAAGAGTTATATAAAGACTACGCAATTATTCACTAAATTGTGACCTGCAAAAATCCAAAATGGAAACATTTATGTAAAAATAACAGAGTTGATAATTTTTTTCCAGATGACTTATTTTTACCTAAATCTTGCCATTTGGAATTCAGTAAATAACCCTGTATGTCTTTATATAAACAGGCTGACCGTACCTGTATGATGTAGAACTGTGAAGGTTAACCTCTAGCACGGCAACAATGTGGATGTTGTGTCCCATAATTCCCCGACAACTTTAGTGGCAGTGGTTAGCCATCCCTGTTACTGGAAATGTGTCTTCTATTGTTATTATCTGACTTGTGTCATGTTACAGTGAAGTACTTTGTGTTTCTCCGCAGTGTGAGTATGAGTGCGGGGTCTGTGGAGCAGGAGCCGGCCCGGAAGCTGGGGTGTTGTGGAGTGCCAGTGATCACAGAAGACATGCAGGCCCTGGCTATACGCAGCCTGTCCGGGAATGAAGTGCAGAAACATTACGAGCTGATTCGGGAGCTGGGCAAGGGCACGTATGGCAGGGTGGAGCTGGTATCCCACAAGAGCACAGGTAACATTGTCCAAATTAATGACGTATATTTATATAATTTATTTATTTAATTGGTTAACAAGGTTATTTACTAAAATGAGAATTCATAGTGATTTCAAAGTGAATTTCATATTTAAATGATACCTGTAATAGTTACCTACATCTAATTCTCATTTTAAAGAACAAAACATTTCCTCTATACATTGTACTAGCAAATGTATAGATTGGGAGAAAACCCTATTTTAAAAAAAGTATTTCTCCCACTTCTCAGTCAAAGCATTGGCATAGACTCTATGCCAACCATTTGACTGACAAGGGAGAGCAGAAAGGAAGTCCTACAGACTCTAACAAGCAAGCTACCACAGCACACACTCTATGGTTGCTATTAAAGGTTCCCAGCCTACTCTGCATGCACTGAATAGGGAGTATGAGTTATAGGAGTATAGTTCTCTCTGCAGAGTCATAGTCTAATGATGCACTTGCACTGTGCTACTGAAGTTCCCTGGGGTTCCCGGATACGACAGGACCCCAAAATCATGACACTTGGGAGGGCCTAAGAAATTACAAAATAAAAGCAGTCTGTGAATTTTCAACCAGAGAGTCGTTCTCTGGACTGAGAAATCTAAGGAAATCCAATCACAGGCCTAAATCTCCAAGCAAGAACTACTGAGCTGAAAATGTATTCAAGATTTGCCATTTTGGCCTTAAGTTAAGATTCCCTTGGCCAGTTTGTGACAATTACCACTTTAGTGAATAATCCCTTGGTTCTCAATCTAGACCTGTGAGTATTGATCCTGTAATTTAACCTGAGATCAAGATATAGCAAAGATAATACTTTTCTTTAGGTTTTGGGGCGGTAAAGAACAAAAGATAGTGAAGTCTTTTAGAAGAAATGTGAGCTTTCATTGCCATAAAAGGTGTGCTTAGATAATCATCTTACCTCTGGAAACCTTAACTTGCCCTTTCAATATGGCCTGGAGATAAATATGTTCAAACAACATCAGAACATTAGAGTTTGGTAAAAAATATTCTCTACTCGATTCAAAGCAGATCTGTAGAAACACTAGAACATATGCAACACGAATAGTAGTTTTGGCTTCTCCATATTATTATCAGAGAAGGATTAATATAACACTGGACCCTAGGCAGATTACCCCATCATTCTACCATTCTATCATTCTATCATTCACTTACATTTTCCCCCATAGTTGTTGAAGGCAAGCCCCATTTTATACAACCTCCAGGTCTCTGCCTTCTCTTCCATCAATCTTATACCGGTAGACTTTGGAATCCATGATGGAAGGACTCATTTTGCAGAAGACTGCTCTCGCCACCAGGTTTTTAGGGTTTAAGATAAAGATTTTTATTATTTTACCCTAAAACCAGTGAAACAGGAATACATGCAATGGACTGAAGTCCAGTCTGGGGTTTCACTACTGGAAGACAGTCTGAGAGTTACAGGGATGTTTTTGTAGTAAAATGAGCGTTTGTTATTCTACAGATTTTTTTATTTTTTTGTGAAACTGTTATACATTACTCAGCACAGTACAAACATTTTGTGTTACGCCCTCACGCTACCACTACCACAAGTCTGGAATTTCTTCTCTGCTTATAACCCTCCGCTTTCCTCCTCTATAGTTTCTTCCCAATTCACTTTAAGAGTACACTTTAATTTTGTTATTGCGCATTCAAGGAACACAATCATACAGACTCCAAAGATACTACAGACAATTTGGCCCTACCTGTTTTACAATGCTCCAGACAGGGGTGCTGAGGAAGCAGATCAATTCCTTAGCCAGGTTAGGGGTTCCCCTGAGATGCTGAGGCAATGATACCCAGTTCATTGAGGGGTGGACTAGTTATTTAATCAACTTTGTTTAAAGGAGCACTATAGGGTCAGGAACACAAACATGTATTCCTGACCCTATAGTGTCTAGCCCCCCTGGTCCAATCTTGCCGCCCTAAATATAGCAAAATCTTATCTTTATTCCAGTCTGCTGCTGGCTCTGCCTGTGATCTGCCTCATTGGCTGACATCATCAGAAGTGTTGTTCTGAGCCAATCACAATGCTTTCTCATAGGAAAACATGGGATTGGCTGAGCTTGTCAAGGAGGCATATCAGGGGAAGAGCCAGCACAAGCCAAACACAGCTAATAAAACTGTGGAATTTTATGTATCTTTAGTTGGTTTTAGGCGAGAGATACATTCCTCTCTAGGTAATACTTTACAAATCTATTTAAATATGTATTCTGAGGGAGATATATATATATATAGGTATATTCTGTTTTGTTGACTTAGGTAATTAATTCCACTGCATGTCTGATTTAAAGACCGGATGGTTCTAAGATTCTTTATCACTCTCCAAAACAGGTAACAAGATGGCTCTAAAGTTTGTAAACAAGAACAAGACCAAGCTGAAGAGTTTCCTTCGGGAGTTTAGCGTGACCAGTGCTCTGTCCTGCAGCCCTTTCATCATCCGGGCCTTCCATGTTCTTTTCCAGACAGAGGATTGCTACGTTTTTGCTCAAGAGTATGCCCCCGCTGGGGACCTCTTCGATATCATACCTCCACAGGTGATACATCAGGGGGGACATGATGGGCTTTACAGATTTTGTAATTATTATTTATAACAAGCCAAAAAATCCACAGAGCAATACAATAAAGGTAGCAATAGTTACCAACTAGTATGACATAGTAACAGGACGTACTACATAAATTTAACAATGCCCAAGTTTTTTTGTGGGCTGGGGGGTCCTCCATACAGAGTCTTGATTTGTATATGTATGTGCAGACATATATTAGCACATGTGGATGCTGTCAATGTGTAATGTATTTTCTAGAAACATAGCACTCTGTTTGTCGCCTCTTCTTTTTCTAATTGTCTTTTTTTGCCAACTCACCAGGTGGGTCTTCCTGAGGACATGGTGAAACGTTGCGTCCAACAGCTTGGTTTAGCTCTTGACTTCATGCACAGTAAAAGTTTGGTTCACAGGGACATAAAGCCTGAGAATGTCCTTCTGTTTGACCGTGAGTGCCGACGGGTGAAACTAGCAGACTTTGGCATGACCCGTAAAGTGGGCTGTAGAGTGAAACGGGTTAGTGGTACCATCCCATACACAGCACCTGAGGTGTGTCAGGCTGGACGTTCTGAAGGGTTTCCAGTAGAGACAAGCTTAGATGTCTGGGCTTTTGGGGTACTCATCTTCTGCGTCCTCACAGGCAATTTTCCATGGGAGTCCGCATCACCAGGGGATGCCTTCTTTGAGGAATTTGTGCACTGGCAGAAGGGACGACTGCCAGGTTTGCCTTCCCAGTGGCGTCGCTTTTCAGACAATGCACTACGAATGTTTCAACGCCTGCTGTCACTGGAGTCAGAAAAAAGGAGCCCAGTCAAGGAAGTGTTCTTCTACATCAAATATGATCTGTTGTCTGAGGCAAGACGAAGACCTTCCTATCGCTCACGTAAACAAACAGGAGACAAGTTGCCACCAGTGCCCCAGCGCCATGAAAACCCAACTCCCCTCAAGAGGACAATTCTTACAGAAGGAGGCTCCTCACCACGTGCTCCTCATTCTCTGCCAGAACCTGGCCAACCATCTACCGGTGCTGGCAGGATGGAAGGACGACAGGACAAGAGCAAAGCTCAGATGCTTCTAGCCACTGCCATTGAAATCTGTGTGTAGGATGGTTGTTCATTTGGATTTTATGCCTGATGTCATTGACCGTAGTGAAGGTCACCTCCTATCGAGGACTTTAAACAGGTTTGACCACAAAGGAAATGAGTGCTCTAGAGCCTACAAGCAAAAAAAAAAAAATGGAGGTCAGTCTGATGCAGGCATAGGCTTAACGAAAGAAGTAACTGATATTCAATATTATCTTTTGGGAGGGGTTGGGGAATTGCGAAGCACTTTGATCCAACCTTGGTATGTGAAATATTAGATTTAGTGACTTTATTCACTTTTGTTCCCATCTGTGTTGGGATTGAAAGACTAAGCACGGTGCAGCTGTGCAATATAGACTGTAGAATGGACTTTGCCGGTGAAATGTCAGATGCCCACAGACTGAAGCACCACGCAGGTACAGAATTGGGCAGTATAAGTGTAAAACATCTTCCTCCACCTACAACAAAACACTAAGTACACCAATACTATGAAATAAACAGCACAGATAGGGCTAGGGCAATCAAACCAACTCAACATTGCGTTGCCTGGCAAATGTCCAAAGCTCCTTATCAATCTCAGTCCAGGCAAACCCTCTACTACATTAATGCACAGGACAATGAAGGCAGTATCGCGATATAACCACTCAACCAAGATGAAAATAAAAAGGGCTTGCAAAACTACACAAAAAATTCTGCCTGTCACAGGGTTACATTGTAATGATCTGAATTACAAAATCTCGTAAAATAGACTGAGGCCCACCACAATCCAATACATATCACAATTTAGCCTTTTTTTTTTATTTTTACATTTTTACATGAATGTTATATATTTTGTAAGAAGAGAGCAGATATAGTTTACTGCAGCTCGTTCCATTTGAAAACAACTCCCCACCCCTCCAAAGCTCACCCAAACCTAGGGAGATAATTGTGAACTTTGGCACTGCAGTTTTTTATAAACTACGTTTCCCATGATGCTCAAAAGGAAATTTAGTTTACATACTCTTCCAGTGCCATCGTTAGCTACTACTACCCAAAGGACAGAGTATTAACATCCAATCAACTGGTGCTCCTTTAATAATTATGTTTTATTTTTACATTCTTCCGTATCTTTTTTTATCTGATACGACACGGCTCACACCGTACAGCTGATTTGTGATTGGCTAACCCACAACTTTCTTGTTAAAGTATACCTCTGATTGGCTTAGAGACAATCTTGAACGTTCCGCTTAATGGCTCAGGCAGTTGCCATGGGAACCTGCAACCTCTGGAGCTGCTTACTCTGTTACACTTATATCACAATCCATAGAGGCACTCATTTTCTATTAATAATAAATAGACATATTCCAAATACTATGTGTTAAGAGAAAACCAAACTCTCCCCTTCACCTTTTAAATCATTCAGCCACCTTGCACTTAAAGGGTCAATTTTAAAAAACATTCATGTATATATATCACTGAAAGAATATATACTGTGCTAACTAATGTGAGCACACTATATTCGTTTTTTGTTTTTAACTTCAAATTAGTCAAATCCTGTAATAGACCTGCTATCTGCACCCTCTTATCATAATGGTTACTATCCAGCTAGTGTGGAAGAATATTATTATATTAACTTGAAATGCCCCCTTGAAAGTCATTATGTGATTTAAGAAGCCAACAGTGAAGATTTTGAGTGATTTTTGAAAGATTTAACTCACATCACAAAAATTCCTTCTGACAGTCTTTACCCTATCTTAATAATCAGCTATGCAGAGCTCATGTAGCTAAGCTAAGGGTTACTTTAATGTTGCAGGCAATTTGGGTTTAGAACTTGGAGTTTTCATTCTTCACTTTTGGGACATATCATGGCTTCACATGACTACAACCAGTGCATTTATCTTTCCATTGTATTCTAGGCACACATCTTTGCCCTGGGAAGTCCCTGGGCTCTCGAAAATCAGGGTAAGTGATCAAATGTAGCATTTAAAAAAAAATACAAAAATAGAGCCTTGGATGGGTTCTTCATAGGCCATTCAATGCCCGAGTTGGGAAAAGTGTCTCTCGATATACTAGTTTTAGGAATAGACAGAAGGGAGGCTCCTACCAAGTTTGTTGGCTTTTCACGTACCTATTTCAGAGAGGTGATGCCAATCAAATGATAAAAAAAAGAAAACAGTCATATACTTCATATGCAAGCATTACACACTTCTAATTTTCTGTTGTCAGCTTAAAATAGTCACCCTGTATAAAGGGCTATAGCATAACCAGTAAAATAAAAAGTGACCTCATATCGTGAGGATAGGATTGGTGTACATCAGATTCAAAATGGCTGCCCTTTGGTTACGCTTCCTCACATCAAGATGGAGCTTGCTGAGCCAGGGGGATAGAAAACAACAAAAGCAAAGAAAAATAATTTATTCATGCCTACATTAAACTAAGCAGTCAGAGCACAATCTCCCTTACAATCTTCCCTGGTTGTAAGGTCTAGATCTAGGGGTTGAATAAAGGTCTACACATATTTTATTTTATGTTTAGTATGAGGCCCCTGTACATCCATTATTTGGTATACACTACTTTAGTAGCGATCTCCCCCTTTTTGCCTTAGATGTCTTTAATGTTCACAATATTAGTGCAATAATGTAGATAAGGTGATAATTGTTAAAAACATTTTTAAGTGTTCTGAATCCAAGTTAGGGCTAGTTTAGAAATGTTACCTCAGTTTAGCTGAATTATCGAAGTATATATAAAAATATGTATAGCGATATAGAAAAAAAAAACATGCTCTTAAATGTGTATTCTTGTTTCAATGTGAAAATATTTTGTTCCATATTCCTTTGTTACACTCTGAAGGCAGACTGGTAGCAACATTGTTTGAACGTGCACACCTCAATATAACTATATGTATTTATTATTTTTTTTAAAATCATTTTTGAATCTGTATTCCTGCCTCATAACCATGGCTCAAGTTAAATTTGTTTCCCCTCAAGGATTTGGTAACAGGTCTGTCTGATTTCTATTTACCTTTACCCCTTATATGGACTTAATAAAAAATGGTCAAATAATTGACTAAACCGGCCTACAGTGAAAATGTCACACACAGTATCCGATGGGTCAGCTAAAGTGAATAGCTTTTCCTGGTCCTTATAAAGCAGGCACAGTGTAGGTTGAACACTGGACCAATAGGTGAAAACTCACCTATTAGCCTGACCATCCCACAGGGAGCCGAGACTCACAGTTGAAAGTAGGATCCTTTATCTAGGAGACTAACCAGAGGCAGGAACAAAGGGGACATTACTTAAAGGACCACTATAGTGCCAGGAAAACATACTCGTTTTCCTGGCACTATAGTGCCATGAGGGTGCCCCCACCATCAGGGACACCCTCCCGCCGGGCTCTGGAGAGAGGAAGGGGTTAAAATCTTACCTTTCTCCAGCGCCGGACGGGGAGCTTTCCTCCTCCTCTCCTCCTTCCTCGTGACGTCATTGGCTGAATGCGCATGCGCGGCAGGAGCCCCGCGCGCATTCAGCCGGTCTCATAGGAAAGCATTTACAATGCTTTCCTATGGACGCTGGCGTCTTCTCACTGTGATTTTCACAGTGAGAAGCACGCAAGCGCCTCTAGCGGCTGTCAATGAGACCGCCACTAGAGGCTCTGGAGGCTGGATTAACCCTCAGTATAAACATAGCAGTTTCTCTGAAACTGCTATGTTTATAAAAAAAAGGGTTAACCCTAGCTGGACCAGGCACCCAGACCACTTCATTAAGCTGAAGTGGTCTGGGTGCCTATAGTGGTCCTTTAAAGGGCCATTTCACTGACAAATATAAATAAATAAATTCATATTTCGTAGATATAACCCCAATGAAAACATGCATACATTTAATTATGCATTGTTCAGTTGGGTGTATATCTAAAATCAGATTGCATAAACTGAAGATAAGTTCTTGTCTGCAGCCTTTACAAGCCCTCCCCTTCTAGCCTCGCCCAGACTTTCTGTGACTGTCCAATCACAGACTTCCCAATGCAGCTTAATAAGAGATTTTTGCAAGGCAGGTGCTCTGGGCAATTGCTGCTTCTCGAGGTTTAGCTCCACTGAGCTAACAAAATCAAGAAGTAACATGACCAGTTCCAGATTGACCGATTTAGGGGGTGTAACAAGGTTAGTTTATAATTGTGTCAAATTCTATTGAAATCTTCACTTTAAAAAAAAAAAAAAAAGTTAAAAAAGCAGACACACTCTTCACACAGCCATTCTGAAATTATCAAAGGGTTCTGTCACTCAACAGTAAACTGTAACCAAGCTTTAAAATTAAGGTCAGTAAGATAAGCTGAAAAAAATTCACAAGCTCATCTGTAGTTACAGCCCTGCAGCTTTAGTCTAAATTTGCATTACTCAGCGCAATCACAGATAAATCATATTACAATTCAGTAAATATATGACCTATTGTACGCTATCTAAAGACCCCCACCTGCAAAAAAAGAAATGAACATAGTCTTGTACAAAAATTAGGGTTAAAATTTGAAGCAGATATATCTCCTTCGTATCTAGAATATTAGTATCAAGAATACTCAATATAGATGCATTATACATAACATAGTTAAATAGTTCCCTAGAGACTTTATTCGGTTCCATATAACAAAATGTCAGCTAACCATTATTAATGCCCGCAGCATTTTTTTTTATTTTGCATTTAATATCAATATATTCAAATCACCCACATGTGATTTGAAAATGTCCTAGAGGCTTAATACAAACTGCAGCTGCTTTGCAGACCTGACTGCGATTGAACTCAAAGAATGATGGTCAGAATTTATAATACAGGTTTGTTAACATATTATTCGTTACTAAAATTGATAAACATCTTTAGTGCGTGCATTCTGGGGAAGATATACAATTGAGTTGCCAGATCACTCTTTGATTTAAACACCTACTTTAGCGCTGGATTAGTCCCCCAGCTGCTCTGACGTGTGTTTTTTATTTGATGTATCCTTAAATTATCTGCAGATCAGATCTCTAGCATATAGAACTTTTCAGGGTATATATACTAAACAGTGCTTTATCAAAGTGTTGTGTTCTAGAAGTGGTGCAAAAGTATAAAAGGGGTGGAATCACCAATGGAATGTGCCTGCTGGTTCTCGTGGTTTCCGTAGTGATTGCCCTACTTTTTACAACAGAACATTTTGACAAATCTTCCACATTGAGTCAATTCATGTTAAAATAAAAATATATATGGGAGTAGGGGGTTATCAAAACTGACACACATTTTTTTTGTATTCCTAATGCCTGGCGGGGCTGCAATCAGAACTCTAAAACTATTAGCCCCCCAGCACACAATCAGATACATATACAAAGACAACCAAAGACAAACACAGAAATGCATTAAATGCACACTTACAGTCCCTATACACACAAGCACAGAAAGATAGTTATATACTCACAGACACAATCACATGTGCCCAGATACAAACTTCCAGACACACACAAAGATACTCACTGCCAAACACAAACACAGTCACAGATAAACAACCACAGACACTGTTACACACACTGCCAGTCACACACAGATACACACTTACACACTACCAGACAAGCACACCACAGATACACACTGCCAGACATAAACACCACAGATTCACACTGCCAAAAACACAAACAAACAGATACACACAGACAGACAGACACACACACAGATACGCACTGCCAGACAAGCATACCACAGATACACACTGCCAAACAAGCATACCACAGATACACACTGCCAAACACAAACAGATACACACTGCCAGACATACACACCACAGATTCACACTGCCAAAAACACAAACAAACAGATACACACTGCCAGACAGACAGATACACACACACACGCAGATACACACTCTTATCCAGATATATTGATATACATAGATTGATTTTTGGCCTCTTTGCCATTCCAAAATGGGTAGAGAACCCGCAAGGCTTTCTTGATATTAAGACATGTTTTCATGTTCATATATTAATACTCTGCTCTGTCGCAGTCCAGCTACACAGTTCAGTTATGTGGGAGATATTTCTGTCTTCCCAACTAGGCCGCACTAGTGACTGTACCCCCTTCTCTGCTAATTGGATATAATATTATAAAAAGCCACTTCTGTACAAATACTAAATTTGACATTTTCCAACAAGAGAGTCCTATTGTATGGTCTTGCTCATAAAAAGGTTGTGGAACAAAATACATTTTTTAAATTTATTTTTTATAGTTGTGTGATATGTCATTGTACTGAATGTGTCTTAATGTGTTCCTGCACTGCAAATATAGGGAAGAGAATTAGAAAAATAAAAATAAAAGTGATTGGAAATGTATTCATTGTAATATTAATCTTCTCTCCTTCCTCTGAAAAATTAGATGGGACGGAAACTGATGGTGCAGAGGAAATTTTATACAACGTGTGTGTGTGTGTTTTGTTTTGTTGGGTTTTTATTTTCTCCTTGTAGACTAAAATTAAAATAAAAATTAAATAAAATAACTGATAATGTGCGTCATGTTTCTGTAGGGTGGAAATTTGAGAATGACCAGGAGGAGACACGAGTGAGATGAACGATCTCTTTACAGAACATCACTTGGAAGGAGAGGCGATAGTATAAGCGATAGTGAGATGGAACAAGGTCATTGGCATTTATAAAGCATTGCGCGGCGCCTTAAAAATGAATTGTCCTGCACACGTCTAGCTGAAGCAGATTCAGAACCAAGTGGTAAACAGATTTGCAGTGTGAAACAATGCAGGATTTTATTCAATAAATCGCGAATCTAATTGACAGGGAATTGCAAATTTAAGGCCAAAATAGTTGAACTTAAAAAATAGCTGTAGTTGCAGAATATTTTATAAATTTTACCTAAATTGTACAATTTCCTCAAGAGTTCTCATTTAGTGAAGAAACAAAGCCCCTTTGTCTGTTTGATCCCTGTGTCTTTTTATACTACTTGATATTCTGTGCGTGTTGGTATAAGGTTATGTTCTTATAGATAACAATGCACGAATAGGTATGCTTTTTTAAAGCCGACATTGGTTGCTTTGGCACTGTGCTAAAATAATATAGTCAAACTAAACACAATTTTTGGGTCCGCTTATGAATTCTGTACTGTCTGACCACACTAGGAAGTGCTGCCCAGCAGTATGTGTAATTAAAGTTCTTTCTTTTTGTGATAATCCCCATTCTTTACTTTGCCACTTGAGCTTTGTCGACTTCAATGAAGAGCTCGGCCAATTAGGGGTCACTCATTACAATAGTTGTTTTGGTTTTTTTTCGCACTCCACCTTATTGTAGCCTCTCATTCTGGTGTGATTATTCTGGAACCCAATACTGCAAGAGTTAAAGTGTAGGGTAGAGGCTGGCTATCTCTACGTTCGTTCGTAGCTTTTGTCTGCTCTACCCAGCAACAGCAAGAAAGGACTATTTTAGAATTAAAGGAAGCAAGTTTGTCATGCAGAATGATGCAAAATGTTCAATTTTTTTTTATAAAAATGTGCATGCAACAGAATATAGGTAATTAGTTACACCAACATTTTTATAATACACGGAGATTGACTGCTGGTTGGTGCATGGAGTGTCCCTTTAAATAATGACTCAAATTCCGTTGGGATTTCAGCCATGATGAGGTCATTGATTTTACGTAGGGAGAATATGAATTTCGCCTTTTGCAAGGCAGTACTGTCAAATCGTGTCCTACAGAACGAAAATTCATACGTTAAAAAAAATGGCAAAGTGTCAACTGTATTTCATTAAAGATTTAACAATCTACGAGTCATGTTCTTGTGCAGTTACAGATCTCTCATTTCCTCTGTTATGTATACAAATTCTGTATGGGTGGGGAAAAAAAAATCTATTTTTATCTGCAAAAATTAACACACTTATACAAAAATAATCGTGTGAAATAAAGCTGTGGGAAAAGCACATGGGTGATAATGAATAGATTTTTACTCTCTATAAGCTGCGCATGGTATTTTTAACTGCTAGACTATTGACAATCACAAAATTATATACACAGAAGGAAATGTACAAATTCAAAGGATTTGTCAGCTATGAACACTGATTTACTAAGGGGATTCTGAGTTTTTTCTGGTGTTTAACTGGGTTATTTAGAGATTATAAACAAAAAAAGGAACGTGCAAATTTAAAGAATTCTATTAAATTAGGAGTTTATTTTCTAAATAATAAATTGGAAATTTTCCATCTAGAGCCAAAACGTTTAATTTTTCAACTTATTTTGGATCACATTTAATTTGAGCACTCAGTAGTTAAAGGGACACTATATTCACCAGAACAACTACAGCTTAATGTAGATGTTCTGGTGAGTATAGTCAGTCTTTGCAGGCTTTTAAAATTAAATACTGGATTTTCAGAGAAAAGGCAGTGTTTACATTACAGAGTAGGAACACCTCTAGTGGCTACCGCCTACTCTGCTTACTCCTCCTGAGATGCCGAACTTTCCCCCGTTTGGCTCCGCCCCCAATCCACCTCATTGGCTGAGATAATCAGAATTGAGAATCTCAGCCAATCTAATGCTTTCCTACGGGAAAGCATTGTGATTGGCAGAGATCATCAATTCTGATTATGCCAACCAAGGATGCAGAACGAGGGCGGGGCTAGACGCGAGTAGCCCTGCGCAGTGCTGGAGAAAGGTGAGTAAATCACCTTTCTAACCCAAGGTAAAGGGTTTGGACCGCATAAACAGTGGTTTTAGAACTATAGTGTCAGGAATACACGTTTGTGTTCCTGACACTATAGTGCCCCTTTAATGTCTACAAATCACGGTTTCATAAATAATACCCTGCAGGTATATATAAGTGGGATAAATTAAAGATATTTCGATGTTTACAAATGTAATTTAAAAAGTTTGATGCCTGGGGACAGTCATGTTTTCTGATTTCTGCACTTTAATTAACACAGCACAGGTAACGTGCTCTGACAATTTTTTTTTAAATATATTATTCGTAAGAGAGCTGCCTTTCTGTTTTATATTATTAGAAACAGATCTAATAGCAAGGCTTCTTAAACCCTTTGAAGCAATATTGAACATTGCCGCTGGACCAGTGGGGATGGGGTTTGGATCCTGGTACAGACAAGGAAGTCATTTTAGATAAAGGCTATTGGCAGGATCACACAGCGTACCTCCCAACATTCCAAATGGACAAAAAGGGACACTTTCATCTTAGGGGTATGAGTGAGGATGAAGCCAGGGGCTGTTCTGAGAACTTTAATGCAACTAAAATATATTTTATAACAAGAACAATGTATCTCATTTACACAGACTGATTTCTAAACACATTTATTGTAGTTTAAAGACATATTATTGGGAGTATTAAAGCTTTTGGTGATGGGCGAAACTGATCAGCGACTGACAGAATGTTTATGTTACTGGCAGAACAATATATACTGGGATAACAAAGCTGTGGTCCCGAGACCTTTGCCAATTTCACAGGTTGTCTGTTGTTATGTATGTTCAGGGTCTTGGGTGGGTGGGTGCTGCTGGGTTATAATCCTACCTTTAGTAATTCTTGCATTGTACAAAACACGTCAAGGGGGGTAAATAATGGCTGCTGTTCTAACTGAGCTGAACCCGTTGCTTTCCACTTGCCTGTATGTTATTTATAAGAAATTAAAATAAAGACTGAACGATTTTATGGATTTGGACCACACGTATCTCTGTGTTACATAATTACCTAACACCGCAGGAAGCCCCCAAGGATGGATGTCCTATTGAGTGGGTTAAAGAGGACCTGTCACTTCACTGGAAATCACACCATTCAATATCTCCTCTAACATGGGAATAAAGGGACACTGCACTGCTCAAACAAAAATCGCAATTTACTAGAAATACCCCAATCACATTTTTTAAATTTAATTACCGTATTTATCGGCGTATAACACGCACTTTTTCCCCCTGAAAATAGGGGGAAAATCGTGGGTGCGTGTTATACGCCGATATCCCATAATTACTTACCTGTCCTGAAGCGTGGGCCGGCTTCACAGCTTGCACCGCGGTACAGGAACTTTAATTTCATGTTCCGGTTTCCGGCGGGACTGAAAGGAAGTGTGCACAATAGTGTGCACACTTCCTTTCAGTCCCGCCGGAAACCGGAACATGAAATTAAAGTTCCTGTACCGCGGTGCAAGCTGTGAAGCCGGCCCACGCTTCAGGACAGGTAAGTAATTATGGGAGGGGAAGTACACTATGGGAGGGGAGGGGGAAGTACACTATGGGAGGGGAGGGGGGGGGGAAGTACACTATGGGGGGGGGAGTACACTATGGGAGGGGGGAGAAGTACACTATGGGGGGGGAAGTACACTATGGGAGGGGAGGGGGGGGAAGTACACGAGGGGAGGGGGGAAGTACACTATGGGAGGGGAGGGGGGGAGAATGGGAGGGGAGGGGGAGAATAATATGTGAGGGGAGGGGCGAAATACTACGGGAGGGGAGGGGGGGAGAATACTATGGGAGGGGAGGGGGGAGAATACTATGGGAGGGGAGGGGAGGGGAGAATACTATGGGAGGGGAGGGGAGGGGAGAATACTATGGGAGGGGAGGGGAGGGGAGAATACTATGGGAGGGGAGGGGAGAATACTATGGGAGGGGAGGGGAGGGGAGAATACTATGGGAGGGGAGGGGAGAATACTATGGGAGGGGAGGGGAGGGGAGAATACTATGGGATGAGGGGGGGAGAATACTATGGGATGAGGGGGGAATACTATGGGATGAGGGGGGGGAATACTATGGGAGGGGGGAAATTTCCTGGAATTTCTTTCTAAAAATGAGGTGCGTGTTATACGCCGGTGCGTGTTATACGCCGATAAATACGGTATGCATTTTGTTATTGGGGATATATCTAAAAACACCTTGCAAAAGCAGTAGTTCTCTGGTCTGCTGGCTTTACAATCCCTCCCCTTCTAACCTCGCCCAGATTTTATGTGGTTGTCAAATCACAGACTTTCCAATGCAGCTCAATGAGAAGTCTTTGCAATGCAGGTTCTCAGCCTCTGAGCAATTGCTGCCACTTGAGTTTAGCTCCACTGAGCTAACCAAACCAGGAAGTAAAAGGACCGATTTGATTGACAGCAAGGAGGGTTTAACAAGGTTTATTTATAAAAGTCAATTTCTATTCTATTCACAGTCTTCACACCCAAAGCATTTCAGCATACTAAAGTACTTTAGAGGTCCGGAATGTCTCTTTAAATTTGTTTTCCCTAACAGTGTATAAAAGATTTAGTAATTGACATCTCAATCCAGTTAAGTCCTGGCACAGCCAGGGCACATATGCATTGGAGGGGGAGATACAGACACGCTGTCTCTGGTTTTCATCCTCCACATACGATGTTCAACGACAGAAAAGTACAGAGCTTATAGCAGTGATTGACGGGGAGCCAATGTGAAGGCTCTCAGTTCCAAGATGGCAGTAAATACAATGGTGTGGATTTCTGCATAATATATTTTATTCCGGCTTCATAAACACATTTGCTAAATAAAAGGGATCATTGAACAAAACCGTAAAAACCCTTGTAACTCGTGGTTCCTTTTTAAGTACATATAAACATATAATAAAGTGACCTGCTGAAGGGTGTCCCTATCATCTCCCCATCATCTCCCCTTGACTCCTGTCCTCTGCTAACGTCACCTGTGAATATTCCTGCAACAATGTACTTTTGAAGACTGTGCAAAAGGATGTGGGGTCATATCTTCAAACACGTGCATATTTTTTTAATATTGTAAACCGCCGCCCTTCATACAAGACCGTACCGTTAATATCGTATGATTGATGATGGGGAAGCTAGCGTCCTCTGCAGAAATCCAGCAATATTTAAAGGGACACGAACATTAATATATATATATATATATATATATATACAGGGCTCGAGTCCTGCAGGAATGCGTGGGAACGGCGTTCCTGCACTTTTTTTCACAGGAGGAACGCCGCCCCCAAATGCCCTGTGTTCCCCCTGTCATGGGGGGCCACCTGATTGCCTGCCCCCCCTCCCCCCCCCCCCCCCCCACACCCCTGGCGGGCTGCTCTCTCCCTGTCACACGCGGCGAGGGAGCTGTGTCCTCTTTGCTCCCTCTCGCCGCGCGCCGTTTTCGGATGCAGGAAGCCGGAATATGACGTCATATTCCGGCTCCCTGCATCAGCAGACAACCCACGCGGCGAAAGGGAGCAGAGAGGACACAGCTCCCTCGCCGCGTGTGAAAGGGAGAGAGCAGCCCGCCTCGCAGCAGCCCCACTGGACCCCAGGGACCCATCCATGCCAGCTTTCCTAAAAGGTAGGGAGGCTGGGTGGGTGGGCAATGTTAATTTGAATAATTTGTATATATGTATGTCTGTGTGTATGTCTGTTAGTGTATGTGTATGTATGTCTGTTAGTGTATGTGTGTATGTCTGTTAGTGTATGTCTGTTAGTCTATGTATGTGTGTGTATGTCTGTTAGTGTATGTGTGTATGTCTGTTAGTGTATGTCTGTTAGTCTTTGTATGTGTGTGTATGTCTGTTAGTGTATGTGTATGTTTGTGTGTGTGTATGTCTGCTAGTGTATGTGTGTGTATGTCTGTTAGTGTATGTGTGTATGTCTGTTAGTGTATGTGTATGTATGTGTGTGTATGTCTGTTAGTCCATGTATGTGTGTGTATGTCTGTTAGTGTATGTGTGTGTGTGTATGTCTGTTAGTGTATGTGTGTGTGTGTATGTCTGTTAGTGTGTGTGTGTTAGTTCATGTCTGTTGGTGTATGTGTGTGTTTGTGTCAGTGTGTGTATGAGTGTATTTACGTCTGTTAGCGTATGTACGTGTGTGTGTGTATGAGTTTCTGTTAGTGTATGCATGTTTGCGTGTATGTGCTTCTGTTAGTGTATGCACGTGTGTGTGCGTATGAGTGTATGTGCTTCTGTTAGTGTATGCACATGTGTGCGTGTATGTGCTTCTGTTAGTGTATGTTTGTAAGTGTCAAATCAGTGAGAGTCTGTTTGTCATTTAGTGTGTGTGTGACTATTAGTGTGTGTCTGTCAGTGTGTGTGTGTGTCTCTCTGTCATTGAATGAGTGTGTGTCAGTGAATGTGTGTGTGTGTCAAATCAGTGACGTCTGTGTGTTTGTCACTGAGTGGGGATATTACTGTCAGTGTGTATCTGCCAGTGTGGGTGTCTGTCAGAGAGTGTGCTTAGAGGGACACTATAGGCACCCAGACAACTTCAGCTCATTGAAGTGGTCTGGGTGCAGTGTCCCAGTCCCCTTAAACCTGCAAGTGTAATTATTGCGGTTTCTCAGAAACTGCAATAATTACCTTGAGGGGTAACTCCACCTCTAGTGGCTGTCTATCAGACAGCCACTAGAGGGACTTTCGGGTGGTTAGGTGACCAAAAGTCGCTAACTGATGCTGGACGTCCTCACCCTGTGCATGAGGACATCCAGCATCTGTTAAATACCCATAGGATTTTAACCCCATCAGTGTCGAGTGGGTGGAGTCTAAAGAGGAAGGGGTGGGTTCTTAATCAGGAAGCGGTGCGCCCTTGACAGGAAGGGGTGGTAAATTTAGATTAGGGGGTGCTCAGGTATAGTCATGCCTAGGGCAGCACAAAATTAAAATACACCACTGTGTGAGTGTCTGAGTATGTGTGTGCGTCTGTGAGTGTCTGAGTGCATGTGTGTGTCTGTGAGTGTATGTGTGTGAATGCGTTTATATATGCATACGAGTGGGGTTTTTTTTTGGTGGGGGGGAGTTCCCACACTTTTTTCCCCAGGACTTGACCCCTGTATAAATATATATATATAAATCCCTATGAAAGTAATGGTCTGGTGGCTGCCGGGTTCAGCGGTAGGTAGTTGTACTTACCTGAAGCTGTCTAATATAGCAAATTTTACACTTATGCTACTCTCTGACTGGCTGATGATAGCCCTACCAATCACAACTCTTAATGAAACAGCCAATGAAAGGAAGCTATTTATTGACCGATGAAAACTCTCACCAAGAGCGGGTCAGAGAAAGGCAGCCAATAGCAGGCTTCCGTGCTAACCTGGACAACATGGCGGAGGAGCCTGCCACTATATATTGGCTACATTCATTTTTTTTTTAAACAATGAAGAAGGCCCTTATGTTTCTGCATTACTGCTTACGTGATTTTTGTCTTGTAAGCATTGTGCCTAACGGAAAAAATAAATAAATAAATCAGCAATTCACTTAAAAAATGTCGCGTTTACAAATAGTTGCCGTTATTATGGCGATGCTGAGATTTCGCCAGATTAAAACGACAGTGGCAGCATTAAAGTGACAATCCTGCCACCTTCTTTCCATCATGGGCTACCCCCTGCACCTGCTGCTTTAACGATGCAGGCCAGAGCAGTGGAGTGGCATGGGTTTATGGTATACAGTGACTCCTATCACTCTCAGCCAGACTCTGCATAGGATGAAAGGAATTGATGCATGAACTGCTAATAGCTGCACTAACGCTGTCCTTTGACATCTGTCTGGGACAGGGGACCCTATTCCACCATAATATATGCAAGGATCACATATTGCTATGGTCCTCAGAGTGTCTCTTTAAAGGAAATCGAGTGGGGCTACAGGAGCAGTTATATGAGGTGCAGGAGATATAGGGAGGGGAGATAGAAGGGGAATTATAGGGGAAGTATTATTGGAGTAGCTATAATAATAGTAGCTATAAACCCAGGGAGAGATTATTGGGAATTTTAGAGGAGAGGTAATCGCACCTAGGCTAGTATCAGCTAGGTAATACAACACTTTCAGCTAAGGGAGGCTGAAAAAGAAGAGTTAGTGGGGGTAGGGTTGCCATTTGCTGCCCCTCCAAGTACAGGCAGAGCACATGGCAGGGCAGCACGTGTGGGGGAGGATATCGCTGCGTTCTGTACCTGTCCCATGTACCATTAGACAATCTGGCAGGGCAGCATGTGTGGGAGCTTGGCACGACTGCTGCCCGCGCCGTACCTGCTAGGAAATCAGAAGGTTCTGTTCATTCCCGTGGAAAATGATTTAATTTTCTCTAATAAACTGGCTGCCTCAGCATTTGTCAGGCTGGGAGATGTAGTGATTTGCATAATTGTGCATTTTAAATGGGCAGAATTGCCCCTTGACCAGGCAGCTGTAGTGAGAACTGGCACAGATTTCAGGGGTCGGAGAAGTAGAAGATGCCCTTGTGTCTCTCCGTAACCAGAGATCCTTACATAACGATCTTACTGTATTCTCACAATCGCTTACTTTATCTTCCACATTCTGTCACATTCCAGATTCCTGGCTTTCTCTAACATTTCTACCTCTCCAGTTTAATCTACGTCCAATTGCCATCATCCACAGACTGTCTCTTTAAAGTTCTACTTGCCTTTTCTTCCACCCAGTCTATTCTCTTGCTGTCTCCATCTGTCTCTTCTAAGTGATCTTTCTTTTACCAGCTGTCACATTTTAACGATGTATCCCCTATGTGTTCTTGCCAATTTATTCTTAAAGGGACACTACAGTCACCAAAAAAAAAACTACAAATTAATGTTCTGGCGTCTATAGCCTGTCCCTGGAGGCAGAGTACTGTAAACACTGACATTTTTTTTTTATAGAAAATGCAGTGTTTACGTTACTGCTTAGTGACACCTCTAGTGGCAGTCACTCAGATGGCTTCCTAATCCTGTGCTGCACAGTGTGCAACACCTACGTTCAGCATCTCCACACTCTGCATCGAGACACTGAATATTCTCCATAGCGATGCACTGATTCAATGCATGTTGTCTATGAGCACATGTTGATTGGCGTGGCGATTTGCCGCGCATGTGAAATAGAATTCCAATGCTATCCTATGGAAAAAGCATTGGATTGGCTGAAATCATCAAGATTAATGATTTCAGCCGAGGAGGAGGGTCCAGCCACAAGACCCGTGCAGCAATAGAGAAAAGGTGAGTAAAATCTCCTTTCCTAACCAATCTAAGGGGGGCCGGGGACCTCAAAAGTTAAACACTATAGTGTCATGAATACATGTTTGTGTTCCTTTAAGATGTTCCGTTCAGTAATGAAAATCTCTACCCTCTGTGGCACGCTCTCCTCGACTGTTAATCTGCTCGTGTTGTCCTGCATGTTGTAACAACTCTCGACCATTATCACCAAAGCTCCAGGTTTTTTTTTTTCATAACATTCTGTTCTAGAAGCCATTGAGACTGAAAACTATCAATAGCTGAGTCTCTTTTCATTATTATTATGTTATTATTTATTTATAGCGCCAACAAATTCCGCAGCGCTTTACAATGGGTGGACGAACAGACATGTAGTTGTAACCGGACAAGTTGGACACACAGGAACAGAGGGGTTGAGGGCCCTGCTTAATGAGCTTACATGCTAGAGGGAGTGGGGTAAAATGACACAAAAGGTAAGGGAAGTATTAGACTAATGACAGTTGCAAGAGAGCAATCAGTCTGGACCTATTAACAGTTTAATTGATATGCTTTTATGAAGAAGTGGGTTTATAACACAGGGCTGAAACATTAACTTAAAGAGAGAGAGAGGGCTTCTGTGTGAGGAGAAAGGGGACACAGCTGGATGAGATCACAGCCCTTGGGACTTGTTACCAAGTGACTACTTTAACTCACGTGGGTCCCAGTGTGAATCCAAGAATTGTTTTTGCTCAGTGGATGAATCAAGATGAATATACAGAGATATTGTGGTGTTATGACATTCATCAGTTGCATGTTTACATAGACACTGCTCGACATATAGATTTAAGGATGGCTTAATTTTATTCATAAATTGAAAATGTTTGGAGTTTACATTATTTTGCCTTTAGTCCATTGTCCCCTAGGTTAATTTCAAATTGCTTAACCCCTTAAGGACCAAACTTATGGAATAAAAGTGAATTATGACGTGTCACACACGTCATGTGTCCTTAAGGGGTTAAGAATGGTTTAATAAGCTGTGGCACTTCTCATTACTAAACCACCCTCAAATCATCCACGGTGATAATGCGAAATAAATGCTTACTCGTTAAAAATGACACTTTTGTCATTGAATGGCTGAGTGCCAATGTCGTCAAGGTTGTGTTAGTTACATCTTATTAATGTGCCCAAGATGGGGGCAGTCCATTGGTGCCAGGAATAGACCAAATTTATATTAAATAGTTCTTGAAGGAACGCTATAGTGTTGGGAATACAAAGCTGTATTGCTAACACTACATTGTCCCTTTGTCACCTCCCCAGGCAATTAAAGAGTTAAAAAAACATTTAAACACTTGCCTTATTTCAGTGTCAAGGTCCCTCTGAGTTGGGTCCATCTCTGCCACCTCCAACATCATTGCAGAGGGGAAGCCTAATGAGCCGCATGCACAGTGAGTGCCGCACACATATTGAATCATTGCTTTCTGATGAGGTATTGGAAGATGCATTTGCAGAATATATATATAAAAAAAAAAAGTATAGAGAACTCCAATGGTGAAGTAAGTATTGTTATAAATCAAGAAATAAAGAAATGTACTCACATTTACTAGATCAGGGCTTGCTCTAGTATGAATGGGTCTGGGTGGTATTATCCCAACCTAAGGATACTGTAGATACCAGAAAGCAAGATGATGAATGTCAGGATCCAAACCCTAATTCCAGAACTTTATTGCCTTTCACTGAAATTTGTTCCTGCAGTAACTATGTTTTTGACACTAGTGGCCTCCCTAACCACTAGCTCTGAACTTTCCGTGACTCATCCTCACCTTCCTGAACTAATTACAGATCCTACAAAAGGCTACACCCTGCTCAATACAGGGCCTTTAGGTTGAAGTTGATGGTCAACCTAAAAAGACTTCTGTCCCTGGTTACTGTGAACTTACCATCCTGTTGAATACTAACCTTTGCTACCAAGATTCTTTATATCAACGTGAACTACTATGCAAACCAACCTGTATTATTACCAATCTGCTTCATATCAACCTGAACTACGCTATCAACCTGCTTTATAATACCAATCTGCTTCATATAGACCTGCTTTGATACCAACCTGAACTACGATACTAACTCATGTTGCAAAGAGTAATTTACCTGCTTTATCAGTGCTCCTTCCAACAAGGAATTTGCAAGTCTGATACATTTCCGTTCTGTTCTGATTTGCTTGTCTATCTATATAACCTATACGTTCAACTATAGGTGTTTGCTACTATCTAATAATATCTTGGTAACAAACTGTCTGGGGCATATTGCCTAAACCTATATTTCTACTCTTTCTCCTTCTACCAACTTACCTATAATTCCGCTTATAGGTTCTCCTTCAACCTTACCTATAATTCCGCTTATAGGTTCTCCTTCAGCCTTACCTATAATTCTGCTTATAGGTTCTCCTTCAGCCTTACCTATAATTCCGCTTATAGGTTCTCTTTCAGCCTTACCTATAATTCCGCTTATAGGTTCTCCTTCAGCCTTACCTATAATTCCGCGTATAGGTTCTCCTTCAGCCTTACCTATAATTCCGCTTATAGGTTCTCCTTCAGCCTTACCTATAATTCCGCTTATAGGTTCTCCTTCAGCCTTACCTATAATTCCGCTTATAGGTTCTCCTTAAGCCTTACCTATAATTCCGCTTATAGGTTCTCCTTCAGCCTTACCTATAATTCCGCTTATAGGTTCTCCTTCAGCCTTACCTATAATTCCGCTTATAGGTTCTCCTTTAGCCTTACCTATAATTCCACTTATAGGTTCTTCTTCAGCCTTACCTATAATTCCGTTTATAGGTTTTCCTGCTACCATTTGCCTGACTCTCCTTTTTTCTTTTCTCCCTTCTTTACTTACCTCCTTCTTTGGCTTGCCAAGTATCTTACACTTTATTAACATCAGACCTCCCAAATAACAATGCAACATACCATTGGAAATCTTGTCAGCAAAGTAACCTCTAACTCTTCCAAACTCCACTCCACATCAAAACTACAAACACAACTTTAACAACAATCTGATCTCATCACACAACTTCAAATGAAGGCAGAGGACTTTGAGAATAGGAGCAGAAGAAATAATCTCCACTTTATAGGGCTCCCGGAGGCACTTTATCTATCCTATGATTCCAAAAAGCCGCTACTAATTGAGAGAGCACATCACTTGGGTCCTGAATGAACCTCGACTCCAGCAAGATCCAGACCCAGACCGGTAATCATCCGCATTCTGAACTTCTGTGACATGGAAATAATACTTCAGGCTTATAGAAAGGCAAATAAAATTCACTATCAAGAGCATAAAATTCTCATAGTCCATCAGTAAACAACAAAAGTGGCAGCCAAAGGGTGCAACTTCTCTCCAATAAGCAATTCCTTAGTGGGGAAGAAGATTAAGTTTCAACTCCAATTCCCAGTGAAACTCACATTTACTTATAGCAATTAGTCCCACCAGCTTGACTGTCCAGTGGCAGCACAGGAACTGATTAATACTATTGACTTTATCTGAGTTGCCCGATGTTTGGATCCTGAATTGGAACATGGGCAAGATCGACCATTCAAAGATACCCCTCCTAGCGGGTTCCCAGCCACAGTTATCAATATATATTTTTTATTAATGTTAATTGTTCTTATGCTCTCTATTAAGGTTCGGTTCATCACTAGGCACGGCGCTCACCTAGCTTAGCATTCTCTATTGCCCACCCATAGGGCACATATTTTAAAATTTCACCTGACAATTTACTATATTGACTCAGATTAATGGTTCACAATCTAACATCAACATCAAAGCCAGTCCCATACAATGGGCTTAACACCACAAATAAATGCAAGCTTGTACTCTCCCAACTTCGTAAGCACAATCCCCAAGTTGTATACCTTCAGGAAACCCATTGAAAGAAAACCTCCACCTTCACCTCGGCGAGATGGATAGACACATGTACAAAAACTCGAGTAGTAGCAATATTACTTATAAAATGTATCTTTCCAACTATCCACAAACAAATCCTAGACCCAGAAGGGAGGGTCCTTCTCTTCGATGTGATAAGGATTAGTTAGAAACCCTGTTAAATAAAAGTACCCTCACAAAAAAAAAATCTTCCTCACTTGGCAACCCTATATTAATTCTCTAGACAGAGTAACTTAATCCAAAATCAAATCAATATTTGAATTTACAGGCCCGTACTTAACCAGAGTTACTTACTTTGTAATGTTTTGTTTGTTTATTTACATTTTTCTTCACGTGTTTTCCAACGTAAAATATCAGGTAAGATGTGAAATCCATAACCTCAAACATGTTATTTGTAACATACTTTTTGCACTTATTTTATTTGATATGCTTCAACGAACCATGACAATTAAAAAAATGTAAACTAAATAGAAACTTCAAGTCAGCATCACAAGAAACAAAAAACTTTTTCAAGATTGCCACGAACAAAACTCAGTGGGACAGGACAACGCAATGGAGAGTTGACCATTCCAATCACCTTGAAACCACAATTGATCTAATAGAAGATCTTATAATGTAACCGAAGCATATATCTCAGGGGAAAATAACAGTTCCTATACGTTGCCCAGATCAATAATTTATAGCAGCAACTATTTAATAATAAAGTGCAATAAAAGTGAGCTGGTAAGAGTGGATACATTTCATTTGTATCAATTCATCAGTTGTATCAACCCGCCGGTGTAATAATCCAGGTCGATAATGTTTTCCTCTGCATGGTCTTCAGATTCACTAAGAAAAGTGCAAAGTTCTAGATTCCTTTCTCCGCATATAGTACGATAAGGTGACTGAATCTATCGTTAGAAGATCTATGGTGACAAAGGGGATTGCAACTTCCCATCATATAAAGCCTCGGGCACAATTTGGTGAATGCTCTCAGGAGTCAGCGAATCAAAGAAACAGCTGATCATCTTGTTGGCCTGGATAAAGAGAATGGGGCAGGAACGAGATAAAACATTAAAGATAATAATTGAAAAAATTGGAGATAGAAACAAAAAGACTTAATGAAAGATGAAGAGAAAACCTAGAACGAGAAATAATGAGAGATAAATATTGAAAGCAAGAATTAACAAAAAGGAGTAAAGATGGAGAAAAAAGAGAGGTAAACGAGTCAGAAAAATTAGAAAGAGAGAGACAGAAAGAAAATAAGGAAATAAAGAAGGGAGAGATAAAAAGAGAGAAGTATAAATAGTAAGACGGAACTCAAGGAAGGGAGAGAAAGACTGCAAGAACATGAATGAAAGAATATAAGAATAAAGTAATAATGAAGGACAAATTAACCGCTAACAAGATAGCACGAACGAATTATAAAACAACAAAAAACACTAAAGTAATAAAAAATAAAGTAACCAATCCATGCCATGACCCAAATGCTGATTCACAGTAACATTCCATTTACACCGCAACACTACCTATTCTCAATACCTCCACCAGGTATACGAAGAGAAAAAGCCACCCTTTTCAGTTATTTAGTTATGGCAGCCGCACAACTCATACCCAAGTATTGGAAACAAAGGCAAATCCCATCTACAAGAGAGTGGATAGGTAGGGTAGACGAAATAAGGCAAATGGAAGAACTGACGTACGCAAAAACGAAAAATTACCAGACCTTCTCTAAGATTTGGAAGCCTTGGTTATACTTCCTGGCACCTAAGTCCATTGCCTAATCGAAAATCTAGTACACCCCCTGCTCCCCTCCCCCCCCCCTGCTAAGTACAAGTCACTCAAGCTCGTTGTAAGTACACAGCACCCCCCCCCCCCCATTTATCTATGCATAGACTAGTGTGAAATATGCTCTACCAAAAACCACTTGAAGCAACAACTCTGCCTATTTGAAATACAATTTGAAATGTTTTGCCTGTTGAACTGGATTACACACACTGCCAATGTTAATTATTGTAATAATTAGCAATTTGTAATATCAACACTATGTTAATTATCACTTGATATATCAGGTATATTATTCTTTAGTATTGTTTAACTGTTCTGTTAACAAAACGAAAAACTATGTAAACTATGTATTTGTGTATTGCTACACTTTATTATGTTATTCTTACTGAATACAAAATAAAAAAACTTAAATAAAAAAAATTAAAAAAAGTAACCAAAGAAGGGATAAATAAGAGACAGAATAATAAAAAAACTATATATACAAGTTTATTCTCTAAACTTTGAATTGTTGCTAACTGAAATCGAAATAGGTATAATAATAGCCACGCTGGGGCTAAAGCCGTGTTTCCTTGCAGATCAGCTATTTTTCCTAAAATTGAGCTATATGGATTTTAATTTGCTATAAGTGAGGATTTAGTGAATACATCTATAGAAGAGTGAAAGAAGCAGACAGAGAGTGGCAGAAAACATTCCCTAAATAGAATCCACAGAACATTCCCCTGGTAACTTCTCAAAATGGCATTTATTTGCAGAGAATTCAATCAGTGTCATTAATGTAATTGTGCACCGCTCTATGAGTGTCTGGTTTGTGTAAGGCATGTTTATGTCATCACTACGGGCAGTGTGAACATGTGTTACGTACCTGAGATTCGGTCTGCGGACACATCACGCCCGGCGTGAAGCTCTGATTGGTTGCATTCTGCCAGTTAACACTATGAAGGGTAGAGAGGAGGTATTTAATTGGTTAATGATTCAATCTTACTGGAAGATCTGACAATTCATAATAAAAAAAATTCACTTATAACGTTCTATAACAGTTTCAGAAATACACAGCTGCCTGCAATAGAACTACAATGCTCTGTGAGTCTTAAAGGGACACTGTAGGCCCCCAGTGCACTGCCCCTGTCATTTTAGCCCTGCAGCTGCAAACATTACCGTTTCAAAGAAATGGCAATGTTTATATTGCAGGGCTAAGACTGCCTCTAGTGGCTGCCTACCAGACAGCCACTAGAGCTACTTCCTCCAGTTTCACAGAGTTTGACTCCGTGAAATGACGCTGGACATCCTCACGCTTTGCATGAGGACATGCAACGTCTTCAAATCCCCCATAGCAAAGCGCCAAGTCAATGCTTTCCTACCGGGAAGGCATAATGCGCGAGAGCCGTGCATGCACATTAGGTTCCCCTATTGGCTGACATCGGTGGAGGAGGAGCCAAACTCAGCACTGGATCAGGTAAGTGTAAAAAGGATTTTTAACCCATTATTTGCCAGTTTTCCTCAATTCCTTTTTAGAAGGTTTATTTATTGAACAGTGAATTGCCGTGAACTGAAGTAAAATCAGTATTATGATGATTAAGGCGCCAACAAACTGTGCAGCACTGTACGACAGGTGGACTAATAAACAAGTAATTGCAACAAGACAAGTAGTGTTGAGGGCCCTGCTCAAGCAAGCTTACATTCTAAGGGGAGTGGGGTAAAATGACACCAGGTGTAAGATGTGTTTCATATAATAGTTTGGCTCGAATGAGGTAATCACTAACTTAACTTCAGTCACAACGTGGCTATTAAAAGCCTACATTTTGCAATTGGTTTTTACTCCCTACAATTCACTGTTTAGGTGCATGTCAGCGTTTGTCCTGTTCTTCTTCTTTCCATGAGTCATTTTATACGGTGATTAAAAATAAACCTTTTTCTACGCCTCCTTGATACAATTGATGTGACCAGCTGAATATGGTGATTTAAATCAAGGTACCCAAATATGTGCAGGAAATGAAAGAAATCCCTTAGCTGTTCCTTTTTTTCAGACGCTGTTTTTAAACTGTGCCTGGCCTACTTTCCCTGTGCAGCTGGCTATAACTCATAGTTTTCAGCCTGCCAGTTCTGTAACATCAGAGATAAGAGCCAGGGAGGGCGACTTCTCATGAGCTCCCCAATCTTACCCTCTCCTTGTGACAGAGAGGAAGAAATCAACACAGCTCCCTGCTGGGACTGACACAGCCTCCTGTCATACAGGCTGCTCCCTGCTGGCATTCAGCAGGGAAAGTGCATGTCTGTCTTCCTGTCTATGTCTGTCTGTCTTCCTGTGTATGTAGGTCTGTCTTCCTGTGTATGTAGGTCTGTCTTCCTGTGTCTGTAGGTCTGTCTTCCTGTGTCTGTAGGTCTGTCTTCCTGTGCATGTATGTCTGTCTTCCTGTGCATGTATGTCTGTCTTCCTGTGCATGTATGTCTGTCTTCCTGTGCATGTATGTCTGTCTTCCTGTGCATGTATGTCTGTCTTCCTGTGCATGTATGTCTGTCTTCCTGTGCATGTATGTCTGTCTTCCTGTGCATGTATGTCTGTCTTCCTGTGCATGTATGTCTGTCTTCCTGTGCATGTATGTCTGTCTTCCTGTGCATGTATGTCTGTCTTTTTGTGTATGTATGTCTGTCTTTCTGTGTATGTATGTCTGTCTTCCTGTGCATGTATGTCTGTCTTCCTGTATATGTATGTCTGTCTTCCTGTATATGTATGTCTGTCTTTCTGTGTATGTATGTCTGTCTTCCTCTGCATGTATGTCTGTCTTTCTGTATATGTATGTCCATCTTTCTGTGTTTGTATGTCTGTCTTCCTGTGCATGTATGTCTGTCTTTCTGTATATGTAGGTCTGTCTTCCTGTGTATGTCTGTCTGTCTTCCTGTGCATGTATGTCTGTCTTCCTGTGCATGTATGTCTGTCTTCCTGTGCATGTATGTCTGTCTTCCTGTGTATGTATGTCTGTCTTCCTGTGTATGTATGTCTGTCTTCCTGTGCATGTATGTCTGTCTTCCTGTGCATGTATGTCTGTCTTCCTGTGCATGTATGTCTGTCTTCCTGTGCATGTATGTCTGTCTTCCTGTGCATGTATGTCTGTCTTCCTGTGTATGTATGTCTGTCTTCCTGTGTATGTATGTCTGTCTTCCTGTGCATGTATGTCTGTCTTCCTGTGCATGTATGTCTGTCTTCCTGTGCATGTATGTCTGTCTTCCTGTGCATGCATGTCTGTCTTTCTGGGTATGTATGTCTGTCTTCCTGTGCATGTATGTCTGTCTTCCTGTATATGTATGTCTGTCTTCCTGTATATGTATGTCTGTCTTTCTGTGTATGTATGTCTGTCTTCCTCTGCATGTATGTCTGTCTTTCTGTATATGTATGTCTATCTTTCTGTGTTTGTATGTCTGTCTTCCTGTGCATGTATGTCTGTCTTTCTGTATATGTAGGTCTGTCTTCCTGTGTATGTAGGTCTGTCTTTCTGTGTATGTATGTCTGTCTTTCTGTGTATGTATGTCTGTCTTTCTGTGAATGTGTGTATGTTGTCTTTCTGATTATGTATGTTTTGTATGTCTGTCTTTCTGCATATATACGTCTTTGTTTGTCTGTCTTTCTGCCTGTATGTTTTTCTCTTTCTGTCTATACATGTCGATCTATAGACAAGTTGTGGAACTGCACTCAGCCCTTCGCCTTGGAATCCTAGGGTGCTCTTGGATCAGTCCCAGTACCAAAGAGACCAGATATAGCATATATTAGTAGAAAAGTAATCCAGGCACCCCAAAATGTCCCAAAGAGCAGGCAATTTTATTGGACCCAAGAACCAAAATGCAACGTTTCGACCCCTTAGAGTCAGCTTATACTGAAATTCTTTTCTATGAAATCTGCAATGTGTAATAATGAGACTAATCTCTTGGCACTATTAGAGTTAACCGTCTACCTGTGCCCTTGATGACGGACGAATGTGCACAGCTGGTATATGGAGGCACCGTTCTGTTACATCTTTTAAGTCATGGAAACCCTGACACGCCATCTAATCTCCGGGAAAACAAAAGCTTTTTATAAACGGATTTTCATGAAGTATAATCCAGCAGAGGAAACTGAACTGTCCCTGCCCTGCTTCAATCCGCCAAATCCTCTCTCTTTCTCTCTCTGACCCTGCAATGCCATTCTCGGTTTAACCCCTGGGGTACACGGAGACACAAACATTGAGTGAGTGGAATACCGTCCTACAATGTTACAGGTACACTGGTACAGAAACCCGGTTGGAAAATCTGTGGACAAGCAATAACTTCTGCTGGGAATAAGAGGGGCCAGGGTCCTTAGAGTCTGATCCCTTTACGTCATGGTGCATCTGGTATATCATGATTCCCTAAATGGTTCATTAAAGCACACTCCCCGTAGTGACACCTTATGGACAAAATCTTTGATCCAAGCATTAAACTATATTATCAAGAGATTAGCTGGTGATTTTGATGTAAAGATTGCATTTTTATAGGATCATATGAAATGTGTTTGTGGGTGACACATCCAGTAAAAGACGCAGAAGTGTGGAGTTTAAATGAATTGCTGAACAGATTTCGAGGGGGAAAAAAAACCAATATTTCGCTAATTAAACTTCTTTTGGAAAATCCCATCAAATCTTATAGTATTTTTTTGTGGGTTATATTAAAAGACCTCTGACCATTTTTACAAAATCTGGAGTCTCTTTAACAATCTCGGTCCTTTTCTGGATCTTCTGTTCGGAGCTACAAGATAGCCCATTTGGTCACTACTGAGGTCACCATGAATCCATCTCCTTTTTCTGAGCAAAATAAACTAAATTTCTCCCCTATATTTACTGGTTCATTTATTCGTTTAACCGGCTTCTTCTTATTTAAAACGTAATTGAAGAGAGAGTGGATTTAGTCTATGACTGAATAAGGATGAGCTGTCTATTCTAGGACAGTGCCTGGATGCTGTCATCACTACATTAGCGATATCTCAACTTCCTAGAAAGCAAGTTGCAAGTGATGACATGGTAATCATGTGACCAATGCCTAACAGATAGGATGTGTTAATTCTGGAGAGAAGTTTTTTCTTTTTTTTATATCTAGCTTATAAAGTGTATAATCATTGAAAATTACAGAGTTACTATACCTCCCCCTTTAAATGGGCGCTTCTGAATAGCGGACTGCGGGGGGGGGGGAGGGGGGGAGGCTCTATCACAAGTAATGCTTTTTACTTTATGGGTGGTCTTTGAAGCTAGATATATAATAGCTCCAGCAAAAAGAAATGTTAGCTCTAAAATCTCAGGTGATAATCTTTCTGCTTGAGAGAATATTTATTTCCCAAGCTCTGAGAATAACCAGTTACAGACTTGCCTATTATATCTAGAATTGGTGGCCATGAGCTAGGACTCTAGGGCAACCTTTGGCAATCAAGTTGCTGTCCCCTGATGCTTTGCCAGTATCATAGCTGTAAGGGCATCATGGGGAATTTAGTCCACAACGTCTGGAGTGCTGAAGGTTGTCTACCCCAGCGCTAGGATGTCACCATGCAATGTCACAGGTTATGAACCGTGACACAGAGAAACCGAGACCTGAGGGTTTCACACTGAACTGTGACAAAGATTGCATCTATTGCCATTGTTTTCAGGGGAATTTTGCTGTGTTTAAACTTTTTAAATCCAAGCTATGGCCTAACTTTGACCATTCTTGGTGACTTCTGTGAGAAAAATCTAAAACTCTGACTGAGAGACTTAACCATGGTGATCCAGTAGGCCGACACTGATCTGCTTTCTATATGACATTATGTTCTGTGCTTAAAGGATGCTCTCTAGTCGGACGAGTTGATACTCGCTGACTTTAACCAGCTGACTGAGGCATCGTTACATCCCATGTGTTGCTGTGCAGATCTTGCTCCGGAGAGCCTGGCCCCAGAACTGGCTGCCATGCTCATAGGTTTCCAATCATGTAGAAAATACAGTATGTCAAGAACAACAAAAAATAAAGTAGTTCCTTCAAAAATACTTAACATTGTTTACACATTTTAAATCTCAATGACATAAACTGCATTGACATTAACTAGTACGTACCTGTCCATGACAGAGTTAAAGCAAGATACTGCATTGTCCCGTTGGGCAGCCACTAGTACACAGGGCCCCTCTGTGAGAGCCTTGAACTGTAATAAGAAAGCAAGACCATCATTAAGACAATATACAGGATGTAGGTTTACAACTCAAGCCTTCCCATTAAACCAATGAGTGACAAGTGGCGTACTGTTGTACAGTAACGCCACAGTCACTCGGCTAGGTCCAGTGCAAGGATTCGTGGCTACACAGGCGAAGATGTATTTTGCTACCTAAACCTAAAAAAATACACCTTCACCTGCGTTTCTCTTAATCCCCCTTTTGAACGTCTGACCCCTTTTTGTGTTTCTTATCCCCTTTTGTGTCTCTTACTTTTCCACTTTGTGTATCTTTCTTTTTTTTGTGTTTGCAAAAGATTACAGGTGAGTTTTTATTGCCACAACAGCATAAACAATCAACACATTGTTTTGTAGTTTGGGACAGTAATATGGCAATTGTAGGTAATGCACATTTAAAAAAAAAATGATAAGAGAGAACTATTGCGTTGACATATGGTGAGAGTATTAAGTGGATCAGTGTGCAAGCTAACATGTCTGCAGCTAAAGAGAAGTTAAAACAGTAATGGTAGCATACTTTGAATTTGTAACAGGCTTATCTCAACAGAAGAACTAATGGCATGCTGCCCCTAGGAGGCTTCAAGCAGGTTGCTTAGTTAGATAGGGAGTAAGTGTAGAGGTGTAAGTGCCTAGTAGGTGAGTGGATGTCTGCCAGAAAATGGTTACTGGTACTTAGGCTGTATTTGTGAGAGGCAGCCAGAGTGATGAGGAATAAGTCTACAGTCAACCTATGCCAATAGTTGGTAGATCAGAGTGCATGAGTATGCAGGGACACTCCAGGCTCTGGGACCCAGGTGAGAGTCGGCAGGTTTGATCAGAGACCGTGAGCAGGGCTCTCCACGACACCCTTGGCTTGTTGCTAGGTTCAGGCTTGGACTGTGATATCTGCGACCACCGTGCTGCTTTTAGTGCAGGTGAGTTCCGCCGCTTGCGTCTCCGCCATTTTGGGGCCCTCACTATTGTGGATACCCGGTGGAGCTTTGATGCCCGGGGACTGTGTGGAGGACTCTGCGGGTACAGTGGTGTCTGGCGAGGTATTCTGTCCTCCAACTGCCACCAAAATTTGTTGAAGTGTTCCTCGAGCCTGGACTCAAAGTCCGAGAGTAGGTCGCTGATGCTAGGGGGACAAGTGGTCTCTGCCATTTTGCGTGGATCGCGGAGGTGTTTGTCCGCGTGGATGGCTTCCACTCGTGTGTCAGCTGGAGCTGTGTTGTCTCCCAGGGGTGGACCAGGATCACCCCCGCCGGTCCAAAGGGGGGGGAGGAACAGGGTTCCTGTCAACAAGCAGCTTCCCGTGCGCACCCCCGGACCAGGAGATCGGCCGCTTCTCCCGCCCGGGCAGCACCAGGCCGCATCCTCATAAAGGAAGGTGGAAAGCTTCCTGCAGCCCCTCATCCACTGTGAAACACGTCATGCAGGTTGGTAGGTAATAGCTTCTAAATCTGTGTCTCAACTAGAGCAGATTATGCAGGTAGATTTGGTATTATGTTAGTGTAGTGGAGGAGCTCGCTGGAAATGCGTCTTTCCTCCATGCCTTTCAGGCCCCACCCCCTCTGTGTATCTTTCTTTGTGTATCTTTCCAGCCCATTTGTGTGCCTCTTTCTCTTCCCAGCCCCTCTGTGTCTCTATTTCTCTCCCCAGCCCCTTTGTGTGCCTTTCTTCCTGCCACACCCTCTGTGTGTCTCTTTCTCCCCAATTCCTTTGTGTGTCTCTTCCTCTCTAAAACCCCTCTGTGTGTGTCTTTGTCTCCTTCCCCAGCCCCTCTGTTTGCCTCTTCCCTCCAATGACCTTTATCCATCTCTTTCTCTCCCCCAGCCCTTTAGTGTGTCTTATTTCCCCTCTTACCCCTCTGCGCCATCTTGTGTTTGCTTACCTCCCTTTTAACGTGGCTGTGCGGACCATGGTAGAGAATCTTTTGTATTCTCTCCCTATTCTGACAGAAAGCTGGTCGCTGTTCTCAGTGAGCACTCCCTGTCAGGCTAGGTAGAAGAAACGAATAATCTTTCACCACGGTCCGCGCGATCACACTACATGAAATCTTGGATCTGTCTCTGCACACGTTTTTATACCTGATAAAGTTTATTTAGAGCAAATATTTTTTACTTATATACACTTCCTACCACCATTTCCTTTTATATTATTAATTATTTTACTATTTTAATAAATGTTTATGCTAATTAGTTTGGTCATGTGACTGTGATGCCACAAAAAACATTATTTTTGAATTTTAGCACCCTATTTAAGCAGCTATGGTCCCAAGCATCCTGTAATACACTTTTGAGAAAGCCTACATTCAGGTGAAACGCGTTAAGTGTTCCAAATATATTGTTTTATCTATTTTTTACACTACATGAAGTGACTGGCAGGAGGGGAAGCACTGTGCGCACCTCTCCTGACGGTCACCCAGAGCCCGGACATTGCCTTCCAGGCCAGTGCGCTCTAAGGCCATGCCTGTGCCTCCTTATGGTTGTGCTGGCCCTGGACTTAGCCTTCAGAGGGCAACACACTAGCCAAAGAGAGGAAAAATACATTTCCATCAGCGTTATTCACTAAAGTGTGAATTGCTGGGAATTCAAAGTGAATTTCAAATTTAAGTCCAAAATAGCTAAACTGAAGACAGAATTAAACAATTTGAAAAATTTGGCTATTCCGGACCAAATTTTGAAATTCTCTTTAAATTCTCTTTGAATTCCCGGCAATTCTCACTTTAGAAAATAAAACTGACATTATTTTCTGAACCTTTCTTTTCAGTAGTATTTAATGTGAGTGCAATAAAAGGGATCCACATGACAGGGAGTCTGAGTACCTCCGCTGATAGGCTGTCCAGCGGGCTGTATAAATCTGAGATCAGCTGTGCCTGTGATTGGTCGAATACAGTAAAACGCGTTGCTGTGATACGAAAGTCTCTGCTGGCCAGTTGCTCAAGTCCGTGGATATAGGGTGGTGGGCAGCCACGCACGGTGCACGGAGGGAAGAGAAGGCACGTGGTCTGGCCAAGGGCACTGATGAAGGGTTGATCTAAGTAAAGCAAATTAAAGAAGGTAATTATTTGAGTAAATACAAAGTCAATGTGTGTTTAAATTATAAAAAAAACCTGAAGATAGATATTAATTGATTTAGAAACCCAGATCATAGGCTTATATAATTGCACATTTAACTCTTACACAAAGCGTGTTTCAAGAGATGGCCCATGAGCTTACTATCTAAAGGAAGTATTGGTGGCTGGGATAATAAACAATTACATCAGCAAATCAGCTCCTGCATAGTAATATACCATCCTAATGTTTTACAAACGTGGACATGTATCTTTATAGAGGTATTTGTTGTACAGTTATAATGCTATTCCCAGGCTTGAATTCCCAGGTAGTGGATGCATGGAATAGCCTTCCAGCTGAAGTGGTAGAGGTGAAGGAGTGAAGGAGTTTAAGAATGTGTGGAATAGGTATAAGGCTATCCTAACTATAAGATAAGGCCAGGGACTAATGAAAGTATTTAGAAAATTGGGCAGACTAGATGGGCCGAATGCTTCTTATCTGCCGTCCAAGAACATTCTATGTTTCTATGAATGAAAATCAATTACCAGTACTATTTATTTTACCAAAAAATCCATATTATCAACATGCTATATTTTATGAAATGGCATTGCGAACCAATCAGATTAAAACTATACAATATATCCTACTGCAATGACCTTTTTTAGAGACATAGTGTAATTGATAAATAAACCAAGTGGGCTATATTGCATAGAGTTGGTGCTTCCACGTGGGATAAAATAGGACAGCGCTACGTTCAGTGTTGGAACTATATCACATTGTCCAAACAACGCAGTACTATGGTGGGACGTCAACAATTAAAATGGCCAGTTAGCTAATGGATGTTAGGAGTCGGCCAGCAGAATGACCAAGAATAAAATAAATTAATCTGAACATCAGCAGGCTTAGACACAAGTAATAACTAAAAAATAAAAACTCTACTAGGAATAATACTTTTTTTTTTATTTGTAATGTATGTTCTAAATAGAGATGCTATTATTAATTAACTCAATGGTACTGATTTTATTGACCTTGTCATTAGATAGTTAATGTACGCGGTCCTAAGGTTTCAACTGATACTACATTAGGTGACATTAACATTTAATAGATATGTCTGGTGCACAAGATCCCATTTATTGCATAAAATATTTCATGGATGGTAACGGGGAATCCGCATATATGGAAACATATACCATTGTATTATTTTATTATAATTACTATATATTGAATGTAGCCTCCCTCTGGAATTTGAAGGGTTACTGACAAAATGAATCTCATCTTTAAAATATGAGTACATGTGTGATGGGCTGCCTGACTGCTGTACAGCTGGGTGCCTTGGTATAGAAGGTGACGCATATGTGCGTCATAAGACAGAACACGTGCAAGTGTGTATGTGACTTGCATTTTCCAAACACTTAGTATAAGCTGCAGGAGCCTTTGTCACGGTCATTGCTTAAACAGTCAATACAGTCTGCTCTCCTTTGTACAGTTAACCCTGTCTAAATGGATAAACCAATCTTTGTATGGTTGTAACCAGGTAGAGCAGCACTGTCATGGGTCACAATTTACCGTATAAAAATTCATCAAAATCAACTTATATGTAGGTTTATGTAGGTTAATTGGTTTTGTGTATTTTACAGTTTCAAAATGTGTCTCACTTGAGTTATTGCTTTGGTAAAGTACTTATTAATGTAGCTTATAACTCTCCTTGCTGAAGGCCAGCAAAGGCCTCACTCAAATGTTTTTTGTTTTTTTTTGTAAATTCTTTATTATGACGATCAGGTGAGTACAGAATCACAAATATTCATACACCACAACAGTGTATATACGGTATGTCAGATCGTAACTCAACGTTGAAAATAAGCATTGTTAGCTTCTGATCATCTAACATTCAGCAAGCGTCATATGGCTGTTAATCAATCAGTAAAGCGTAGGTAATTTGAGCAAGTTAAACAATTGAACGACTATAGATAGATGCATCTTTAAGAGCTAAAACAGTTCCAGTAACTTCAATAATCAAACAAGCAAGGTTAAACAAGAGGATATCTCGAAGCCCCCGTTCCGCAGTCCTTCCAAGTGACCTGGCATATAGACCTAATAGCCAAGAGAGTAGGTAAGAGCTTCAGTCTCAAACATGGTTAGATGTGACATATATGGCTGAGAGAACCTGCGCATCCCCAGTTGGGGGTAGTGTCGAAGATGTGTAGGCATATGATGTTAAGCTAAGTGTGTTGTGTTGCAGGCGAGATTGTGAGTTCCAAGCACTTACAATGCACCACTAAGGGCGCCACCCCCAAATCCGCACCCTAATCTGGGATCTCTCGAAGATGGGAATTCTAGTAGTCCCTCGTGTTACATAGGTGGTTTGGGTGTGTCTGTCTACTTCAGTAGTCCGTCAGTCAGACGTCTGATGAGGTGCCTTGGAGTGTCGTAGGGCGTATGTTATATTCCCTTCCTTTCGTCGGTCTAGTGTGTCATACTTTGGGGTCACCTCTCAGTATGGTCAGTTCCCTAGTTGTCCCTTTAGTCAGCATGTGGTGATAGTACTGGTACGCCTCCCTGGGATCTACCGCCTATTTCGCCTATAGCTCGCGCATCCTCACAGTCGGGTACCCCTGATCCGACCTCCCCGGGCCAGTCCGAGCCGCCGCCACTGTGTCCCAAAAGTAGGTCGCGTGGGTTTGAGTAGAAACCTTGTACGTTGTGAAAATGAGAAAAAGAGGGGGGGAGGAAGGAGGGGGGGGGGGGACAGATGTGGGGGGGGGGGGGGGGAAGGAGGGTTGGGTTTATAGGTGGCACCATACGTCAGCGCGCGCCCAGGCACTCCTGAACCGTGTGAAATAGTGTGCTTTACGGTCTTCTTGCTCCCGGTCTTGAGAGGTATACATACCACGGGGTCCAGGCTTCGACATGTTTGGTGCTCCTTCCGAGCAGTTCTGCGTATCGCGCCTCGGCCGTGTGTATGTCCTCTATCCTCTGAAGACAGTCTGTCATAGTTGGTGGTTGTGTTTGTTTCCATTTAGCGGGTATGGATGCTTTGGCCGCATTTAGTAGGTGGCGGATTATCGACCTCTTGTATTGGGCTATTGAGCCTTCCGTGTGATGGAGTAGAGCCATTTCTATGTTGAAGTCAGGTAGGTCTCCCAGGATGATTGTCATTTCCCGTTGTATGTCTTCCCAAAACGGCTTAATCTTTGCGCAATCCCACCAGATGTGTCTTATTGTGCCTGTGTGGGTTTCACATCTCCAACAAGTGTCTGTAGACCCCGGGAATATTCTACTTAATAGGGATGGAGTCCGGTACCAGTGGGAGAGTAGCTTGAAGTTGACCTCCTGGTAGTTGGTACTAATGGAGCTCTTGTGCTGCAAAATCAATATCTGTTCCCATTGTGTGTCAGTAAACGTCCTATCCGTCAGCTCTTCCCATCTTCTCTTGAACGCCGTGTTCCGTGTGCGGTCTCCTGTTATTAGCTGTTGGTAGATGACTGAGACACTGCCATCGGCGGCGGAGCCGGTCATGCAGGAGCGTTCAAACCACGTCTGTTCTCTATGTAACGCTACCCTGTTGGGGAGGTTGTAGTAAAAATTTCGTAGTTGCGCGTAATGAAATCTGTGCATTAGTGTCGGTTGTGGTATTCCACTCCATTCCCGAAGATTTCGTATTCCCGCGTTACTGAGGACCTCGAATATTGGGACAAAGTCTCCACTTCCCTTTATTGGCCAGGAAGAACGATGTAGTCCTCCGCCTATCTCCGAATTATGAGTTATCGGTATCAGGGGGCTCGGCTGTGGGGAGATATGTTGGTTTCGTCTCAGGTGAGACCATGTCTTTAACGTTTGAGTGACGGGTGATTCAGCGCCCAGCTTCGAAGTTACGTCCGCCGAGTTATGCCATGTGAGTCTGGGGAGGGCTTTGTTTATGACTTCTCTATTCAATGCCACCCACAGTTTGTCATCAGATGCCACATGCCAGTCCCTGATCCGCTGCAGTACCGTGGCATGGAAGTATTTGCGGATATCTGGTAAAGCCAGGCCCCCCCAATTCTTAAGTAGGCATAGCTTGTCAAAGCTGAGTCGTGCCCTTTCTCCCTTCCAGACGTATTGTATCACCGCCGACTTAAGAGATGTAAAAAATCCTGGCGGGATGTGCCAGGGAATGGTGTGAAAATGGTAGAGTAGCCGCGGGAGAATGTTCATCTTTATTACCGATATACGCCCCTGCCAGGAGATGTGGTCGTAATTCCAGCTCTTAAGGTCGTTTAGTATTGTGCGCAAGAGGGGGATGTAATTCTTGGCATACAGTTCTTTCGGGTTCCTTGGTATCCAGATTCCTAGGTATCGCATCTGGTCCTGGCACCAATGGAAGGGGTACTCACGTTGAATTCTCACTCAAATGTTAATTTGCTACTATGTTTAAGTCCTGCTCATTTATCTCAGTTGAACAGAAGTTTAACTTGCCTGTTGGCAGTCATCAATCAAGTTTCACAGCGAGGAAGGCCAATGAACATCAAGACGATTCTACCAGGAAGATGTACATATAAAAATAATAGAGGCAAAAAAAAACTCCCAACTTTTACACAACATTCACGTGTCAAGCACGGACAGCAGGCCATGGGATAGTCAAACAAGCCAAGGTCGGATAGCAAGCTAACGATCAGTACAGGTAGAAGAAGGTGGCATTGGGTAGACAGCATGCATGTAGGAAGATGTCAGACTAAACACCCGAGGATGACACAGAACCCACAGGCAAAAGACAAATAGAGGGGATACTGTAAGGGATCATAAAAATGAAAAGTATGTCAACAGGAAGACCACATTCATATTCCTCTCTAGAATGCAAGGGAAATGGAAGGACACAGGGGAGACGGTACAAAGTCCTGGGCTAAGGCATAAGGTCACAAGCTACGGTTGACATTTCAAATAAAAGTATGGCGTGAATGCCACCTCCCACAAGGACTTGTTATTTGAAGGTGAGGTTCCTTTAGATCTTAAAGATATAGGGATGGGAAGGTAGAGAAGATATGGTAAACAAGATCATTGTTTTATTGGTGGCAGACATTACCCCAGGTTGGAGATTGTCCTGGCTGATGAAGTGGATTCTTCACCACTTTGCGTTGTGCTCGACTGCCAAACAAGACATCACACGCCAGTCTTGGTATCTACGGACAAATAAACACAGAAGAATATGTCTAATACTAACTATTTTTGTCTGGATATGTCACTCCTATTTTACCAGTGCTTGTTACATTTCTGCCACCATAAACAATTGATTGACAAAAAGGTAAAAATAAATATATTATATTGTAAATTTTCTTTGTGACAGTAAAAGAACAGAGAAAGGTTTAAGAATATATAGAACACACAATATATGTTGTAGTTGTTAACATCCTCCTAATTACAAGTTAAAGTTCACAGCTGCAAATACGGATGAAAAATCCTTTCACGTAAATAAATGAAATATAAAAAAACAGGCAGACAATTACTAAACCAGGAATTGTGACAAATTAACAAGAGAAATGCAAATGTAAGACCAAAAGAGCCAAGCTGGGAACATTGTTAAATGTATGAATACACACACATGTTTAAATCGCAGCTTTGCTGTAGACATTTTCATTTTCATATCTGTACCCCTTAAAGGGAGAATTCTGTGCTGGGGTGGACTTATAGTAAAACCCCCATTGTTGTACCAGCATATTCTAAAACAGTTGGGAATATGGGTCCTGACCACCAATTTCTAAAAATGATTTATCCAGTATACAAGGTAAATGTATAATGTTTGTAGTGCCACTCAGTGTGTAGAAGGGGTGATATTTTTGTTATTTGTTTTTTATATCATGATAATAATGCGTGAGTTGAACAGATTTTGAGGTGAGAATTGATGATCTTCTAACGTGCCTTGAGTTAGATGTTAATGTAATTATGGAAGGCAGTTAGTTTAGTTTAATTAATAGGTGGACTGATCATGTATTTATTTAACTTTAAAAGAGTTTGTAAAAGGTTGTTGGAAGGTGATATCACAGGAGGATGGTATGAAGATTAAAGGAACATTAGATGTCGAGGTGGCCTGATGCTGTCCCACGGTAAGTAGTGGAAAATAAATGATGATCTAGGGTACTCAAGGATAAAAGCCAAAATAGCAGCTTTACTTGACAAAGACCCTGCTGGGTCGAAACGTTGCTGTTGTTTTCCTATTTTGGCTTTTATCCTTTTTTTTTTTGTAAATATATTTTTATTTGAATTTTTCCAGTTTTTTATGTTATTTTTGCATGCTACGATAACTAGCAGGGTGGACACGCAGGTCCAGACGTTTTAGACTCACATGCTTCGTAAAATTGCAGTATAGTGGTAAGTCGGGATGATCAGATCCCATGTCTAGGTCACGTCCTGAGGCGTATGTGCCCAAGTCAGATTCGTGTATTGTGTATCGTAGACCTATGTTGTGGTGGCTTGTAGGTCATCTGGGCGTTGTGTTTCATGTGTCCTGTGATGGTGTGTGTGTGTAGTGTGAGGGGGTTGGGTAGGGGTCCAGTCCGTGGGGGGTCGGTCTCCGTCGGCGGGGGTGTCCCCGTCTACCTCTACTTGGGTCTCGTATTGGAGTCTTTGTGTGAAGTCTGGTTTGGAGGTCGTTAGTAGCCAATAGGCCCAAATTTCTAGGTATTTGTCGGAGGCGTTAGTGGCGCTCATATTGAGTTCTGCTATTGCCCTGAGTTCTTCCATTTGGGAGAACCAGGCCGTCAGTGGTGGGGTGGCTGTCTGCTTCCAGAATTGTGGAAGCACCTGTTTGGCTACGTTTAGGATTCGTATGGTTAAGGATTTTTTATACCGTGATCTGGGAGTCTGCGTGTGGTGTAGGAGCATGGCTTCGGGTGTGAAGGGTGGTGGTGCATCGGAGAACATGTGGAGAAGACTGTGTATGCCATTCCAGAAGGGTCGGATGGCCCTACAGTCCCACCAAAGGTGAAATGTGGTGCCTATCTCTGTGTTGCATCTCCAACAGAGCTCTGAGTGTTCTGGGTTTATAGTGTGGAGTGCTACTGGGGTGCAGTACCAATTTGTAAGTAGCTTAAAGGCTGTCTCTTGCGTCTTGCTAAAGACCGAGCAGTGATGCGCTAGATAGCACATTTCCTCCCAGTCTCCGTCGGTGAATGTCTTACCTAGCGCCCGTTCCCATTTCCCCATTAATTTCGGTTTTTCTGTCGGGGTTTCCCTTTGAAGTGAGGAATAGATGAGTGAGATCCCGTGCGGTTGAGGGTCTGGGTCTAAGCACAATCGTTCGAATGTGGTGGGCTCCCTTGTCAAGGCTATACCTCCCGGGAGAGTTCGTGTGTAGCTACGTAGTTGTCTGTATTTAAAGTGGTGTAGTAGTGTGGGGGTGGCTCCCTCCAATAGGTTTGGTAGCGTCTTGCAGTCAGGCCCGTCGAGTAGGTGGTGTAGTTTGGGGGCTTTGTGGTGTAGCAAGTCTCTGAATGCGTTAGGGTCCGAGCCAGGTGGGAAACTGTCGTTGTGGGTCAGAGGGAGGAGAGGGGACGGGTAAGGCGCCAGTCTGCATCTTTTTGCCACCCTCTTCCAGACCTGCAGTGTCGCGGCCGTGTAGGGTGAGTATTGCCCCCCTGCCCCCCTCCCCCGCCTGCCAAGGCAGAGTGGATAGGGGTCTCCCCGCCTCCACCTCCTCCACGGTCTTCCAGCTCTTGAGTACCTTTCCCTTTGTCCACTCCATGACTCTTTGGAGGTGGCAGGACTCATAGTACAGGGTGAGGTCCGGCATAGCCAGGCCTCCCCTGTCCTTGGGCAGAGTCAGTGTGGTCATCCTAACTCTCGGCCTTCTTTGGTTCCAGATGTATTTACCCATCGCTTGTCTCAGGGTGGTAAAGAAAGGTCTGGGGATAGTGATTGGGAGGGCTTGCATAAGGTAAAGTAGGCGCGGGAGAAAATTCATTTTAATAACTTGGATCCTGCCTAACCAAGATATGTGCGGGTATGCCCAGTCCGACAGGTCCCGTCTAAATTTATCCAATAGGGGGGCAAAGTTTGCCCCATACAGGGCTTTGGTGTTCTTGGTCAGCCATGTACCTAGATATTGGATCTTCTGGTCTGCCCATTGGAACGTGTGGCTCTGTCTCAGTGGGGCGGCCCTGGCTTCGGGTATGTTAATATTCAGGACGTATGACTTTGAGTAATTAATTTTGAGATTGGATATTGCCCCGTATTCCCGAAATGCTTTCAGGATGTTCGGGAGCGTGACCTCTGGGTTGGTGACAAAGAACAGGAGGTCGTCGGCATACGCCGCTACCTTATGCTGTGTGTCACCTTTCGTGATACCCCTTATGTCCATATCATGCCGCACATGGGTGAGGAAGTGTTCGAGCGCCAGTACGAATAAAAGGGGGGATAGGGGACACCCCTGCCTTGTGCCGTTATGGATCGTTAGCTCCCTCGTCACTGCCCCGTTAACGATGACGTGTGCCGTGGGTCCGTCGTATAGCGCCTCAATCCAGCTCCTGAAGTGTGGTCCCAGTCCCATGTGCGTCAGTGTCTGGAACATGTATTGCCAGTTGACTCTGTCGAAGGCCTTCTCTGCGTCCGTGGATAGCAAGAGAAGGCCATCGCTGTGCTTGCCCTGGCCGTGAATAAGGGTCAGTGCCCTGACTGTGTTGTCCCTAGCCTCGCGGCCCGTGACAAATCCCACCTGGTCTGAATGTATCAGGTGGGGGACATGGGTTTGGAGGCGCGTGGCTAGGATTTTCGCTAGCAGTTTAACGTCACAGTTGATGAGTGAAATCGGTCTGAAATTACTGCATTGTTCTCTGTCCTTGTCGCCTTTCGGGATGAGGGTGATATGTGCAGTCAATGACTGTTTAGGGAGGTGGTGTCCCTCTCGTACGGCATTTAATGCATCTAGTAGGGGGGCATATAGGTGGTCGGCAAACGTCTTATAATACTTCAGTGGTAACCCATCTGGTCCCGGGCTTTTGCCCTGTTTCGTCTCTTTGATGGCCCGAGTTAGCTCGTCCATCGTGATGGGTACGTCTAGTCGGTTGGATGCATCTGTATCAATTGTCGGGAGGGTGTGTGCTGTCAGGTAGTTATTAATTTTCTCTCGTAGGCCGGCTTTCGCCGTATCCGAGTGGGGCTGTGGGAGGGCATATAGGTCGGAGTAGGGCTTTTATCCTTGAGTGTCTGGATCAATATTTATTTTCTAGATTTTGGATGTAAGACCTAGCCGTTCTGAGGTCCTGCGCACCCTGGAAGCTTGGAGAGTGCGGTATTCATTATCCTTTCTCCATGGTAAGTAGTAAACCATTTTAGCTCAGTATGACAACTTACCTGGGTCTTGCCGGGAGCTTGAAGCCACATACCTTGCATTCGGTCTTCTACTGTACGATAATTCGGTCAGCTATACAGTGCTAAGCAGGGCCATGCAGGGCCGCGTTTATCGGCAGAGCTTTATTTTATAGAGACTGGATGTGGTGCGGGCACACAGCGGCCTTCAGGTAAGTTGTCAAATTCTACTAAAACAGCTTTGACTACTTACTGTGCAACAGCACTTCTACTGTGGGCTGAAGTAGTTATGGTGCTAGGAGTGTTCATTTAATGGTATGAAAGATATTAAAATGTTGCCAATGGCTCCAGGTATAAACATAAATTAGAACGGTGTGGTGTGCCCTCTTTGGGAGGGCTTCACTGTTCATTTCCCATCATGACGTAAGAGAGACTGATAGAGGAAAGAGTCATATCCACAGCTAGATGTCCGGATTTAGGGAAACTGCAGGTGAGAGCTAGAACTGGGAAAGTTATGTTCAACTAAATAATTTTTCCTGAAACTGAAATTTTGTTTGGAACATGCTACGCTTGTTCATGTACTGGTTCAGCTGAATATGATCCATGGATAAATAAAAGTATGTATGAGTCTTGCTGTACATTGATAGGTGCACGTCCCCATATTTAATTTACAGATCAAGGGAGAAAAGTAACCAATAGAGGGAAAAACAGGAAACAAATATCTATATTTATACATGATATACATTTATTAAATATAGATTTTCTGTTTTTCTGCTGCTTCCCCCTCACCCCCCCCCCCCCCGATGGTCCCATTTCACTTGATCGGTGGATAAAATCAACATTTAGTGGTTGTCCCCTAACCACCAACCATCCTTTTCCCATTAATCATCTCTTTTTTTGTTTTGGAGCCATAGGGGAACTCTGAATGCCGAACCAAACGAACATGTTCAGCCATCAGGCTACTCGTCTGCTCAGGTATATGTCTATATGGCACTTAGGAGATACGGAATTTGAAGGAATTGCAGTTCATCTGAGTCTGAGAGTACAAGTCTGGTGAAAACATGCGTTAATAAGGTCGTGACTGAATGGTGCTCGGCAAGGAGGTGGCTCATCTGGTGGGACGCGATATTGTGTCATGAATTCCCAGCATTGCATTACGATACCCAGCTAACCTTACACATATTGCAAACATTGATCTAGGGCAGGCGTAGGCAGCCTTCGGCACTCCAGGTGTTTTGGACTACACCTCCCATGATGCTTTGCCAGCATTATGGGTGTAAGAGCATTATGGGGTATGTAGTCCTCCACATCTGGATAGCTAAAGGTTACCTATCCCTGATGAAGGGGCTACTGGGCACATTCTGTATAGTAAGATGTCTTTCTTTAATCATTTCCAGTGGGTGTTTGATAATTATGAGAATATACATCTGAGCGCAGTTAACCTAAAAAAAACAAAACGATTTTGGTGCCCCTTTAAACGGGTGAATTCAGGTTAATTTTTAGATTTTTGGTAACACATTACTTGATCGCCACATGGAGGAACTTTGAGATTTGAGTTTGGCATTGCTCTTGGTGGTACTTTGAATTACCAAGCTTTACAAAGCGCCTTCTGGCAGCACGAACGGAATGCAAGATTTCAGAGAAAGGAAAGAACTCCCCCGCTTCCTCACGTGGTAGGATTAAAAAATAAATTCCCATTAACTAGGGGCTAAATGATTTCCATTACATTTGAAAGCATACGTTGCCAGGTTGGGTATAAATATAGGCCTTCAGTCCATCCCGTGCACTTTCCTGTGTATTTATATATATTTTTTTAGAATCACTCAGTTAAAATGGCAGCTGGGTCACCATACGCTAGACAACTTGTAATCTGCCGAGAAGCAGAGATATATTAAACTATCACGTCTTAGACAGAGTGTTACATACATATACAAGAGGCTTTTAATCAATTACTTAAGCACTCTGCATTACGCATACGCAGGGTATAGACAGTTCTGTTGTAGTCACGAAACAGACACAGCTGTGCAAATCACAGGTACACAAGGAACAGCTCCGAATGCAATAAATATAGCACGCAACACAAAAAGCTGCCTTTCCAGCAGACTCTTTATTTTATAATTGATGTGAGAGGTAACGAGGACAACCGAAAATAACGCTTTGTTCTTCTATTGTGTCTATTTTAGGTGCACGTTTCACGTGATGCTCTAAGAAGCTGATTTGCACAGTCTCCCATACTTGCAAAACCTTCAGGAAATAGCTGATTAACTCATTCATAGCGTTTATTACTTATACAAGTACATTCCCATCGTCCTGCAACCCGGACTCTGCATGGTGTAAGTATAAGGCTGATTTGGGATGTTCTAGGATTGCAATCTGGTCCATTTAGAAATGGTGACTTAATGGCCGCTCATGACATTAATGAAGTTTACCTTTGAGCCTGTTTCCCTACAGAGCTGCAGATTCAATACAGAATCTGAATCTGTATTCCGATTCAAATTTGATTTCCATCACTTTTGCCAATATGCAGTATACAATTGAGCACAGACACTCCTTTTGTTAAACGAGTGCTACATTTTCTTTAAATAATAAGCCTTTTATGCCATTTATCTACATCTTGCTTTGTGGACTACATAAAAACGTCATTGAAGGTTAAATTGCTAAATTATATAAATATTTCCCGTGCTGGCAAGTCCCTAATGGTTGGTATATAAGATAAATGCTATTTGGGTAAATGTATTGTTGTATGACTTTAAGGTTGTCAAAATTATGTTTATTGTTACAGTGGGGTTGAAAATCACCTATAAATTGTGTTACCCTATGATATACATTTTAAAAGAAAACAAAGTATTTTAATAAGATTTAGCAAATGACATCAAAATCTAGTTCAGTCCTGGCACAGTCAGGGCACATAGTGAAAATGGGGCGGAGAATAGAAACATTGTTTCAGTTTCTCCTCTTCTAATTACTATGTTCAATGGCAGAATAGTGCAACATTTCTAATGATGATTGATTGGAAGCCAAGATGGAGGCGCCCAGTTCTAGGGGAGATGTGTGGATTTATACATTGAGTTTTACATTTTTAGACCTCGCAAAAACACATTTTCTAAATATAAGTAAACATAATATTAAAAATTCTAGGAAGTGACAGTTATACTTTAATAAAAATATATTTCTGCTCAATTGTTTTTCTTTTTACACAGATGCCATTTCACATTATAAAGCAAAAACGAAATTGTAAAATGTATGGAGCTTATTTATAATATTCAATCATTTCCTCTAGTCCGTAGATTTACCACAATAAATGTGTGATTTTATTTATAATATTTACATTTTGCTAAAATCTTACAATCTTTAAAGTTCACATAAGCCATTAAACGTAGCAATCAGGAGAGTACTACAACTACTTTTTAAAAGGGGTCTATATTTAATAACTACATTTAAAACTAAAGCTAAGAAACAAAGAGACAAAAGGCCTCTGTGTAGGCCGAAATGTTGCACATTCAGTTCTCAATAAATCTGCCTTTTTGAAGAAACTCGAGTGCCTGGACCTACTTTCTACTAATATCTACTAAATTGGGCATTGCCAACTCGGTCTTTGATGCATCTGGTTTTCACTGTGTGAGTGAGGTATCCTCTATCTTTGAATTTACATTTAAAACTGGTACAGGATAATCGAAAAAGTAGTTCTGATGGGAGCTAAATCAAAGTATAACATGGATAATACAGGTAGACAAAACGGCCAGAGTGAAGGGCAAATCCTACCTGTTCAGTTTCCAACACGACTGACTGATCACATGGAAGACCTTCGGGGAAGAAATGTTTCAGGTCTCGGATGGCGGTATCATAGGAGGTGGAACCTGAAGGTGAAGAGAGAGACATATGTAAGACAAATGTAAGGGAGCATATTTAGCCTAAATAAAAATTGCCATTAATCAATAAGTGTGGTATAAACTTCCAAAAAACACTCTTTCACCAGTCTAAAATCTCTGAAAATATCTGTCTCTCTGTATGAACAATGAAACCAAACCTGTAAAACATGCTAATAGTTAAATGGAACCTAATAACATAATCATAGTGATATATTATATATTTAATTACGTTTACTTCCTGCAGGAGTCTCCTCTTTGTCTTCTTGCTCCTCATAGAGGTAGCATTGTGAACGGGAAGCGCATGCGTGGCATGTGCAAAACTCCTCCAGTATAATGCCTCTCATAGAGAAGCATTGCATTCAGTCCTTCGCTATGATGAGCATCAGAGGACAATCTACATCCACATGCAATACATGAGGATGTCGACCATCACAGAACTGAGTCTGACTTGGTTGCAGGTGCGGAATCTTATCTACAAAACAGCAATGTTGTACATAGCAGGACAAAGAAGACAGGGCTGCTGCACCCAGACCACTTCACTGAGATGAAGTGGCCTGGGTGCCTATATTGGTCCTTTAACTCGGTGAAATATCTCTTACAAAGGAAGAAAATAAATACTAGGAAAGACTTTTTGGTCAACGCGTATGTTCGATACAGAAATATTGTGGATATACGTGCAGGACACATTGGCCAGATAAAATGCAGCCATGAATAAGCTGGGATAATAATTAACCTGGGCTTCCACGGTTTTCCTGAAAGTGTTGCTCAATGCAGGTTAATTGCGAAACTTCACCAGAAAACTGAAATCAATAGGCTTAAATAAATAAAAAAAAGTGAAACTGCTAAAATGCAGTCAACTGTGAGAGACGTTTTACATCAGAGGTGCCCAGTTCTGCCCATCCACTTGTCATTAAGACTACAAGGATTTTGGCAAATTCATTCACAACAGCCGTTGACCGGGGACCGGAATCTCTGCTATGTGGCTAATATTGGCCTTTAGTCCCTCTCAAAGATAACTGGGAAAATAACACAAATGGGATCTAACTCACTGGAGTAAATTCCGATATCATGCATTTAATATAACCTGGGCCTCTGAAATTGGTGTATCGCTGGCTAAGGATAGTGAGTAGAGAGTCATGAAAGAGAGGAACAGCCTTAGTTGCTAACTCCTGGCCAACACTCCCAGATCTGATCTGTCCTTTAGTCCTAAATTGTATAATAAAATGACAATGACAAATGAAGAAAGTAGCCCACACTCCTAGAACGTTCGTGAAAAACAAACGATGTAATGGAATGCAAGGTAGATGAACAGAATATCCTCTGAACCAAGTCAAACAAAAAATATATCTCTGATTTAAAGCTACAGATTATTTGTAGCATAAAGCTCTATATCTGCTACACACAATCATTTCTGAAAGTTCAAATGTAATAAATTTGATGTGAATCGCCAGGAAAAGATTGCCAAGCCAGAAAAACAAAAAACAAAAAAAAATGCCCTGAAACTGTGGCTAAAAATACCACAATTAATCCCTGTGATTGCGGATACATCTATTCCTATAGACACCCTCCCTCCACCTCCCCTGGTTCACTCTCTGTAATACTGCCCTCATCTCCACCTATAGCTGATCTGTGCATCTCCTTTGGTAAAGCTGATATAATAAATGCTCTTTGGCCTACATTTACTGAGCACGGAAAAATCCGTGCAGAAAAAAACCCTGTGCCATTGTATGGAATTGCGTGACGGAGTATAAAGAGTTCCTTAGATGCTCTGCTAACCAGGCTGTGAAGAATAACAGAATGTCTCTAAATGAAGTGAAAATGCATTAGATTACAGAAATAATGTCCCCTTTAAAGAACCTTTTTTGACACATGCAATGCAATGCCTGGGGAGAGATCTTCTATTAGCTTAATAACCATTTATTTTTTGTTTGATGACAAAGAAAGTGTGAGGCTGCCATGCCTGTGTGTAGAGGTTGCGCTTAAGATAGCTGTGCGCGATCGCAGTATGAGATGCGCACTATAGAAGAGACACGTGACATATATTAAGAGATAAATGATAGATTGCTGAGAGATTTCAACACAGAATAACAAAAGGACAAATAGTGAGGATAGCCATAAAAACTATCATTTGTTTGATCGATGTAAGTAACGAGCTCACATTTCACAGAGCTTTAAAAAGCTCCCTGGGTTATTTGGATAGAAGTAATGGATGAGGTTTTTTTTTTTTTACAGATGATACATAGCTATACACAGAAGTACAAAAACACCATTACGATAATGGTCCCAATAAAACATCAACAAAATAATCTGTTTTCTACTATAACCACTTCCTATAGCTCCCACTGCTTTCTACTATAATCACTCCCTAAAACCTCCCCCTGTTATCTACTATAACCACTCCCTATAATGCCTCCTACTTTCTACTATAACCACTCCCTATAACTCCCCCTGATTTTTGCTATAACCACTCCCTACAACTCCCCCTACTCTCTGATATAACTACTTCCTATAACTTCATACATTATGTAAAACTCATCATACTAAACTAAACATCCAAAAAAATAGGACCTCCATATTGAAGGGATTCTCCAGTGCCAGGAAAACAAACCCGTTTCTATGGCACTAGAGAATCCTACAGTGACCCCTTCAGCTACTTATCTGAATCCAGCGGCGATGTCCCTTGGCGCTGGGTCAGGCCCCGCACACGCTCCTCCCCCGCCGACGTCAGCCGGCGGGGGAGACCTAATGCGCATGCGTGGCAATGGCCGTGCGTCCATTAAACCTCCCCTTAGGAAAGCATTATTCAATGCTTTCCTATAGGGAAAATCTGACGGACCAAAAGTCTGTTACGAATCTGGAAGCTCCCCAAGTGGCTGTCTGTTAGACAGCCACAGAGGGCAGACTTAGAGCTGCAATGTAAACATTGCAGTACTCTGGAATTGCAATGGTTTACATTGCAGCACTACGTGCAAAAGGGACACAGCACCCAGACCCCCTCAATTAGCTGAAGTGGTCTGGGTGCATACAGTGTCCCTTTAACCTTTCCTAGCCATTTCGATAATGATAACCTATTCATATACCTCTACCCATAACCCAGAATCATAGGAACCCACTAACATTACATATATACACTACCACTGACTTAACCTTGAAGGTATGATTTAGATGTTTCACTAAGAATTTGATTTCCTGCTCACTAACCGTACATCCCATTCCGTACAGGACTGGTGCCATACTGTACTCTCCATAGAAACTGGTCTTCAGCTTTGCACAGCTCAGGATCCTCGGGCCCCAGTATATCCAGGAGTCTGAGTACGGCATTGTGTCTCTGTAGACAAAGCGCGAGGCATGGTCCAACGCAGAGGTAATCACAGTGAGCGTGAAATAGAGCTTTATCCTGGGGAAGGAGCAATACATATTTTCACTTGGTGCCATGTCCAAATTAATAATTAACACGAATAATGTGGTAAAGAGCAATTAAAGGCTAAAGCGATGTTTAAAAGGAAATGATGGTAGTTTTTGTCTGCTAAACTGTTTACATGACAAAACAGATGTCATCTGTGCATTAATGTAAATCTGCACCCTGCAGCTGTAAAACTAATATTTGTATTATTCGTTAGGTGTTCATTAGGTAACTTGTACAGGTCTTGTATCCACCCCCAGCATTTCCTGTTCTAACATCAGATTCTCAGCAAGAAAGGCTTGAAGCTCCCACTCAGAGAGGTGATTAGTGTAGCTAATGTGAACCAATCACAGGGTAGCATAATATGTAAAATTAACTACACCAATCACAGCTTGGCATGAAATGGCCAATAAAAATGCACAGTTCAATGATTGACAGATACCCTCAACCACAGTATATCAGAGAATGGGAGCCACTAATTGGATGACATCATACACAAAGCATGATGCTAAATCGGGAAGTAATGATGGAAAATGTGCAGATCTCCTTCAGTTCCCTAATGAACACTATTAGAATTAGATTTAAAACAGATCATTTTTTTTTAAATTTACATTAGTGCTGGACACCTTTTATTACGTCATGAAAAACAGCTTATTCAAGAGAACTGAAGGAGATGTGCAAAGTTTCACTTTAATAAATAGTCCCCGAAGATAAAACTTTTCTTATTGTAGTTTTTTTTACTGCAAATATTCGCGTATTTTATATAACCCACCAAAGTACCCAATGAAAGTCTACACAATGTAAGAAGATACAAATATGTGTAGTTTTCTCTTTTTGTAAAATTTCCAGCATTCTTTAAATTGATTTAAAAAAAAAAAAAAAGGCAATGGGATGTGGTTATCTGACTTCATAAGGGGCTTTGTAGGTTCCACCAGGATACCCTCACCTGCTTCACATTCTCAAAGAGGATTAATTCACAATCCTGAGGAGCAAGTGTCACTGGCTTCATTCCAACCAGTTGGAATTTCTGCTGTACAGCCTTTCGCAAAATCTTTCCAATGGCGTGGCTCCAAATCCCTGGCTTGAGGAGAAGAACCGTGTAGAGTAGTGGAGGACCTGCAAAAATTTGTAATCAACATAAAATTTTGAGTGTCCCGAGCTGAATGTTATGGCTGTAACATTTATGGAACCTGGAATAAGGCATGGTTAGCTTAATGTATGGATGCAACATGCAGACTGTAAATTTTAGGGTCATTAAAACACCTTTATAAAGGAAGATAAGACAGTGTTTTTGCTGCTATATCTCTAGTGCTTACAACTCGTATGATTTAAGGCAGGGGCAACTCAACCAGTCAATGAAGCGAGTACCACTGACAATAATGGTAATAATAACACAGATGACTTGGGACACACTTTAAAACTAGCAAAAGCTAAATGTATAATTCTTAATTAAATAATCTGCTGTTATAAGTGTGTAGTGCGGGGGCACCTCATTAAACTGTGCACCCAACGTAAGAAGGAGCAACGACGGCGCATGGAGCAGCTCATCAGACGAATCTTGGAACTAGAGGCAGCTCATAAGTCCACACAAACGGATAATGACTATGCAACTCTGCTGGAAGGCCGGAAGGCTCTTCGCGATATCCTACACCAGAAGCTCCAACATACTATCCGAAAGTCTCACCGATTTTTCTACGAATATTCCAATAAATGCGGCTGGCTCTTGGCATGCATGCTACAGAAGAAGCGACGGTTGTGCCACATCTCCAAACTTAAAACTAGGGAGCAGACGGTAACCCAACTCCCAGATAAAATTACTGAATCATTCCGGAAATACTACCACGCCCTTTACGATCTGCCCACGGAGACCTCTCCTGATTCCATCCACCGCAGAGAGCGACGGATCACGGACTACCTCCAAAAACACGTTACTAAAACACTGAGCCGAGACACAGCAGAAGCACTAGAGGCTCCCATCTCGATAGAGGAGCTCCAGGTGGCGTTGAAGGGCGCTAAACTTAATAAGGCTCCAGGCCCGGACGGACTGCCCATCAAATACATCAATTCGGAGAGGTGCTGCTCCCCAAACTATTAACAGGCCTTAACTCTCTCCTAGAAGGGGGAACGTTCCCGAGAGACTCTCTCATGGCAACAATAGCAGTACTACCCAAGGAAGGCAAAGACCCGGCCAATTGCGCCAGTTATAGACCGATATCGTTACTGAACGCTGACCTGAAGCTCTTTACGAAGGTTCTGGCTACACGAGTATGTGGGGTCCTCCCGGAGTTGGTGGACTCGGATCAAGTGGGCTTTATACCGGGAAGGGAAGCGAGAGACAATACCATACGCGCCCTTAATGTCATCCACGTGGCCACAAGTAAGGACCAGAAGCTCGTATTGCTCTCCACCGACGCAGAAAAAGCGTTCGATAGGGTAGATTGGCGATATATGATGGCAACGCTACAGGTGATGGGTTTTGGCCCCCAAATGAGAACATGGATATCCTCATTATATACGATCCCTACGGCCAGAATACGGGTCAATGGAGCTCTATCCGCGCCAATCCACATACATAATGGTACGAGGCAGGGCTGTCCGCTCTCCCCTCTCCTGTTTGCCCTCTCCCTGGAACCATTCCTGGGGCCGGTCAGACGGGACGGGGGAATAGAGGGATTCGCACTAAAGGGAACGATCCATAAGGTGGCAGCCTATGCCGGTGATATGCTATTCTTCATCAGCAACCCCCTGGTCTCCCTGCCAAACTTGCTGAGAGCCTTTGCAGAATATGGGCAGATATCCAACATGAAACTGAACACGGAAAAATCTGAAGCTATGCCCCTCTCCATGGCAGAAACGAATGTGACACACATGGAATCCCAATTCGCATTCTCGTGGTGCCTGACAAAGCTAAAGTACCTGGGGATTTGGCTCACCGCGGACCTCTCGCAACTCTACACCCACAACTTCTCCCCGATGATGCTCACACTGAAAAACAATCTAACAAGATGGTCTGGCCTGTGCGTGTCATGGTTTGGAAGGATGAACGCAACTAAGATGAACCTATTGCCGCGCGTACTATACCTCTTCCAAACCATACCGATAAATATACCCGCGACATTCTTCCGACACATGGATACAGCCATCTCTGACTTTATCTGGCAGTCCCGAGACCCCAGACTCAAACGAACGCTGCTACACCAACCGAAGGCCCAAGGGGGAGTGGGACTTCCCTCCCTGCTGACCTACTATCGAGCAACGCACCTGCTCCGCATAGTGGACTGGCATGTCCCAAGGACATGCAAGAAATGGATACTTATGGAGCGAGCTCAGGCGGAAGGGAATATACCGGCGACAATATGGTTGAGTGGTCATCTGAGGAGCCCGCGTACACGGACTCACCCATTTATCGGGGCGACGCTGAGAACCTGGAACCTCATTAGCACCAAATTCTCCCTAACCACGACACCCGGACCGCTGACTCCACTCACCTATAACCCTGAAATCGCAGGAGGACTCACGCCGCGGGACATCGGGACATTCGGGACAACGGATCAGCCACACATGCGACAATGGTGCACAAATGATGAGCTGAAACTGATACCGGAACTAATACAGGACAGAACCCCGACGGGCATAGAAAGACTACGCTACCTTCAGATTAAAGCTTACTACGTGTCACACAATGGTAGGCGCCTGTTCCACAGACCACTCACACAGTTCGAGGAAATCTGCCAAGCTAGAACACACATAGCCAGAGGCATCTCTATGATCTACGCACTACTCCAAGCTGCAGCCCGACCCGGGCCGGCAAGATATATGGCACGGTGGGAGGAAGCCACCGGCGTCCCTCTCACGGAACCACAGTGGATGAAAATCCATATACTAACACACCAAAGTGCAATGAGCTCCAAACAACAGGAACTTAATTACAAGCTACTGACTGGGTGGTACAGAACGCCCGAGAGGATACACAGAATGAATGCAGACGCACCCAACACCTGCTGGAGATGCGGAGAGGAGACTGGATCAGACATCCATATATGGTGGACATGTAGAAAAATAGCCCGGTTCTGGAGCCAAGTCCATGCCCAGATCAAAGCCATCCTAGACTCTGATCTCCAACTTCGACTGCTCCAGATGCTCCTCCACCACACGGAGATGCCCATATCGAGATATAAAAAGACACTCACGAAACACCTTTTAAATGCAGCCAAATTACTGATCCCAATCAACTGGCGGACTACACGGACACAAACCATCCAACAATGGATGGACAAGGTAGAGGACATACACGGGATGGAGACCCTCACAGCGACCATGAAAGGGACGGTAGACAAATACATGCAGACATGGACCCCGCGGATGGATTTTCTCTCGCGCAACGGGATGTGAGGGTGCCGGACCCTGGGTGCGGCCGGGGGGGAGGCGCGGCGGGCCCGGGGGGACGGGGGAACCCGCCATTCTCTTTTTTTTTTTTCTCTTCTTCTTCTCTCTTTCTCCTCTCTTCTGTGTCCACTCCCCCCCCCTCCTCTCTGCCCTTCTCCCCCTATATACGTTGAACCGGGTTGACGGAACCTGCACGGGAGAGAGGGCGGAGGGAAAAACCAAAGGCTTCTGAAACACAAAACAAACAAATTAGCGGTCAACCCAAAACACACTAACACCACAAGGGAGACCTATAGGCTGGTGATGGGAGGCAAAACGGATCCGATAGCCCACACAACCGAGAAGACAATTCTGGAAGAAATACACTGGACATGGACATGGGGGGGGGGGGAGGAGGGGAGAGGTACCCCTGGCATAGAGGACAGGAACAGACAGCCACAACCGAGAACGACAACTCGCCCCTATCCCACGACAAGGGACTACCCTACAATATACGACGTGAGCATTGGGGAAGCATAAACGCACACTCCTGGGCCCCGAGAAACACGTAGTAACAAAAGGTAACCCCATACTGCAGTAGCGCACAAAAGGGCCACACAGAAGAGGGGCGGGTGACTAGCTATCAAGCATGTGGATTAGAAAGTCTCATAAAACAAGATACGGCACTTACACAAAGATACAATAATTTCTCAAAACCAGCGGTGTAGGAGAAAGCAGCAAGCCTCGAAGAAAATGATACTGAATAGCTACACAATGTATAAATGGCATAGCAATAGCACTTCAACAATGTTAGCTAGACATGTCTAGAAATGTGCACATGAGAAGTTATTTGTTTCACCATACCATTTTGACCAAATGGCTTTGCAACTGACAAACACAAGACCGTGTACGACTACTTAAATATGAAAATAAAAATAAAGATTGTCAAAAAGGGAGGGGAAGAAAACTAACAGGGACGCAGGCTTTGATACATTACCGTAACCCAAGCGATCATTGTATGTTTCACCGATGTCTCTACCCTTGTTTAGTACGCATGTCTGTAACCAATCTGCTTACCCTATATGTACACTTTATTACTTGTAATCACTGTACTAAAACCTTTCAATAAAAATAAGATTGTAAAAAATTTTTTTATTATGGTCTGTACATGATTTGCCACTCTGACATGTTCAAATATTTATTAAAATGATGTAGGGTATCCAGGCTAGGCATGGTATTAATGCACTAGGACCTGCATTTTGCAGGAAGTGGGTAATAGAAGGTGTTGGTGAAGAAAAGATCATGGCTCAGTTGAAATCAAATCTGTATTCCGATTGGTTTCCTGGCATCAACAAATCAGAATACAGAAAAAAAGCTCAAAGTATGGTTAACGAACAGAAAATATGTGGATAAGAATAAACAAAGAGAATGGTGTGTTGGTTCCAACATGGATGTCGGTTTACAAATTCATTGTCCAAGGTTATATCTCGGGATTCAGATAATTTTCAGAAATAAATTTAAAAAAAGGGAGTAGACTAATGGAAGTCACCTGTCTACTATAAACAGACAAGTTCAATAACATTTAAATATTTATTTGAGCTTCTCTGGACGTTCTCTCTCATATAAACTAGAGATAATTCTCAACATTACGATTTCTATAACCCTTGTGTAACCCTAGACTAACGATGCCTCAAAAAGAAACCAGTCCACCAGATTCAAGCGCCTTATGTCCACCTGCTGCTTTTAGACAAGTGATGAAAAAAGATGGAAAGTTAAATCCAGCTGCAACTAGTGACTGTCCAGTCTTGTAGAACATCTTGTAGAACAAGATGTCGGAGTTTTTACAGAACCAACAGGAAATCTCAGGATTATTAAATCTAGGGAGGTGTGGTCTTACCTGACAGCATGTACGTGAATATGGACTCAGTCTGCCACTTGTGATCTTCTGCACCTACCAAAGGCACGAAAGAAAATATTGAACACATGGATGCAGTATCGTGCATTTTAACCCATGACTTGAAAAAAACAAATGGGATATTATCAGCAAAATAATGTGACTGTAGTTGTCTGTCACTCATTCTCACCTCCAGACCTGCAGCTCATTGATGGTGGTGCAATGTATTTCAGGATGCTGCGGCTCTCTGGATCTAAAGGTAATAATAAAAAAAAAACACAGTGTTATTACAGATTACCTATGTATATATGGTCCATAGCAGTGGACGTTAGTACTATTAACTCTGAGGAAGATGACAGTAGTATCCAATCCACATGCAGAACAACATTGACTTCAATGTGAGACAAATATATCACCGGAAAACTTCTAGCATTCCTTCCGAGAGGTTGAAGAACTAGGTAATCTGAAGCACCTCTAAGGGAAAGTTACCGATCCTCAGTAAAACTTACACCACATACTGGTATATGCCAATTGGATGCAAAAACACTCAATATTAGTGTTGTAACGTACCCCTTATAAATGGTGTCTCCAGATGTCAAACTACTTTAAGGAACTAGAATTTGGTAACTAAAAACTTACTTCAAAAAGCAATACTTACCAGAAATCAGTTCTTTTTCCATGAAGATTAGGGCTGCCTGACGGAAGGCAATTTCTGGAGTGGCAGACATGATGAGTTGGGGTAGTTTTTTATCTGTCATGGATGACAGTTCTCGGATGGCGTGTTCTAGTGTAGTAAAGGCATAGACTCGGCGTAGGGCACACAGGAGAGCTGGGTTAGAAGTCAGCTGCTCCACACTTTTCTGCCAGGGGCGGTCTCCCACCTCATAAGGAGTGATTTCTTTGGCTTGTAGTCGACTCAAGCGGGGCAACCACTTCAGACCAAGAACTTCAAACTGGTGAAACTTAGATTCTGCAATAAAGATTAAACGTTTAGTACTTTGTCCTGTCTAAAAAGACACCATCACTCCCTAAGATTTATAATACTTAAAAATATGTTTGTGGGGGCGGCGCCTGACTTCCGGTACGGATGGCCGCACACTGAAAGAGCTCCGTACCACAGGGCCCTAATTCAGCTAACTTTAGCACGCACAACCGCCCGAAAACAACCAAGACTTACCCCTCTACTCCCCCAAAGCACACTCCAACCCCAGGATGGGAAGAAAAACGAGAACCGACCCGATGGTAACGCCGATATTCCGAAACAGCGCCGACAAAGGCCGCACAGGCGCAGAGGATCGGCGGGAAACTGATTCTGAGTCCGAGACAAGCGAGGCGGAAAAAGGTACTGAAGACCTCACCCCAATCACCAAAGGGGACCTGAAGGGACTTTTAAGGGACATTAACACCAACATGGCTGCAGAATTAGCCAGACACATGGCTCCCATTAGAGAAGGCCTTGAAGACCTAACCAGACGCACTCTAGCAGTTGAAGACAAAATGGAGGACATCTCCACGACGACTAGCAGACATGACACAGCTATACAAGACCTCCAAGCACAGGTACAAGCCCTTGAGAGCGCGCAAGAGGACCTAAACAATAGGTCGCGCAGAAATAATGTCAGGATCAGGGGGCTCCCTGAATCCATCGCCCCTGACACCCTAAACACCACCCTCAGAGAAACATTCAGCGGAATGCTCCCCGAGGCCCCCCCGGCTGAACTCATCATCGACAGGGCGCACAGAGCTCTCAGAGCCCAGCCTCCATCGAACACACAGCCTAGAGATGTCATTGTCCGACTCCATTATTTCCACGTGAAAGAAGCACTGATGAGGGCCGCACGAGACTCCCCAGTCCACATAGACGGACACCAGGTTCAATTATTCCAAGACCTGGCCCCCAGCACGCTTTTCAAAAGGAAGGCCCTCAGACCCCTGACTCAAGCTCTCACGAGACATAACCTCAGGTACGCATGGGGGCACCCCTTTAAGCTAATGGTCCGCAAAGGAGACAGGACCTACACTCTCCACGACGCAGCGGACGCCGAAGACTTTGCGGCCCAACTAGGCCTACCTCGCTTAGAACCGGACCCAGACAGACAACGAGAACAAAGAGAACAACCAACCACTGCAAGAAGAAACTGGCAGCCCCAACAGAGGGGTCGCAGACCCTCCAGAAGAGACCAGCCCCAGCATTAATCCCGGGCTCCGTCACCTGCCTTCCACCCGGCCGCCTAGCCGACCAACCAGGAACTACCCCATTTGCAATTACCCCTCACACTCCTAAACAAACTCCACTTGCTAACCCCAAAGCGGCAAGACAACGCATCACCCCGAACAAAGACCCTGAAGACATGGACATGAGCTGAACAATCAGACTAGCACATAATACACTGGCAACTAACTCATCACCGGCACGTAAGGACTTACCCCCATTACCCCACTACCTACATCCCTCCTCTACAGACAACCACCTATGGGACACTAACCATCGACATGACCACCGGCAACTAGACCACCAGCTACCACGCCACAGCGGACGGGAGAACTAAACCCGGGGGCCGCACACCCACCAAGGCCCACGAACTTTCTCCACCAGCTCCATAAAACCGGGACATTGCCTTACTTAGCCCACCCAACACTCACGAAACTGCTCATATCTATGCACGGGAAGGAGAAAGGGAAAAGGGGAAAGGGGGATAACACATTGGTCTGACATGGACCGAAGCCACAGCCTCACATTCACCACTAGGGAGGCCCCAAACCAAGGATGGGCCCTCACAAACCAGAAATGCCACCATGACAAGGACGCAGAGACAGGGAACAACCCACCCCGACCCCAGGGAAGCCACACATACCACGACCCAAGGACCCCCCGAGCTTAGATATCAGCTCTGCATTCCCCCTACTAAATACCCCCATAGGCCCACATCACCACCAATCAGCAGCCCACAGACCCTCTCACGAGGGACCGAACCCAACAGACATGACGAGGGGACCTGAGGCAAACTCTAAAAATCTCATAACCTACCATTCCATGTATGACACCTTTAACGTTTGAAATGTTTTGTTCCCACGAAGGGGGAGGAAGGGGACGACCCAGATGGACAAACGACAGACCAGACGGGCAGGAGTACCCAGAGAGGCCCCACGGAGACCTTCACTGCGGACGACACACCTACTAACTCCACCACACCACCACCGAGAATAACCCGACTGTACCTCCTACGGAACGTTGGACGACACTCCCCACCGCCTGCTGGCCTAAACTGTAAGTCCAGCAGCAACACACACACACACGCACTCGAACCCGGCTGGTCCGGGTTGCAGGGCCCCACGCCCCTCCGAAACCCCCAAAACCCCCCTACCCCACCTCAACACCAACCTAATCACCCACTCCCAAAGGGACACCTCGCACACACAACCACGCAACATGCCAACCCACCTCAAATGCACTTCCATCAACGCAAAGGGCCTCAACTCACCCAAAAAACGGCACGCACTACTAAGATGGGCCCAGAGACAACAAGCCGACATCCTCCTAGTCCAGGAGACCCACTTCACCACACTCAAACACTTCCCCCTCACGAACCGGACATACAAAACTAGCTTCCTAGCCAACTCTCCAACGCCCAAAACCAAAGGGGTAGCCATTATCTTAAGAGGCACATGCCCCCTAACAGATATAACCGCACACCCTGACCCCTCAGGCTAATTCCTCACAATAACAGGGAGAATAGGCACCAACCATTACTCCTTTTGCTCCATATACGCGCCTACCCAACCAGGTCGCGGATTGACCATTTTCTGATCTCCCTCAACGTCCTATCTCAGACAAAATCCACGAGCATAGGTACGATATCATGGTCAGACCATGCCGACATCAACCTAACACTGTGTATCGCAGACATCACACGCCTATGGACGTGGAAATTAAATCCCATACTATTACATGACCTCCCCATCACGGACACCATCTCCAAAGACCTATCAGACTACTTTGAACTAAACTCAAACCCAGCAGAAACGTCCCCCACGACCCTATGGACGGCGCACAAAGCGGTCATCAGGGGCAGACTCATAAGCTTAGCCTCAGCCCGTAAAAAACGTAGAACACAACAGATCACAGACGCAATAGCGGAGATACACCGCCTCGAAGCCATACACAAAGGGACCAGAGACAGCAACACCCTAGATCAATTGACCGAAGCCCGAACCCTACTAAAACGCCTCACCATGGAGGACACCGCGAAAGCCCTCCAGTGGCTCAAACAAAAATACTATGAAAAAAGCAATAAAGCTGACACCATGCTGGCAAGACGCCTAAAACGCCGCATTGAGGCCAACAAAATCACAAGCATACGCGACCCAGACCAAAACATGTGCACCCAACCTGACCAGATAGGCTCCATATTCCAAACTTACTACCAACAACTCTACAACCATACGGCACCACAAGGAGACCCCACGCAAGACGTCTCAACTCTTACACAGACATTCCTGAACACACTTAAGCTCCCAAAGCTAACCACAGAGATTAGCCAAACACTAACAGACGACGTAACAGAGGAAGAGATGACTTTGGCCCTCCGCGCATTTCAGCCCAATAAAAGCCCAGGCCCTGACGGATTCGGGGCAATATATTACAAAACCTTTAGCCACCTCCTACTCAAACACCTTTGCCCGGTATTCAATGCCATGCTACGCGGCGAGAAGCTGCCGACAGACATGGTAGCAGCAAACATTTGCCTCCTCCCAAAACCAGGCAAGACACTAGACGAACCAGGACATTACCGACCCATATCCCTCCTAAACGTAGACCTTAAAATCCTTACAAAAGTCATGACCAACCGCATAAACCCCCTACTACAAGCCCTAATCCATCCCGACCAAGTGGGCTTCATCCCCCACAGACAAGCAGCAGACAATACCAGAAGGGCCATAGACCTCATATGGTACACCACTCACAAACACCCCCCCACGGCAATAATTTCCCTAGACGCCGAGAAGGCATTTGACCGCCTCCTATGGCCCTTCCTCTACCAGACCCTAACCCACTTTGGATTCCCCACACAATTCATCTCATTCCTAGAAGCAGCCTACGCACACTCACAGGGCTCCCTCCTCCTCCCTAGCATTGCCCCCCCCACATTCACCATCTCTAACGGGACGAGACAGGGATGCCCACTATCACCTATACTATTTGCCCTATCACTAGAACCCTTACTTGAAGCAATACGATCTGACTCAGACATAACAGGAATCACCATCAGAGACCAGACCTACAAGGCATCCGCCTATGCGGACGACATCCTCCTTACCCTTACAAACCCAATCACCTCCATCAGCCACCTAATGACACTGATCCACTCCTACTCTCACATATCCGGCTACAAACTGAACATCACAAAATCCGACCTAATGCCGATACACATATCCCCACACAAACTAGCTAACATCAAGGACCACTTCCCATTATGCATCCGCCCAACGGCCATCGACTACCTAGGCATAAAGCTCACCGCCGACATCTCCACCATATATCAAACAAACTACACACCCATACTTGAACGGGCACACGCAGACCTGCAGACATGGGCCCCACTAGGGATCTCGTGGCTAGGCCGAGTTGCCTCAATCAAAATGAACCTCCTACCACGGTTGCTGTACATCTTCCAGACACTACCCATAGCAGTCCGAATAGCAGACATAAAATCTTTACAGAAAGCGGTTAACAATTTCATATGGAACCACCGCAGGCCCAGAGTAAGGCGTGAAACACTATACGTCCCTAAGCGATCAGGCGGCCTTGGATTACCCAACTTCATGCATTACCTATACGCTGCCCACTTATCCCAAATCCAAATGTGGCATCTCCCGCCCATGGAAAAAAGGTGGGTGGACATTGAACACTCAATCTTTGGACATGACCACCCCTCCCAATACATGTGGACCCCCAGACAACACCGACCACTGCCCCCCCAACCGCACCCACCATAACACACTCACTCGACCTCTGGGACAAAGTACACCTGAAATACGATCTCTCCTCGGAACTCTCCCCAATGACTCTCCGGAACAAACTCTTCCCCCCGGGAATCACAGCCCAACACTTCGCCCAATTCGAGAGGAGAGGAATTGCCAGACTAAGCCACCTATACACGAACAACCAGCCCATTACCTACGAGAACTTACCCGAACCCACCACACTCACAACGTTTGACTACTTCCGCTTCATTCAACTCCGCAGCCTGGCAGCCACACCCTGCATCCAACAAGCAGGCAAATCCCAGCCCACTAAGTTCGAACGAGACTGCACCACAGCCCCGACCAGAAAGGGACAAATTTCTGACATATTCCTTTCAATAGCAACCCACACGACCCACATCAACCTCCCATACATCAGGGCCTGGGAGACAGACCTAGGCGCACCAGCAGACACAGGAGATTGGGCCGAAATTTGGGAAGCCACAGCATCACTAACGATATGTGTAACATTCAAAGAACAGGCCTATAAAATGCTGTTCCGCTGGTACCTCACCCCCCAGAGGCTAGCATGCATGCACAGACTACCCACGAACCAGTGTTGGAAGCAATGTGGAGAAACAGGCACTTTCCTCCATTGTTGGTGGACGTGCCCAAAACTCCAACCCCTTTGGCACTCCGTAGGAGCAATCCTCACCAGAGTCCTGAATAACCCATGCCCCCTAGACCCATGGACCATGCTCCTATCCAAACCAATGGACACATTCACGAGAGCCGAAAACAAATTGATAGCAAGAGTGGCCCTAGCCACACGTAGAGCAATTGGCGAAGTATGGTCCACAACCACAACACCCAACCAACAAACAATACTTCGGAAAATTCAAGATCACATAGACATGGATAGGCTCACTGCCCAAATCCACGAAAACACCAAACAGTTCCACAAAACATGGGACCCTTGGCTCATGGCCGACACATCTTTACCCTGGTAAGACAACACACACCACAATTCATTATCAGCAGAACATGAACCACGACTCTCACCTAATCTAAGCACAAGCCCACCAGCACTACCTGAGACACACATCGAAGTGTACCCACCCCCCACCTACCCTCCCCCCCCCCCGGGGGGGCCGTGGGACCCTGCAAAAGAACACTCACTCTCCACCGACAACCTGACCCCGCCTGACCGACGACCCTCCCTCCACAGTCCAGACGAGGACACCCACCCACACACCCTGACAGACGTACCCACCAGTCGCACCCCTCCTGTAAACACAGGAACACTCACGACGCAACCACCACACCTACACTGACGCGGTACCCCACCCCACGAGACAACTACTACTTATCCCGAGGACCATCCTGACAGGTAGACGGAAGGGGCCATACACGGCCAAAACAACTCGGAAAGAAGCTACACCAACAACGAAATTAAGACTATATAATGTATGTATGCTGATCCGATACTTGCTGTTACAATGCTTGGACCCTCCAACCTCCCCCCCCCCCTTTTTTCATTCTGTACCCCTACCCTTGAACACCAAAATCCTACAAATAAAGAATTTAAAAAAAATATATATATATATATATATGTTTGTGAGGTCTGAACAAAAATGTAACGTATAAATCTATACTGCCATTGTATCGTACAGTGATGTCCATTTAAAAAAAAACAAAGAACATTTAAAAGAAATGAGCACCACATGACAAAAAGGTTAGAGCGGATCTGTCACCTTTGGGGGTGACATCTTCAATTAGGATCCGATGTCCACAGGGTGCAGTGAACGGTAGGTGTACTTATCTAATGCTCGACCTCCATCTTTTTCAGGGGGACCCTCTCCAGGTCCTGGACTCCTGGTGCTTCAACTTCCAGGAGCTTCATCAGTGCTGTATCTTACATATGTACAAAAGTACATCACTGAGGAGATCGCAATAAACAAGATGGTGCCTGAATCTGGGATTGGACATAAATTGACGGTGGAGTCAATCAAAGGCTTTTGTCAATCAAAGGCTTGGCCATAAGACAAAGTTGTCTCTGCTTTGTCTTATGGTATCTTTGGATTGCGTTGGGATTTCCATCCGATTCACAATCAGGATTTTATAAACATTATATCTTTATGAAATACTCAGAAGTGACAGAGCCACTTTAATACAAGTTATAGGTGATTTTCAATGTTTTGTTCAATACCGTACATTTCCAGAGAACTCATGGCTCCCATTCAGTTGTAATTGGTTATTAAATATCAAGTATTAAAACTGTATGTATACATTGTGCTAGTACAATTCGCAGCAAACCAAAGATGAAAACGAATGCTTGCATTCATTGTTGCTCTCTGTTGGGAAATTCAATAAAACTTCTGAGCTCCCACAATGCTGTGTGTGGCAACCCATAATGCCTATCTCATGGCCGTGTTCTTAGAATTATGGGATGCTGCATTTTGGCATAGTTAGTTTTATTCATGCGTGCAGACATCCACAGCATGACCTATATATTTATTTTTCCTATAAATCTGGCAACTAATGGACATGCAAAATATGACCAGGGTATCATGGGTGCATTTTACCCGCTTCATGGCAGATGACGTATCAAGACACAATTACAAAGAACATTCCTAATAACTTGCCGTGAAGGGGTTTAAACTACCAGGGGTTTCCAGGTATGCATTAACAGCTCACCACTATTTAAAGCACTACGTTTCTCATTTGCTCCCACTCAGGCCAATTCAGGATGATTGGTCTAACGAAAAGCATGCAGGTGTGTTCCTTGGTCTCCAAACAATGTTACCGACAGGGAAATCCATGGAGAAAGGAGTTTTATTTATGGAATTTCCCTAAAATAGCCATCTCTCGGATTGGATGTGCTGACAGAATGGCCTCAGGCTCTCTGTACCCATTAAGGAGGGTGAGCCGATGGGAGCCCAGGGCTAAGAGCCAAATCTCTCAGAGTTTGCAGTATAAATATGAAGTTAGGGAAAGAACAAATGTCGTCAGACTCTTACAGACACAGAACTAAGGAAAACACATTTAACTGTTGTAGGACAAGTGCTTACTACTTTGAGTCAAATAAATCCCTCAGTAGCAACGTATTCTTACTACTTTGTCAACAGATCGTCAAATAAATCCCTCGGTAGCAAAGCATTCTTACTTCTTTGTTATCAGAGAGTCAAATAAATCCCTCGTTAACAATGCATTCTTACTACTTTGTCATCAGACAGTGAAAAAAATCCCTCAGTAACAACGCATTCTTACTAGTTTGTCATCAGAGAGTCAAATAAATCCCTTGGTAGGAAAACACATTCATACTACTTGGTCATCGGAGAGTCAAATAAATCTCTCGGTAGCAAAGCAGATTCTTACTACTTTGTTATCAGAGAGTCAAATAAATCCCTTGGTAGCAAAATATATTCTTACTACTCTGTCATCAGAGAGTCAAATAAATCCCTCGGTAGCAACGTATTCTAACTGCTATGACACAAATAAATCCAAAAGTAGCAACGCATTGCATACTGATTTGCCATCAATGATTCAAATATCTTGCCAGCAGTGCACTGGATACTGCTTTGTCACCAGAGAAATAAATCTCTCAGTATCAACACTTGCTGCTTTGTTATATAAAGGACCCACACATCCTTCAATGTACTGCTCTTTTCATCTTGCTGTTAAAGGGTTACTCCAACTACCATGACCACTTCTGATTCTAGAAGACACGGTAAGAGTTTGTATTCCGGACAGTCAAATGTCAATTCTGTGCAAAAAAATACATCCGTCATCAGCTCACACTGCACACTGACAGAGTCTGCAAGGAGAAGTGTTTGTCTCCCCTCAATTCTTCCTAAAGTTAATACAAATACAAAAAGATAAGTCCTGCGCTCACTCCCATCACTACTGGGCCGGCAGCAATGACTACAGTACACATCAGCCCCAACATATAGTAAAAACCAAAAAAAAAGAAAAAGTTACCTGCGCTCTCTCCTTAATCCCTATGTATATTTAGACAAATGGAGGCCATTTACTTGCTCCAATGGCCATTGGAGGGAATGCCCACCTGCCAACGTCAAGGCAGACCCCCTTAAGCGGGTCCTAACACTGACCCTTTAGCCTGCTTCCTTGAGCTTCTGGTAATTAGGCCTTCCTCTCCTCCCACTTATTAATTTTTTCCCTCACTTTCCCTCACTTGATCCCTCACTTTCCCTTGATGGTTTAGAGCAAGCACATACGATTATAGCCAGTTGACCAGTCCAATTAAATGTGGTGGAGCTTCACCTGGTGCTGGATATTGGCTACGTTATTTTAAAGCATTACTTTATTGTGTATGTGTGTGGTGGTGGAGGGTGGGAGGGAAGAGCTGGCTAGAGTTTTTACTGTGGGATACTGTGATACTATTGTACAATGTTTTATTGCTGTGGAGTTCTGTGATACACTTATAAACACTCCCCATGACTGTGAGTTGTATTGTTGTGGAGCTCTGTGATACACGTACAATCATACACTCCGTGATACACTCATGCATTCGTCAAATTACTGTGAGTTGTATTGCTGTGGATCTCTGCGATATACCATCCACTTTGTATCATACAGTGAGTTTTTTTGACACGGGTCAACTTAATACACCTATACACCCCAAACATTCCAACCTGCTAAAAAGGGACATATGCCTCAATTTAATATTTTTGGATAAGCCTTTCAAATAATGTATTTTTTTTTATTTTTTTAAATGTACATTCAAACATATAATATATACAATATATCAATAAAAAAAAAATCAAATACCCTTTTTTTTTTCTAAATAATAAATCATTTAAAAAACCTAGCCAAAAATATAAAATCGGGGCCATAGTTAGAAAGTAGGACAAGGTTTACCAAAGAGACAGAGCCAGTATTCCAAAGCAGGACATTAGACAGACATAAAATAAAGGCGATAACAAGAGATAGAAAATGCATTATAGCTAAGTTATGAAATGAGATATGGATACCCACGCAATAATTGTCATTGTCTAGTTTGTGCACTCCAGGAGATAAGTATCTAACCTTTACTGTGATAGAGAACGAGGCACATGAGCAAAATTGAGGGGGTTGGAGGGGACACCATGATGAGAAGGTTTCACAGTCACTGGAGACACATTAGTGGACAACAGGAGTCTCTGTATCTGGGGCATCCCTACAGCTGTGGCTTTGAAAATCTCTAAAGTCAGGAGTCTGTGTAATATACAGATGTGCTTATGTCTGCAGGAAAATCCATGGCTGTATCACGAGGTCTGTTTATGCCAGATCCTCAGCCTCATGAGACCTGACTTGCCGGCTACACGTTTCTTACAGAAGAACAATGTTCTGCTGACTTATTGCTACGGGAACACTGTGTTTTTTTTCATTTTCTCGTTGCAAAAAGCGGAGTTTCTCAACACTCGATGTCCCTCACCCAATTCCCTTTACTTAGATCTGAAATTAATGCATTAAGCCGTTAGCCTAAAATATAATTAATTTCCCTGTGACCTGCAAGTGTTTAGCAAATCCAAGCAGTTTCTTTTTTGAAGTTCCAAACCAAATACTAAGAGCAGCTGTCGTTTATTTTACAGGGTGTCACTTTTAAAAGACCCTTTCACCTATACATTGTGCTAGCCAAATGACTTACATTGAAGAAATAATAATTAATTTCACTATACATGTTTTGACCTTTGTAGACTATGGCATAGGAGTAAAGGTTACAGCAGGTATAGAGGTCAGGAGTGGCTCTAAGTTACAGGACATTGTACAACACCTAATACACAGCTGAGCACTAGGAATTGTGGGATGCCTCTTGCATCCTATAGAAGTAAGGCAGTTGCACACAAACACCACAACCAGCAAACCCAGGACAACATGTTGGAGAAGGAAGACACAATCAACACAAATATATGTTTTAATCCTATCCTAGTTCACAAGAAATCCTAATGGTCAAAAATCATGACTTTCCTGATATTCTTCCAATAAGGCTATTGGTGATTTTTTTTTTTAAAAGTCAGTGCTGAACAAAAGGTGGACGGAAAAAAAAAACATACAAGCAAATTTCATGACACAAGAGGTAGCGAGGGACATGCTCTAAAGAGCTTACAATCTACAGGTGGTGGGATAAAAATCACACAAAATGAAAATGCACACACCTGCCAAGGCGGTGAGCTTCACGTTGCTTATAGTATGCCTTTCTTCCTGTTAGAGGAGAGGGGGGAAGTGGGTGGAGCTATGATGAAAGAGTTTTTTATTTATTTATTTGATATTGCATGGGGCATTATCGTGAAGATCGTTTACATCAATTATGAGAGTTCGATACTCGTGCATTATAGAGACTCCTGCAGATTGAATGCAGTTAAACGATCTTTCCCATTAGCTATACATTGACAGGTAGAAATAATGGGACTACATGCCTGATAAATAGCGAATAAAATATTTATTCTTAAACTTACTGTGTGTTAACCAATTACCATGAGCAGAAATCCCATTTAGCAAATTCTGTTGTAAAAGATCATGGAAACACATCTACGCTTCCTTGTAGCTCTGCTTCTTAATACCATCTTTACATTGCTCATCGGAGCAGATAGAAACCTCAAAACATTTTGTTGCTACTTCGAAACGGTCCAACAGATCTACTCTATCGACCTCCAGTAATGCATTTTCACTTACCTGCCTCTTGCATCGGGAGTGTTTAGATCAGTCATGCCTAACATTGGTAAGCCAGATGTCTGTGGACTACAATTCCCACAATGCTAAACCAGGTTAAGGAGTTCTAACGTTAACCTTCAAAGTCTGAGATTGCAAATCTTCTGAATTTACTATAAAAAAAAATCGCTGCCTGCCACTGTACCTTGATACTCATTACTGACTGTATATAATGCCACATCATTTATTATCACAATGTAAATAATACATAATAAATCATATCTCTGCATCCAAGCGTTTGTCACGTGAATTGAGCAGCTCACAAAACATACTGAAATCATGACTTTATTTTCTAAAATTATTTCTTTTTTCTTCCTATGTGTTGTGTCTGTGTTTTTTTGTGTAATAGATAAAAGGGCTGTATAACTACATGTGTGTCTTTGCCTGATAATCTAAAGTGGAAAGGTTGTCTTAAAATGCTTAGCACCCCCCCCTCCTTCCCCCCCTTCTTTTCTCGAATGAAACGATGATCTTTTTTAATGTATAATTAGCTTTATATTAAGGATATTGCTAAAATAACAAAAAAAATACATTTTAGATTATTCTTCGACCCTCTATAATTAAAATCCCTCTATACAAATATAGCCCACCTACAAGTTAGAACTGTGCGAGCGTCTGTGTATTTTTACGGAATCCTTTGGCATTTTATTACAATGCTTGTGTATTCTGTCAATGGCTCACCAGCAAATTAGAAGAAAAAAAAAGGAAAATGTAATTTGTCACTTTCTAACATGCTGACACTGATACACAATGACAAAAAAAAAAGATGATGTCAATTAAGGGATTCTAAAATTATAGTGTATGCTGCCACCCAGTGATACGTTTAGGAACTGCAAGCCCAGATATTTGTTAAAATAAACATCAAAAAACCAATAAAAAAAAACACATTTAAACAACAAAGGCTAGTTGTATGCTGTGGCTTGCTATATTTTGGCACTGTAGCTGTTGTGGACTGCTTTTTCCATGGTATATAACAGCTCTTTGGTGGTGTACACCCCTGCACTATGGCATCCCAGGTAGAAAGGTGAATGTTTTATTGACTGCTGTAATCTGCTTATCATTGGTCTTCCATACTCCCATCATGCCCTGTTACTCCTCCTCTCTGCCATTCCTTACAATTGTTTCCTATAAGATTTAGGGTTCACATTCAAATTCCAATCCTCACTTATACATCACTTCATAACACTGCACTATCTACGTATCTACGTAATTAGAGGGGCAAAGGTTTCAAAATAATATCAGGAAGTATTACTTTACTGAGAGGGTAGTGGATGCATGGAATAGCCTTCCAGCTGAAGTGGTAGAGGTTAACACAGTAAAGGAGTGCATGCATGGGATAGGCATAAGGCTATCCTAGCTATAAGATAAGGCCAGGGACTAATGAAAGTATTTAGAAAATTGGGCAGACTAGATGGGCCGAATGGTTCTTATCTGCCGTCACATTCTATGTTTCTAAGTTTGTATGTATGGTCACAAATAAAAATACCCACACCTCCGACTCCCAGCTACAAGACTTCTCTAGGGCTGCAGCGTACATACAGAATGCCCTTCCGCACTCCATTACAACACCTAGAGACTCCATTCCTTTAAAAACATCACATCTACACTACATCAATTCATACCTAAATGAAGAAGGCATATCCGGCCTCAAACTCACTAACCTGCTTCACTTCCTCTGCTGCAACTGCATCATGTAACAATCAAGATCTCATTTTATTGTAAACTCTTTTTGCAACCATGTTTTACTTTGTATGGAATACATTGTACCATTTGTATAGTTATACACTCCCCTTAGATTGTAAGCTTCTTCAACCAGCTTCTGTTCGTGTACATCTGACTTGTCTTGTTGTACAGCGCTACAGAATATGTTGCTGCAATAATAGTAATGATGATGATTGATTCACCAAATGCATAAGGAGGGTTAGGAAGCACAAGCGGATGCCCAAATCTGCTTTGGAAGTTATCATGGTAAAGGCTAATCCATGCTTTCAGGTAGACACATCTCTTAATGTATGTAACAGTTTATCTGCAACTCAAAGCTCCCCTCGAGCTCTCTGAGACAATACATTTAGAGTTGGAAAACTAAAACAACAACAAGCTGGAGAATGAGGTCGTGGCACATGGCCTTCGATAGATTATAGTAATAATGACATCACATAAAGGAAACGTTATAACAGAACTGACACTGCTCAGGATTTGTAATATTATGATTATTCATGTATTCCAAACATGTATGTGAGAAAAATAAAATTAAATGAAACTCCACCCATCATTATCCTGCATCCGGATGCCTCCATCTTAACTCCCTGTCAGTCATTGTTATAAGCTCCGACCTTTGCACCTGGCAGTCAGCATAGAGAAAGTATATAGACTTACCAGCAGGGTTCTTTTTTTAAACTACGACGTAATCACTGAATACAAAATGGTGCTAGAGAATTCCGCCCCCCCTGTGCTCTCAGCCTACTACTGCTGCTCAGCTTAGATGGAATCACTCTGTTAAAAGGTTACTCAGGACAGTACCAGCCTATAGTATCAACACGATTGTTCTTACAGGTGTTACCTACCTGGGATTGATTTCTGCATTTTAAGACATGGTCGCAGGATCTGGCGCAGTAGGTGGCCTGCTCTCCTTAAGGTCTGTGTTCCACTCATCGCAAGGAGAACAACTTGTTCATTTTCCGGATCAGAGGGATAAGGCTGAGCAGATGACATGCCCATCGTGACGTAGCTAGGGTCCGGTACGGCACAAAGACTGCCACCTGTTCCAGGGAAAGGGCCAGTTATGCAATTTTGGTCTAATATTTGCAGTTACCCTGCCAAGTCTCCTTCATTCCCCACACAAACATTTGCCCAAATATTCTCTCCAGATACGAGTGTTCTATATAGGCCTCACCCAATTAACTTAGAAAACCTGCCATTTGTAGGTTTATTTACTAAACCGTGACTTGTCAGGAATTCACAGAAAATTACACCAGGCTTTAGAATAAAACAGAATACGTTACCCAAGGTCTGCAGCAGGCTGTCGAAATAAGGTGCAGCGTGAAAGCAAAGGTTGGGATCAAGTTCAGCTGGATAAGTGAAATTAGCTAGGATTAATCCCAGGAGACCTTGCTCGGCCAGTCCATTCATCAGTCCTAGTGAAAAAGAGAGTGATTAGTGAGAACGGTGACAGTAATAAGCCATTTAAAGGGCACATCTCACTTTCCAGAATTTCTTCCCATCATGTTACGTATCCCTTGTATTTAGCATTTACGTGTTTCTGAGGTGTGAGAAATAAATGAATGGAAAAAAAACCCTACAGCTGTATTTAGCTCCACTGGGAGTGAGTTCATCCAATCACTTGGAAGTTTTTCTAACATTATTGGAAAACGTATTAAATCGAGGCCTATGTAAGTAAATGGACAGGAAGTTTAGTGTTGATGGGAGAAGACGCTGTTAAAGAGACAAATTCGGTCATATAGTTCCTAGTTTAAATAGCCGAGTACATGCTGTGACTTTAAATGACAATTTACATATTTACATGAGATGGTAAAAACGTAGACTAAAGGTGGCCAATAGGTAGACCACCAGCAGTTCTAGAACTACAGCTCCCATGATGCTTTGCCAATCTAAGGTATAGTAGCTAAACTTTCCTTTGGGATTCGGCACATTTTAGCACCGCATACCAACAGTCTACCTTCTCAGTTACTAATTTAAGCCTCCAATTAGATTTCAGGTCCAAACAATAGCTGAAGGGAGAAAATTGTGGCAGTGATACGGAAAATGATAAAAATAAAGGCTTGCTTTATAGACGTTGGATAACGTTGCCATTTCCGGTGCTCATTGAAGGCTGTGGGTTAAAATGAATGGTAAAGGGGTTAAGTAGAACATCCTGTTGATGTATAAAGAAAGGACTCCCACAATGAAAGCAGTAAGGATCATTTCAATGGATATGAGAACACAGGCCAGCAGCTTGTAAAATTATCTCATTACTGAATATATCAGTACAATAGAAACTGGAATATCGGTCATTTGGTCTCCTGTTCATTTAAGGAAATACCTGAAGGGATATAAAGAAAATCTTACTACTAGTCAGCTCTTTCTAATGTAGGAACCTCACACAGTCACTTTATATATTCACCTACCCACCTTAAAGGGATGCTTCAAGCACTATAACCACTACAAGTTACTGTGACGGTTATGGTGCTAGGAAGCTGCCAATAAAGAAGTCGGAGGTACATGAATTGTCGGGCAAGACTAACACAGCCGTTCATCTTTCCGAGTTCGATCATGAGTCGCATTCGGTAAGAGAAATACCATCTATTGCAAAAGCCAAACTAACGCAGTATAAATAAAAAAGTGAAACAAAAACAAACAAACAGCGTTTAATGAAAAAAGGTTTTTACCTTGGATAAGTCCTGGCACTTGGTGACCGGCGTTCTCTTTCCTTAGTAAAAGCAGCAGACAGTGTAAGCGAGGGTAAGGCTGTTTTACTGGCTGGGTAGAAGGACTACCTGGGCAAAATACAGGCACCTGCAACCACATAACCTACTTCAGAAAGGATTGCAGCAAATAGCTCACCTGACAGAATACTATGCATTGTAACAGCTTACTCCCAAAACTAGGAAAAGACATATTGATAAATAGGGTCTGAGACAGAAGGGTTTACTCACTAAACAGTGATTGGTAGTGAATTAAAAACTGCCTTTGGAAATGTAGGCCATAACAGCTGATTTGGAAAACGTCTCCAATTACTCTGAGCTCGGCTAATTTAGCCTGAATTTGGGTAACCGGCTTTCAATTTGCTAATGTTAAATATTTAGTGAACAAGCCTTAGAGACTATGAAAAGACACCAAGTACTTTCTTTCTTGTAACCTGGAGAATGTGTCTCTCCCTTACATTTTTATAGCAAGGGTGCCCAAAATGAAGATCCTCAGCTCTTGCCGAACTACAAATCCCATGATGCTCCGCCTCCGGCAGAATTTACTTATAGTTGTAGTTCTGCAAGAGCAATGCTTCTACCCTTTTGGGCAGCTCTGATCTATAGCATGGAGGATGGGGGACATAAACAGACCATTAGCTGCTGTAGAGCTGTCTTAAGTCTAGCAAAGCATGAAGGTGAGGGGTAGCTCAAACAGTTTAGGGTTTTCATAATAAACTGGGGATTTATTCACTAAATAGTATATTTTGGGAAGTTAACCAAACTGGAAATGTAGGACAAACTAGTGCAGCAGGAAAGTTAGCTGTGATAAAGATTTTTTCTAGCTTGGCAATATGGACCTCCAAATGTTGCCACTTGGCTTCCAGTTTACCACATATTACTGTTTATAATCCTCAGGGCACAGGGCATGGTGGCCATGCTAGCAGGCTGCAAGTCACTATGGCTCCCGGGGAATCAAGCTATTTTCTGCCACAAACCTACTTTACCCTGCTTGCAACACCCCGGAGACCTAAGGTATATGGTCCTGGAGTGTCCCGGTGCAGCTGGAGCGTCTGATAGCGGGTGTCTCTGGGTCCCAGGAGAGACTCTGAGACTTGACGACTGAGGCCTACCCGGGAGGGGAGTGAGGCGGACGGCTGCTGCTTTGCTTTCCGCCCGACTAGCGGACAACAGCAACTCACCTGATGCCTTCCTGGCCCCGTTCACCTCCCCCCCCCCCACCTTTGGACTGGCAGGGTTATGCCAGTTCCCACTGGCAGGTGCCGACATCATGGTGAACGACCCCACCAAGATTGCCACTGCAGTTGGATTCCCGCTCCTGAAAAACGCAAAATGGCGGCCTTGCCGCCCATCCTGGGTACAGCATAGAAGGCGACTGGCAAGAGGAGCTGCGGGCTGAGGCGACTGCCGACCATGGTCCCCACCCTGGAAGTCGGCCATACCAGCAAATCGCAACATAACCTTGGCTCCCACATGTCCCATGAGCTCACCCGGTTCCCACAACTACCTTCCTGAACTATGAGCCCTCAGAGGACAATCCTCGAACCACGGCCCTACTCCCTACACTTTGCCAGGCCTACGTTGCTGACCTCTACCGGAGAGGAACTGAGGGCAAGGGTTGTAGGCTCAAGTAGGGACTGGCCGTGTGGACTCACCATCATTTCGGGACTCGGCTTGAACAACACTTTGGCTGGAGGCGCGAATTGACCAGGTCCAGAGGAAGTAGCAGGCTTGCATACTCGCAATAACTGGCGGTCTGGTGGAGCTGAGCCCGGGGGGTGGTGTGGATTCCTTTAAGAGTCTCCAGTGGTTCACATTTCCCCCTTGTTGCTTAATCTTCTTTTTATCTTTTTATTCATCTCCTATTTGGCTTATCAACTACAAGTCACTGCTTAATGTCTTGATGGGCATGTTTAACGCTATAGCACTATATCTCTCCAGCATGACTGCTTTACTTACCTATAAGCCTGTTCTAGTATCTTATAAGCCAGTCACAGTTACACTACGGTTTATCCTTTTGATAGCTCTTCAGCAAGACCGTGTTACCTACCTATAAGACAGTTCTATTATTTTCACAACCTTTTACAATAAGGCATTGTCAGTTAGTGCCACCTGTCTTATTCATTGCCGCTGACATGCCTATTGTTTACCTCTTCTCTGACTAGCCTGACTTAGCATGATTACTCTACAAACATATAAAACGAAGCAGACACTCACGAGAGAATGTATTGATGTTATTGTTTACTGCATATGTGTGCATTTTTGCTGATATATATCTCTTTTTATTCCTTTCATTAAAGTACTCCCGTTGCTTCAATAAAACAAAGATTGACCAAAAAAAAAAGTTATAATCCTCTTAACATAATACAACCAGAACAAGACAAGACGATGAGAAACAGCAAAAAACAAAACAAAAAACCTACAATTATAAAAGTAATATAGTAATGAAATAAAGTAAAACCGTCATATTATACGTGCTTGGTTTGTAGTAACAAACTGTGTTTTATTATGCCTGGCTGTAGGTAAAATATATGATACAGGAAAGTGAATAATCTGTGTGTTTCTCGCAGTCACTAAAACATACGCTTGATCCACTTTTCATGACAATCCGGTTGTTTAGAGCATATTCTTTAAAAGCGAGCGGGTCGGGTCGGGTGTGGTTGGTGTTGTTCTCCTGTTTTTGTTCGTATTTTAAACCAGCAAAAAGCTGAGCAGATGCCAACTAGAAAAGTTAATTATCTGCACTAAGCTGCCTTCAGAAGGACAGAATATCCCAACGCCAGCCTTCTTTAGGACAACCTTGGGGTAGTATATTCACAATATTCTCACAATATTCTCAATATATGCATATAATGAAAAAAAATGGAGCCCTCGATCGCTTGATTAAAATAAAACTTTAAGGCTTTATTCACCCCTCGGGGACTTTTAAAATTGCATATAATTTAAGTTTCCCTGCATCCACAACGTGCCAGGTACTAGCAGATTTAATCTCCAGACAAATATAGTCTACGTGTTTCATAATAAACGTTACTATATCAACACTTCATATATTATAGTTCTCTTTTGTTTGTTTTGTACTTGTGTGCAGACAGGGACATGTCACGCTTAACCATTCCTACTACAGACCATAAGTTTCAATCTAAAACTATTAAATAATGTGTAATGTTTATACAAAAATCTTAAATCGAGGCCTTAGTTTGCTTATCTACTGTATTACAGTACCTGGTTAGGTGACATGCTCAACATCGCTGCACGCTTCGCGGTCAGACGGAGGCGTCGCACACCTTGCAGACTAAATCCTCGCTGATGGCAAATGTCTATAATGTCTCCGTAAGCCAACGGTGGAACCGCTGGTGATGCCACCAGGAACACGTCCCCTGGAAGGCAAGAGAGGAATTATTGAGATCATTGAAATTATCATGACTAAGTGCACATGGGGTATTCAACACTTAGAAACCACAATTTTAGTGCACTGACTAATGCAACTTCTAAACATTGCATTGCTCGTCTGATAAGAAGCTGATGTCACTGCAATATGAATGCACTGCTGGTAAAAACAGAGTTATTTTTCTTTGGGTGACCACTGCTCCGCACTAAATATCACTTAAATGGTTTACACAGCTCCGAGAGGGTACTTCCTCTTATATAACAGTCACATATTTCCCATGAATCATGTTTAGCATTCGTCAAACTAATAAGCAGTTTATTAAACCAAAAACAAAACAATTTCCAGCTAACATGTTGCACATTTTGGTCACATAGCTACATCAAAGATGTACTCTGCAAATCACAGACTCTGATTGGCTGCTGGCGTCACGTGTGCAATGCAGCGTGGCTCGTCATGAGCGTATAGCTATAGCAGTAGCAAGCAGCCTCTTGGGGAATTTTCCCTGAGTTTGTAAGCCAAAAGTGACGCCTTTGCCACAATAATATAATGTCATGTTTGGGCTTTTTCAAAATCCCAGCATGCACAGCTGCGCAGACAAAATAGACAAGTACAAAACCAGAAGCATTGTGGTCCCACACAAAGCCCTAACTTACCCATAATAGTGGCAGTAAGGAAAGTGGGAGGCCGGCATGAGTCTGTGTGCTTTCCAACTGAATTCTGGATGCCGATTTTTACATTATCAAAACTGGTTATTCTTCCCCCAAACCAAAAACAGAGATCCCGCAACAGGCGATTAGAACTGCGCACGGCATGAAGAATGGGTTCCTCTTTCCTGTAGCCGTAAAGGGCATGTATGGAACATGGATCCACTCGTCTGGCAAGTTCGGAGTCACATGAGCCTGACAGATCACTCCAGGCCTTTCCTGCTTGGTGTCCCCGCAGCGCTAAAGCCAAAACCGGTGGCGCTTGACCACCTTCCCTAATGTAGGATGGAGGAATTGTATCTATGAGAGAAACAAAATAAATAAATAGACACATCTATTAAAAAAAAAAAAATCCTACTTGTTATAGGCAGGTTTATTAGAGCGGAGTATTGGAGACTTACTTTTGGTGGACAGAATAATATAAGGACCAATCGGTTGTATTTCACAGGAATAAATCCCTATGTGTGACCAGTGAATTCTAATCACTAATTTCTAAATGCACTAATGTGGGAATAATCTAAGAGTAGCTATCAAAGCAGGATGAAACAGGATATAGCACATTATAAAAAAAAGTTGTTCTATAGGTGGCTTAAAGGAGAATCGACACTTCTCCAAAAATAGCATTATTGAGAAAAACATGGAATTCACCTATAGTTGAAGCAACATAACCACTAAAGTGTGCTGTAGCGATAATGGTGCCAGGTGTCTCCTGACACCGTACACCAGGTAAGAGTTAACAACATTTTTGTCTGATCCCTCTTCACAGATATTTCTAAAACTGATTTAAAAAAAAAAAAAGATTTATCTCATCGAAATATTGAATGCAGACATGTGAACTATTACATCTGAAGATGTGGCTGCAGTGTGGGTATCCAGGGGACCCTGGTAAGTGTTAAACCATGCTAACACTGGAGAGGGAACCTCCTAGCACCACAGCCACTATAGGGCACTGCAGTGGTTATGGTGCATGATACACCATAACCAAAGCTTATAAAAATGAGTGGCATGGAATCATGATGGGGATATATCAATATGATATTAAGTATCCTAGGAAGTGATGGTTGTCATGTATGTTTGTGTCACTTCCTAAATGTTTTACTGGTAACAGAGAGCTCGAGGATGAAAGCAGCTCCCCAGGGATCAGGATAATACATGTAAACTAACCCTGGGTTTTCAGGTTGGATTACGATTTCCAGGCAAGAAAAATAATAACATTGATTTGTTTTCAATAGAAGCGGATACTAAACCAGTCCTACCATCACTCTCAGCTGTCTAGTTTTATTAATCCTTAAATCCTGAACTATTAGGGTGAACGATAAATGACCTGCTAACCAGTGATCTATAATTTCATTGTGCTAGGCCCAGGATAATGCAAACATCGAATAGCTAACACCTTTCTGTGCCATTTATACTGTAAGAAGTATTTCTACCTATATAAGAGTGAAGAAGAGTGCTCTCCGGATACAGTAACCTGAGAGCACACACATCAAGCCCCTTCATAAGTACGAGGTGCAGAATATGGTGAAACACGGCGGGATCTCTCAGCAGTGAGTCAAACAAGGTAACAGACACCACCTATGGAGGAAAGAGATCATTTTATGGAATGTTTATCGAGCAGAACGTTCATCAGTACAAGAATTTTAGATGTTCCTCACCTCGGTCTCAATATCTCCATCTATCTCAAGGCCTTGAGGACTGAGCTTCTCATCAGTCTCCATAGTCTGCCAGTAGAAACCAGACGAGGATAAGAAAGCTTTTTCCACGGCCTGGGAACAAACATGAGCTAGTTATTGTTTTTACGTTTTCCTGCTGATCATGCACACGGATAAATCAGGAAGAGATATGATGACCCTCCGACAACCACTGTCAGCCTAGACTAGAGGAGCAATATGTCCAAGCTGCAGAATACTATGACTGAATGTGACAGATGGACACCAACATGGTGCACGTGACATGAATTGGTGCAAGGTTCATTGTCAGAGGTTCCTAGCTCATGGGTCAGGATCCAAATCTGTGTGTGTTTGTAAGGGAGATGAGGGATAGATAGCAATACATATCTTCACATGGGTCTCTATTTAAGGAAATCACACCTACATGTCCCTTAGGGTAGAGAGGAATGATACAGCCAAGGCCAAACAAATTCATGGTTCTGGGACCCCTGTCTGACCCTTGGGTGCTAGGCTCTGACTGCATTCCTGGGAGAGTTCGCAAATAAATAAGATGACAGGATGGACAATAGTTTGCACACACACACATACATACATACATACATACATACATACATACATACATACATACATACATATAAAAATCAAAAAGGCAATGCACTCTTAGGACTCCAGAAGTTCTTCTTTATTTAAGAATTATCCAAGCATGCCAACGTTTCGTCCACCATGTAGACTTTCATCAGCACAACACCTGGTGCTGGCATTTTCTTTTTGATTATTATTTGTGTTGTTGAGCACCAGCTATTAATATTTTTATTAGTAGGAGTGCAAAGCTGAATAGTCTTTTATATACATTATATATATATGTATATGTATATTTATACATATTTAGAGAGAGAGAGAGTTATGTACTTAATAATAGGCTTAGAAAGTAGCTATTTACTTGTATTAATTGTAATATCGGGTAGAGTATCTTAGTAGTACTAGACATATATTTATCTGGACAAGGAGATAATGTTATATATTAGTTCTCGCAAGAGTGTAAAAGGGATATTCTATTCACTATTAGTGGATTACTCTCAAAGGATACCAACCGCAAGTATTGTGAGAGAAGAGTTACAGTTTACTGTAATGGCCAATGGAGACTTAAAGGAGCACTACAGTGCCAGGAAAACAAACCCGTTTTCCTGGCACTATAGGGTTATTAGGTCCCCCTCTCCCGCTGGGCTGAAGGTGTTAAACCCCTTCAGCCACTTACCTTAATCTAGCGCCGGGCTCCCTCTGCACTGGTGACCTCTCCTCTCCTGCCAACGTCAGCCGAATGCACATGTGCGGCCAGAGCCGAGCGCACATTCAAACCCCCTATAGGAAAGCATTACTCAATGCTTTGCTATGGGGATCTGAAGTCACGCTGCGTGAGTTCAACGCAATTTTCACACTGAGAATCGCGAAAGCGCCTCTAGTGGCTGTCAGGGAGACAGCCGCAAGAGGCTGGATTAACCCTCAGTGTAAACATAGCAGTTTCTCTTAAACTGCTATGTGTTCAGCTGAAGGGTTAATACTAGGGGGACGTGGCACCCAGACCACTTCATTGAGCTGAACTGGTCTGGGTGCCTATAGTGGTCCTTTAATTAAATGGCTTTGTAGAGTTAATTTTAGCATAAATCTTAGTATAATTTAGCATAACATTTTGTAGTATACCAGAGTTGAAGAATAGGTAACTGTGTTATTCTTACAATTGTAGAATGGGTCAACAAGTATCCGTGCCTGTGTACATAAAGTAAATTAGCAAAGAATGGTGGAAGTCATTACACTATTAGTTGGTGATCTTTACCTCTGTGGCAGGATTTAAGGTTGCAATGTTGCTTAGTTTGACAGGTGGGACTTCAAGTGGCAAGGGGAAAAGTTGCCCGTGCAAGCGATGTGTCACCTCATTGGTCCACCATGCGACACTTTGCAAGGTATTTTGCCTCAAGAACAGCGACGCCTGCTGGTAGAAACTGGAAGTGCCTCGTAAGCCTTCTTTACCCTGTGTGGAAGCATGTTAGATAAGAGATCATACCATACTTGAGTAACTCAAAGCACTACCAGTACCTAAACAATACAAACACTCCCACTGTGCTGGTATATAATATGCAATACTCGTTTCAGTAAATATCAGGGGGATCCCGGCCCAATTGTCATAAGTTTTGTCAGTATCCCCACTAACACAGAATTAGGAAACACTTTTTTGATGTGACTTGAGAGCTCACTTGGAACTCTTAAATCTTACACTTATTTGCCTTAAGCACACTCCGGTTCATACCCATTGCAGTGACAGACATAGTGATTAATCACTAACCCCAGATTTCTGTTTCTCCACACAACCATAAACTGCCGAGTGTGTACAGTAATACATTATCAGCACTACACTGCCAGTAGAGAGAGACTGACATCTATTTTATCCCACTTTGCCCATGACATCGTACGTGTTAAGGGAGAAGAAAAGTCATGGACTTACCTTGGGCTTTCGGATCTTGGGGCTGCTTTGCAATTGCACAATCCCCGGTGACAAGCAGGCAAACAGTGCCAGCCCTTCCTCCCGCCACTCCTGCTGCAAACCCAGCACCTGAAATGGGGCACTGCTCTGAGGATTTAAGGCTGGCACCTGCAGGAACAATAACAAAAACACATAAAGCAGCTGGAATTGGGTATCTAAGGGAAGACACGAGAGTGTGTGGGGTGCATGCGGATAGTCTCACCAGGGAGAGGAGCCAGGTGAGCAAAGCATTGTAAGCATTGCTGGAAGAGAGAGAGGAGTCTGGTGACCGACTGCCATGCTGTCCCGGGAGGATGATCTGTCCGCAACTCGATAGCCAGACAGTGAGGAGAATCAGCTCTACATTACTGCATGATGCCGACGGTAAAGTGCCAATATCCGGGCTAAACGAAGCTTCCTTCAAGATGAGAAAAGAGCAGCCTTTACTAAGTCATAAACTATATATTCATGGACCACGATTACACACAACTCCTTTACCTGTGATTGCTCTGATTCACAAAGGGGGAGATAATAGGGATTTGTTTCTGGATTCCAAACCTTTATTACCTTTAGTGAATCCATTCCAAAAAAAAACACACACGCATGATCAAGCCATTAATAATAATAATAATGTTGATATATATGATCACATGTGCCTTAAATGATCAAGAGACCTCTTAGTGAAGAAAGATCCGGTTATTGAAACCTCACACCAGGCAACGTTTCGGGACTTGATGAAAATTCTGATTGGACTGAACCGCTGCTTGGCATGAGGTCACAATAAGGAGATCTTCGTTCATTGCAACGGAGTTCCGAACTAGGATCAGTTCTTTACGCTATGACCCATAGCTCTCCTCTCACCGGGTGAAACAATACAGGGGTTCCCTTGGCCATTGGCTGCCGGCGGTTCACTGAGTTGAGTGGTTTCAATCCTTCCAGCTGAGCCTGCATCCTATGACGGACTTTCTTTTCTTTTTCCTGCATCTCCTTGCGTTCCAGAACCTGCGTGCTGCAAACAAAGGCAGAAACCAGTTCAAATCTTGGCCTCGATTTTATATTTTTGGATAAGCTTTTCAGATGATTTTTAAAAAGTATGATCAGATCAAAAATATGTACAGAAATTATATATATATATTAATATATCACAAAAAATAAATTCATAATATTAAATTATTTTAAAATCTTATCAAACAGTATTAAATCAAGGGCTTTATTACAACCCCCCTTCCCCCCCCAAAATAAAAAACAATTACTAGCAAAAAAAACCCACAAAACTTAATAGTAATAATAATTAAAAAAGTAATTATAATAGTACTGGTACAAGAATCCATTGTGCTATCTCCACTTTGTTACTAGGAGGGATGTTTAACAGATGTTGTAGTTTAGCTGCTTACCTGGGGGTTTCCTGGACTGTTACAGGTGACGGGTGGATTTGTATCTGGTTCTTATCCTCGTCTGGTTTCTCTTCTGTAGTTGCTTCCTTATTTGCTTCTTCTCCTTCCTGGACTTTGGCCGTGTTTTGCCCAATGTTCTTCAGTCGTCTCTTGCATTGGAGATGTGGAGCAGGAGCCTGGTTTTCCTTACTCACCATAGCAGACTCGGGTTCTTGGGACTTGTTATCTAGTGCGTCTGAGGGTGGGATATTTTTAACATGGCGGAGTTGGTGAAGCAGCAAGCTTTTTCCTGTAAGTTGAACCCTGCAAGAGAACATTGTCCTAATTATAGGATATCACCATCTTATCAGATTAAACTTTAAATATCAATTAACATTAACCTTTTGGGACTTTTCTATTTTTCTGATAACCTTAATAGCCTTCCAGTCATATGTCTACTTCGACAGAACAGGAGCTTCCCACACAATGGGCACTTGAGAAAATATTGCAAAGCTGTTAGATTGCAGAGCTGTTAGCGTTACGTAGCATTTGGTAGTATTTGGAGCTGAGCCCGTCATCTTTCAAACAAAAAAAACTACATTTCCAATCTCTATGGAGCAGACATTAGTGATATTTACAGTTATCAGACATTTTGTGCAGCCCTTTCTTTGATCGTGAGAAAGTGGGGGGTGGAGGGGGAAGGGGGGCTATCTCAGACTACTCACCTGTTGGGGAGCCTTTCCTCTGTCTTCTCTTTGACATGTGTGGACTTTCCTTTCCGCTGATCTTCTATGGTTGTTGAGTTCACGTGGAGAGCAGTTGGCCTCAAATCTATATAAACAGTGGAACTTTGTTCCTGGTGTTTTTTACCATCCAATGTGTCAAGATCCTTCCTGGAATGGAACAGGTGTCATCACATTAAATGATTATAATCATTTAGCTCTAAAAAAAAACCAAAATGAAACAACAAAAAAACTATTTTAAAAAACCCATTAAAAGATCACAAAAAAAACTTCTTTCTCCCCAAAATACCCAGTTAGGGAAACTCAAAGAGAGAAATTAGCAAAGCATGACAACAGAGATAACTATGGTGCAGTCACCATAGAAACCAATGTACCTACAAGAAGATTCTGATCGTTACCATGGTAACTGCTCCACTATCAATATTTTTGCCCCAAAGCACATTGCAAGCCATTGCAGACACACTAATTATCAGGAAAAGAAAATAATGGTAAGTATGCAGAAATGTGAACTGTGACGGGTGATAAACCTATCAGAAATTAAACATTTACACTGTTTCAATCTATTTTCCTTTAGTGATAGCAAAATGGAGAATAGCAATTGTTAAATAAAATAAATGTCAAAGAAATTTGGGAAATCTTATGTGAAGGCAAAAAAATATATATTGTATCAAATATTGACAGAAAAAATATTTTGTCTGTGATATGACATTGAATCCGAGAAGTCTTTTATTTAACATTCGCGTTCACCCTTATTCTGTCTGAATCTTTTAATCCGTATTTTGTGTCCATAATTCTCTGTGTCTAATGGTTTCAGGTTCTGCTCCTAAAGTCTGCCAGAGGACACGTTTTATGCCATTGCAGAGCTGTATGTTTTATAATTTGCATTCTCGGTCACAATAGCATTGTGGAAAAATAATATTTGGCATTTCCAGCTGATCCAATCGATACAAAAGCAGAAATAAACAAACAAGTATGTCTTTAAAACACCAACAGTATATATGTTTTTTTTCAAAGATTCAACTGTTTTAAAAATTAACTATTGCTCCTATAAAACAAAAATGTTAATTTTTTTAAAAGAGACACCCCACTGCCCAAATACAAAAAATAAATGAAAATAACAGCATACAATGAAAACATGCAATGCACTTAATTATCATTTTTTTCATAGGGGGTACATCTAAAAGCAGTTTACAAAAGCTGCAGATTGCTTGTCTACAGGATTTGTAAGCCCTCCCTTTCTATCCCCGCCCAGACTTTCTGTGGCTGCCCAATCACAGACTTCCCAATGCAGCTCAATGAGAAGTCTTTGCAAGGCAGGTGCTCTGGACAATTGCTGCCTCTTGAGTTTAGCTCCACTGAGCTAACCAAACCAGGAAGTACCCAAATACAAGAAGACAACCTGTCCAACAGGTTCCTGGTTTCTGTATGCAAATCACATGCAAATGATGTATTCTGCATTTTAGCAGTTCATCTGTTTTCGAGACCACCTGGTGATGTCCAAAATTAGAAAGAGTCCATAAATTAAAAAAAAAAAAAAAAAAAAAAAAAAAAAGATCCTTCTTAAACCAAAGACTGCCATTCTGGGATTAAGAATTATTTTTTTCCTAGTTTGTTACAAAATTGGAAGTGCTTCAAACTGGGTTTTGGGTTTTTTTTGCCTTCTTTTGGATCAACAGCAAAAAACAGATGTGAGGGGGGCGGGGCCGGACCGCCGAGCGGGAAAGTCGCATGAGAGAGCAGCTCCTGCTAATCATAGGCCATAAAAGCCAATATTCGACGAAAAATAATAATTATGGACCGACAGCAACGGTAACCAGTGCCGAGGAGGTGCTGGATCCAGGGAGAGGCCGGCTTCCCAAGTTTCAGTCCCCTGGAGGGAAGGTCGCCGCCAGACCGGTCGAGGCCTTCGCCGGCGGTGAGTGGGGCGGACGGCCGCTGCCCCACTATCCTGCCTGACAGCACCCGGCTGGAGACCGAACCCCGGGCGGATCCGGCCCCGTTTCCCCCCCCTATGGACCGGGGGGGTGATCCCGGTCCTACCCAACGGCTCGGCGAGCTAGGCCCAGGGACACTACCGCTTCGCATGACTACCCGGGCGCACTGCACAAAATGGCGGACGCCATGTGCGTCGCGGCGAGAGGCGAGCTACCACTATAACGAGCCCCCAGCAATGCTCGGGACCTCCGGACAGAGCATTGGGGAGGAGGAGCAGCCTGCGACCCTCATTCCTCGCACTACAGACCATCGAGAGAGGTCTACACTAGCCCACCACCGAGAACCACTAAGAGTAAGCAGAACAAATAGCTTGTCCAAGCCGCTGACTGCACTTACTCACCTTGAGGACCAGGGACTACTGCACACGACGGCATGCTCCCGCAAACCACCTATAGGATTACCCGCTGACCACAAGCTCTGCAAAGCGGCAGCTCAAGCGAGAGGATACTAACGACACCAAGCAACAGTCTTTAAGCGACTTATTATTTACCCCAGCGGACTCTGCCAAGCTGATGCCCGATCCGGATGACCCACAGGACACCAACTACTGGACTTTGCCCGAACCCCCACTCTGGTGGTTAATTATACCCAACAACACTACCAAGTCAAGCCAGACATCGATTGAGCATGAAGCGGCGCGTACCGGAGAAGCAACCTACCAGCCTCACGGACAATCCCCAGGGCCTAAACCAACCCGTGCAAGTTAGACCAGCCAGGGTGACATTAATCATTTAAACCCACCTTGATAATATGTTAAGCCTCAGTAATCTTTAGTTAAATATATCAAGGCTGTCCATCGGTAAATACAGCCCACATCGTAGCAATATATAGCATAAACAAGCACATAGCCTTTATATTGGCCTGTTACGTATGCCTAGCTTTCCTGTCAAGCAGCGACCCAGCTAAGATAGCTTAACTTGGGCCAGAGTCGTTAGACCTGCTTTAATTATTTAAATATTCAACTCAGCCTGTTTGTATATATGTCTAGGTCGTTCCCTTTTGCAAACTGAAGTCAGCAGCATAGACTAGATATGTATTGCAGGCATGTTTATACAATCTTGATTCAAATACTATGTTCATTAATATTTGTACACGAAAAAAAATGTGCACCGCTTATCGACCCCATACTGTAACTAATGTAATGTAACCTACATATGGAATGCCGTTGGGGTACCATGTGTATGCCTGTAACTAAAATACGCACTACAAAAATAAAGAATTTAAAAAAAAAAAAAAACAGATGTGAGAAAGGCTGAACTTGATTGACACATGTCTTTTTAGATTATGTGACTATATAGTGCTTGTAGTGTCCTTTCAATTATTTACTGAATGACTTGGATAAATGGTCCATAATTATATTATGCTACATGATATGGGGGTCAGAGATACTGCATTGTAATGTGTTACGGTTTTAATGTTACAGATTCCCTCTTCTTAATCCATGGATGATTGTTTTCATTAGAAATCCTTTCGCACTCCCCTGAGGACACTCTCACCAACTGCCCACCCATCCACGCTGGTTTCATCCCATTTTGAAAGTCACCTGCAGGAGCTTCCCCTGCTCTCATCTTCCTTTGTCTCAATTGCCAATTGCTGAACACGAGGAACGGACTGCAACTGCCTAGCACTCAGATCCGCCAGCTGTTTCATGATCTGGTCTTGGCGTGCTGCTGAATAACTTTCAAAGGGCAGCAGCGGAGGAGGCATCAGCTCATCTGGGAGGGAAAAAAAGACAAATTAATTTAAAAAAAAAATCTAAATTTTTTCTTTTTAAACCATCTACACCACAGACACGCATGGCATTTCACAGTCAAACAATACTGACTGCTTTTGTGTCTATTTGTGTTTCCATTCAAAAAGTGTGATCTACGGCCACTCTACTCTCCCAAACACTGGAGGCACAGACCCATTGATGCCCTGCTCCCCCCCCTGGACCGGCGGGGGTCATCCCGGGCCAGCCCTGAGGGGCAACCTCCCTGCCCGGGCCTCTGGGGTAGAATCTAATGAGCAGCGAGAGGCAACGCAGCCAGGCAAAATGGCCGCCACCACGTGTGTTCGAGACATAGAGAAAACCGACCTTGAAGCCAGACTAGATGAGCTATTCGCCAGGTTTTGGAGGAAGATAGCAATCCGGGAGCAACAGGCAAAGGTTCACAGGTTCGCCACCATGGTGCCAGTGAACCCCCGACGCGAGCGTACACCTCCGCTTGTAAAGGAAGCATGCAAAGGGTGCCAGGGGCGGAAAAAAGGAAGAACCAGAAAAGCCAAGAGACTACAACCACCAAAGGCGGCAACCCATCCACGCAAGCACCAGGTGAAACTAAACCTACCTGGGAAACGGCTGCGGCACCTTGAATCAACCCAGGACCGGACGCGGCTGAGGGATCCCGGGCAAACTGCACCACACCTCTTCAGTCAACACTATCAAGCAGCAGACCCTCACCCGGGTATGCCCCGGAGGAGACACCACCACCCGCTGAACATCGCCTCACAAGGCCCCCCTCAAGCTAGCAAGCCCGCCCTACCGGAATGGGGCACGGATCCCGCAGTCACAAAAACCTCCTGCAGTGTACAGAGCGGCTGGAAACACCATAGCAGGATAGCGGAGCAGCTGGAACCCGGCAAAAGACCACTAAGCGGCATCGGTTGACTGAGCCTGGCATTACCAAGTACCTAGTAGCGCAGAGCCTGGGCTTCTTTTATCATTTTTTTAAATTTTTCTCTTCAATTCTCAAATTAACATTAGCCCACTGTTGATTGATTCTGAGTTGCATGACTGCGCTGCCTTATTATTATTATTATTATAATTATTGTTTTTATTTGAATTGTCTAGGCCTCATATAAATGTCCAGTGATAGAATGTCATTTGTATTTAAGAAAATGTCACACACAACATGCTGACTAGCTGACACATTCACACTGATAATGCCGGCAACCAACCTTCGCTGTGCTTCATGCTATTTAACCACTCAACTCCCTAGATATTCTCACCTGTCACATATTCGGCCTAAGGCACCTGGCATTATTATTATTATTAAAACGATGCTCACACACTTACTAAGCCCTAGAGGCACCACGTAGGCCTCAACCACGTTTAATCTCTGAAAGCTTATAAGATAACTCAAACGGTCTATTTTTCCTTCATGTAGTTCCCAGCATGGATGTCACTCATGTTACAGACAGTCCGACCAAACCTGACCTTTTAAAAAATGTGCTGTAAATGCTTGCCATGTTACTGACTATTTTGTGTTACACTACTAGCTTATATCTGTTGTCGTGGCGATATAAGCGCATCTGTAATTCTGAGCACAACAAAAATAAAGAATTAAAAAAAAAAAGTGTGATCTAACTAAACTTGTGAAACATTTATTTGTCTTCATGCAAAATGATTGGTTAATGTTTCTTGCCTATTTTCCTCTGTTTTGACCAGTGACTTTCAATAGGCAAAGCCCCAATTAAAAGTTGGAACACTAAAGTGTTCGAGCTCTCTTAAAGAGACAGTGCACTATGTTTTTTGAATTACATAAGCCCCTTACATGTACGATTAGAAATCCATAAAGGGGGCTGAATGACGTGGGTTCGTCTAGCTACTGGCCAGGTGACAGGACATGCTACAGCCCTGACACGCACATAGTTATAGTGACACACGAACAGACAGTGCTCCACGTACCAGAGTCTCGGAGACATGCTGTATCGAGGCTGGTTGGAAGATGGATCTCCCCGATCTCCATGATCTGCTGGAGAACCCGGTCAAGGTCCCACTGCTCTGCACCCTTAAGGAGGATATACAGCCCAACGTCTTTATTACCATATCAACAGAAAATCTCTCAATAAACATTTATTGACATACAGGAAGAGAAAAGTAAGGAAGACTCGGGTAAAATTATTCTTAATTTATTTATCAATCAGAGCGATAATATATATTTCTACACCATAACAACTCTCTCTGGTTCTCTTTAAACACCTTACCCACGACGGACTTCTGTCCTGTCCTAAACAACAGTGAGGGTTATATCCTGTATAATGAACAAGTACTCGTTATGTTACATGTAATTTTCTTTGTTGCGGTCTAGACTTCGCTTATATATTTGAGATGGTATCAAGAGTTTGAAACAAATGAACATTATTGAATGAAAAGATAGTTATGAAAAGTTTAAATGGCACGCGGAAACTATTTCAGGGGTGAAAGAAACAGAACTGTATACAGGAAAAAATCCCCCACTATATTTCACCATCGGGGCCACTCTGAGTTTGTAGGGGTGTAAATTAACAGATTAAGGAGAAGATATCCCTCGGAGATACACATGGTTTTTATTTGTATTTAACTCAACATCACCTTTTGTGAATGAGGCCCATAGTTAATCGGCTGCTTTGATAGCAGCGCCACGTGAGCTTCATCTCTGTGTATTGCACGACAGCCTTACCTGCTTCTCGTGGAGCAGGACGGGATCTAGGTGTCCATTCAGATCCTTTCCACTCTGCACCTCAACGCTCTGACTATCCCGTATAAGTGAATCCTCTACACTAAGCTGAAATTCACAGCACTCAATCTTAACCAATTCCTTCATTTCTCCATTTAGGGTCTCGGTCTTCTCCGAGAACAGGGGCTCCGTTCTAGTGCTGGGGTCAGGGGTTATTTGCTTTGTGTCATGGTTGGTGAATGTGAGGTTTGGATCGTCACGAGAGCTCTCCTTTGGTTCCGTCCATCCCTCTCTCTCAAAGTTCATTAGCCCAGAATCATCCTAGAAAAGTAATGAAGGTCATACACATCAGGGTACCATGGACCAGTCTAGGTTAAATATGCCTATTTTAATGTACCCAAGCAAGACAGTTAAAATCCAACCTCTTTTTGCCCGGCACTAACTTCCTTATTCATGCTGGGCAGCATCCAATCAAATGCTTCTCAGAGTTAGGATGTGTCAAAGCAGATGCTCACCTGGACTTTAGTGTCCTGGACCTCTCCTAATAGTTCTTCTGACAGGTCTGGCATAAAACAAACATGATCTCTCTGGAAAATGTGCATCTCCTCATCGTCACCGTCAGACTGTTGAAACAAAAGAAAAAAGCCTTTTGTGATTGATTGGCAGATTGTGACTGGGTCCAGCCATTTTATCAATGGATAATAAGAAGACTTAAGGTGAGGAGAACAGAAGGTGCGTTTTGGCTTTTACTGGTGGCTGATCCACATCTACCTACGGTACATCAAATGGATCACAATGTTATTATAAAAGATAGGCTCTTTTTTTATTTTAATACATTTTTAACAATATTTGCATATTTTTAATTATCATTCTTCAAATGCCTTAAAAGGTGGGTTTCAATTCCAGGTCTGTATTGCCACTATAATTATGCCCCTTAAACAAAATACATTTAACATACATAAAACCCAGATAACTATTAGCAGTTATAACAGGTTGCATTTAGTGGAGATGCTGAGAGGGGTGTCTTTTTCAGAGACTGCAGGCTTGTTTAGGATTGGTGTTTGAAGTTGTAGTTTTTGTGTGAAATGATCAGCAAGCCCACACTCCAGAACGGATTGCCCTAGCAGTAGGACCCACTATGTCTTAGTTATATTAAATACATGAATATGAAAAGGCCCGCATTAACAGCGCTACGGAATTTGCTGGCGCTATATAAATAATAAAATAATACTAATAATAATTAACAGGTCGAGTCTGAACACTCACCAGGGACGCCTCATCTGAATCCAGAGAAGGTACTTGTTCTTTCACTGTGGAAAAGATGGAATCCCAGCCGGAGGCTCCTGGCCATGTGGGGTCGGCCGTAGTAGTCATCTGCAATGTGTCTTCCTCCGAGCTCATCTTATGAACAGATGCCATATTTCTAACCTTGAAGTGCATCAAAAATAATTTAGTGAGGATTCCATGGCTTTTACAGTAGATTATCCAACATATAATATACATGTACTGGGTGGATCCCCCAAAATGTACAGAATAAACCCTTGAGCGTAGATAAAGCAGGTCCCCAAAATATATAAAGTAGATCTTACATACAAGTATACCATATACCAGTCTCACATAAAACAGGGAAAGGACGGACTACAGTATATAGTGGTTATGGTGCTTGGATGGTACCTTTAGCTCCTACATGATTTTAAAGTGAACCTGTCTTGCCGGCTACACTTTAACAAATAACAACTCCCAGGGCAGACCTTGATATGTACAGTTTAACCCCTTAAGGACCAAACTTCCGGAATAAAATGGAATCATGACATGTCACACATGTCATGTGTCCTTAAGGGGTTAACACTAGCCCTAGCCTAAAATATTGTACTAACCAGATTATAAATCTCAATGGCACATGTTTTAAAGGAATACACCATTTCTGGGTTAGGGAGACATTTACAAATTATTTTCCCTTTGCTCTCATGGCTTATTATGATGTCTGGAGAACCCTTACACATATTTTACCATAATATACGGCTCCTCTAAATAACAATAATAATGATAATATTATTATTAATGGCAGGAGCCAAATAGTGATTTCTAGATTGCAGGTTTCCATTGGAAGAGGTTGCCATTCACTCTTATTGTAATTATTTGTATAATTTCGTATTATCTCAGATGTATTGTACCTTTGTCTTCCTACTTGTACAAGTTGTACTGCGCTATGGCATGTGTTGGGACTTTATAAATAAATTATAATAATAATGATGCCAGGAGCCATATAGTATAAATTATAATAATAATGCCAGGAGCCATATAGTATAAATAAATTATAATAATGATGCCAGGAGCCATATAGTATAAATAAATTATAATAATAATGCCAGGAGCCATATAGTATAAATAAATTATAATAATAATGATGCCTAGCAATCTCAGGGTGTCCTTTGCACAGTACCCCCAGGTACCAACCTCACAGAGAACTACTCCCATCACTCCCAGTCCTCACCTCCCTGTTAATATTAATGATATTTCCCAGCAGTCTCAGGTACCCCCAGGTACCAGCCACACATGGCTCCAACTCCTATCACTCCCAGTCCTCACCTTCCTGTTAATAATAATAATATTTCCTAGCTGTCTCAGGTACCCCCAGGTAACAGCCTCACAGGGCTCAAACTCCCATCACTCCCAGTCCTCACCTCCCTGTCCAGGGACACAGCTATCACCTCCACTGCCACCTGACTCCAGGGCCCCGCCCCTATCTGCCAACACCCCACCCAGTGCTGAGTTAACCACGCCCCATATAGGCGTGGCCAAAGCAGCTGTTGAGGCCACCGTTCGCTATCGGATATAACCACGCCTTAAAAGGTGGGGCAAGGCGTGGAGGAACATTTATTTACTAGGCAACTACAACGGTTAGACACGCCCCAAACCATAAGACACGCCCCCAACGTTCCTGCGCGTCGCTTTCGGTCTTCATTGCCCGGGTAACAAGCTGAGACTCCGCCCTCCGCAGGTCCTGACAGGCACATAGAGTATAATGCGGGCTATATTACAGATCCGAGTGGATCGAGCTCGCTGAGGTAAATTATCAGCCAGCAATGTGTGGCACACTGTGTAATCGCCTTTCTAGAAAAGAGAGTTTAATCTGGAATATAGAGGCCATGGGTTAAACTCACTAACTATATAGCAGGCAGGACCTGCGCCGCTTGGTTTCCATTGGTCAGCTCTCCCGGCGACTTTGATGTAGCCTAGTTTTTTATTGGCTGCTCAGCTTGTTGATCAAAACGGAGGCGGGGCGAGCTGCTAAGAATTCTGGGAGTTGCAGTTTCACAGCAGGACTGCTGGAATGCGAAGGCTCGGGAAGAGAACTACAAGTTCCAGCGTCCTGTAGGAGCAGGGGGGAAATTCCTGCAGTGAGGCTGAAGTCTCAGAGTGGGGAGGGAGGGAGAGAGGGAAAGTTACTTTCTTCCTGTTACTGCATCTTGTCTGAGTTTATAGGAGGAGGTGAGTCCTGGCTTACTGTGGGTGGCTGGACAGAGGAGGGGAGGGCAGGGCAGCCTTCAGCACTCCAAATGTTCCGGACTACATCTCCCACAATGCCCAGCAGGGGAAATGGAGTCCACAACACCTGGCTGATAATCAGGCTCATTATTCATGGCCCTTGGAAATTCACATGGACTGAGCGAGCACATAGCTAGAAGCTGGCATTTAAAGGCTACGGACAAAACTATTGGCGCTTCGGCAACGTAAGGGATTCTGAAATGGTTCCTCCAGGCGCCATGACCACGTCAGTGATTTGAAGTGGTTATGGTGCCTGGTGTTGGTCCGTTAAGCTTTTTGCTGTGAAATGCTGCACATCCTGAGATATACCACCTTTGCTGCCGGAGGTGTAACTCCACCACTGGTGGCGCCATTAACCAGCCTTAAACAAGCGGCCCAGGGTGGCTAATATCAATTCTGTGCATAATTTGTTGCACAGAATGTCATTCGTTGGCTCAAGAGTGATCAGCTGACTCTCTCAGCCAATAAATGCCCCAACAGGATCGGCATCCGGTTTCTGTAGTTTTAGATGAGCCAGGTGTCGTAAGCCAGCGCAAGAGGAGTCCCCCCCCCTGCACCTCGCATGGACCTTGATAAGAGGACAAACCATTGTAAAACCGTTTACCTCATTGCGGGGGAATGGGAGCGTCCTTTAATGGTTGTGATGGTTGATGTAACCCTTTAACGCAAAGTACATACCTCTAGAATGCAGGTAGCTGTGTTTAGTGCATAGTTGAATATGTGTTTAGAAAAAGTGGTCACACAAGGCTAGAGTATTTTAAAGAGACGTGGTTTGACAGAGATCGGAGTTTTGGCATCCAGAGTCTTATTCTACTATAACTAGTTCAGTAAGCTTTAGTAGTTATGCATTAAAGGATTCTACGTACCATAAACATTGCAGCGTGCAGTAGTGGTTAAGGTGTCAGGAGTGCTCTGGCGCTGTCCCTGTGTAATTTGTCAAACCGTTTTGTAATATATTCCATACCAAATTCTCTTCTAATGATGATGATCTCAAGCATTGAATGGTAGACCCAAGTACGTTTTCAAACTGTTCTAAAACGTTTTGACAAATTACACTGGACAGTTCCAGGGCAGTTCCAGCATCATAACTACAGAGCAATGTACTGGTTATGGTGCTTGGAGTGTTTCTAACTAATTCATGAAATAGATGTGTTCTTATATTAGCCTCTCTTGTGAAGCCATAAAGGATTTTCTGCAATTTAGGTTTATTTGTAATGATCCCAGTTTTGGCTTTGTGTTGTAAACAAACTGCAGTCATTTATTGAATACGAGGTCTGTCCGGAAAGTATCCAGCCATGTAAAGTGAAAAATAAAGACTTTTATTGACGAAGGTACAAGAAACATTGTACATAGGACAATGACGCCTCAGTCCCCTTCATGGTAGGCACCTTGGGACCTCGCACAGTTCTCTCAGCGTCTCTTCCACTGTTCCAAACACTCTGCAAAATCCTTTGTTGAAATCGTCGTCCGCTGACTCCCCGTATTTACCTGAAATCTCTTACCATTCAATTATGATTTTAGTTTTTGGAATAGCCAGAAGTCGTAGGGATTTAAATCTGGTCTGTAGGGAGCCTGATTTACCTGGGTAACTTGTGGCACACTTTTATTTGTGCTGCACTTGTTGCATCACCCCCGAAAGACTTCAGAATCATCCGAATTGCCACGGAGAAAGGTTTAAGCTTAACGCAAAATGTTGACATTCTTTATTTTAGAGGTGCATTGAGAAGTATACGGTAACATTGACATCTTGGAGACAAGATGTGTGTGTGTGAGTTTATACAGGCATATTAGTAAAGCACAGAATGTCAAGATGTACTGCACATTTTTAAATGTAAGGAAAATCTGAAATAAAAATGCCAGGAGCAAGACAACCATGTCAAGGTACCATGGTATGAGCAAAATTCACAACATGTAGTTAGACATGTGAAAACGGACATGCTTAATTTTATCATGCATAAACTATAGAAGTGTAGAATATCCACTGAATGTAAAGACAACCATGAACATTACTACACTGCCGATTCACTCGAGGTAAAAAATACAGAAAAGGTTGAAACGAAATTATGATAAAATAAGAACAGTAATAGTGGACACGTCAAATTGTACTATCACTGCGGCGCCTGCGACATAAGTGAGAACCCATTCTTGATTGGGAGAGCCGGACCTGAGTCAACCGATCCCTGTGAGCCGCCAGATGATGTTCCGAGAGGTAGCATCGGAGCAGGACTGCCATTAAGCCCTATGCCCGATTTGAGGGCCGGCATCTGGAAAGCACAGTCCTGGAGTCTCCTGTGACTTGCTCAGTCATTTTGAATGTGCAAGCCACACGGTACACACACCAATTTAACGATGTCTAGCACCCCCACTGACTAGTCCTTGTTCACGCATGCGCAGTCCAGTCTCCTTGGCTGCCAGGTTACATAGTTTTTGCACAAACCGTTCTCGTTCTATATTAACAATGGCTGGACTTTTTCCGAATGTTAAAATCAAAGGTGCTTTACTTGCTAAATATGGAAATGATTATATAACTGCTCATTTTAGGTCAAATTAGCCAAACTGAAACACACAGCATGGTTGGTGAATTTTTTGCAATCAGACTCGTTGAATAGTGCCATTATCTTTTAATTCACCACAATTTATTGTTTAGTAAACAAACCACAGTTACTTATTTAATAGATCTAATTATTCTTTGTTTTTGGTTATCAGCATAGCCTTAACATATTGCTATTTCTGATCGCCTGATCATCCCTCTGGCCCTTTAGTGCCTCTCGTGACCTGTGTATATATAACACATGCACCCATAATGCCAGGGCACAGGATATTTGAGCTGTGCCTATTGTGCTGTTTCTTTTCTGGAAGGGGGGTGAACCATTCTATAATAAGACTATACATTCAGTATGTACAGGGAGTGACTGCAGCTCACCGTTGGTTCTGTAAGTGTGTGAAGTATAAATATGATTTGCTTTATTTCAGATTCCGCTGAGTGACGTAGAATGGCAGAGCTAAGCGATGAGGCCAGTGAGACAGAGATGCTAGGCAGCAGTCTGTCCATTTGGTATGGGGAACCCCTGGACGTCATCGAACTTCCTCTGGATGTCCACACAGCGGCTTCTATTGGGGAGTGTGATGTGGTAAAGCAATTTGTGAACAGGTAACAGTTGCATTGTGTGTAGGGGACTTTTATGGCAGTGAGGACTCAGAACTAGGTGACCCCCTATAAAACTATTTTCATTTATCCTAGGAGGGTTACTCAAGCATAGTGTACACATTCTGGGTCATGGTGGGATGGATTTTTTTCCCTTGTTCTATATTTCTACAGGTTCCTCTTTAAAATTTTCAGAGGAGTCCCATTGGTCATTTTTTTTTCTAGGTTGTATCTACCCACTCCCTTTTTTTTTCTTTTCCCCACAGATTTTTTTCTGTTTTGTTTTGTTTTTTTCCTCTTTCTTTTTCATCTGCTGTTCTCCAGAGGGGTCTCCCCTGCTAATCTTTCTAAATTATGTTGGAGTTTGCTTTGTGCACATGTTAACCTTTTTGAAGACTCCTTAGATTCTAAATAGGATCATCAGAAAGTGTTCTGGTACAGCAGCAGTACTGGCTGGTAGCAGTTTGTCCCTCCTGCAGATGGAGGGACGGGGACCCTGGCCTGATGTCAGTTTCTGTAGTATCCTTTAGTTCCTCACACTGAATGTGATATGAGGGCTCTGTCCTTCTCTTTACGGGAGTACTAAATACCAGTGATGTAGAGTGCTCAAAGTAGCCCAAGACATTTTAAAGCGAATATTTTGAGTGTTCTATTGACCTCTGCTGATTGATAATAGAGGGGTTTACTAAAATATCTTTTTATGACTCTACAGGAAGGACATTGACCTGAATCAGCCAAACTTAGGTGGATGGACGCCACTTATGTACGCCTCCTACATCGGCCATGATGCTGTGGTTAGCTTGTTACTGGAAGCAGGTGTAGATGTGAATTGCTGTACACCCAGTGGGCAAACTCCTCTCATGTTGGCAGCCAGCTGTGGGAATGAAAGTGTGGCTTATTTTCTTATACAGGTAAGTTGCCCTATAGTGGACATTAAAAGCAGTGGAATCAAAGCTCCCTGTTGCGGTGATAAGGGTCTTCTAGTGTGGAGAGTCTTGGGTAATTGAGATGTCAAGGAGAAGACATTTATCTCCTAAATAAGAGCTGAATAACTAGATCAGAGGTATCCAAACTTTTCCCAATAACTGATGTTTGCCTACATGTCCCATAATTCACTTCCAGTGACAGCAGGTAAATAATAATGGAATCTGTGATCCAACACCATTATGATAGCATACGACCTGGACAGTTTCTGCATCTGTTGACCTTGATGCTGGAATTTGAGACTGTTCATATCTTCCCCAGCAAGACCATTTGAGCTGACTGCTTGAAACCACATGATCTGATTAGTTTGCCCATAATTAAATCTCAGTCTAGCTTTACTTGTTCATTGTGATAGCCTTATCGACACCACAAACATTTTTTTTACTCCTTTGCTCGTTCTTGCCTACAGATAGTCCAGACATTTACTACTTTATATATTTCCTTCTTAAATGGTCATCCGTATTAGACACCTATATTAAATGAAGTCCATGATTAATATTTCTCCTTTGCCCTCCATGACCCTTCCTATCCAGGCTCATATTCAGTTTCTTTGATACACTGACTGTTACCTTTTTAAACTATTTGTAAATCCTGGGTTATCAGAAACGTTTCTGCTCATCAAGCAGACTGAACCCAGCGTGTTGGCTTTATCCATTTTGCAGACAATTTATACTTTATTACCTTTAATGACTAGATTGCATAGTATGTGCTTTCTGTAAAATTTCTGTTAAATGTTCTAGGCGTCCTTTATAGCCTTAACCGTGGCTGAATATTGTCCTCCAGGTCCCTGGACACAGAACTAAATCAACAAATATATTCGGGCTGTTATGCCGTCCAGGAGAGGTTTACCTGTTTAGTACTTGTTGAATTTCCTTATAGAACCCGCTGTAACTTCCTGTATCTCTATCTACCCAGCACGGAGCTAAATTGGAGGTGAGAGATTCCCGTGGCTGGACGGCTCTATTCCACTGCACTAGTGCAGGACACCAACGAACCTTGCGGTTTCTCCTTGAAAATGGGGCGAATGGGGACATCAGGTAAGAGTCTGGATACGGCTTTAATTGAACTGAACAATAAAAATATTTTATTGTATCCGTTTTTTTTTTTTCTTTTCTGTTTTAAAATATATAAAACTACTGCGTGTGCAGTATCAAGCAATGTCCAGCATGTAGCTGAATCTCGGACATTGTTAGACGTTTAACTCATACCCTCTTACACACAGCAGCCATACTTTGTTGTCCAAGATAGTTATCTGATGCAACATATAGATGACATTATGGGCTCTACAAAAGGCTGCCGGATTTTCTTTGGTTGATAAATGTATGTTATTTAAAGGAATATTTACCCCTACATAGGGAGCCAGTCTACAGCTTTACTCCGCTCATGGAAGCTGCCGCATCTGGACATGAAATCATCGTACAGCACCTACTGAACCATGTGAGTACCTAGACTCCCCTGCTTGACCCCTAACTATAGCCTTCGAAGACCTTATGGGTTGTTTTCTTGTTTGAATTAGGGTATAAAAACTTCTATCTCAGTGTACAAGGGACACTCCACACACCATAACCACTACAGAGGACTGTAGTAGTTATAGTGCCCTGGTGCCCCCCACCCCCTCTGTAAGTAGTTAAATAGTTTTAGAATGGTTTGATTTCTTACTGGGTTTTGCCAGGCACCTCACCACACTCCTCGTCACTAGGACAGTCATTGACTCCTACTTTGGAGTGTTGGCTCTCATGAGTTAATGCCTGCAGTGCAGAGATAACTCAGTGCCAGGTTTAGTGAAGGCATGGAAAAGTTGGACTACCTATAATGGCGGGGCGCTGGGACATTCTTAGCTCCATAACCACTGCAGCACACTGTAGTGGTTATGGCAATTGGGTGTCCTGTTATATTCAGCCAAGAACACTGAACAGGCTTTCTTAGAGTGTTTTTTATATTGAAAACCACTTTTTATCATAAATGTTATCTATATATTGTGCTTTCAAAGTGATGGCACCTGTATAGACTTTTAAATTATAAAGAACTACCTCCCACTTACCTGTCAATCATCCCTCCTATTTCACCTGCCTTCTTCAAAACCTGTACCTGGTGCACTAGAATGATCACAGGTAGATTTTCCTGCTTTCCTTCATGCTTGGTGTCACTGTCTGTGAGTCGGCAATCTCCCCTGTACGTTTTACTGCACTCAGCCACCTTGTCCACATGCACTACACTAATGCGTCTTCCCTGTACTCTCATCAAATGGTTGTGCTGTTGCGTATAGGAAGTATGTTTTGTATTTATGCTGTGAGGTAGTGCAGTGAACTGGCAGGTTTAGAGTTCATTCTCTTAGAGCAGGGGTAGGCAAACTTCGTCACTCCAGATGTTGTGGACTACATCCCCCATAATGCTCTTACACCCAAAATGCTGGCAAAGCATCATGGGAGGTGTAGTCCAAAACATCTGCAGTGCCGAAGGTTGCCTATGCCTGTCTTAGAGGATCATGGTAAAAGAGTTACTTTACATGAAATATCTTGGATGAATCATTTAAAAAGGCAGATGTGATGTCTGTGTGATTATTCGTTGATTATAAAAAGTGTTCTATACTCGTCAGGTGACTGACTCTCCTAAATGTTTAAAACAATAATTAAAAATCTATGAAGATACTCCAATAGCTGTATTCACAAGTTAAGAAAACTCTGTGTAAAAAAAAAAAAAAAAAAAAAACAACAAAAAAAAACCCAATTATTGTTGGGAAAGGCTGATATTTATAATTATTGGTTTCAAAGACATGTTTTTGATGGAACGTGTTTGGGTGGGAAAAGTTGACTCCTGTACATTGTCTGTAGGGAGTGAAGATGACCACCACCGATCAGAACGGGGATACTGCGCGCATGCTTGCTGCTCGCTACGGCCATTCCAGAATCGTGTCTATGCTGGATTCTCACCGTAACCGCGCGTCCCGAGCACAGAAGGGATTAGGTAATGGCAATCCTCAGCTTGGCTTATACTGGAAGATGTTGGACCCATTTATCTCTAAATCCTTTAAATGATATGTTTGTGATATGTGTCAGCTCTTTGAACCTGAAGGAACTGTGCTTTTGAGCCGTGTGTGTGCACGCTCTCTGCACAGCTCCTGCAAGTGAAAGACACTCATTGAGAACTCCAATGCTATAGCCGCTAAAATAATCTGTTCTGATTATAGTACTTTGTTGGATTATGCATTTTGACTAGTTTGGAAAGTCTTGCACTTTAGACTTTTATGCAAATCATAATGGGATTTCTAGCTATTCTAGAGGCTCTAAAAATTCAAGCTATGTGGTCCCCAATCAAATAAATAATATACATGTTTTAAATTGCAACCTATCCCTAACCCTTTTACAGACTATAATATTCTACTTTTTGTGCAGTGCGGCGTGAAGAGTTTAGCTCTTCAGATGAATCTATCTCTTCGCCCCAACGTCCTAGACCTCAACGCAAGGTCAAAGGCCCCAGCATTCATGATGGACCCCAAGCCTTGGCCAAGATTACAGGCAGTGTAAATCCGGTTTCACATGGTGAGTAAATTTTCACCCTCATCCAACAAGACACTGTCCAGGAGTCAAGCTGGCCATGGCACACTACTGCTTTTGGGACAGGGAATAAAGTCTAACATGGTTTAGATCAGGGGTCTCAAACTCAGGAGCCCAAATTGTTGGAAGACCGCTTCCCTAATTTTATGCCAGCTCAGGGCAATCGAAGAATTCTGGGGGTTGCCCACTAGCTGATGGGAGTAAAGGGTCTGAGTTTGACACCCCCAGTTTGGATTATCTTTTCTTGATAGGTCACAGTTTGATATTAAGGACCTGCTTGTGAAGCGTAACATATTGTGAAATTCTTGTAGGCACAGGCAAGCTCCCTCCTCAGGGATATGTCACCTTCAATAACTTAGACCATGACTCTGAACTAGATGAAGACCTGCGTTTTCGGGATGTTACATCCCCTATCAACGATCACGATGTGGAGAGCAATGGAAGTAGCCGAGGTATGTCATTGGGATAGTAATCAAAGCTGAAATACTGACCTTCTTAAATAGAGTTTAGCTTAATTCTTATGTTTTTTGGTTTTCTTCACAAACCCAGAGCCTCTTTTTAATTTTCCATTCAGATGAGGGGGACAGTAGTAGCAGGGAAGGACCATGCCCTAAAAGTGGTGTGAGCAGCGAAGCATCGCTAGAAAGTAATGAGGTACATACACTTTTTAATGTTGAGTGGGTCCATAATTTGTTCTTTCTTTACTGTTACAGTTGCTTTTTTAAACAATTGGGAATAGTAGTAACACACTGGTCCTCCCTTTTTCCTCAGGATTCTGATCCAGTTTTGGAAACCATCAGCCGTAAACCCTCCAAAACACACGGCAAGGGAAAAACGAGAAATGGGGATTTACACCCCTGTGTCAGAGCCTCAAATGGCCGTATGCCAAAAATACCAATTCAAGAATCTCCAGAATACACCGGGCCGAAGGTACACCTAATTCGTGGGGTGTGATATTCCACTACTTGTGGCACTGGTTTATAAGTATTTATAAAAGGGATCTGAAGAAGTCTCACTGCTCAATTCAATTTAGGATTTAAATCTCTAGTTTTTGTTTATGCAGCCTAGTCACATTTCCCTGACTGTGACTCACATAGCCTGCATGTGAAAAAAAAAAAAGTTGTTTAATTTTCAATCCGATCTTACAGCACAGTGTGTTTAATTTGAGTTATTGTCTCCGTCTCTGTTCAGTGAACTAAATACACTGCAATAAGGTATGCTAACAAATAAGACCTTTAATTTTTTTATTTTTTTTTTCAAAAGGTGTAGGGAGAATTGTGAATCTCAGCCAAAGTTGTTTAACTCCTAAATGACAGATAATTGAACAGTGAGCTTGCAGGATATGAGCTATACACCAAAACAGCTTCATTAAGCCAAAGTTGTTTTGGTGCGTTAATGTATTTTAGAGACAAACTTGTTTGTCTTTCTATGATAAAAAGGGAACTACTTTACTTAAAGGAACCCTATAGTGTCATAAATACAATCATGTATTCCAGACACTATAGTCCTGTGAACAGCCCCCCTCCAATCGCAGTTAAAGGTGATTTTACTCACCTTTTTTTCCCACACTGCGACTGATGCACAACAGTAATTTCTCTATTTGCACTGTTGGAAGTGCTATTGTGTTTGGTCTCACCACAGTCTACTTGGCACCTAGCTATCTCTCTACCTCTCTCCCCATTCTAATTAGAAGATGTATAGTAACTAACCCTTTCTTCCCTCAGGATCTGGCAGAACTGCTGGATCAGATCGGTTGCTCCAAGTACCTTCCAGTTTTCCAGGAACAAGATGTGAATCTGCGAATCTTCCTCACCCTCACAGAGACTGACCTGCGGGAAGTTGGCATCACGTAAGTGACAATCACATGTTTTAAGTGTGAAAGGAATCTTGCACACATTGTAACTGCACAAACAAACAAAGGGATAAACCGCAAAGCCCTATAAAATGAAAGCAATAATGGTGCAATGCCTTTAAAAACCACCACCACCTATGTGCATGAATTGCACTCACAGGAGGGCGTGACTAACCAGTACATGGAGTAAGATGCACACTCCTGAGGCTCCGCTACCTCAGCCCACATAGCCCCTAATAATCAGCTAATTACCCTTCGAAATGGGGAAATCCCGACTCCTGGAGCCTCCAGCTTGAGTTCACCTATGGACGAATTTCTGTCCACCCCCGACGGCCAACGACACTCGCGGCCGGCCAACAAAATGGCGCTGACCTCACCTGGCGTGGAAAGCATGGCAGATTTACTGCCGGGCTCCCTACGAGGTGAATCACTAACCCAGATCTCCGCCGAGCAGGCCATGATTTCGGCCAACATGCTCACCAGGGCTGACAAAACAGCCTTAGTAGCCGAACTGCACTCTGTGATAAGGGAGGAAGTCCAGGAAGTGCAGAGAAACCTCACCGCCCTTGAGCCCAGGATCACGGAGCTGAAAGCTGATTGCCTGCAGGCCTCCCAACACTCTCAGGCAGCTGACAATGCCACCTCTAGCCAGGGCTCGGTTCTTCTGGAACTCCGCAGACAAGTAGAGGAGCTTGATAATCGCAGCCGACGCAATATTATCTGCGTCAGAAGCCTACCCTAGCATGATGTCGAGGACCTGGTTGATACACTGACACAGCTATTTACGCAGATCCTTGGTGAAAAAGCCCCAGATGAATATCATATTGAAAGAGCGCGATGGTCTCCCTCGTGATGTCATTTGCTGCCTTCTGTCCTTCCAATTTGAGGACGCCATAATGAGAACTGCATGGTCGCAAGCCATTACTTACCAGATGCACAGGTCTCCCTGTATAAGGATCTTTTCTTGCTGATCCTGGACGCATGCCCAGCACTGAGACCACTCTCACCTGCCTGCTCCAAGAACGGAGGATCCCTTACAAGTGGGGGTTTCCCATTTAGCTTGCAGGCTCGGAAAGATAACTCCTGGCGTACCCTTAGATGACCGAATGATGTACCCGGGTTCCTGCGAGCCCTGAGCCTACCAGTGGTGTCGATCCCGAACTGGATCTTGGAAGGACCCCCACAACACCCCAGCCCGTCGGAGAGACCTGACTGGCCTTGACCATCCAGGGACCGCAGTAATATGCCCCAACGAAAAAAGGCAGACCAGATGGTCCTAAAGAATAAGGTCCTGAATGGCCAAGGTGGTGTGTACCCACGTGACCTGAGCTACCTGTTCCACGAAGTGACTGGACACTGGCACCCTCGTTTTCCCTTAACGCCTCAGAGTCAGGATGGATACAGTCCATGCGGGGGAAGGTACACCCAAAGCCCTGCTACCCTAGTGACACTTGATGGTTTGGGTGGGAAAATATGGGCATAGGGCCTCCCTAGGGATATCTGCCTGAAAGGGTGCAGCCGGTTATCTGGGGACATGTGGTCGGCGGACAAACAGCCCTGAATGCCACAATGGCCCACGAAACAGGTTGTTGAACCCATGATTGTTCCCTTTACCTGCCATACCGTTCCGTGCCATATGCAGGTATAGCGGTAACCGTCCGTCACTTGCTCCCAGCATCTGCTATTAATCAGCCGTGCTGCTGACCGGGTCCCTGTGAGCAATGTCCATCGGGTGGCCCTAAGTGCATGGGCCCCCCAATGGGAAAATCACCTTGGAACCCCAATTTTGTTTTCGCAGAACCCCCATAGAACACCAATTGGGAAACCCTGCTATAGACAGCAGAACTCTACGTTAAGCTGTAGTGGTTCTAGTGACTATAGTATCCCTTGAATATTCCTGCGTACATAAGTTAAACAGTAGGTGGTTTTATTAGCAGGGCTCAGTATTTCTAAATCTACATGGCTCTCTTCTTAAATTTAAAAAAATAAATAAAAGCTGCTAAACAAATGTCACTTGTGAGAAAATCCTTAAAATGATGGTGCTTAGAGAAAAAAAAAATCAGCACAAATGTATGAAATAAAATGGGTGTATCATTATTCTAGAAATTAATAAAAAAAAAATAAAGCACATTCCTAGCTTGATTTTTAGCTTGACTTCTGATCCAAATTTTTTGTATTTTGAAGATTATTTTTTTTTATTCTTTTAAATGCTCAGATTGTACTGTACTAACCTCCCACCCGCCCCCTCAAACAGGTAATAGCTCCCCTTATTCCAGTTAATAGGAATTAATTACAGTTGTGAATACACCAGCAGGCTCAGGGATAAGGGTGTGAGGCTCCGCTCTGCCGTTCTAGGAGGAGACTAATGCCACTGCGCTATGACCCGGGCCTCACCGGAACGTGCGTACGCTACAGGGGAGGTCTGGAGGAGGAGCAAGTCCGTCCTAAACAATGTGGCAATGCCGCTTGCATAGTGAAGGATTGGGAGGAAAAATATTTAGCAAATTGTTGTGGGCAGCGGGGCTCAAGAGGCTTCCATCAATCCTTGGGTACTATTGAGCCACGCATTTACTCAGGATTACTAACTGGCCGGCCCAACCAACGGCCAAAATCTGGGTACGCACCGAAACTGTACAGACCAAGGGTAGAATCCCCTTGCTTCTATGGCTGAATGGTACGTCATTCAGTTGCCTCCGAACAGGCAACCCCTTGATCGATGCCACACTGAACGTATGGTGCTCCCTTCGCTATTCTCAGCAGTTGACCACATCCCCCAGCACACTGACGCCCATCGCGCATAACCCAGAACTTGGCGGAGGCCTGAATCTAGCAGACCTCCACAATTTCGCTCAGACGGACTGGACCTACATGCACCAATGGTGCAGTAGCGGCAACCTTAAAACCTTGACGGAAATGCTCCCTGACATTACTCTGACTGGACTAGATGGATTCCATTATCACCAAATTAGGACCTACTATTCCACCTCCGCTACTAAGCACCATTTCCATAGGGACCTCACGTACTTTGAGTTGTTATGCACTGCCAGGCAACATGTCAGGAGAGGGGTCTCTGTACTGTACGCTATGCTCTTGACTGGGGAAAACGGACCACCAACCAAGTTCATTGATAGATGGTAGAGGGAAACTGGAGAGACATTGACTGAACAGGAATGGGACAAAATATTTATATTCAAACACAAATGCTCAATTAGCATCGAAATTCCAGGAGATTAGCTTTAAATTGCTGACTAACTGGTACAGGACCCCTGACGTCCTACACCGCATGAATGCGGATAACTCGGAGGATTGTTGGAGTTGCAGGTCAGACACTCGGACAATTCTTCATGTCTGGTGGCCCTACCCTGGTATCTCCTACTTCTGGGCAATGGTGAACCCAAAAATCAGGGTGATCTCAGACCCAGAGATGCCCCTCCAGCCTTTACCCATGCTATTGCATGACACTGAAATCCTACAAAAAGTCCTTGACAAAACACCTGCTGACTGCGGCAAAGATTGATACCCACGTATTGGAAACAGACGGGTAGGAGAAATCGATGCCATGGAATGAATGACTGCAGCCTTACAGGGTCGCTCCGACAGGTGTACCCAGACATGGGCTGACGTACGTTGCTGTGAATAACACAAGCACCTAAATCAACTCCCATTCCCCCCTCTCTTTCCCCTCTCTCCCTCTCTTCGCCCCTTAATGCCTCTCCTAACATACCTCCCCAACCCCCTACAATACCGTGCCCTGACCCGACTGACACCTTGTTTCTATGCCTGAACCCGACCCCTTGACTATGACCGATTTCCCCCCCCCCCCCCCCCACCGCTTGCCTGGCAATAATTAATCTATGATCCAGATACACCCCTGGTACAGCAAGCCCAGCTGCAAACTTACGGCTGTGTTTTAAAAAAATGTGGCTTATTAATGGGTGATGACATGTCCAATTGTTAGACTAATCCATGCTTTAACTTTATACTTGTAACCCTATAAGCTTGTATGTGCACACTTGTTTAACAATGACATATGTGCAACCTATTGTCCTGTTATACAGAAGCCTCTGTCCATCTACTTTTCTCAATAGACGACTTGTAGTTCTACTGTATATTGTTGGAAAATGTAAAATATCAACACAAATAAAAATTGCACTTCCAAACCCAACTATTAGAGTGCTTCAATATAAATCTAGTTTTCTTCATATATCTATGGATCAATAATCCTCAGAAGAATAAGTATAAGAACCTCAATGGAATTAATGAGGTACAAATAGTGCAGGATGCCAAAAAAATAAGATCAACAGAACATGAATTATATACATAACACAAGAAGCATTGAATCCACTTTACCAGTGATAAGGTCACCAATGCTCACAACCCACGCATAGTGATTGAGCTGGGGACACTTTATTTCTGAGGATGACTTGGTTACAGGTGTAACAGGTAACAGATTGCCTATGAAGTTGCTGATGTTGCTACATAAAAGGGATTAATGGGGTATGTAGTTCTAGTTTATGCTAGCTTGGTACATGTCCAGTCGTGTTTATTCGTGATTGGTGCTGGTCATGATCATTCAAGTTGGCAACCACAAAAGCATCTCTATAAAAAAAACCCATTAGTGGTGACGGAGACCTGAGTGGAGTTTGCACATTACAGACTCACTCTGTACAAGTATTTGTATTGTCAAGGGATAGCATAGCTTCCCCGTTGATGTATTTGAAGTTGGGGGCTGGTTTACAGCTGCAGCATTTATTACCTGTGATGGCAGCTGTAAGACTGAGAGAATGGCTTCAGAGACCAGCAACCCCCTTTACATCATAACCGGTGTCAGAATCCTAGGCTCATGTATTGCATGGAATACCTTTTTATAAATGTTTGTCAAATCCGCACAGGAAGGTGCCCACATCAGCGATGTGTGCTATAGCTGAGGAATCTTTTTTCGAGGCATTGACTTTACTCCGGAAAGGACTAGCAAGGTGACAGTTTCAGCATCAAGCAATTAATGCCAACTGACACCCTTACCCATGTGTGCTGACTGAACCCCATAATCTAAGCAGACAATGAGAAATCTGCACATCTTGCCCAATAATAAAATTTTCCCTACTGCTTTTACAGCCTATTCGGTCCCAAAAGGAAGATGACATCAGCCATTGCCCGATGGCATAGTTCTGCCCGACTCCCAGGTGACAGTCTGGAGCAGGCATACGCTGACCGCCTGGAAGCAGAGATGCAAGAACTGGCTATACAGCTCCATAAGGTAAATGATATGTTTAGTAGCTGACTCTGGACATGCTCTGTTTATATATTATGGGCAACTAGAGGGCTTGGCATGCCCAATGATGTAGTCCAATCAAAGGAGTAGCATTGGAATGTAGTGGGTGGAGTTTAAAGGAACACTTGCCCTCCATAAAATATTGTAAAATATTACCTTTATTCCAAACTGCTGGTGCTGACTCTGCCCCTGATCTGCCTCCTTGGCTAACCTCATTAGAAATGATAATCTCTGCCAATCTAATGCTTCCCCAATAGGAAAGCATTGGATTGGCTAAGATTGTCAATTCTGATGATCTCCGCCAAGGAGGTGGGCTAGGGGCGGAGAAAAACACCACAGTGGCCATTCATCATCTACTCATAAAACTGCATTGAATCCATGCATCTCTATGATGAAAGTTCAGTGTCTCCATGCAGAGTGTCAGTCACACTGTGCAGCACTGCTCCCGGAAGCACCTCTAGTAGCCATCTGAGGAGTGGCCAGTGGAGTTATCCCTAGACCGTAATGTAAATACTGCATTTTCTCTGCATTTCTTTACTGCAAAAAGCCTGAAGTTAATGACTATACTCACCAGAACAAATACAATAAGCTGTAGTTGTTCTGGTGACTATGGTGTCCTTTAAAAGCTTCTGTATTGATACCATGAGTTCTGAACATACCAGTCACATGTCCTAGTATGTGCATTACTCTTTTTGTCTATTAGGGTTATTCATTAAGGTTTGAACTGTACGTAATTTAATGGGAATTTCAAATGAAAAGAATTCCATGTGCTAGCCAACTCAAGTCGACTTGAGTCTGTAACCCGGTGTGTCTTTGACCTATAGAACTGTGAAGAAACAGACCTTCTGAAAGCACAGGTAGCTCAAGAGAGGGAGCTGAGAGCTGTGGCTGAAAGCTGTCTGATGGAACAGGACACCACTTGCAGAGCCGTCTGGGGCAAACTTCAGGCAACGTGCCAGTTAGTCACAGATACACAGTATGCCATGACTCGGCTCAGGTAACTAAAAAGCTTTGTCGGAAATAATATGTTGGCAGATATAGACCCTCACCGAACTGATCTTCTTAAACCATGACATTCACACAATTAACCTCTTAAGCAATTCTCTGGGCACCAATACATACTTAAAAATGAGAAAAATCTCAATGCATCCTTCCTATTTAATTATAGAAAATATTACAACTTTAATGCATTTGTTTTGGCTGTATTGTTGTGCATGTCTCTAATCTTTATAGTTTTTGCACACAATAAAAATGAATGCTTTGCAGAAAGTTCCACCATAAGCCCGCCTCCTTAGCCAAGACCTTTCACTCCAGAAAAAGACTTGCTAATCAAATGTATTTCGACATCTACGGTATTGACCGCATGCAGTGATCATAACTACAAAGCAGCCTGCATTAAAAAGACCGGACACCCAGGAAGGCCTTTTGTAAGGATATCAATACCTGTTAACGTTTTCTGACTGCCTGCAGCCAGGTTGTGAATAATAAACCGCTCACTCAGTGCTGTTGGGGCTGAGCTGTGTGCGTGTAAGGATGTCTTTCTGGCCTGAGGGATAATAACATGTGGAGCAGCATTTTGCAATACCTTTTATTTATTTAAGATTTGAGCATGCAAAAATAATACAGCATATTATCTTAATTAAGCAAGTATTGGTGTGTAGATCATGCCCCTGCCGTCTCAATGCTCAATTATCTGCCATTTAGGAGTTAAATTAATTGTGTTATTATTTAAGCAGCTCTAACCACTTCTCCCTTGGCTTTGACTCACACAGCCTACATGGAAAAATTATTACATTTTCAGATGTTGACTTTCTTTAGAAGTTTTTATCTCCTGTTCTGTAAAGTGAACTTTAATCACATACAGGAGGCTCCTGGTCTAGAAGGCTATTAATAGGACTTATGAACTTATAAAACATACTCTGCGATAAAGGAAGTTTAAACCTTAGATCTTACTTTACAGGAAGTGTTTAGGAATACTGTTTAAGTCACATGCAAGGAGGTGTGGCTATGGCTGCATAAACAAAGTGATTTAACTCCTAAAATAAGCTTAAGTTATTTTTGTGACTATAGTGTTCCTTTAATGAGGCCAATATCTATCAAATGCATTAAAGTTGCATGGTGCCTGGACTTTCCTGGATCTGTGCTGTAATGAAAAGTTGGTCCTAAAAGATTTTTATGCTAGCATACTGAATATAAACTTTTCATTTTGAAATTTGATCCCAAAGGACCTATACCATCAAAATTGTCTGTTCTTTAACAATTTAAATGTCTAGTAAACAAATGCCATCCTCTATCCACTGGCACTGAATGTGGTATAAAAAGTCTGTCTCAGAGTATTGAGCCCATAAACAGGGAGAACCCTTTACTTGTGTTTTAAGGTGCTGTACGAAAGAACTATCCCATCGTCTTGGTAAACCAACTGTACCCAGGACAAGAGTTCAAGGCTCAAAGGCTGCAGGTCTGTGGAGATTAAACCTATTGACTTTAATGTACCGGCATAGTGGTATAGTTGCCTCTCTAGTAATTCTTTTGTGTAGCGACCACTAAAATGAAATGCTTAATCCAATATGTATACCAGGACTCAAAATTTAGAATCCTGTGCTACTAGCTAGGTCTGAGTAACTTGCCACATCAAAATGATGCAGGCGACAAAAATGCATGGCGAGGAAGTACTCAAGACATGTACAGCAACTTACACCTGTTTTAAAACAGAAATATTCATTGTTTTACTGGTGTTGAAGTGCTAGGCATACTGACACTAGAAGTGTACTAATACTGAATAAAATAAAATACTGAATAAAACTTTTATTTGTGCTTTTAGTAGCTGTTTGATTACATCAAAGTTAGCAATTTTTTTTTATAGTATTACACATTATTCATTGATATTTGTTATGATTATCCCATATGTGCCATAACCATTTAGGAGTTAACCTGTCCTGTCACATGGCCACTTTTACTACCTATTGGGTTAATCTTCTCCGTAGAGATCTTCTGGCCAGCTTTGGTTTTCCCTCCCTTATACTCCGACACAGAGAGGTTTGAAAGAAATGGAAAATTCAGTTTTGGCAGATTTAATAAGGAGAATGACTGAATTTGCCGTTTTGGACCATACAGCTTTGACATGTACTGTATCTGCTTTAGGACTGGATGCGGCCTCTTTGACGTCCATGAGCATGCTGGAGCTCTCAGCGTCTCTGGAGGAAAGCACCACAATTTTAGGTGAGAATTGGCAATGTGCTTGTCTTATTTTAGGCGCCAGTTTGGCCAATGTGTGTAAAACTCTTTATAAGATTGCACTCTACACCCATACAGTCTCAGAGTAGATATATGTAAAAAAACAAACAAACAAACAAAAAAAAAAAAAAGCTCTTAATGTGTTCTCTGCAGAGGAAGCCTTGCGAGCTGTACAGGAAAACGTGGAGAAGATGAAAAAAGCAGATAAGGGACGACGCAAGTGGCCTGATCCCTGACCTGTGAGGTGAGACAGGCTGACCAGTCAGCACAGGTGTCCACGTTAGAAAAATCAGGTTCATAGGCTTCCTCGTACCTAAACTTTGGGAAGGTTGTTTTTCTAAAACCGTTCCTTTGCCTGTATACAGAATCCCTTGATGGAGTAAAAAAAATAAGTAGAATCTTCAAAGCATGGTTATGGAACACAACCCATTTACTTGCTGTTAACGCTTTTACATTTGTGTGGTTCGTGCTATGTTGGTATTCATGTGTTTTTGCTTTTGTGACGTTGTGTGGTTTGTTTGTTTGTTCGTGTGTGGTGTGTTTATTTTTTTCATTTTTTTATCACATCCAATTTTTTTTCCTAGCAATGCCACCTACTGCGTATCATTGCTATACCTGCCTTTTTATGGTTTAATACCATGATTTATAGTTGTTCGTTTTAAGTGACCTTTCTAGGAACTCAAAATTCTTGAGAAACTCAAATTTATAATTGTTTCCAAATGAAAGCATCTCTTTATGACTGTGCTAAAAAAAAAAAAAAATTATCAATTATCGGAAATGTTCCATTGTGGTTACCTCCCTTTTAGAGCTCTACCCTAGAACTGTTTGGTATCCTTAAACCCTATATTTCTTGTTTGCCTTTCCAGGAGCGATTTTTACTATACCTCAGACGGCGGGTGAAGTTCTCCACCCCGAAGATATCTAATGCCAGTGCATTGTGATCACAGTGGTACAATGTGCCTAAATTGCCTGATGACTACTGTCCGAACGCTACAGCACACCGTGATTGCTGGGTAGTGAGGTGGTAAGCGTCGGGCTGGCAGTTTTATTGCGACGTCCTACAGCGCTCTCTTCAAGAAGAAATGGAGGAGAGCACCGAGCCTTTTTAATAGACGTTTTTAGATGAATTGATCTGCAAAAGCCTTTTAAAGGAATGGTGAAATAGGCTGATTGCATGTATTTTAAAGAATATATTGTATTCTGCTCAAAATAGGTCTTTTATTACAGAGGGGTTAATAATGGTTGTGTAAAGGAACATTATTTGTTTTTTGATGTTTCACATGTGTATCAGCCAGCAGAAACATTGCTTTGGATTCTGTTGGGGCAAATTAACATTTAGAACTTTGTTCAAGAATGGGTTATTTGTCTATAACCCACAATGAATCCAAACTCTGCATGGGAAATGTTTTATATATATATATACAGTGTAGCATCGTTTTTATACCCTCACAATAATAAACTGCACATGATCATTTTATTTTATTCTCTATGTGCTTCTACTGTGATTTGGGCCAAGCGATGCAGTCTCTGTGGCCCAGGAGCTGCATGTGGCTCTTTTACCTACAGAACAATTTAAGATAATTTAGAACTTTACGTTCAGATGCTTCTTGCATATTGTGAACTTGTCTTATTCAGCACAGGTGAAGCTCGGTAACATCCGTTAATAGTCATAATTATGGGTGTTACCGACCTTAAAGTGACACTCCAGGCACCTGGCAACTTTAATGTGTATTTACATTTTAAGTTATGATCACGATCTTACTCTGATAATTATACATGGTAAAGGTTTTCCACACTTTGCATTGAAAAAAAAAAACAATTAAAAAATGAATGTTTTAGCTGGCAAGTGTAGCTCCTGCCTTGCTGAGAGCACTACTTGCATGCAGTTTCAGTGTAAATGCATGTGGCAAGACTGCTTATATCAAAGTGCCTTCCATAGTGGACATGTGATTGGATTTTGAAGCCCATTCTCGGTTGCTATGAAGGCTAATCGCATCATGCTGCAAATAGAATAATTTTACTAATACAATTTCAAGAACAACCTTGAGCATGGTTCCGAATAAACTTTTTAAATATATCTCCTGCTTTGTGGATGTTTTCTGTTTATTTTGTTAAAGATTTCTTAAACAGTGCCCTTGTTTGGGAACTTCACATGTAACGATTATGTCGTTATTGAGTAAGCTGTTTACACCATCAGAAATTTCATAAAACCGTTAAACATAAAATGTATAAATAAAAAAAAAATTTAGAATTAGGTGGGTTGATATGACTACTGGAGAAGGGTTAGCTAGAAGTCAGAGTAAGGGTATATTTGTGACAACAGGAAGTAAAGGTGGAAGTTATCAATGATCTGTTGGATAGAAAAGCGAGTAAGTGGTTAAATCTGGTGATATGGAGTAGCAAGGAAGGCATTTAGGTCCAGTTTGTAAAATATGTAGAAGGTTGATGTTACAGTAGAAGTGAATGAGGACATTTGAGTCCATGGTTGGACTGGTAGAGTTCTAGAAGGAGGTGAATGATGAGAGATGTGGAAGTTCTTGAATGGTCGATTAAGAATGAAAACCTATAGCTTATAGTTTGGAGAATGGGGGCGGGGGGGTATTTTTGAAGGACATTTAGGTTGGGAGCTGTATGTGAAGAGAAGATTACGGAGATTGTCCAGGGTTGAAAAGCACTTCTGGTTTCGTTTAGATCTATTTTTAGGATGTGTAAGCACGTTAAGAGGGTGGAGAAAAGAATATATAGATGTTATCATCACAGTTACAATTTAACTTCTTGTGGTCTGTTGTTTCCTGTCACATTCACATTTACATGAACCCCTCTTTCATTTACTGTGCATGCCTTTTTCCTGAAATCCATCAGATCCCAGCTACTTCTGGTGGGAGATATGGGGAAGGCACAAGTCATCGAAAACAGAGAGAGGCTGTCCGGTCCATCCTCCACAACTGCCATTTCTTCCTAAACTCTGACCTGACCTGCAAGGCAAAATTAAGTATGATGAATACAGAGCGCTACTTTGCAAAATTTACATGTAATCCTTTTAAAGTATTTTCTGTAAACTGTCCTGTGCTGGATGTGACTGTTTGATCTCGAAATGCTTAAAGGGTACCTTATGGGTGAGCCACTGAAATGTTCTCATTGGATTCATTAAAATAATTCTGTCATAAGATAAACTACATCATTGTCTTAGAGCATGTCAATAAAATACCTGCCTTCTCTCTAGTGCAGCAATCATACTATGTTCATGGGTGTTACACTACTGTAAACCTCACCTTCTGGCCTCCCCTACCTCCACCCTTCTACCCAGCTGGCCATGCCAAACCTGTTTACAGATTTAATTTTCTGCTGAACTTAAACTTATGTTATGCGTAACATGACCGATACATTTTGAAAACTATATATATCGTTGATATACTCTGTGCAATGGGATTCAATTAATGGATCGATTGTAATTAGCCCTTTAAAAAAAAAAAAAAAAAAATAGTGATGGAGGCTACAGGATGCCTCAGAAACCTCTGGAACTTATGTGGTTAAATTGCTGTACAAACACTCAGGACCAGGGCGCAGGTGTAGGGATGCCAGGAATGCTTACAAGTAGTTAATGCATGTAGTGATAAGTAATAGCGTGCTAACTGGGTAATATTTGCTGCAGTATTGGTGCAACCCTTGCATTTCCTCTGTACGTATGAACTGCATTATCTGTCGTGTATAAGCTTTGTTCAGTTGTAACGGATTGCTCCGCTTTTTAACCCCTTAAGGACACATGGCATGTGTGACATGTCATGATTCCCTTTTATTCCAGAAGTTTGGTCCTTAAGGGGTTAAAGACATGAGACTGGCCTGCCATTAACAAATCGTTGATTGTTTTTCCTATGACCTGTGTCCGGAGTGAGTCTATGTAACCTGATACCAAGAGCATCTGCAACTAAAGGTCGATTGGTAACTGATGAGCCATGTTTTACAGGAGCCTCGAAGGATCATTCAGTCCAGTGCTGTATTCTAGCAGCCTGGGAAGGGGGTGCACTGAGGACATTTCAGGCAGCACCTATTAAACCTAGTAATTATCTTTACAACTCCCTGAATTGAACCTGCCATCAGTGTAGGGGTTGTTGGGGACAAACGGGAAAGAGGCAAATCTTAGGACAATTAGCAACAGTATGGCTGAGCATGATGACACAGACAATCAGGCAAACCTTGGTATGTATCATGGCATGTGGTGTCCCATATACTCACCTCTTTATTAGCAAAACAGTATAATACAGCTACCAGAAACCCCTGCAAGACAGACAAACAATGTGAGAGAGAATTAGATTAAATGAGATTTGGTTTTGAATAAATAAAACTTTTTTTTTCCCCACACTTACTTTTTTTTTTTTTTTACGTCTAAACACCGTATTGAGCATTAATGTTTAGTGCCCCCATAAATGTTAAAATTAATCATAAACTAGGTTAAAAACTTACCTGAAATCCAGTGCCAAGCGAAGCTCTCAGCGCTCCTCAGCTCTCCCCGGCGGTTGTCACGCCAGCCATTGCAAGGTCCAACCAAAGGTTTATTGTACAGAAGTCTTTGATTGGACCGTTAAACGGTCTCAGAGTGCATGCGCATGCAGAGAGGGAGTGAAGGAGGCTGGGAGAATTTGAAAAAAAAATAATGAAGGGTACAGGGAGGTGGGGAGGACTTAAGTCTAGGAAGGCGTGAAGGAGGGGAGACAAATGCTTCCCCAAGCACATACAGACTCCTAGCACTATGACCACTTCTAAAAGCAGAAGTGGTGATGGTAGTTGGAGTAACTTTTAAATCTTCAATTATTAAAATGTTTCACAATGATTTGTCTAGTACAATACAACGATGAAACACTTACATATTTAAAAAAATAAATAAATAAATCACTTGCATACCTTCCTTCGATCCCAAATTCAATGGGATAGCCCTGGTTTTGGGGCCTTTGTCCCCTCACCCTGATAATTTTGCCTGGTGTCTCCCTCCCGTGGCCCCAGAGAAAATTGCAGAGTGAGCAAATATTTAAACGTACTCGATCTGTGCCAAACAATAATTCCATGACATTTCAACCCATAGACTAGTGAGTCGTGGCTTTGTCTTGGCAACTTGTCATTTTGGTCACAGGGACAGACGCAGAGCCCAGACTTGGAAGGAAAGGTCACTGCCGGATGGACACGTAGAGTACAGCTATGCAAATTTGAAAGTATATAAAGAGTGATAATTACCTACACATATTCAGCTCCCTGCCTGACAAATCATTGAAATGCCTCCTGTCCATGAATGTCTAATTTACAGGCAATTTAACAACTTGGAAGCAGACATTTGGGGACAGAGTTGGGGTGACATCTCTGTTAACTACTGATGCCAGCCAGACATATATTCCACTGGCTTCTCGAGGGGAGGGTGAATTTGCCATTTTGTTGCTCCCCTGTATCTGCTAATGTTTGGTCAATGTGTATTGCTTAATATATTCTAATAAACAATTGCAATAACTGGGCAACTCACCTGAAACGAGTTGAGGAAGAGGCTAAAAAATACTTTAATATAATGTAGTATACCCGATGTCTGCTCGTCCGTGCCAAAGATAAACACGACTTCGTGGATCCCAAACAATGGAATGAGTGTTAGTGTAGCTTTGGCCAACCTGTGCAGACAAAGACAACAAAACAGTTTGGAAAAAGCTCTGATGGGGATCTGAATAACACAACAAGGGGCACACAACTTTACAGCAGGCCATCAACTACAAGTCCCATCATCCTCTATGCCAGGATGTGAACATGTGATTAGTAGTTTACTCCCATTACAATAAAAATTGGTTTCTTCTAATTTTTGGCTTTAGTATAAAGCAGCTTTGGTCGTTCGGCATGGTGATGTGGGGGCAGAGCTGAACATTTGGAATATAACAGGAGGCGAGAGGGAGGTCTGACCTTAGCTTGTAGTCTGGGTACCCTTTCTGATTGTCTCGCAGCTTGGACAAGATCATCTTCAATATTTTCATAAAGATCACAAAGTTTATCTAAAGCGAGAGGGAGTAGATAAAACAGTTATATGTAGCTCAGAAGCAGAAAGACACAATTTTAGTAAAAATATGTAAAAAATATAAAGTAAAAAAATTAAAAATCGAATACAAAGTCTTTGGATCGGTGATCGCGTGTACACATACAGTGATAGTCCTGATTTTTTTTATATCATTAAAAACATTACAACTAATTCAATTTCTGCAAAGAGAAGTCGGGATATAAACATGGCTCAAGAGATGGTTATTTGGTCATTAATTAGGGTGTGTGGGCACACCTGGCACACAACTATGCACTGCTTGCTTAGACGTATACCTGCTCATACCTTGGCATATCTACCCTGCCATGGGGCGCAGGGAATAGTTTGAGGAGAAGACATAACTCCCTGATCAGCTGCTTCCAATTGCTGTTCAATGACTGCTGTATCACTTGTCTTTTGTTTTGGAAGGTTTATAAATGGATTAAGTTTCATTAAATGTAATAAACTTTTAAAATACTAGAAGATAAATTTTGATGACAGTTGTCATTATATTTACAGAGTGTGGATACAGATTCTTTCCATTCTAGTAATAGAATGTTAGGAGATAATACAATGTTAGCTCTGATTGCTCCCACTATACTGTGTGACATGAAATATGTCTGTAACAGTACTTATCATCTCACCATAGAGGCCAGCAGGATAGGAATCCGGATTACCCACCAGTAGCCCATGTTGTCATTTAAGGCCCAGCATCTGCAGAATACAACAGATTTATCTCATTGGCTATCAGCGACAGCCACTCATCCCAACACTCACAGTAATCCAGCAGTCTCCCTACTCCTAGCAATTACACTCCTCCAGCAGCCCCCCTAGCACTCATACTACTCTCCCACTCCCAGCGCTCTCACTACTCTAGTCTCTAGCTCTCTCCCACTTCCAGCGCTCACACTACTCTAGCTCTCTCCTGCTTCCAGCGCTCACACTACTCTAGCTTTTTCCTGCTCCCAGCGCTCACTCTACTCTAGCGCTCTCTCACTCCCAGCGCTCACACTACTCTAGCTCTCTCCCACTCCCAGTGCTCACACTACTCTAGCTCTCTCCCACTCCCAGTGCTCACACTACTCAAGCTCTCTCCCACTCCCAGGGCTCACACTACTCTAGCTCTCACCCACTCCCAGTGCTCACACTACTCTAGCTCTCTCCCACTCCCAGCGCTCACACTACTCTAGCTCTCTCCCGCCCTCAGCGCTCACACTACTCTAGCTCTCTCCCACTCCCAGGGCTCACACTACTCTAGCTCTCTTCCGCCCCCAGCGCTCACACTACTCTAGCTCTCTCCCACTCCTAGCGCTCACTCTACTCTAGCTATCTCTCTCACTCCCAGCGCTCACACTACTCTAGCGCTCTCTCACTCCCAACGCTCACACTACTCTAGCTCTCTCTCTCACTCCCAGCGCTCACACTACTCTAGCTATCTCCTGCTCCCAGCGCTCACACTACTCTAGCTCTCTCCCGCTCCCAGCGCTCACACTACTTTAGCTCTCTCCCACTCCCGGTGCTCACACTACTCTAACTCTCTCCTGCTCCCAGCGCTCACACTACTCTAGGTCTCTCCCGCTCCCAACGCTCACTCTACTCTAGGACTCTCCCACTCCCAGTGCTCACACTACTCTAGCTCTCTCCTGCTCCCAGCGCTCACACTACTCTAGCTCTCTCCCACCCCCAGCGCTCACACTACTCTAGCTCTCTCCGCCCCAGCGCTCACACTACTCTAGCTCTCTCCCACTCCCAGCGCTCACACTACTCTAGCTATCTCTCTCACTCCCAGCACTCACACTACTCTAGCTCTCTCCTGCTCCCAGCGCTCACACTAATCTAGCTCTCTCCCGCTCCCAGCGCTCACACTACTCTAGCTCTCTCCCACTCCCAGTGCTCACACTACTCAAACTCTCTCCTGCTCCCAGCTCTCACACTACTCTAGGTCTCTCCCGCTCCCAACGCTCACTCTACTCTAGGTCTCTCCCACTCCCAGTGCTCACACTACTCTAGCTCTCTCCTGCTCCCAGCGCTCACAATACTCTAGCTCTCTCCTGCTCCCAGTGCTCACACTACTCTAGGTCTCTCCCACTCTCAGCGCTCACTCTACTCTAGGTCTCTCCCGCTCCCAACGCTCACTCTACTCTAGCTCTCTCCCGCTCCCAGCGCTCACACTGCTCTAGGTCTCTCCCACTCCCAACGCTCACTCTACTCTAGCTCTCTCCCACTCCCAGCGCTCACACTACTCTAGCTCTCTCCCACTCCCAGTGCTCACACTACTCTAGCTCTCTCTCACTCCCCGCGCTCACACTGCTCTAGCTCTATCTCTCACTCCCAACGCTCACTCTACTCTAGCTCTCTCCCGCTCCCAGCGCTCACTCTACTCTAGGTCTCTCCCGCTCCCAGCGCTCACACTACTCTAGCTATCTCTCCCACTCCCAGCACTCACACTACTCTAGCTCTCTCCCGCTCCCAGCGCTCACACTACTCTAGCTCTCTCCCACTCCCAGCGCTCACACTACTCTAGCTCTCTCCCACCCCCAGCGCTCACACTGCTCTAGCTCTCTCCTGCCCCCAGCGCTCACACTACTCTAGCTCTCTCCCGCTCCCAGCGCTCACACTACTCTAGGCCTTTACCGCCCCCAGCGCTCACACTACTCTAGGTCTCTCCCGCTCCCAACACTCACTCTGCTCTAGCTCTATCTCTCACTCCCAACGCTCACTCTACTCTAGGTCTCTCCCGCTCCCAGCGCTCACTCTACTCTAGGTCTCTCCCGCTCCCAGCGCTCACACTACTCTAGCTATCTCTCCCACTCCCAGCACTCACACTACTCTAGCTCTCTCCCGCTCCCAGCGCTCACACTACTCTAGCTCTCTCCCACTCCCAGCGCTCACACTACTCTAGCTCTCTCCCACCCCCAGCGCTCACACTGCTCTAGCTCTCTCCTGCCCCCAGCGCTCACACTACTCTAGCTCTCTCCCGCTCCCAGCGCTCACACTACTCTAGGCCTTTACCGCCCCCAGCGCTCACACTACTCTAGGTCTCTCCCGCTCCCAACACTCACTCTGCTCTAGCTCTATCTCTCACTCCCAACGCTCACTCTACTCTAGGTCTCTCCCGCTCCCAGCGCTCACTCTACTCTAGGTCGCTCCCGCTCCCAACGCTCACTCTACTCTAGCTCTCTCCCGCTCCCAGCACTCACACTACTCTAGCTCTCTCCCACCCCCAGTGCTCACACTACTCTAGCTCTCTCTCTCACTCCCAGCACTCACACTACTCTAGCTCTCTCCCTCTCCCAGCGCTCACTCTGCTCTAGCTCTCTCCCACCCCCAGCACTCACACTACTCTAGCTCTCTCCCGCCCCCAGCGCTCACACTGCTCTAGCTCTCTCCCTGCTCCCAGTGCTCGCACTACTCTAACTCTCTCCTGCCCCCAGCGCTCACATTACTCTAGCTCTCTCCCTGCTCCCACCACTAATACGTCTCCTGTCTGCCTACACTCTGACCCTGTTGCTTCTCTCACTCTGAGTTTTCCTTCATGTATTTCAGTGTCACCCAGGGAACCACAAACAGAACCGGAGTCCCTGCAAGAGAGAAAGAGAACAATCTTAATAGGGATTCATGCATCATTTAAAATAAGGGAGCAGAAGCAAACAGAAACATTGCTTCATTTCTCCTCTCTCTATGCTGATTGCCAGGCGCTAAGTATATAACAATGATTGACAGGGAGCCAGCTGCAGGTGGGGTCTGTCTTGCCACATTCTTTTGTAATTTCTTAGAATATCCCAACGAGACCTCAATAAATATGAATAAATCATACATTCTAAGCGTTTGCTGCATCACCCGTTAGCTAAAGCGAATTAGATCAGAAAGTAAATATTATAAATTCAATACCATAGAATGGTCGCGGTGATACACCCATGATATAGATTGCCAGATCCGCCATGTTTTTATGGACCCTTATCAGTTCTAAATATTGATGGGTAGCCCTTCAGTATGCAGAACTCAAATGCTGCAGAAGGGTAATCAGTTATTTTATCACAAGTAAGTCTAGCAGCCTATGATGACGGCCACATTCTGTAGAGCAGAGATTTTAATGTCCTGTCCCACTACCAGAGAGCCCATGGTAAATATTAACATCATAAACTTACCCCAACCGAGATACATGTACAGGACATAAATGTTCTTTTCGAAGAAACCTGCTCCAATCAGCAGATTATACAGGTATACAGCCTCCACCACAAACCAATAATGATTGGCCAAGATGCAGTATTGCATTACAACCTGGGCCATACGACATCCAATCGCTGCCTGTGAAAAGAGAATTGTAAAAAATAAATTTACGGAAACATCTTACACAAGCAAACAGGCGGAATATGGGATCCTTAAAACCAGAAACCCAAACATGTGTTCCTGACCTTATAGTGTTAAAACTACCACCTACCCCATGCCCCCCCCCTCCTCCCCCCCCCCCCCCCCCATGCTCTCCGAATTATAGTAAAATCTTACTTGGATTCAAGTCTGCACCTGCTGCTTCTGCCTCTGATCTGCCTGTTTGGCTGACATCATCAGAAGTGATTCTCTGAACCAATCAAAATGCTTTCCAATAGGATTGGCTGAGACTGTCAAGGAGGCAGATAAGGGGCAGAGCCAGCACAAGTTAAACACAGCCCTGGCCAATCAGCATCTCATAGAGATGCATTGAAACAATGCATCTCTATGAGGAAAGTTCAGTGTCTGCATGCAGAGGGTGGAGACATGGAATGGCAATCACACTGTGCAGCACAGCCATAGGAAGCACTGGAGGTATCCCTAGGCTGTAATGTAAACACTGCATTTTCTCTGAACAGATAGTATTTACTGCAAAAAGTCTGAAGGCAATGATTATTATACTCACCAGTACAAATAAAATAAGCTGTAGTTGTTCTGTTGACTATAGAGTCTCTTTAAAGGACCACTCTAGGCACCCAGACCACTTCAGCTTAATGAAGTGGTCTGGGTACCAGGTCCCTCTAGGAGTAACCTTTTTTTTTTTTTTTTTTTTTTTTTTAATAAACATATCAGTTTCAGAGAAACTGCTATGTTTATAATAGGGTTAATCCAGCCTCCAAACGCTCTAGTGGCTGTCTCACTGACAGCCGCTAGAGGCGCTTGCGTGATTCTCACTGTGAAAATCACAGTGAGAGCACGCAAGCGTCCATAGGAGAGCATTGTAAATGCTTTCCTATGCGACCGGCTGAATGCGCGGATAGCTCTTGCCGCGCATGCGCATTCAGCCGAAAGGGAGGATCGGAGGCGGAGAGGAGGAGGAGAGCTCCCCGCCCGGCGCTGGAATAAAGGTAAGTTTTAACCCTTTACTCTCCCCAGAGCCTGGCGGGAGGGGGTCCCTGAGGGTGGGGGCACCCTCAGGGCACTATAGTGCCAGGAAAACGAGTATGTTTTCCTGGCACTATAGTGGTCCTTTAAACTACTATGTTACAGAGTTTGTAAAGATTAGATACTCAATGAATGCATTATGGCGTTTGTAAATATTAGAAACTCATTGAGTGCTTTGTGGATTTTGTAAAGATCAGACACTCATTGTGTGCATGTTTGTAAATACTGGATACTCACTTCATTGCTGATCAGAACTTCCCAATCAGAGACCTCAGTGATTTGCATTCCCCACCGTTTCTTCAGTAGGATGTCCTTTACAATGACAGAGATCCCGCGCAGGGCGAAGGATAAGAACAGATTGGCGTGGATATAATTTCTGGTGCAGCGCAGCTTCCTGAAAGAACAGAAGTGAAGGATCTCAATTTCTGCATCTCAATATTGGTAACAGCATTAATTGCCCAGAATGTGCTTGGCAGTCATTGATTACAGGATGGTTGTGGGTTCTGTATATTGTACGTTAGAAGAGAACTGACTGCAAGCTCTGGATGTGGAACGGGGTTAGTATATCGTTTAACCCCTTAAGGACCAAACTTCTGGAATAAAAGGGAATCATGACATGTGACACATGTCATGTGTCCTTAAGGGGTTAAAAAGAGCTGATTACTGGTTGATGGCTGCTGGTTGGGTGTGCAGGGAATGTACTATGCAGTTTAAAAGAATTAATTGCTGGTTGAAGGATTCCATCAAGACCCTTAGGTGTAGAAGAAGGCCTGGGTGAGGTGGAGGTCACTGAGAGTCCAGGAGGTGGAAGAGGTAGTAGGAATGTTGGGTAAAGGATGTCCTATAGTATATTAAGTGTAGGAGAAGGGTGAGATTCAATTGCTAGTTGTTAATTAAGTAGGATTGTTGAGCGAATGAGGTTACCATGAAGGAGACAAGTCAAAGGGCTAAATACAGTGAAGATCTCTGGCTGAGTACACAATGCCTCTTACCTGCACATGGTGAGTATCCCCAGCGCTGATAGGAGGGTCAGTAAAGACAAAGAGTAGCCCACAGTGTACAGAGCTTGGAAACTGAGTAACAAATCAGGGGACACAACCTGAGAGACAGGGTCCACATGTCACTCACAGACATCATTAACTAATGTCATCATACCTGTTATTACATGAACATTGCACACACTCCTGTCCTGGCACATTCACTTCTAACACACATACTTGGTTATCCACGCACTCACTGGGGACAACAACACTCCATATCCACACACGCACTCACACTAAACAGGCATCCTCAATACTCCACTGTCCCCCACCATGGATCCAGCTCAATGTTCTACACAAACATAATATTCTACATTCTACTGCCAGGTAGCCAATATTTTCTGTTAATGTCTCAAACCAAAGCTTGTGTCCTACTTTCAAATTTAACACAGGCATTACTTCCAAATTTAACACGGGCATGCCGCCATCCAAATTTGTAAAGGGTTGTATGTGGGTAATGGGTGATGCATAATAACAGTTATTATCAAACTGAGAAAAGCGTTCATTTAGTCTGCCTTCCCTTTCTGCACATGAATACTTAATAGTTGATGTTATGAATGAGCAATTTTTGGCACAGTGGCTGCTGTGTGTCACCTCATCTCTTGTCCCTTCATAGTCATCCTCGCACTGCGATGAGTCCCTCCAGGGATGTGTCCCATTCACCGCAACCCAGTTTCCATCCAGCCCACAGCGTCGTAATACCAGTCCATGACTCACTGTCAATACAAGGAAAGCAGGTATCAGGGAGGTAATGGAGGTACAGGGTTGTACAGACACATCTATACCAGACACAGGAAAGACAACACACTAACGGCCTTATTCAAAAAACAGTAAACCATAATAAATTGACAACAGAACCGGATAACAATGGCTATTGCTGTCAAAAAAGTGTTGTTTGAAAATTAGAATACACAGATATTTCTGCCTAAATTTAGCATTTATGATATCAATTCGCCACTACATATTAAATTAGCCTTTCGGTTATAAAAGCCCCTGGCTACAAGACGGTTAGAGAGTCCAAATTGTTTTTATTCAATAAACAATGTATTGTAGTGGGCTGATAATGGAGAAACATCATTTTGGTCAAAGAATCCTGTTTTCAATTGGAAAGCAATGCATTGTTTAGGTAATAAGCCCCTCAACGCGGTCACAGTAATTATTACCGAAGGTTTTTTTTATAGGACAGCTGTCCAAGTGAACCCCTTTGCTCTGAATGTCTTGGGATCCTACATTGTGGGGGGCCAAATCGTAGATCCCCAAATGGTGAACGTAGAAACCATGATGACTGGCAAAGCATCATGGGAATTATATATTATGCTCCCTCCCCCCTATAGAGTTTCTTATACTAGAGGTCAGAACAGCAAGAATTGAAAGGCAAATCCGGTAGTGTACATTTATAGTGCACTACATTTTGCTGACCAGCAGAGGGCACACAGTATCCCTTTTTGAAACATTCAAATTGATCAATGCTAACATCAAATGATTGGTTATTTTTATTATTATTATTGCTATTTATAAAGCGCCAACAGATTCCGCAGCGCTGTACAATGACTTTAAACACGACATGGTTCTTTACTAAAGTGTGACTGGTCGTGAACAAAATTTGTAAATTTTACACCAAAAAAAAAAAAAACCCCATCTACAAATTATCTACGTCAGGTTTTCAGTTTGGCTTTTTTGATGTGTAACTTGAAATTCCATTTGAACTGGCTTGTAATAAGAATCACACTGAATAACACAAAATAGTGTAAAGCAGTGAATATAGTTAAAACTAGGCAAAAGACTCTAGCATCAAACAAATGTATAATAAGCCATAGATATTGATCACTGGAGTGTAAAGTGAACATATCAGAATGCATTACTTGCAATGGACACAAGAGGGCAGTGGGTGTCAGTACAGTCCCAGTATTTTTACAGTAATCATTTTAGATATGTAGCACCCGCCACCGATATGTTCCGCTAGGCTGGATACAAAAAGAGGCAGACAAAGTAGATTTTGAGAACCCAAACATTTACCATCAAAAGTTTAGAGAAGTCTAGAAAAACCACAAGAAGATGAGAAATGCGTTGGCTGGAATATGGATATTGTGATGACATCAGTAATGAGACAAGTTTGGCTATTGGTGAGGAAGTAGAGGGAGAGAAGATAATTAGTTAAAAATATACACTTTCAGGGATAGGTGAAAGTTTCACAATATGTTGAGAAAAGTTGGAAATTGGGGAGCTAAGTAGAATGTCAAGAACTGATCCTCTGGGACACCAATATATGACAGCAGAGAGCCCCAAGAGATTTTAAAGTGTCTTTGGATTTTGTAGAAACCAGGTCATTGGAGAACATTATTATGAAAGTCTCAGCAGAGCAAAAAGGTCAAAACCATCATGGATATGGCCAACAATCTGAGAAGAGCAAATCAATGGGGGATTCTAAATGGTTCTCTCAAGCAGTTTAGAGACCGAAGTAAGAAGAAATGTTAAATGTTAATACGAAGAGAGGGATCCGGGGGGATATTTTTTTTTTAGGACAAATGTAACAGAGAATATGTGTAGTAACACAGGGCGGTTCCTGTAGACAGAGATGGGGTTCAATAAGTGTACGAGCCATTGGATTAGTGTCTCGGATTGGGAATCCACGAGATAAGATGGGCAGGTTCTGAGGACTAATTCAGGATGTTCTAAGCTCAGTACCTTTCTGGAACCAGGGTAAATAGTAAGGACAGGATACATTAGTGATAGTTCCTGGAGTTCCATCTGGCCAACAAGCATATAAGTCAAATGTGCGGTTACAGTGCAGCCCTAGGGAAAGGAAGACAGGGAACCAAAGAATTCAAAACTTGTACAAATACAATCTCTATATGGATCATAAAATCTCTCTGTGCATATAGTCATCATACACACACTGATACAGAGCACACTGACTGATACATACATAGACAGATACACACAGAGCAAACTGACTCATACATAGACAGATACACACAGAGCACACTGACTGATACATCCATAGACAGATACACACAGAGCACACTGACTCATACATAGACAGATACACACAGAGCACACTGACTGATACATACATAGACAGATACACACAGAGCACACTGACTGATACATACATAGACAGATACACACAGAGCACACTGACTGATACATCCATAGACAGATACACACAGAGCACACTGACTCATACATAGACAGATACACACAGAGCACACTGACTGATACATACATAGACAGACACATACAGAGCACACTGACTGATACGTACATAGACAGACACATACAGAGCAGACTGACTGATACGTACATAGACAGATACACACAGAGCACACTGACTGATACATACATAGACAGATACACACAGAGCACACTGACTGATACATACATAGACAGATACACACAGAGCACACTGACTGATACATACATAGACAGATACACACAGAGCACACTGACTGATACATCCATAGACAGATACACACAGAGCAAACTAAATGATACATACATAGACAGATACACAAAGAGCACACTGACTGATACGTACATAGACAGATACACAAATAGCACACTGACTGTTACATACATAGACAGATACACACAGAGCACACTGACTAATACATACATAGACAGACACATACAGAGCACACTGACTGATACATACATAGACAGACACATACAGAGCACACTGACTGATACGTACATAGACAGACACATACAGAGCACACTGACTGATACGTACATAGACAGATACACACAGAGCACACTGACTGATACGTACATAGACAGATACACACAGAGCAAACTGACTCATACATAGACAGATACACACAGAGCACACTGACTGATACGTACATAGACAGACACATACAGAGCACACTGACTGATACGTACATAGACAGATACACACAGAGCACACTGACTGATACATACATAGACAGATACACACAGAGCAAACTGACTCATACATAGACAGATACACACAGAGCACACTGACTGATACATACATAGACAGATACACACAGAGCACACTGACTGATACATACATAGACAGATACACACAGAGCACACTGACTGATACATCCATAGACAGATACACACAGAGCAAACTAAATGATACATACATAGACAGATTCACAAAGAGCACACTGACTGATACGTACATAGACAGATACACAAATAGCACACTGACTGATACATACATAGACAGATACACACAGAGCACACTGACTGATACATACATAGACAGACACATACAGAGCACACTGACTGATACGTACATAGACAGACACATACAGAGCAGACTGACTGATACGTACATAGACAGATACACACAGAGCACACTGACTGATACGTACATAGACAGATACACACAGAGCACACTGACTGATACATCCATAGACAGATACACACAGAGCAAACTAAATGATACATACATAGACAGATACACAAAGAGCACACTGACTGATACGTACATAGACAGATACACACAGAGCACACTGACTGATACATACATAGACAGATACACACAGAGCACACTGACTGATACATACATAGACAGATACACACAGAGCACACTGACTGATACATACATAGACAGATACACACAGAGCACACTGACTGATACATCCATAGACAGATACACACAGAGCAAACTAAATGATACATACATAGACAGATACACAAAGAGCACACTGACTGATACGTACATAGACAGATACACAAATAGCACACTGACTGATACATACATACATAGACAGATACACACAGAGCACACTGACTGATACATACATAGACAGACACATACAGAGCACACTGACTGATACGTACATAGACAGACACATACAGAGCACACTGACTGATACGTACATAGACAGATACACACAGAGCACACTGACTGATACGTACATAGACAGATACACACAGAGCAAACTGACTCATACATAGACAGATACACACAGAGCACACTGACTGATACGTACATAGACAGATACACACAGAGCACACTGACTGATACATACATAGACAGATACACACAGAGCAAACTGACTCATACATAGACAGATACACACAGAGCACACTGACTGATACGTACATAGACAGACACATACAGAGCACACTGACTGATACGTACATAGACAGATACACACAGAGCACACTGACTGATACATACATAGACAGATACACACAGAGCAAACTGACTCATACATAGACAGATACACACAGAGCACACTGACTGATACATACATAGACAGATACACACAGAGCACACTGACTGATACATACATAGACAGATACACACAGAGCACACTGACTGATACGTACATAGACAGATACACACAGAGCAAACTAAATGATACATACATAGACAGATTCACAAAGAGCACACTGACTGATACGTACATAGACAGATACACAAATAGCACACTGACTGATACATACATAGACAGATACACACAGAGCACACTGACTGATACATACATAGACAGACACATACAGAGCACACTGACTGATACGTACATAGACAGACACATACAGAGCAGACTGACTGATACGTACATAGACAGATACACACAGAGCACACTGACTGATACGTACATAGACAGATACACACAGAGCACACTGACTGATACATCCATAGACAGATACACACAGAGCAAACTAAATGATACATACATAGACAGATACACAAAGAGCACACTGACTGATACGTACATAGACAGATACACACAGAGCACACTGACTGATACATACATAGACAGATACACACAGAGCACACTGACTGATACATACATAGACAGATACACACAGAGCAAACTAAATGATACATACATAGACAGATACACAAAGAGCACACTGACTGATACGTACATAGACAGATACACAAATAGCACACTGACTGATACATACATACATAGACAGATACACACAGAGCACACTGACTGATACATACATAGACAGACACATACAGAGCACACTGACTGATACGTACATAGACAGACACATACAGAGCACACTGACTGATACGTACATAGACAGATACACACAGAGCACACTGACTGATACGTACATAGACAGATACACACAGAGCAAACTGACTCATACATAGACAGATACACACAGAGCACACTGACTGATACGTACATAGACAGACACATACAGAGCACACTGACTGATACGTACATAGACAGATACACACAGAGCACACTGACTGATACATACATAGACAGATACACACAGAGCAAACTGACTCATACATAGACAGATACACACAGAGCACACTGACTGATACATACATAGACAGATACACACAGAGCACACTGACTGATACATACATAGACAGATACACACAGAGCACACTGACTGATACATCCATAGACAGATACACACAGAGCAAACTAAATGATACATACATAGACAGATACACAAAGAGCACACTGACTGATACGTACATAGACAGATACACAAATAGCACACTGACTGATACATACATAGACAGATACACACAGAGCACACTGACTGATACATACATAGACAGACACATACAGAGCACACTGACTGATACGTACATAGACAGACACATACAGAGCAGACTGACTGATACGTACATAGACAGATACACACAGAGCACACTGACTGATACGTACATAGATAGATACACACAAAGCACACTGACTGATACGTACATAGACAGATACACACAGAGCATACTGACTGATATGTATATAGACAGATACACAGAGCACAATTACTGATATGTACATAGACAAATACACACAGAGCACACTGTCTGATACATATTATTATTATTTTATTATTTATATAGCGCCATCAAATTCCGTAGCGCTGTACAATGGGTGGATACATAGACAGATACAAAAAGAGAACACTGACTGATACGTACATAGACAGATACACACAGAGCACACTGACTGATATGTACATAGACAGATACACACAGAGCACATTTACTGATACATACACAGACAAATACACACAGAGCACATTTACTGATACATACACAGACAAATACAGACAGAGCACACTGACTGATACATACATAGACAAATACACACAGAGCACATTTACTGACACGTACATAGACACACATAATGCACATTGACTGATACATACATAGACAGACACACAGAGCGCATTTACAGATACACACAGAGCCGGCTGACTGATTAAAACATAACAGAATGATTTATAAACACATATGTAGAAACACACATAACTTAATGAGAGATACACAACCTGCCTGACTAATATACGTATATATTGATACACACAGAGCAGACTGGCTGACACACAATTAATGATCCACATATAACTGGCTGATAAACACATATATCAATACATATACACTAAATTGACTGATATACACATTTAATGATAAACACATATATTAATACACACATTTAATGATACACAATCCCACACAGGACAGACTGACTGACAAACACATACAATGACACACAGAGGGACACAGGAAGTTTCACCTGTTGTGTGTGGATTGCTGGAGATCTGTCTGTAGCATTCATCTTTGTATCTTATCCACTCCTCGATGGTTCTCTCCAACACCTGACCTGCTTCACTCTGCACAAAAGGGCAAAAACAATGCTTTAAATGGCACACGAAGACAGTGACAAACTGGATTCCGCCGCTTCACCAAACATCAAGCATCTCAGAGGCTGATTATACAGCTCTTATCAAGGAGTTCTGTTATCATAGTGATGTCTATATTCAAAGCAAGGTCTTTTTACCAGCGGGGTACCTCAGGGATCTGTACTTGGACCCATTCTCTTTAAAGCCGCACTATCATGCCAAACTTACCTTTCCCTAATCACCTGCTCTTCTCCCCCTCTCTCAGGATATGTTCTTCTTTTCTTCCAGTCTGCTCTAGTTTTCTTTAAAACATAAGACAAAGTAGGGACAATTTTGTCTTATGTATATTTCCTACGCCTGACCAGCTCAAGTGGGTCCGAGAAATTTTCCAACAATACTCACCCTTTATTCCGAATGAATGAAATTCCGATCCTATTCGTGCCGCGGCTGCATCTTGCAGCCGCTTAGTAGATAACTCCTTAATTCCCACGGTATCAGGGAGCTATCTACCAAAAGGCTGAAAGACCTAAATTGGCCTTTCAGCCAACTTTACTAATACTAAGTAAACATTACTTAGCATTACTAATTAATCTGCTCCTACTCGCTATATCGCGAATAGGGACATGTCTAGTAAACAGTGAGCAGCCTGTGGCTGCTCACTGTTGTAAAAAATTAAATATAAATAAAGAACTCTCCCCCCCCCCCAATAAATGACCCCATGGTGAGGCATATATTAATTAGCGGGGGGGCATAGTGTCCCCCCCAGACCCCACCCGTGCCTCGGGAGTGGGGGCTATTCTACTAAACGGGGGACATAGGGACCCCCTTGGCCCCCACACATGCGTGGTAGGTGGGGGCCCTAAAAGACAATGGGAGATAGCCTATTGTCCCCCCGCCTTGCCCCCACCACCACGTGAAAAAAAATCCAGAGGCTAAAAAAAGAATCCATCTTCACCCAGCGAGGGCTCTGCTCAGACTGAGCTCCACAGGGAAGGGAAAGGCTCATAAAGCCTTCCCATGCCCTGCAATTTGACTCAGCACTCTGATTGGTTGGTTTAAGCCAACCAATCAGAGTGATCTGAGAAGAAAATCTTGAGCCTTACCTGATTGGTTACCTGAAAACCTCAAGATTTTCTTCTCAGAACACTCTGATATGATAGAAACATTTAAATACATAAAGGGAATCAACACAGTAAAGGAGGAGACCATATTTAAAAGAAGAAAAACTACCACAACCTTAAATTAGAGGGGCAAAGGTTTACAAATATTTTCGGAGATGGTAGTGGACGCATGGAATAGCCTTCCAGCTGAAGTGGTAGAGGTTAACACAGTGAGGGAGTTTAAGCATGCGTGGAATAGGCATAAGGCTATCCTAACTATAAGATAAGGCCAGGGACTAATGAAAGTATTTAGAAAATTGGGCAGCATAGATGGGCCGAATGGTTCTTATCTGCTGTCACTTTCTCTGTTTCTATTCCTATAATGGGTCCGCTAGAAATAATGATTGGTACAAGGCAATCATGCATTGATTATGTGAAATCATAAATAATAAATCACAAGTAGTAATGATAAATGGCATCTGATTCTATAAAGATCCCAAATGCTTGATTGTGAGCACTGCTTGACTTTAATCAGACAGTCAGTCATAATGTCTGAGTGTCTGATTGAACAGGTTGATTTTAATACAGGTGAGTTCCATTTAATATTAATCCATAACTCAAAAGGCTGCTTTATCAATTGTATAGAGATTGGACTGGCTTAAAAAATGCTAAACTCTATTCAATATCTTGATGCATATTCAACCTTTAAGCCAAAGTTAAAGGGTCCCTCAAACCAAATACATTGTGTTTGTAAAACGGCTGTGCTGGTCCAGCCTCCACAAAAACAAAACAAACTATAAAAAAAATAAAGCTATAATTTAATTCTGTTCCAGAGCCAAGCCCAAGTTCTCCACTGAGTGTGATCTTCCCCCAGTGACATCATTCCCCCTTGTTGGAAGGGAATGGATGTCATGGAGGGAGAGTTAAGGAGAGAACTTGGACGTCAGGGAGGGGGTCACACCGCCATTGGATGCCTGTTACCAGCATGCTGTGAATTCTGATGTCAGATGTCCAATATGCACATTATTCACATTAGCCACCCGGAACTCTTGCTCTGAGCTTGTTAATGATGCTCCAATGATGTTACTCATATGTAACTGTGAATGTTACAGTTCTAAATACAATTCCAATTGTATGTACATGCAATGGGCACAGGAAGGAAATGGAAAATATTCAACATGTGCACTCGTCTTCTGTAAAGGAACAATAATTTTTGTTTTTGTTCTATTCGACCAAAGATGAGTAACAGTTGAAATATTAATGAACAACTGAATGGGCCACTGAATTAATTTTATTCGGTACCATTCATTGAATGACTGCTGCTGTTCTGAGTGATTTAACATCCCCATTTAGAGGGTTGATGTGACTGCCACTCTTTGGATTTGTTAGTTTCCGTAGAGATTAATGGTCATCCAGAATTACCCTAAATCCATTTTTGATTATATTTTGAACTAACCGAATAGATATGGGACTGAATTTCAGACAGACTTATAACCGAAAAATCAGAACGAATGAACAAACTGAAAAAAAAATAAATGTCTTTGCATATCTCAAAAAAATGCTTTAGATCGATAATTCTGTCTAGTTATAAGAAGAGAATTGTGTCCCAGTGCTAGAATAATGGTAACAGATAAATACACACATGCGTTCAAGTAATTCAATATAAGAGATTGCTCAGTGAGTAAATTAAGATATTACTAGTCTCTTCGTACATTGTTCGCTATCAGAAGCTATTTGATGGAACAGGTTTAGGTTTATTTCTATTAACAGAGTAGAAAAGAAAAATTGGGTCACTATAACCACAATAATTACTTCATGTCATGATGGGTTGTGACAGTAAGATTAGCTACGGCCTGATCCCATTGCTTGAAGCTGGAGTCATTGCTGAACAAAATCTTCAACATCGCTTTAGGGATGTCTGTGTCTTTTTACTAGGCTCATCTGCTCAAGCAAAACTAGTGGTTTGCGTAAATGCCATCTGTATTGTCTCAGCTGACGCACGTAGACCGAAAATAGGGGCATTCCCTAAAATTCTCATGACTTATTCAGCTTGAAAAATATATGGAATGTTTTAGAATTCCAGCAATAAAATGCTCGATTTTAAGGAATACAGGACTGGACCAAGTGTTCTTACTGCTTTAGGACAAGATTGGCCACCTGATAATTCTCTACCGAGCTGGTCTTTGGCCTCCACTCTCTCTCAGACTAGCTGTCCTCCGATAATAAATACATGCGTCACATATGATGACAGATCGAGTGTCCTCATCCACTGTGCTTGAGTTGTAGATTATCAGGAGTGAATATTGAGATTATCAGGGTATTAGGGTATATGGAAGATTATCTGAATCTCTAGGTGAACAGATATTAGGACGGTCTCGTTATTAATGAGATTGTATTATATTTTTGTAACTTCTCCTTGCATCCTCAGAGTAGACGTTTACCTTCCTCCAGAATGTACGGGGCCTTCTGCAACTTACCACTTTTATAAAGTTCGACAATGAAAAATATTCCCACAAGTGATATGAAAGGTGTTATCGTTAATCTCTCCTTGGGTATCTAATTAAGCTCCTCATTAAACTTAAAGATTTCTATGTCCTAGCAACACATAGATCCCAACAGGCAGCACCTGAACCCCCTGCAAGAGTAATTTCAGTAATCAAAGAACTCTTCAGGCTTTGTCTACGTGAAGGAGAATGAAGAGTTCATCACGTAGCACTTTACTCCATGGAAGAGGTACAACTGGGCTGGCGCAAACAGAGAAACTCAGCAAGAACATTGTATCTGCTTCCAAATATTCAGGAGGTTTATTTTCACAGTGATAAACGTGAGAGGCTACATAACTCGTTGAGAAGTGATAAATTAGAAATGTAGCCTCGGGTCATTAAAAATAAATGCAATTATAGAAAATTGTTCATCGTGGAATAATTTCTAATTGCGCAGTGGGAACCTGTTAATTTCAGTGATGAGCAATCAAGTGTAATTAAAAAAAAGCTTTCCTGTGGATTTCAGTAGAACTGGTCTTCAGGCAAATAATTAAGACAACACAACAGAATACTGAATGAACCACGGTGGGTTTCTCCTCCTGTTGTGGCACACATCAATGCCATAAAGCACATCTAGATTAGTGATATCTAACGTCTGGCTTCTGTTCAACCAGATGTTGCCCCCTACAGTTTTAATATCAAAGGCTAGTTTTAACTAAACTAAAACTAAGATAATCAACAGATAGTACTGTAACTGTTGATGAATTATAGCTCTCCTGATTATTAGGTAACTCTTTTGGTTTTCGATTTTTGTCAATTTTGAATCAACTTGCCCAGAGAGAAGACATGCTCCACAAATTAATTATTCCCTGACTCCTGAATTTAGTTTCTTGTCGGTAGGTTTATTTTGCATAGTACTCTGTTTGTAGATAATTACCCGAACAACTTAAGAAATGTTAAGTATACGATAGCTTCGCATGTTAGAAATGCATTCGTAAATTACTTTATCTAAAAATATAACAGCAATAAATGCTCTCGCCAGATAAATCATAAACAACTTTATTTCTCATTATTGTCATAAATCGAGCTAAGATCAATCTTCACGACCCCAGGGGAATCAAGATTTAAGGAAGCTGTCAGTTAGCTTGGCACTAATTAAGGGAAAAGATCCATAACTTACCTGTATATAACAGAGGGTGATGAGAAAGGTGAGCAGGGATGCAGGGGTCATCCAGCTAATAGATGCTGAAAGAAAACAAATAATTACCGTATAAACATTCAGGAAACGGTATCTCACTAATTGACAAACTAAGCTTCCACAAATGCTGCATATTAGTATGTTTCTCATTATTATCTCCATTTGGATCATGGTAAACAGCTCATATCATCTGGAGTAAAAAATTTTTTACCTATGGACAAAAATATAGGTACCTTAAAGAGGAACTGTGACTTCCCTGGATTTTGCATATTACGTTTATTTTTCTCTATATTTAACAAATATGTATTTGGGAGATGTGAAAAATAAAATTAAATATAGAAATCACATCACTTTAACCTGCAACTGGGCGCCGCCATCTTAGCTCCCTGTCAATAATTGCTATTAGCTCTGTCATTTGCACCTGGCATTCAGAGAGCATACAGACAAGCGGACAAACTGATCAACGTTTCTATTTCTCGTTTTTAACCTGCAGAGCACCATCTCTAACAGCTAGGGGCAAGCTGAGCGTCATCCCACATAGCTAGAGATTTGCGGAGAGTTATCTCACTGTGGTGCTTCATCAGAACCTCATCTCACAAAACAACGGATCCGCAGAGAGGCCTCTGGAAGACATAGGGACAGGCAGAATATGTCTCAAACTGATAGGGACTTATAGATCATCATCTCGCACAGCAAGGGGCTCTAAAACCATAATCCCATGTATTTGATTTCTTCCCAGGCCTCCAGCGAGTATTATAATCCTGAGTGCATCTTATGATATTATTTAAATGTTTATATTCAATCTGGTTCATACAATGTTTGTTATTTTTGTTGTTTTTATTTTGTATCAAGTAAAACAGAAAAACAGATAAAATAGGGGGCCTACGTTGAGGGAGTAGATACAGGAAGATTCACATTCAAAATGGCTGCCTGGTAGGGAGATATTATTCCATCCCATCTTGAATCTACTGTATGTCAGCAGGCTCTGCATCGTATGTATTAATAAGAATTGTGTCTAGCCAAAATAGCTGCTAATTTGCTACTGCACAGCTGTATGTGAATAAACCTTCACTTTGAGATTGCCTAATCCGGGGCTCAAACCGTGATAGACAGGGCTTGTCCTTGCTACTGCAAGCATGGCACGCTAACCAGGTGAATTTATATTCATTAGGTGTGAATGGAGAGTGGACTTTTTGAGTCCTGCCCTAGAGAGGTGATATTGGTCTTAATTTCCAACAAGCTTTCTGTTATATGTTTTATATTATTGATATGGATTTTGGGACGACTTTTTTTTTTTAATTGTGTACCTTTCCTATAGCTCAATGCACTCCATAAGTACTAAGTACTCCATAGACAGTGCTCCTTCTGGTATCCATGAAAAAGCAATGGATCATCGTCTCACATCATCATATCTCCCAACATTTCATATGGACAATGAGGGACACTTTAATTTTAGGGGTGTGAGTGTGAGTGTGGCCAGAGGCAGGGGTGTTCTGATAAATTTTAGGTGACTTACTAAAAATTATTTTTATACAACTAAGATGTATTTTAGAACAAGAGCAATGTATAGTTACATAGTTACATAGTTACATAGTTACATAGTTACCTAGTTACATAGTTACATAGTTACATAGTTTCCTAGTTACATAGTTACATAGTTACATAGTTACACAGTTACATAGTTACATAGTTACATAGTTACATAGTTACATAGTTACATAGTTTCCTAGTTACATAGTTTCCTAGTTACATAGTTACATAGTTACATAGTTACCTAGTTACACAGTTACATAGTTACATAGTTACCTAGTTACATAGTTACCTAGTTACATAGTTACATAGTTACATAGTTACCTAGTTACACAGTTACATAGTTACATAGTTACATCGTTACCTAGTTACACAGTTACACAGTTACATAGTTACCTAGCTACATAGTTACATAGTTACATAGTTACATAGTTACCTAGTTACATAGTTACATCGTTACCTAGTTACACAGTTACATAGTTACATAGTTACACAGTTACATAGTTACCTAGTTACACAGTTACATAGTTACAGAGTTACATAGTTACCTAGTTACATAGTTTCATAGTTACATAGTTACATAGTTACCTAGTTACATAGTTACATAGTTACACAGTTACATAGTTACATAGTTACATAGTTACATAGTTACATAGTTACATAGTTACCTAGTTACCTAGTTACATAGTTTCCTAGTTACATAGTTTCATAGTTACATAGTTACATAGTTACACAGTTACACAGTTACATAGTTACAGAGTTACATAGTTACCTAGTTACCTAGTTACACAGTTACACAGTTACATAGTTACCTAGTTACATAGTTACCTAGTTACACAGTTACACAGTTACATAGTTACATAGTTACACAGTTACACAGTTACATAGTTACAGAGTTACATAGTTACCTAGTTACATAGTTTCATAGTTACATAGTTACCTAGTTACATAGTTTCATAGTTACATAGTTACCTAGTTACATAGTTACATAGTTACCTAGTTACCTAGTTACCTAGTTACACAGTTACATAGTTACATAGTTACATCGTTACCTAGTTACACAGTTACACAGTTACATAGTTACCTAGCTACATAGTTACATAGTTACATAGTTACATAGTTACCTAGTTACATAGTTACATCGTTACCTAGTTACACAGTTACATAGTTACATAGTTACACAGTTACATAGTTACCTAGTTACACAGTTACACAGTTACATAGTTACAGAGTTACATAGTTACCTAGTTACATAGTTTCATAGTTACATAGTTACATAGTTACCTAGTTACATAGTTTCATAGTTACATAGTTACATAGTTACATAGTTACATAGTTACACAGTTACATAGTTACATAGTTACATAGTTACATAGTTACATAGTTACCTAGTTACCTAGTTACATAGTTTCCTAGTTACATAGTTTCATAGTTACATAGTTACATAGTTACACAGTTACATAGTTACCTAGTTACACAGTTACACAGTTACATAGTTACATAGTTACACAGTTACACAGTTACATAGTTACAGAGTTACATAGTTACCTAGTTACATAGTTTCATAGTTACATAGTTACATAGTTACCTAGTTACATAGTTTCATAGTTACATAGTTACCTAGTTACATAGTTACATAGTTACCTAGTTACCTAGTTACCTAGTTACACAGTTACCTAGTTACATAGTTACATAGTTACATAGTTACCTAGTTACATAGTTACATCGTTACCTATTTACACAGTTACACAGTTACATAGTTACCTAGTTACCTAGCTACATAGTTACCTAGTTACATAGTTACATCGTTACCTAGTTACACAGTTACACAGTTACCTAGTTACATAGTTACCTAGTTACATAGTTACATAGTTACCTAGTTACACAGTTACATAGTTACCTAGTTACACAGTTACATAGTTACACAGTTACATAGTTACCTAGTTACCTAGTTACATAGTTACATAGTTACATAGTTACCTAGTGACATAGTTACATAGTTACCGAGTTACATAGTTACACTGTTACATAGTTACAGAGTTACATAGTTACACAGTTACATAGTTACACAGTTACATAGTTACCTAGTGACATAGTTACATAGTTACCGAGTTACATAGTTACATAGTTACACAGTTACATAGTTACACAGTTACATAGTTACACCGTTACATAGTTACCTAGTTACATAGTTACACAGTTACATAGTTACCTAGTTACATAGTTACATAGTTACACAGTTACATAGTTACATAGTTACCTAGTTACATAGTTACATAGTTACATAGTTACCTAGTTACCTAGTTACATAGTTTCCTAGTTACATAGTTTCATAGTTACATAGTTACATAGTTACACAGTTACATAGTTACCTAGTTACACAGTTACACAGTTACATAGTTACATAGTTACACAGTTACATAGTTACCTAGTTACACAGTTACACAGTTACATAGTTACAGAGTTACATAGTTACCTAGTTACATAGTTTCATAGTTACATAGTTACATAGTTACCTAGTTACATAGTTTCATAGTTACATAGTTACCTAGTTACATAGTTACATAGTTACATAGTTACACAGTTACATAGTTACATAGTTACATAGTTACATAGTTACATAGTTACCTAGTTACCTAGTTACATAGTTTCCTAGTTACATAGTTTCATAGTTACATAGTTACACAGTTACATAGTTACCTAGTTACACAGTTACACAGTTACATAGTTACATAGTTACACAGTTACACAGTTACATAGTTACAGAGTTACATAGTTACCTAGTTACATAGTTTCATAGTTACATAGTTACATAGTTACCTAGTTACATAGTTTCATAGTTACATAGTTACCTAGTTACCTAGTTACATAGTTACCTAGTTACACAGTTACCTAGTTACATAGTTACATAGTTACATCGTTACCTAGTTACACAGTTACACAGTTACATAGTTACCTAGCTACATAGTTACATAGTTACATAGTTACATAGTTACCTAGTTACATAGTTACATCGTTACCTAGTTACACAGTTACACAGTTACATAGTTACCTAGTTACCTAGCTACATAGTTACCTAGTTACATAGTTACATCGTTACCTAGTTACACAGTTACACAGTTACCTAGTTACATAGTTACCTAGTTACATAGTTACATAGTTACCTAGTTACACAGTTACATAGTTACCTAGTTACACAGTTACATAGTTACACAGTTACATAGTTGCCTAGTTACATAGTTACATAGTTACATAGTTACATAGTTACCTAGTGACATAGTTACCGAGTTACATAGTTACACTGTTACATAGTTACAGAGTTACATAGTTACACAGTTACATAGTTACACAGTTACATAGTTACCTAGTGACATAGTTACATAGTTACCGAGTTACATAGTTACATAGTTACACAGTTACATAGTTACACAGTTACATAGTTACACCGTTACATAGTTACCTAGTTACATAGTTACACAGTTACATAGTTACCCAGTTACATAGTTACACAGTTACACAATTACATAGTTACATAGTTACATTGTTACATTGTTACATAGTTATCTAGTTACATAGTTACACAGTTACACAGTTACATCGTTACATAGTTACACAGTTACATAGTTACATAGTTACATAGCTGAAAAGAGACTTGCGTCCATCAAGTTCAGCCTTCCTCACATATGCTTTTGCTGTTGATCCAAAATAAGGCAAAAAACCCAGTCTGAAGCGCTTCCAATTTTGCAACCAACTTTGAAAAAAATTCCGTCTTGACCCCAAAATAGCAGTCAGATGTCTCCTTGGATCAAGCAGCTATTACCCCACTCATTATAAATTCTATTCCTGTATTTTATGTTTTTGCAAGTATTTATCCAATTGCAGTTTAAACATCTGTATAGACTCTGACAAAACCACCTCCTCAGGCAGAGAATTCCATATCCTTATTGCTCTTACTGTAAAAAAAAACTTTTGTCTTAGATGAAATCTCCTTTCTTCCAGCCTAAATGCGTGACCTTGTGTCCTATGTATAGCCCTGTTTATCAATAGATTCCCAGATAATGGTTTGTACTGGTCCCGAATATATTTGTATAATGTTATCATATCCCCTCTTAGGCGCCATTTTCCCAAACTAAACTGATTTAATTTTTTTAACCTTTCTTCATAACTAAAATGCTCCATTCCGTTTATCAATTTTGTAGCTCGTATCTGGACTTTTTCTAGTGCCATGATATCTTTAGAAAAGGCGCACAAAATTGCACAGCATATTCAAGGTGTGGTCTTACCAGCGATTTATAAAGAGGCAAAATTATATTTTCATCTCGAGAATTTATGCCCCTATTTATACATGACAAAACCTTACTGGCCTTAGCAACGGCAGATTGACATTGCATATTCCTACCTAATTTGTTGTCTATAACAATTCCCAAATCCTTCTCGTGTGTGGTTATCCCTAGTTCACTACCATTTAGGGTGTAAATTGCTTGTGCACTCTTAACCCCGAAGTGCATAACTTTGCATTTGTCTACGTTAAATTTAATCTGCCATTTTAGTGCCCAGTCCCACAACCTATCCAAATCCCTCTGCAGCAAGGCAATATCCTACTCACATTTTATTACTTTACAAAGTTTTGTGTCATCTGCAAACACCAATACATGGCTTTCAATGCCTATTTCAAGATTATTTATAAATATGTTAAATAGAAGCGGTCCCAAAACAGAACCCCGAGGGACACCACTTACCACTTTTGTCCAGCCTGAAAATGTACCTTTTTATTTACACAGACTGATTTCTAAACACATTTGTTGTACTTTAAAGACACATTACTGGGAGTATTATTGTTGTGGAGCTCTGTTATACACTCAGACACACCAACAATATGTAGCTCTCAGAAAAGAGGGAAAGAGGCATGTGGGCCCAAATTAGGGACTGTCCCTCCTAAATAGGGATACTTAGGAGGTATGCATCACAGAACATAGGTACCTTTAGTCTTGACCTCCTCTTATACCCACATCACGAGCTAAGATGAAGGAGGCATCGTCTTTAATTCCTGGGAGCACCCTCAATCTTCTTTTACCTTGTTTGTACAAATATCTATTCCACTTGTAGAATACTGCTACCACTTGATTGATACCGTAGGTTACAATACATATCTTACAGTGAGTCCACACATTCTAGAAATGTAGGGAGGGCAAAACCCGTGAATACATAGGGCTAACAAATCCCTGAATTGTAAAGGTTTAGACTGGATGTGTGCATTGACAGAGAACAAATGTTGCACTTTGACTCCAGGCTCAAGTCACACAGTATTCTTTAAACAGATTCTGCTAACAGAATATGATCTGATTAGATGAGACTAGTGCATTATAGTGCAAGACAACACATGTTCTGATTATACTGGAATTCCTTTATTCTTGCAATTAGTTATGCAATGACAGCCTTGATTTAATCTTTTTTTTTTAATAAGCTTTTCAAATTATTTAAAAAAACATTAAAATATCAAATGTAAAAAAAAATACAAACAAATATTGTAATATTAAAATATTTTTCGAAATATTGAATCATTTTAAAAGTTTATGAAAAGATATTGAATAATTTGAAGCCCTTAATATCATGACCTCAAATATTATGTTGAGGCCATAATAGTACAAATAAAATAATAATAATAATAATAATAATAAAATAGATATTTTATTTTTATTATTATTATTAATTATTTTTTTGTACTATTATGGCCTCAACTTATATAAAATATTTGTAATTATTGCAACTTCTTTAAAACTGAGACTCATTTCAGAAGTACCAGAACCAAGAGTATTTTTTCATTGATATCACCCATACCGTGGTATGAGACTCATAGGAATATAAAAAGTGCCTCTCACGCAGTTGTGTTTGGCTCTGCAAAAAAATATATTTTATGGGGCAATAGTCCACAGCTGTGCATCGTGAAGACAAACTGTTCTGTATCACCTTGACTCAGGATTTGGGACACATAGTTGGTACAAATATTCTAATTTTGGCTCACAATACAATGAAAATGAGACAAAACTAAATAAAAAAAACATTTTAAAAATGCCCACTTAGGTTCTAGAACTGTCAGATGGTCTGACTATTTCTGAATTACAAAATTCACAAATGCATTATCTCCAATAAACAACATTATAGGACAACTGTTACTTGAGAAGTGTTTTTCAATATTATAATCCTTTCATCAGGTTTTGAAAGAAAATAGCTTTGTTTTTATTTTAAATGGAGTATATGTAAAAGAAATAAGACCAAAACAACCTAATTCCTACTTTTATTATATGACATTGTCCTTCAGCCATATACATACACCTTGGGTCAGACACTGTTTGGAAGGTGACAGTTAGTCTCTATGGTCCTATCGGCTTCACTCCCTGCACGGAAACAGGGAAAATCATAGAGACTAACTGTCCGTGTCAAAACACTGTATGACCCAAGGTATGTGTATAGAATCCTGCCGTATACCAAAGGTAGGGGTGAGTTTGTCTCATTTTGATACATATACTTTATGTAGAAAAATCAAATACTTCATAAAAATGATTATTATATGAAAAAATATATATTTTAGAGCAACAGTTGTCTTTTAAGTTATTCTTACTGTGCACGTTATCAGATTGTATGCAAGAATTCCATCTGTGTCTCCCACAACAATTACGGCTGCCCAATTCTCATGGGATCAAAGCTCATTATTCATAAAATTCTTCAGATGCAACAGATACCATCTAATGAGTTTTGATGTCGAATAATAAGTTCGATAATTATGGCGCTACAAAGGCAAATCTTTTTGGAGTAAAATTTCAAACTAGCTCTGAACTTTTTTTTCAAAATCATTGTGTGTGACCTACCCTTGCTGAAGTTTGGAAATATTATCGTGCCTCAATTGGGATTAAAGGGGAACTCCGAGTCCAGGCACCTACATATGTCTAGTTTAGAGTACAATATATGGGCTAAGTAAAGCAATCATGCACAGCCTGTTAATTTGCAGCGAATACAAACATTTCAAATGTTAATATCTTATAATTATATTATATGGATTGCTTTTACCTCGTCTTATTGCATTTACAGAAAGTGTTCAAAGGGAAGTGGGTTCAGATGCACCCCATAGTGCCCTATTAAATCAGCTATATTAGATTCACAGAAATACTTTGCACCTCTCTTTATTAGTCCTGTGAGATTCATGGACTATAAACAATAGTACACACCAACAAAAAAAAACTACAAAATTATAGTGTAATCATGTAGACCCTCAAACAAAAATGTATTGCGTATTACTTAGACTTATTGCCACGGAAATCACCAGTGAAATGAATCCCTATTTAACCAAACAGTAATCTGGTAAATACACAAGACCTACTCGTGTCTTTTTTAACTTTTTTTATATAACAAGGCAATTTTTAAAAAAACTTCATTTTATTTCCATTGTCTTTGTGATGCTGCCTTTGCTGGCTGTACTGTACATACATTTACAAGTTAAGATTTTTATTAATTGAAGAAGAGAAATGTGTGTTTGTTATCTCTTCACCCTAAACAGTGGAAGTCCATAGCACATTGCCCAGCAAGACACATAATACATGTGTAATACATTTATATAATGATACAGTGTTATATTGGCAACTATATAAACTGAGTTGTAAATGGCAGTTAAAGAAAATTGAACTTGAAAAATGTATTTCATTATATGAATCTATCTATCTATCTATCTCTATCTACCATCTCTATCTACCATCTCTATCTATCTATCTATCTATCTCTGTCTATCTATCTATCTATCTACCATCTCTATCTATCTACCAGCTCTATCTATCTATCTATCTATCTATCTATCTGCCATCTCTATCTATCTATCTACCATCTCTATCTATCTATCTATCTACCATCTCTATCTATCTATCTATCTATATCTATCTATCTATCTATCTATATCTGTCTATCTATCTCTGTCTATCTATCTATCTATTTATCTAACTCTGTCTATTTATCTATCTATCTCTATATCTGTCTGTCTGTCTGTCTGTCTGTCTATCTAGTTTGTCTGCCAATCTGTTTTGATTTATACTGCATATAAATAGTTTTGAACATTTGTCTTCACTCTCACAATAAAAACTGGGCAAACCCATCTAAACAGCCCATAACAGACTTACCTGGCGGAGAGATTGACACTATCCCCTGTGGATTCTATAGTCACTTGGGTCTCAATCAAACTCTGAGATCGTATCGCTTCCGGGAAAATCTTTAGATCTGTCTCACACCGTCCTCATGCAATCACCCTCCTCTTTAACTCTGTTTTAAAATCTCCAGTTATTTTCTATATCTGCTTCTCTTAAACCCCTCCTCCTGTTAGCCCGTTCTCTCTCTCTCTCTCTCTCTCCTGATTCTTTATTTTTTAATACATTCTACTTACTCGTTCTCTCATCCTGTCCTTCCATCTCCGTGTCTTTCCTCGCCAGCTCTCCCCTACACTGCATGTCCACGTGTTTATTTATTTAGAAAGTGTTTTAATTTGAGATTTATCTCATTTTCAAGTATGAGTCACCCACTATACGATGTGTAGTCACACAGATGTCATTAAGTAGAAATCCATTCGGTAGGATGAAACCAAACATTGAATTTGTTTTATTTATTTTTTATTTGTATTCATTTTTTTTCAGACATTTTCTGACATTGTTTTTACAACAAACTAAATATGTGTTCGTTCCTGGTTTTGCACAGCACCCTTTTTAAAAAATGTTTTTAAAATTCTTTATTTTTGACTCAGGTCATGGTCTCAGCATAAAAAATTAAATGTTACAGAAGAGAGAAAAAAGAAGGCAACATATGCATATCATTAGACTTGTGCAATATTGTATAACAGACATGTAGACTTTCTTATAGTAGCCATGGGCCATGATCTGAGGGAATTTTATTTTGGGTAGTGGGAATCAGCGTTAATTCGTAAGCATGGGAGCCTGGAAACATGGTCTCATAGCCGGTGAGTCCGGCTTGCTAAGGGCTGTTGGGCTGATGGATCTACTGATATAGTGATGTAGGTATGGTCCTCTTACCAAGCTCAGGTTGCTAGGGAGCATGATTTCTGGTGTGTGGGCTGTTAAACAACATGCTCCTGCTACCATTACCCCGGGGGTGGAGGGGGAGAGCATTAGGGGGAGGTGGACGTTCAACAACTTGCGGATAAGTACAGTGGAGAAAAAAGAAGAGGAGTCTGAGTTCTGGTCACTTGGAGGACCGCTGATGTTTCTCTGTGGCTCAGGAAGCGCACCAGGAGGTCTCTTAGTGCTGTGGCTGGGGCTTTAGCTGGATGTGGGAGGGGGAACATCCCCCCCAGGGTCATCTGCTTGGCCTCTTTTGTGGGTAAAAAAAGCGTCCACCAGGCACCATATGTAGTGCGGTACCTCCGCCTCTGGTATCTCCTCACCGAGGCCCCTGATCTTGAGGTTCAGGCTTCTCCTCTGATCTTCCAGTTCTGCGAATCGCTGGTCTGTTGTGTGGGTCAGCTGTTGCAGGTCGTGCACAGCTTTGCGTAGCCGCACTGTGTCCTGCGTGTTTCGGCGGGAGTCTGCTTCCAGTGTGTTTAGGCGGCCTGTCAGACCTTGCAGGTCTCTGGGTATCTGGGCCATGTCCGCCTGTATGGTGAGTTGAAGCCCTGCTAGCAATTCTTTCATCACCGCTGTGGTCACGGGAGAGTTGTCTGCCTGAGGGTGAGTCTGGAGAGGAGCTGTCAAGACGGGTGAGCAGTGTAGTTTAGCCCCGCTTGTAAAAACATCCGACATTTCAGAGTAGTCATCGGCATAGACAGCCATGTTTGTGCCTGTGTTGTTGCAGGCCTGTCGCCATAGGTCTCCAATATTTCCGCTAAGCCGAGGTTTATCGGGCTTGGCCTTTTTAGTTTTCCGGCCCATCTCTTCACTCCTCGTTATCGGTGCTGGTTGGTGCACTTTGTAAAGGTTTTGTACCATGTTAGAGGGTCTAATGTGGTGGTTTGGTCCAGAGCTTCGGTTACATGCGGTCATTCCGGTCCGTGGCTTGGCTCCGCCCCCTCAGCACCCTTTTTTTATTTCTGTGGGAGTAAAGGATTGGCTAGAATTATCAGCCGCTCCTTGTATTAGTGACACTGGTAGAACCTCAGAATCCATGAACAGTAGCACCTGATTGTGGCAGCAGACTGTGGCCTACCTCCCAAATATTCAAATGGACATTTTAATTTTAGAGAGTGTAGTGCTAGAAATGTGAGCAGAGGTGGAGCCAGAGGCGTTGCTAAGGTCCCCATCCTAAAGTTTCATCTCCAAACTTACCCCCTTTAACTCACTCCAGGGCCCGAAGGGAAAATAATTTGGCCGGGGTGTTTTTTTATCACAGTGGCCCTGTGAGAAGGGCGTGGTGCCTTAGAGGGGGGTGTTTTCCATCAACAGTGACAAGCATGCCCCCTCGCAAAGTGAGCATGTTGGTTCAATGCTCTTCCAGGGCAGACCAGACGCAGAGCGCCGCTGAAAAGCCCCTGTATTTATTCTGCGCAGCACAAGCAGAAGTAAGGACACACTTGCACTGTGTTTGCTTGTGACTTGACTCTGGTGACTGCTTGTGGGATTGCGTGTGTGCACAATGAGCTGATTGTGGTGTGGTGTTTTTGTAAATAGGTCGGTTTCAGTCGTGTTGTGTTTGTGGTCTAAAATATGTGGCATGGGGCTGTAGAGAGTAAGACAGTGTGTGTGTGTATAGGGGGCATAGGAAATGTAGCGAGTGAGTGCATAGGGGCTTTAGTGTATGTGTGTGTGATGCAGTGTGTATAGGGGCTGTAGAGAGTGTGTGTTTAATGAATGTAGTGTATGTGTTTGCATACAGGGGATCAGGGCCGGACTGGGAAAAAAATTAGGCCCGGGCATTTTTCAATCAGAGCGGCCCCCTAAGAAGGGGGCGGGGCCAGAGAGGGTGTGTTTTGTCATCACTAATGACAAGCAGGCCCCCTCGCAAAGTGAGCATGTTGGTTCAATGCGCAGAGCCCCACTGAAGAGCTCTGGCATTAGAAAAAGGCCCTGAATTTGTTCTGCACAGCACAAGCAAATTTAATAACATGCTTGCGCTGTGTTTGCTTTTAAATTGTCTCTGGTGTCTCCACAAGTGGGATACCAGAGGACAAAAGGGCCAGGAAAGTGCATGGTGCATATGTTTGGAGCCTGCTTGTGGGATTGCGTGTGTGTAGAGTGTGGTGTGGTATTGTGTAAATAGGTCAATTTCATTTGTGTTTGTGGTGTAATGTGTGGCTAGGGGCTGTAGAGAGTGTGTGTATAGGGGGCATAGTGTTATAGGGGATGTAGCGAGTGTGTGCATACGGGCTGTAGTGTGTGTGTGTGTATATAGGTGACGTAGTGTGTGTAGGGGTTGTAGAGAGGGTGTGTTTAGAGAATGTTGTATGTGTTTGCTGATAAGGAATGTAGTGTGTGTGTAGGTGGTGCAGTGTGTGTGTGTGTGTGTAGGAGATCTACTGCGTAAAGGACCTAGAGTGTGTATAGGAGATTGTGTGTGTGTGTGTGTGTGTGTAGGGGATTAAGAGTGCATATAGGGTAAGGGATCTAGCGTGTATCTGGAGCGTAATGTGTGTAGTGGTGCAGTGTGAGGGGTGCTGTAGTGTGTATATTATATTTGGACGTATTGTATGTTTGAGGGGCACAGTGTGTGTGTCTGTAAGAGGGGTGCTGTGTGTGAGGGTGTTTTTATCTGCCGTCACATTCTAGGTTTCTAATTTTCTTTGTCTGTTAACTCACTGAGGGTTATTTGGGTGCTGTGTGTGTTTGGGTGCCGCGCTGTGTGTCTGGGGGTGCGCTGTGTGTCTGGGGGTGCGCTGTGTGTCTTGGTGCGCGCTGTGTGTCTTGGTGCGCTGTGTGTCTGGGTGCGCTGTGTGTCTGGGTGCGCTGTGTGTCTGGGTGCGCTGTGTGTCTGGGTGCGCTGTGTGTGTTTGGGGTGCGCTGTGTGTGTCTGGGGGTGCGCTGTGTGTCTGGGGATGCGCTGTGTGTCTGGGGATGCGCTGTGTGTCTGGATGCGCTGTGTGTCTGGATGCGCTGTGTGTGTCTGGGGTTGCTGTGTGTGTCTGGGTGCTGTGTGTGTGTCTGGGTGCTGTGTGTGTGTCTGGGTGCTGTGTGTGTGTCTGGGGGTGTTGTGTGTGTCTGGGGGTGCTGTGTGTGTCTGGGGGTGCTGTGTGTGTGTCTGGGGGTGCTGTGTGTGTGTCTGGGGGTGCTGTGTGTGTCTGAGGGTGCTGTGTGTGTCTGGGTGCTGTGTGTGTCTGAGGGTGCTGTGTGTGTCTGGGTGCTGTGTGTGTCTGGGGGTGCTGTGTGTGTGTCTGGGGGTGCTGTTTGTGTGAGTGTATTTTTTTATTTAAATTAAAATATATTTTTTTATTAATAAAATAAAATGTTAAATGACCCCCTCCCTCCCCCTTCTTACCTTTATCCTGGGAGGGGGGAGTCCGTTCAACCATGAGGAGGGGCGTGCTGCCATGGAGGGTGCTTCCTTCCCTGGTGGTCCAGTGGTGAGAGTGAACTCTAGCCTGCAGGCTAGAGTTCACTCTCGCGAGATCTGACCGTTGGCGCGGTAACCGCGGCAACGCTCAGAATCCCGCGAGAGGACCCGGCAGAGCTGCTGGATAGAGCTCGCCGGGTCTTCTCCTCCCTCCCTCCCTCCCCAAGCGGCCGCATCTGAGTGCCTGTGGGCCGGTGAGGGAGATCTTTGATCTCCCCACCGGCCCATGGAGGCAGACAGCAGGACTGGCGCTCGGGTAGCGCTGGCCCTGCAGGGGCTGGCAGGGTGTGTATAGGGGGGCATAGTGTGTGTATAGGGGGCATAGTGTTATAGGGGATGTAGCGAGTGTGTGCATACGGGCTGTAGTGTGTGTGTGTGTATATAGGTGACGTAGTGTGTGTAGGGGTTGTAGAGAGGGTGTGTTTAGAGAATGTTGTATGTGTTTGCTGATAAGGAATGTAGTGTGTGTGTAGGTGGTGCAGTGTGTGTGTGTGTGTGTAGGAGATCTACTGCGTAAAGGACCTAGAGTGTGTATAGGAGATTGTGTGTGTGTGTGTGTGTAGGGGATTAAGAGTGCATATAGGGTAAGGGATCTAGCGTGTATCTGGAGCGTAATGTGTGTAGTGGTGCAGTGTGAGGGGTGCTGTAGTGTGTATATTATATTTGGACGTATTGTATGTTTGAGGGGCACAGTGTGTGTGTCTGTAAGAGGGGTGCTGTGTGTGAGGGTGTTTTTATCTGCTGTCACATTCTAGGTTTCTAATTTTCTTTGTCTGTTAACTCACTGAGGGTTATTTGGGTGCTGTGTGTGTTTGGGTGCCGCGCTGTGTGTCTGGGGGTGCGCTGTGTGTCTTGGTGCGCGCTGTGTGTCTTGGTGCGCTGTGTGTCTGGGTGCGCTGTGTGTCTGGGTGCGCTGTGTGTCTGGGTGCGCTGTGTGTCTGGGTGCGCTGTGTGTGTTTGGGGTGCGCTGTGTGTGTCTGGGGGTGCGCTGTGTGTCTGGGGATGCGCTGTGTGTCTGGGGATGCGCTGTGTGTCTGGGGATGCGCTGTGTGTCTGGATGCGCTGTGTGTGTCTGGGGTTGCTGTGTGTGTCTGGGTGCTGTGTGTGTGTCTGGGTGCTGTGTGTGTGTCTGGGTGCTGTGTGTGTGTCTGGGGGTGCTGTGTGTGTCTGGGGGTGCTGTGTGTGTGTCTGGGGGTGCTGTGTGTGTGTCTGGGGGTGCTGTGTGTGTGTCTGGGGGTGCTGTGTGTGTGTCTGAGGGTGCTGTGTGTGTCTGAGGGTGCTGTGTGTGTCTGAGGGTGCTGTGTGTGTCTGAGGGTGCTGTGTGTGTCTGGGTGCTGTGTGTGTCTGGGGGTGCTGTGTGTGTGTCTGGGGGTGCTGTTTGTGTGAGTGTATTTTTTTATTTAAATTAAAATATATTTTTTTATTAATAAAATAAAATGTTAAATGACCCCCTCCCTCCCCCTTCTTACCTTTATCCTGGGAGGGGGGAGTCCGTTCAACCATGAGGAGGGGCGTGCTGCCATGGAGGGTGCTTCCTTCCCTGGTGGTCCAGTGGTGAGAGTGAACTCTAGCCTGCAGGCTAGAGTTCACTCTCGCGAGATCTGACCGTTGGCGCGGTAACCGCGGCAACGCTCAGAATCCCGCGAGAGGACCCGGCAGAGCTGCTGGATAGAGCTCGCCGGGTCTTCTCCTCCCTCCCTCCCCAAGCGGCCGCATCTGAGTGCCTGTGGGCCGGTGAGGGAGATCTTTGATCTCCCCACCGGCCCATGGAGGCAGACAGCAGGACTGGCGCTCGGGTAGCGCTGGCCCTGCAGGGGCTGGCAGGGGAGATCCTGTTATCTCCCCTGCCGCCCTCGGCCCCACGGCCATCGCGGCCCACCGGGCATTTGTGTGCATAGGGGATCCAGAGTGTGTTTGTCAAGAGGATATTGTTTGTTTGGTTCCTAATTCAAGGTGGAGTCCGGCCAAGACTGATTAAAGGACCACTATAGGCACCCAGACCACTTCAGCTCAATGAAGTGGTCTGGATGCCAGGTCCATCTAGGATTAACCCTGCCTGCTGTAAACATAGCAGTTCCAGAGAAACTGCTATGTTTACATATGGGTTAATCCAGCCTCTAGTGGCTGTCTCTTTGACAGCCACTAGAGGCGCTTCTCACTGTGATTTTCACAGTGAGAAGACGCCAACGTCCGTAGGAAAGCATTGAGAATGCTTTCCTATGGACTGATTGAATGCGCGCGGCTCTTGCTGTGCATGCGAATTCGGTGGAAGAGGGAGGAGAGTCCCCAGCGCCGAGGGAGCCCGGCGCTTGAGAGAGGTAAGTGATTAACCCCTTCCTCCCCCTTTAGCCTGGCGGGAGGGGGCCATGAGGGTGGGGGGGGCCTATTAACACTATAGTGCCAGAAAAACTAGTTTGTTTTCTTGGCACTATAGTGGTCCTTTAACCCCTTAAGGACACATGACATGTGTGACATGTCATGATTCCCTTTTATTCCAGAAGTTTGGTCCTTAAGGGGTTAAATAGGAAAATTATTTTTCATATATAGAGCAGCTTATTGTCCAATATTAATTCTGAAATGTTGTTTTCCTATTTATTGTTGATAATTTCTTTGCAACGTGCAATGTTTGTCATTGAAAGCACAGGCCTCAGTCGTATATTAATGACTTATGGATTTTACTTTTCCAGCATAGAGTATTCTGGACAAATTGAAAATCATCTCTTAGTATCCAAGCGAAAGATGCAACAGATGGAGTACTCGCTGGAGTGTACTTGAAATATCATTCCTTCTCAGTGCTGGAGGGGAGAATCTGTCAGCTTTGTTCCCATATGAATCCTAATTTGTCTGTATCCTATGAAACCAATCAATCTGAAGTTTTGGGAACAGAAAATACATTTATAGGGTTATTCAGTAAAATCAGAATTGAAAGTGATTTCAAAGTGAATTCCAAATTTTAGTAGAAAGTAGCCGATCTGCAAACTAACTTTCCACATTTTTCCAAATCAGCTGTTTTGGCCTTAACGGGTTACTCCAACCCTGATACTAAAAATATACATATTTTTTAATTTACAATGCCCTATGGGGCATAGCTAGCAGGTGCCCCCACTGTAAAACCTGTATGTAAAAAACTTTTTTACTTACCTTAATCCAGCACAGAGTGATGCTCCTTGTGCTGATCTTCCACGCGGCGCCCCATCATGACGTCAGCCACCACTCCTGCAGTCCAATTACAGGCTTTCCATAGAGAAGCCTGTGATATGTCTGTTTTGCCTGGCTGTGCATGTGTACAATCTGCGAGGAGGTGGGAGGGATTTTGTTTGGCGGGGGTATTTTGGATTTCAAAGAAATATAAACAAATAGGAGCCAAGGTGGGAGGCAAGAGGGAGAACACAGTGAGAGGGGCTATCTGCAGCGGGCAGTGCGCACTAATGGCATAAGTAAAATATGCACAGAACCGGCTTTAGGCAACCCAGGTCGAGGCTGTCTAAGTCACATGAGCTGGGGAGGTAAATAGCAGAGACACTGCTAGGGTTATAGGAACTAGGGTTACACATGCTATGGTTAGGCTTAGGGTTTTGGCAGTTCTAGAACTGCTGAACGCTGCTAGAGAAAATCTCACTTTGCATCTGACTTCCTCCACTATAAATTTATGCTGCGCTCCTACAGCCTGGCTCTTTCCATTGCAAAAGTAAATTACTTTAACACCCTCATAAGTACACTGTCCCATCAACCCAAACACCTATTTCACATTTTTAATGCTCTTCTTCGCCCTTTTAACCCCTTAAGGACCGGACTTTTTTTGCGATGTTGTACATTTGCGACCAGGCATCTTTTTGACACTTTTGTGGTGTTTGTGTTTAGCTGTAATTTTCCGCTCTCTCATTTACTTTTCCCATACAAATTATATATTGGTTTTTTTCAGGACAAAAGGGGCTTTCTTTACATACCATTATTTATATAATCTCATGTAATTTAATTTAAAAAAAATGAAAAAATATGATGAAAAATTGAAAAAAATACACGTTTTTTGAATTTTATGTGAAAAATCTTTTACTCATCTACAAAAGCGAATGAAAAAAACTGCTAAATAGATTCAAAATGTTGTCCTGAGTTAAAAAATACCCAGTGTTTACATGCTTTTTGCTATTTTTTTGCATGTTATAGGGCTATAAGTACAAGTAGGATATTGCGGTTTCAAAACATACAATTTTAAAATGTATCAATAGTGACATTGTAACACTATTATCTGTCAGAAATTGCTAAATAACACCCCACATGTACATATTTTTTTAAAAGTAGACAACCCAGGGTATTCAATATGGGGTATGTCCAGACTTTTTTAGCAGCCACTTAGTCGCAAACACTGGCCAAAGTTAGCGTTCATATTTGTTTGTGTGTGAAAAAAGTAAAAAAACTAAATTGAACGCTAATTTTGGCCAGTGTTTGTGACTAAGTGGTTACTAAAAAAGACTGGACATAACCCAAGGTATTGCAAATGGGGTGTCTTCTTTTGCAAATGGTATGCCATCATGGGGGTAATTCTCATTCCTGGGTTACCATACGCTCTCAAAGGCAACGTAACCAACCTGGCCATTTTCAATGTAAAAATATTTGACCCATATATTTGACCCTGTAACTCTCAAAAACGCTATAAAACCTGTACATGGGGGGTCCTGTTCTACTCAGGAGACTTTGCTGAACACAAATATTAGTGTTTCAAAACTGGAAAATGTATCACAACAATTATATCATCAGTAAAAGTGCTGTTTGTGTGTGAAAAATGCAAAAAAAGTCACTTTCACTGACACTATCATCGCTGTGATATGTTTTACTGTTTTGAATCACTAATATATGTGTTCAGCGAAGTCTCCCGAGTAAAACAGTACCCCCCATGTGCAGGTTTTAGGGTGTCGTAGAACGTTACAGGGTAAAATACAGTGATAGCAAGTTAAATTCTCTGGACTTTCGGCCTGGGTTGGCGGGCAGGTCCCTCAAATTGCAATCAATAAAATAACTTAATTATGTAAAAATATTACATAAATACGCACGTAGAATTTAAATATATGCATATTTATATATTTGAAGTCTACGTGTATATTTATATAATTATTTATGTAATTTTGTATATGGACATATGAATAGTTTGCATTCTTTTTATTTATTTAAATATACATAGATATATATACAATTTCATTCTAAGTGTATTTTGATATAAATATATATATAAATATCAAAATACAGTTAGAATAAAATTTCGTATAGATATATAATTTTTTTTTTTTTTTTTAACAGGTAGTTTTTAATTTATGGTCAGTCTAAGGTCAGCTTTCACAGTAGATTAATACGGTTATAAGGCTTGGTCCTATTGTACATGAGCTGTACAAATGTTGCTTGTTAGGATGTTAGTAGCTGTATAGACAGTGTTAGGGTCTAGGCATTGTAAATGATGGTCATGCTGGGTATCTGTTAGTCGCTTTCAGGCAGTGAACGGTCGCTTTAATGCTATGGTCAGTCGCTGTAGCGCTCTCATCAGTCACAGAAATAGTAACATTTGTCGTTTTAACCCTCGTCGCTTTAACATTCGTTTAACATTTGTCACTGTAGCATTGGTCGCTGTAACGTGTGTCGCTGTAACGTGTGTCGCTGTAACGTGTGTCGCTGTAACATGTGTCGCTGTAACATGTGTCGCTGTAACATGTGTCGCTTTATCATCAGACTTTTTAGTAGTGTCAGAACTTAAAATAAAATATTAACATAAAGTCATACGAGTTTGCAACATGGGAAGCATGTGCACAAGTGGGAGTCCAGCAAGGAGAGTCCATGGGGGTCATTCAGGCTAGATCACTGCAGCCATCAGCTGAAAGTGGTGGTGGTGAGGCCGCCAGTCAGTGGGGCATATAATTTTTTTTAAATTTTTATTATTATTTTTAATTTTTGTAATTTAATTTAAATTATTTATTATTCGTATTTTATAATAATATATATATATACAATATATATAGTTATTATATATATATACGTGTGTAAATTAATTATAAGTGTATTTTTATATTAATATATGTACATATTAATATAAAAATACACTTAGTATGACATTATATATATATATATATATGATATATATAGACATATATTATATAGGTATAATATATGTCTATATATCATATATATACACATATATAATAAAAGAAATGTTTTTATTAACTTTCACTTTACATTTTTTTATGATTTTACAGTTGCAGGGAGACTGCCTGTCAGCACAGACAGTCCCCCTGCAGGCAGAGACTAGGACACCTATTGTGACCATGTGGTCGCCCTGTTGGGCGATCACATGGCCACAGGGGTCCTAAACCGCCATGGGGAGACTGTTTGGGCTGCAGGCAGTCTCCCCACACCGGGAGCACCGCCGATCGCCGCCGGGGGAACGACGGCGATCGGGTAAGTACATTTTAAATTTAGGCAAGGGAAAAATGCCGATGATGGTCCTGAACCGTCCTGCGTCCTCAAGGGGTTAATCCCTCCTTCTACCACCTTGTCTGCCACAAACTTTGCATCTCCCTTCACTGAGAAGATCTCTACAATCAGAGAAGAGATTGCTAATTTCTCTCCTTCCCCTACCAATAATTTACCCAGCCCCACTCCCTCCACCATTCTACACTCATTCGCACCTGCTACAGTAGAAGAGGTTTCGGCTCTGCTCCAGTCCTCCCGCCCCACCACCTGTTCCCTCGATCCTATTCCTTCATATCTCAGCTGCACTTTGTCTCCCTTTCTTGCTCTTCCTCTCACTAAAATTTTCAATCTCTCCCTTTCCTCTGGCACATTTCCTTCACCCTTCAAACATGCAACTGTAACCCCAATTCTGAAAAAGCCCAACCTTGACCCCAACTCCCCATCCAACTACCGCCCTACGCTAGGCATGTGCATGGGGAAAATATTCGGCTCGGATCGGCATTCCGAAATTCGGGAGTTCATCAATTCGGGACTTCGGCACTTCGGCACTTGACCACTTCGGAACTTCGCCACTTCGAAACTTCAACAACTTCGGTACTTCGGCACTTGACCACTTCGGAACTTCCGCACTTCGGAACTTCGCCACTTCGGCACTTTGGATCTTAGACACTTCGGAACTTCGGCAACTTCGGCAAAAAAAATAAAAAAGGGTCCCCCCTCTCTGAGCGAGTGGGGGCCCTAAAGTAAAAAAGGGGGGAGGACCTATTGTCCTCCCCACCAGCCCCCACCCCTGAGCAGTGGGTGGGGGCCCTTAACAAGAATAAGGGGGGGCCTACTGTCCTCCCCCCTGGCCCCCACCCCTGAGCGGTGGGTGGGGGCCCTAAACAAGAATAAGGGGGGACCTAATGTCCTCCCCCCTGGCCCCCACCCCTGAGCGGTGGGTGGGGGCCTTAAATACAAATGGGGGGGAACCTAATGTCCTCCCCCCTGGCCCCCACCCCTAAGCGGCGGGTGGGGGCCCTAAACATAAATGGGGGGGGACCTAATGTCCTCCCCCCTGGCCCCCACCCTTGAGCGGTGGGTGGGGGCCCTAAATGAAAATTAAACCCCCCTCCCCCCTCCCCAAAAAAATAAACTCCTACCTACCCCCCTCACTCTAAAAATAATGAGGGGGGGACCATTTAACTAAGTACCTTTAAAAAAAAAATCAACTTACCGTTCGATGTTTTCTTTCTTCTAAAATCTTCTTTTTTCAGCCCCCAAAAAGGCAAAATAAATATCCATAATAACCGACGCAATAAAAAAAAAAAAAAAACGAGCGCAAAAAAAATAATCCATCTTCACCCTGTGAGGGCTCCGCGCAGAATGAGCCCTGCAGGGTGGGGGAAGGCTTATAAAGCCTTGCCCCGCCCTGCAATTAGGCTCAGGGCACTCTGATTGGTGGGTTTAAGCCATCCAATCAGAGTGCTCTGACAGGTAAATGAAGAGACTGACTGGTAAGTCTCTACATTTACCTGTCACAGCACTCTGATTGGTTGGTTTGAAATCCGCCAATCAGAGTGCTCTGTGTCATTTTACACAGCGTGGGAAAGTTCTTTGGAATTTTCCCACGCTGTGTAATTTGACTCATAACACTCTGATTGGTTGATTACGCTCGCACCTCCCACGCCTCCCCGCTCTGTCAGTCCCTGCATTGGCTTCCAGTTAGATACAGGGCTCAATTTAAAATTCTGGTGCTTGCTTACAAGTCCCTACATAATGCTGCTCCAACCTAGTTATCCTCCGTAATACACAAGTATGTCCTGTCAAGTCCCCTACGCTCTGCCAAAGACCTACGTATATCCTCTGTCCGTATGCCCACCTCTAACGCTCACCTCCAAGATTTCTCCAGGGCTGCAGCTCTTCTGTGGAACTCCCTTCCCTTCTCCGTAAGAATTTCACCCAGTCTCCACTCATTCAAAAAATCATTGAAAACTCACTTCTTCAAGAAAGCATATTAATTAAACTGTTAGCAGTTTTTTTTATCCCCCACCCCTCATGACTCCTCTACTGCAACTGTCAAAAAAATTACCTACTAAGCCCTCAATGAATACTTTTCTAACAACCTAGTTCATACCCTTACTTTTACCCTTCGTGTCACTATACCCCACTCCCTCTAGAATGTAAGCTCCACCTCTCTGTTCCTGTACATCCAGTTGTCTGGTTACCATTACATATCTGTTAGTCCACCCATTGTACAGCGCTACGGAATCTGATGGCGCTATATAAATAATAAAATAATAATAATAATAAGAGAAATGTAGATAGGAGTTTGCATAATGGGAGTCTAGTGTAAGATTATGAGTGTTTGATTTCTGGGACACACATCCTTCATACACATTGCTGAGCAACATACAGAAAGTGCTGCCCTGCAGTATGTAGACGTCATATGCTGCAGCTAGTAAATCAGGTGACAAATTATGTAGGAATCCTGCAGCATATACATTATCCATAATACAGAGCAGAATTTCCATGTGCTGCCAATCAATGTGATAAAATGATGTGTGTCCAGGAAAACATGATGGTCAACATGATGGCAACTTTAGCGATTAGCACAAGTCAATTTTAGCTTAAAGGATTCTCCAACTCTTTTTCAGTTTTATCAAAACAATACCCTATTGTCATTACTCTGTAGGTGCCCCCAGACAAAACGCTCAAAGAGCATTTAAAATTGGGTTTTTACTCACCTTAATCCAGCGACGAGCAAAGGTTCACGCGAAACGTTTTGATGTCCAATCAAAGGTTTCCTTTTCAAGCAGAAACGCAGCACATCCAATCTTCTTCCACCATGACCACTTTAAAGTGCAGAAGTGGTCATGGTGGTTATAGCAACCCTTTAATGAAGCAGTTTTGGTGTATAGAACATGCCCCTGCTGTCTCACTGCTAAATTCTCTGCCATTTAGGAGTTAAATCACTTTGTCTACACAGCCCTAATCACACTTCCCTGCGTATGACTTACACAGCCTTCTTTGAGTTAAGCTTCAGGAGATATCATAGAAGTTAGACTTCAATTAAGAGTAATTTAATGAGGATGTCGTGAAAATAGGAGTCTGGGTCGGGGTTATGGGAGCTATTGAGTCGCAGCATTTAGGGTAATTAACACTCTAGATATTTCTGAACTGCGAGAGCCATCATTTAGCTACAATGCGACTGAGAGTGATGGTAGTTGGAGTCCCCACTGTAGCATGTTCTTTAAATGAACAATCAATACAGCAATAAAAAAACAACTATTAAAAAGTGGTAAAAAATGTTCCCAGGAGGCCCTAGACTGTTCATCTTGAGACATCTTACGCCCACATATAAAGATTTTTATGAGGTGCCTTTTTATATACTTCTATTGTGTCATTGTACCTGTTACTTTACATTGCGTTGCTGCTCTTTCTCCTTTGAAAATCAATGAACACTCTTTGTGGCCGACAAAAATATTGTAACGGGGGGTAAAACCCCCTTTGGAGTATACCTTTCAGCTTCAAAATGCTTCTCTTATATAAAATCATTTTCATCTGAAACTCTGTATAAGATATGATATCTATAGACAGAGAGAAGTAGATCGATCGATCAAGAGATTGATTTGGATAGCCTACATCCTTCTGTGATATTTGGAATGCAACTACCATTGACCTCAATTTTGTGCCTGGAGAGCCCTTTTAAGACTCACAAACTACAGAACGTCAGTACCACCTAAATATGCCAAATCAACAAAAGCATGAATTGTTGGAAAATCTGTACATTTTTACATACTTTTTCAGATTTGGCAATTTGGTCAAAATTTTGAGATTCCCAATTATTCAAACTTGTGAATAAACCTGTCTGTATTCTAACACCTACAACTACAAATATTGGTTTTGACAGCAAATAAATGCTAGTTTACGTGTCGATCTACTCATTCCTACCTAATAATGAAGGATAATAATAATAATAATAATACACAGGCACAAACAGACACAGACTGGCACACTCAGACACACAGAGGCACAAACAAATACAGACAACACACTCAGGCACAAACAGACAGACGCATACCTGCACAGACAGGTAAACAAAGACAAACACACATAGACAACACAGTAAAAAGGGATGACTGGAGCTTGGTCTCCTCTGGTGGCATGCAGCTCTCTACTTTCTACGTATACCGGTTTCCTGTGTGAGTCTCAGTGGCGAGCAGAAGCAGCTCATTAATAGAGACAACACACAGGGAATACAACACTTTTTATGTATTCTGTGTGTCTGTATCACTGTACGGCTTACACTCACTGCTGAGTCCTAAACTCAGTAGACCAAGAGCAACAGGGAAAGAAGAGCAAATATGTATATATGAGTATATATGTATATCACTAAATTATCTGGGATTAAAAGTACACTCCACTGCCAAATGCCAAAAGAAAACCAATAAAAATAAAATTCACTGTTTAGTAGATATAACCCAGAGGAAATTTGCATGCTTTAATTATAAATTTTTTCATTGGAGTTATATCTGAAAACAGTTTGCAAAACCAGCAGATCTTTTCCTGCTGCCTTTGCAAGCCCTCCCCTTCTAACTCCGCCCAGACTTTCTGTGACTGTCCAATCACAGATGTCCCAATGCAGCTCAATGAGAATTCATTGCAGGGAATGTGCTCTGGGCAATTGCTGCCTTTTGATGTTTAGCTCCACTGAGTTAATAATCCCAGGAAGTAGCAGGATCACTGTCTGATTGACAGACAAGGGATCTAACAAGGTTAATTTATAAAAGTGGAGGTTATTTAGGTACTCCAATGGCCATGAGAGGGAATGCCCACCTGCCACGTCAAGGCAAACCTCTTAGGTGGGTCCTACACTGACTATTCACCTTGCTTCCTTGAGCTTCTGGCAAATATATATCTAATGAGACAGAGAGGGGTATATGTATAAACCCCTACATGCTTATTAACCCATAATGCTGCCGCCCACCCGATGTGCACAGTAAAAATTAACATATTAATTACAACAAGTATATCCTGGGTTGGATGTAAGTAGGTGGGGTATAATGGCCTCTTTTAGAAGCTGTACCTTCAGTCGTTCTGAGACTGTGTTGGTCTATGTGCAGATCGAAAGTGTGGTGCATATTTAAGGCCATCGTTACACATACTCTGTATGGCTGTACCACGGCAGTCACACTCCATTTCCGATGTATTGAGTGTCTCAGATGAAGGGAGCTACTCTAAAATTGCAGGATCCATGTTCATTTTGGTGTGAATAGGTGCTTGTAGCCCATGGTGTGAGAGAGCAGTTAAACTTTTAAATGGAGAGAGCGTGGGTGTCGAGGATTGTGAACCGTGTGTTGTATGCCAAGGTTGGTAGGGTTGGTGTAGTGTTTGAGTATTGTATGGTCTTGAAAAGGGGGGTACAATAAGGTAGATAAGGGGAGACGAAGGAAGAGAGAGGGAGAAGAGAGAAAAAGAAACAGAAAAGGGTGTGTTAGAAGGGTTTGTCAGAAGGGCGGGTGGGCCCCTTGTCAGGTCAGGGCCCCTAAGGGGGTATTGGGAACTCGAAAATCCATGGGTCCCAAATTTTGTCATGGTGTTTTGTGGTGTCATGAACCAGGGAGGAGAATTAATCTGTCTTCCTTGCCTCTTCCACCTTGGTCTTCACTATGTCTAGTGATGGTATATCTGGTCTGCCTCATTTCTCTGAGATTGCACATCTTATGGCTAATGCTACCTTATCGATCAGTTTGTTTTGTGCCCTTGAGGTGTTTTTATGTGATTTTGAGAAAAGACAGATCCACGGGTCAAGTGGTATGTCAGTGTGCAATACCCTTGATACTAATTGTGCTACTTGGGTCCAAAGTCGAGCTATCATTGTGCATTCCCACCATTTGTGGTAGTAGAGGATCCCTTAAGCCTGCAGCCCTTCCAACATAAGTCTGAATCACTTTTCCCCATTTGTCTCAGCCTCTGTGGGGTGAGATACCACCGAAAGAGGGTTTTGCATGCCTGTTCTTTGTGATTCACACAAATAGAGATTGTAGCTGTGGTTTGCCGAATCTCCCTCCATGTTGTAAGGTAAACATTTTTATTTTGTATTGTTAAACGTAGTTATTTTTTGTTCAACAACAGGAAAGCAGTCTGTTATTCTTAGTTGAAGGATTGCTTAGAGTACATTAATTTAGCGTCTCTTTTTCTCGTTTTTCATATAAATCTTACAATTGCTCATGTGAATTCCTCTGTTCAAGTTCTGCACAATAAGATCAATTTTGGAGAGTTTGATTTATTTAACTCGGAAGGAGCGTTGGAGTTAGATAAACGTAAAATGGTTTCTAGGCAACTGCCATAGCTGGCATTAAAACATATACGAGAGAAATTGGCAGTTGAAGGAATGTATGAAGGTCAGTATTAGAGGATCATGGAAAACATCAGTTGGATGTTTGCAATAATAACAACATATTATTTCATAGGATGTTTACAGGATTTATACAGATTCATTATAAATTAAATATACAAAGGAGGTAAACATATTCATGATGGGATCTCAGTTTAACTGGCTAATATTATTGCCAAAACTTATAAAGCGGACACAATTTTTGCAGAATTAGCTACAATGGCTAAAGGGAGGGGCAAAATTAGTTTGACAGATGAAATGTATAAAATATATACAATAACATTCCTCAAAACATAGTACATTGTTCCCTGGTGTCCCAAAAAGTGTAGCGCAAGCAAATCATTAGACACGCAAAAAATGTTGCCCCTTTCTGCCATTGAACAAGTATTTGGAAGAGGAGAAACAGAAATAATGCTTCTGTTTTCCTCCTAATTTGCATAGTGTGCCTTGTTTGTGCCTTGACCACACTGAATTGTGATGTCACTTGCCAAATCTTTATTATATATTTGAAAGAAAAATGGAGCATCACATGAAAAGAAGGTGAATAAAAAGCTAAATGTGATTTTCAGTGGTTTGTATAATGGTGTAATTTCTAGAATACTGATGATGGTTCCCTCTTAAGGCTGAACACTTCCTCCTGCAGAGAAGTTTCTTTTTGTCTGATGTTCTAAATGTTTTTTTGATCTAATGGCAAATTATTGCATTTTTGTCTGGGCAGAACTAAGCATATTATCAGTGCCATTTATATATAAATATATATGGTTACAGTAAACTAAGCCCTTGATATCTGTGCTGCTGTATCTGGCTGGATGCTCAGAATAAATCTGTCTCTGAGATATTTGTCTCTGTAATTTTTTTAAATACTGTAACAGGTTTGGAGGTCTAAGAATACATGTAAACTGTTTATCCTCTACCTTCTCTCTTTATATGAATAGTTTATTTATTCCATTGCCTACAGCTAAAACTCACCTTTTATCTTTTCACTCTTTCTTCAGAGGATGCCAGGACATATCAGCCTTATGTGTGCCTTGTGTAGCAAGCTGCACATATTAATTATTGATTGTTCTGTCCTTAGCTCACCTCCATACTTTCACCATCTTAGCTGCCAGGGTCCATCAAAGCAATGGACTAAACCAATGGGTTGGATTAATCAGGGAATTCATGGCAGGACAGATGTTCTCAGTAAGATAAAACCTTTCGAAAAGAGAGAATAACAGGCCCACTTAAAATGTCTTAAAATGTAATCAGAGTGAAAGAAAATCCTGGTTACTGATTAGTCAGGCTGAAAGTGAGGGCCATGGTTCTTCAAGTTATCCTCAACGCACAAAGGTGTCAAATTTGGTCCTGGAGGACATTAATCCTGTCAACGTGTTAGGATTCCTCTAACAGAACATGTAGTGAGCTATTAACCTGGTCTTTCACTTGGCATCAATAGCAATGTTCAAAGTCTTTTATGGAACTCTCGTCTCTCCAGCACTCCATGGCTGGTGATCTTTGCTATAGAAAAGGGTTGCCTGTTGGCAGAAGGATATTTAGGAGAAATGCGTTTAAAAAATATCTAAAAGAACAATGGTGGACATATCTTTAACCCCTTAAGGACCAAACTTCTGGAAGTTAAACAGGTTAAACAGTTCTTCATGGGTTAAACAGTTCTTCCATGATTAGGTTTGCAGAAGCGTGCCCTAAAAATATATAACTGTTGCGGAGGTTTCAATCATACAAATTCAACTTTCCGGTAACTTACTGGTGGTGGGGAAATGACAAAAGTGACAACTGATAAGTCAAGATTTTTATCTTTCAACCCGTTGTGAATCTCACTGTTCACATACTTGTCTGACATATCTCTCTATATTTCTGAAAACGAGGTGCTTTACACTACCGCTCATGCAGATATATTCCTTGTGTAATCTCAATAAATGGATCCCTGACGTATATTGGTAATATATGCAATCTGTATTTTGCATTCATCTCAATAAAAAAAAAAATGATTGACAAAAAAAAAATGCAAAGAAGTCAACTACTTACAAAACAAACAGAACAAAATTATTTATTCCCTAAAGCGCTAAAAAATAGGGCCACACTGTTCATTTAAGAAATGTAATTCACTGGATGCTTCCCCTTTTTATACTCAGGTTCCCAATACCTTGTCAGTATAAAACCAATGGGTAAATCAAAATAACTCAAGCAAAAGGGTACAGTACAATAGGAAACATTTCTACGTTTTCATTTTCAAACCTCTCTTAATCTGCAGAGCTAACCTCTTAAATTAATCATTTCCATGTACAAAGATATACGTTAAAGGAACACTATTGTGTTGTGTATTGCTAATGCTATGGGGTTAAGTAGCCACTTTGCGTTTTTCTGGCCCCCCTCCTTCCTCCCAAGCCGTGGTGCTCTCTCCGTGGCTGGTCCCGTCCCAAAGGCTGAGATCATCGAGATTGATGATCTCAGCCAATCTTATGCTTTCCCATTGGAAAGCCTGGGGTGCTAGTGTGCATGCGCAGCAAAACACAGCACTGTGCCTATCAGATGTTCTCTCCAAGATCATCTAATATAAATAGCACAGTTTTACACTGCTATTCCTTTTGAAGTGCTTCTAGTGGCTGTTTGAGTAACAACCCTTAGAAGCACTTAAACCATGCATTGAAAACATTGCCATTCGTGCAGAACAATAATGTTTTCGCCTGCAGGATTAAAAAGAGGGCGGCATTACGAGTGTTACCAAACTTCAAAGTGTTACTCCAACTCATTTTCATAGTCTCTTTTTTTCAGAAATTATTCTTTAGGTTCCCGCGTTAACTTTAAAATAGCGTAATAAAATGAAGCTATCACTTGCCTGAAACCCAGGCACAGCTCCTGGTGCTGCTCCCCACTCCCCGTCTGATATCAACGCCATAAAGAACCATTCCAACGGCTTAGAGTGCATGCACGCACGCTGCTCTGAGCCAGCAAGGGGAGGAAATACAACGGAATACAAAAAAGCAAAACAAATGGAGAACATTAAGAATATATGGAGGCAGGGAGGGTTTCACTTAAAGAGGGTTATAGGGAGGGGAGGTAAGCGCTTCAGCCCCCAACGCTACCGTAAATATATTTCTGTATGTGCAGCATTTAAGGCAAAAGTAGTTATGGTGGCTGAAAGCAGAAGTGGTCACGGTGGCTGGAGTAATCCTTTAACTACCATATTTTGTAGTATATATAAAATGATTAATAAATATGTGAAAACATTCTAGGTTGCTAGTTTTGACGCAAGTTTTCACACATTCGCCCCCGACTCCACACTCAAGAATTAATGAGCAATGTATCCACGTAACCCACGTAGTTTTTTTTTTATGGATGAATGCATTCCTTCAAACCCCAAAGTTTTGATTTGCACCTTCTCTTATATCGGCTCTTATATCGTTTCTTTGTCACTCAGTCACCTTTCATACACTTCTCTAAAAAGGACAACGGCTATATGTAGAATTCTGGGTAGAACGATTCTCATTGTCAACCGTACATGCCGTTATACATGAACAATTCTTTTGTTCAATAAAATAAAGAAAAAAAATATCTGAGATTTGTATTAAATTAAATGAAAAAGTGAAAAAGTGAATTTAAAAAATTTATTCCAAAACCCTTCTCAAATCTTGCTATTTGGTTGATAATGCACCACAGTTTGCTGTTTACTAAATAGCCCTGTATAACAGCGGTTTGGAAATGAGTCTTATAAGCAATTCTCATTTTATGAAGAAACCTTGCCTCTACCCACGCAGATTCTTGGAACTAGTTATGAACCAGTTGTAATCAGGTTTACAGTGTCAGAATAATACTCAAGTGCCTGACTTTGACATCTTTTAGTGACTGGTGTTAAAGGTTATCAGGGACTATTCAATACAGAGCTAATTAGCTAGTGTACAAACACTCACTAAGAATCTCTAGGGAATGCACGGAGGCCTTGTGTAGGTGTCTCCTTAATTGATCATGACATCTTATATACAGAAAATAAATATAAATATATATAAAATCTAAAGCATAGAACGTCGACTAGTGCTTTATTAACTACCAATACCTTCCTATTTTAGACGATAAAGATTCTCTTACACTCCTACACTGTGCTTTGGGATATAAAAATAGGTGTTGATGCTCCTTACTGCTCAGTACCTCCAGAAAAACACTAGCTTGGGGTATGGATTTTAGTGCACAATAATGGTCCTGCTTTAAATCTTTAAATGTACATTTAACGATTTAAATGGATTAGCATCCCCCATTGCCCTGACGTCGGAGGAAGAGACAACTTTAACGCTCCAATCACCAGGTGGGGGGCCAGACCTATAGGTAATTGCAGAGGGACACTGTAGTGTTAGGAATACAGTTTTGTATTCCTAACACTAAAGCATTTCTTTAACTTTTACATGTTAACAATATTCTTTATACCTCTGTAAGAATACTATTAGACATGGCCAGTGTGGGACAAAAATTTGCCCCGGGCATTTAATACCAGAGCAGTCAAGTAGGATGGGGCAGTAATAAAGGGAAGCGTGTCATCACCAATGACTGCTTGTGGTCTAGTGTTGTAAATTGTCCTGTTTGTTTTGTGATTGTGGTGTGGTATATGTGCTCAGGGGCTGTAGTGTGTGCCTAGAGGCTCTAGAGAAAGGGGATATCAGTGTGTGTGTGTGTATATAGAGGCTCTAGTCAGGGCCGGATTAAGAGCCCAGTGGGCCTGGTGCTGACAATTATGATGGGCCTAATTACAAAATCGTATTGACCAAAAACACTAAAACAGTCCTACCTCCTAAGCGTCATGTATCTGATGGAGATGATGCTGGAGGGAAACTCATAGGATGCAGCTATGAGAAAACACATAATGTAGCAGATGGTATCAGGGCTGTCCTAAAAGACTGTAATATTATTGCAATTCGTGTGTTATTTTTGTTCCTATGGTTAAAATGTATGTGGGATTCGTATAATTGTTCGGTAGTTTCCATCCGTACTCCATATGAATGTAAACTACCGAACCAATAGACCACCCCAGAGAGAAGTGTGTACCTTATTAATCGTTCACACTTCTCTAACCACAGGTTAATTGGTACTTTAGTGCTGTATCTGGGTGGCCGCTGTTCGGTATACGAACACGTGGCGGCGGCCATCTTACGCACGAAAATCTCAGCGGTGTTTGGTCGTCGAGTGTCTGGAACTCAAATCGGACACTCGATTACCCGAACACTGCTGAGACCTCCATGGCTCCGTAACTCCCGAACGGGAAGGCTAATCAGTCTCCCGTTCAGTAGTTTCAAAGTACCGAACAAGGGGGTTCATACGAATCCAAGATTAATCGTGGATGGCAGTATTTGATGTGTATTTTACCTCCCGAACGAAGAGGTGCGGTCGGTCAAATTACACCCTCCACCTAACTCCCAAACCCCTGGACCGATCTGGGTGATTTTTGGATATGTTAGTCACCCAGATCAGGGCTACCAGGGGGTAACCCCAGGATTATTGTAACTGCTTGTTTTGGGGTACATTCAGAACTGGGGGAAAACTACAGTAATGGGATTAAGTGTCATACTGAGGGGAGGAGATGTGTGGGAGGTAACGGTTATACTATTGGATACTGTCCTAATTAATGTGAATCCCTCCCTTGCATGGGAGAATGCTTTATAAGGAGACTGTGTGGATTAAAAGTCAGTTCTGCTCCTGATGCTGTGTGTCGTCCAGTCATTGGGATCTGTATGCGGGATATTCTTGGATTACTTTATTTGCTGGAATTACTGCTTCATGGTGTTTTTACTACTTGTTCCTGAGCCTCACTGGGATCTATAGTGGAGTTAACCTGTGGAATATCAGGCCTCCGCTACACATACCCTATGCTAATCTCACGCTTTCAAGTAAACCCATACCCCCTAACAGCAGTGACCAGGAAATAAGGAAGTCTATGGATGGGGTAAAAGGGTGGGCCACTTACACAAATGACATAACCAGAACTGCCGAAAGGGACGAACATACACATAAATGGGGCATTTCTGTGCCCCCATGTCTCCCAGTGTCCCCATGTCACTAGGACACTAGGGGACATTGAGAGACTTGGGACACTGGGAGACCTGGGGACACTGAGATACTAGGGAACAATGGGAGACCTGGGGACACAGACTCTTGAGGACAATAGGAGACATGGGGACACTGGGTGACTGAGACATGAGGGGACACTGGGAGACATGGGGCACTGAGACAATGTGATACATAGGTGACACTGTGATATATAGGGAACACTGGAGACTTGATAAAGACCTGGGTACAGGTCAAAACATTGCAGTATCCAATAAACCAACTTAAATCTATCACAGTGAGTGCCTGATATTTTTTTATTTTATACTAGGGGACACAGACACTTGGGGGCAATGTGAGAAATGGGGACACAAAGAGACTAGGGGACACTGAGACACTGCAGACACTGAGAGACACCAGGAACACTGGGAGAGATGGGCCACTGAGACACTCTGATACATAGGGGACACTGGAGACTTGATAAAGACCTGGATACAGGTCAAAACGTTGTGGTGTCCAATAAACCTGCTTAAATCTATCACAGTGAGTGCCTGAGATTTTTTCTTTTATACTAGGGGACACTAAGACACTAGGAGACACGGGGACACTGGGAGACATTGGGACACTGGGAGACTAGGAAACACTGAGACATTAGGGACACTGGCACACTACGGACATTAAGAGACACCAGGGACACTGGGAGACATGGGGATACTGAGATACTAGGGACACTGGCTGGGAGACATGGTGTCCCCCAGTGTCCCCATGTCTCTCAGTGTCCCCTAGTGTCTCAGTGTCTTCATGCTGCCCAGTGTCCCCTAGTGTTTGTATCCCCATGTCTCCCAGTGTCCCGATGTCACTAGGACACTGGGGGACACTTAGAGACATTGGGACACTGGGAGACATGGGGACACAGATACATGGGGACTCTGGGAGACTAGGGGACTCTGGGAGACTAGGGACACAGACAATAGGGACACTGAGAGACACCAGGGACATTGGGAGACATGAGGACACTGAGAGACTAGGGGCCACTGTGTCCCTAGTGTCTCAGGGTCCGCATGTTCCCCAGTGTACCTATGTCTCAATGTCCCCAAGTCTCTCACCGTCCCCATGTCTCGCAGGCCCGGAGCAGCTGTCTGGCCTCTCTGTGCAGAGCTGCTCCCCCACGGATCAGTGAGTAGAGAGAGGCAGGGAGGGAGATGCTGTAACTTCTTATCCCTGCCTCTCTCCACATAAACAGCGACCCCTACTGGCCGGTGCTGGTATTGCAGAATAATCTCCGTTTATACTCTGTTTATTACTGCAATACCGGCACCGACTAGGCGGCCTCAAATACCTGAGAAATATTTGTGAGAAATACCTGGCAACCATAAGAAATACATGAGCAATACCTGGCAACCCTAAGAGTAGTGAGATATAAAAAAAAATTTTTTTTTTTTTTTTTAAATCAATGGGCCTGTCCCATGGGCCTGGGCCTGGAGCTGCAGCTCCATCAGCCCCTATGTTAATCCGGCCCTGGCTCTAGTGTGTATAAGGTATGTGATGTGTGTGTATGGGCTGCATTGAGTATTTATCTGTAGGGACTGTAGAGAGTTTGTGTATTCAGTGACTGTGTCTGTATATGTGGGTGGGTTGGCTACTGGCTGTATTAGGGATGAGATGGGATTTAGAAGTTAAATCTCTTTGTTTATGCAGCCCTAATTACACCTTCCTGCATGTGACTTGCACAGGCTTACTAAACACTTCCTGTAAAGAGATATCTAATGTTTAAACTTCCTTTATTGCACATTTTATTTAATTTATAATTTATAATCTCCTGCTCTGTAAATAGCTTGCTAGACCTTTCAGGAACCCCCTCTATGCCTATTAACTCTGCGAAAAGCAAAAACAAACCAAAAAATAAACCCTTACAAAATCTTTTGTGACCATGAATCAGTCTGATCAGTTTTTTAACTCTGGGATAAGTATATTCAAGTCTATTCCTATTCAAAATTCTTTATTTTAGTGATTCGAATCTACAAAGAGACAATGTGATACATGACATTAACAGTTGAAATCATCTCATTGGAGCAGGATGAGAACAAGCCATGCAAGTATTGATTATGCATATATTAAGAAACAGGTGTTGTCTACTGACTAGGCCCTGAAAGTGGGGTGGTGTAAATACTCAGTACATTAGCCAAGGCTTTGTGGGCAAGAAACCTGACCTTAGTGGATAGTGGATCAAACATTTGTGTATTATTGGGAGATACTTGGAGAGTTGTGTGAGGAGTAGGTCAATGTCCAAACTCCAGTTGTAGGAGACAGGTTGCTGAGTGGGTAGTAGGTCCAAAACGTAAAGTGATCTGTATCCTGAGCAGAACCGGTCAAGCGGGCCCATCCACCCACAGTCCTAGCCCCAACCTCTGGATAGGGATAGGAAAGGAAGGTAGGGAAAGGGGTAAGGGGACTTAGGGGAATGTCCCTGGAGTCCAGTCATCGAGTTGAAATCGTTGTAATTCTACTTATCTTTTTCTGTTGGGTAACTATTACCAAGGAAGAGAGGTGTCACCATCCAGCCAAGGGTCCCACATTTTATGGAAAGTTTTGGTTAAATCTTGAACTTGAAAAGTTAATCTATTCATTTCAATATTGTCCAAAATCTTCTTGTTAATGATCTGTAGAGAATGTAGTTTAGGGGTTGCCCAGACCTCAAATTTAATTTTGAGTGAAGGAATCAATGGGCTTTGAAAGTAATAGTGCCCAATGATCCATAGAGAATAGTCTATTAAAAATCCTGTTAAGTAGAGCTGTAATGCCAATCCATAGGGGTTTGATCTTGGGGCAGGTTCACCAGGAATGGAGAAAAGAGCCAGTTTGCCACAGAGCTTCCAACAAAAATAGTGGAGATTCTCCGCATGGAGGCTAGCTGTTGGGTTGTGAGGTTCCATCTGAACAGCATTTTGTATGCCTGCTTTAGGTGGATCAGGCAGACTATGATTGAGGTAATGGATGCCCAAATATCTAATCAATCTGTAGGGTCTTCGGAGGTCCTAAATCACGTTCCCAGGCTGTAATATACGTTAAGGATATCTGTGTATGGTGCGTGGCTAATGTCATGTATAAGTTTGAAATTTGTCCTTTCCTGAGAGAAGATCTCAGGATGTCCTGTTCAAAGGTGGTCATAGTTGATGTCATGGCTTGTCTTTTAGTTGGGGAGAATGCAAAGCTCCTCAGTTAGAGAAAATAGTCTAAGGTTGTGTTATGGTGTCCACATTTGATATGTCTGAATATATTTGTGATGAAACGCCTTTTGTCACTGGATTTTTAGGTGACAAGCTGCCCTTTCCCCCTGGCTGTTGGAGGAGCCTGATTGCCAGCCTCCTTCCGCATGACTATGGCCCCTGGGAGATTTGGCCCTTTAAAAACATTTGTGCTAATGGATTTATATTGTGCTGGCTGCTGGCCCTCTAAGAACTGCATTGTGGCTTATGGACTTGTATTGGACCATGCTGGCCCTTTAAGAACCATCTGGGGACATATTGAGACTTTGTGTGACAATGCCCCTTTAAGACGGTGTCCCCAGTGTCCCCAGTGTCCCCAGACTTAGTTAAAATATTTTGTCCCTGGCTTTCTCCCACTTGGTTCAGTAAATGGGGCTTACTGAACCAAGTACCACACATGTGGACCACCCAGAAGTGGAAGTGTGCAGGCAATTTACCTCCCAGGCTGTGAGGTTACTGCAGGTTAATTGCCGACCGCTGGGTGGCCGCAGTTCGTGCAAACGAACACGTGGCGGCGGCCATCTTTGTTCATTCGAACGAGGTCAGCGGTATGTGTAGCCAAATCCATGGAACTAAAATCTTCTACACATTTCCGCGAACACCGCTGACCCTTACCTTCTCCCATACTGAACTTTCAGCTGCAGAGACTAAGTCCCGTTCGAAGATTCGAACACACGTTCGAATGGGACTTAGTTGTTTTTTTGCATAAAATTGACCGGCCGCAGAGCCCAAATCTATGGAACTGTTTTGGGCAGGAAAATGTGCTTGCGGTCGGTCATAAAGGACGGTCGTCTAACTTTTTATGTATTGGGGGGATTTGTATGATTTTTGGTTATGTTTATATTTAAAGTATGCTGATTCTGAATATGTATGTTTTATGTGAATATGATGCATATTTTTAAAGTTACAATGTATGTATAAAAAGTGTATTTTTCCTGCCTGTGATAAATCACATTAACCCATTGTGTTCAGTAATTATATCACAGGCAGAAGGGAGGGATTGTATGTTTGTGCTGGGTGTGTTTTACGGTTTTCCTGTATATGATTGGTTGTTCTGTGTACCACCCTGTGGTATGTCCCCTTGCATGGGGACTTGCATAAAAGCCAGTGTGTGGTCATTAAAAGTTGAGATCATCTTGAACCTTCATGAAGTTTCGGCTCATGTTTGGGGGAATGGAGAACTTCACTCTAGGGATTGCTATACTCACTATACTCCCCAGGGTATAATCACTAAGCTCTGCTAAGAGCTTGTTCGTGTTCCTGCTCTCTGGAATTCGGAGAGGTCCACCTACTGGAAGCTGGACCCTGGTCTTGGGTCCAAAGTGGGTGGAGACGGCGAGACCCCAACCAAGCTGCGGCGGTTCGTGGGGTCTGCAGTGGTTATGGTCTCAGGCAGAGTGCTTGGAGTCCTTGTAAAGCACTAGGAGCATCCGTCAGCGGAAGGTACCCGGTCGGGGTGCCAGCGGTTCCGTTACAATATTTAATTACTTTACCTTCCCGGTATAGGTGGCCCAATCTAGTGATGTCTCTATGTTGGAAGTGTGCATAATGTTTAGGCATGAGTCCTGGAAGGAAAGGTTTGTTTCAACGTATTGGTGTGAGAGGAGAAAGGCTGGTTGACAGGTCATGCTTGTCTCTAAGTCTGTCCCAGAGGTCTATAGAGTAAGTCATGGTATGAGAGAAGGGGTCTGTGTTGTCTAGGGAGCCATATATACAAAGAGGAATAGTCATGGCCAAAAATGTAATCTAGGGCTACCCACCAATTTTTTATTTGGAGGAAGATGTCTATGGCTGACTGTAGGGAATGTTTTTTTGGTTGTTGTTTTTAACAGATGATGGGGAGTGCCTAAAAGGCATAAAGGAATCTAACAGCAACAGATTAATTTTGACCAAGGTAACTCGGCCTAACCATGATATACCCATTGTTTTCCAACAGTTCTGGTCATTTTGTGCTTTACGTAAAAGAGGGGTATAGTTTGTGGCATATAGTGAGGTTGTATCGGATGTGAGTTGGATTGCCAAGTAGGTGAACTCATTGGGACAGATGCAGAAGGGAAGAGATCTCTGCAGCAGCACTAGTTCACCTTCCCCGATGTTAAGAGGAAGTAGGTCGGATTTGTTTGCGTTAAAGGAACACTATAGTCACCTAAATTACTTTAGCTAAATAAAGCAGTTTTTGTGTATAGATCATTCCCCTGCAATTTCACTGCTCAATTCACTGTCATTTAGGAGTTAAATCACGTTGTTTCTGTTTATGCAGCCCTAGCCACACCTCCCCTGGCTATGATTGACAGAGCCTGCATGAAAAAAAAAACTGGTTTCACTTTCAAACAGATGTAATTTACCTTAAATAATTGTATCTCAATCTCTAAATGGAACTTTAATCACATACAGGAGGCTCTTGCAGGGTCTAGCAAGCTATTAACATAGCAGGGGATAAGAAAATCTTAATTAAACAGAACTTGCAATAAAGAAAGACTAAATAGGGCTCTCTTTACAGGAAGTGTTTATGGAAGGCTATGCAAGTCACATGCAGGGAGGTGTGACTAGGGTTCATAAACAAAGGGATTTAACTCCTAAATGGCAGAGGATTGAGCAGTGAGGCTGCAGGGGCATGTTCTATACACCAAGACTGCTTCATTAAGCTAAAGTTGTTCGGGTGACTATAGTGTCCCTTTAAGTTAATATCCAGATTTCTGAGAGTATCGTTGGATAAGTTTAAGTAGAGCAGCTAATGATACTTCAGGGTCAGTAAGCATATGGAGGGACCTTGGATTCACCCCCTCTCCCTGACTGTGACTAAGTAGATTCACTATTAATATTATTTAGTAATCAAAAAGCGACACTAGTTTACATTGCCTTCAGGTACTGGTATCGTCCCATAATGCACTAGACACAAATGGAGTTCCGCTGCAATTTCGGGAAACAAAATGGCTGCCGCTCATAATTTAGACGGGTGGCGAGGGAGCACTCTCCCCTGCTCAGCTCCCTTGCGCGCACCGCAGTGATGCCTGAAACCAGAATATGACATCACTCCGGCCCCCGCATCACTGCTCCCTCGCCGCCTGCACTGTACGCCCGCACGACAGCCAAGCAGCCCTACTGGACCCCAGGGACCGCACGCCAGCAGCTCCGCTCAGCAGCCCCACTGGACCCCAGGGACCGCACACCAGCCACTAAGCCCAGCAGCCCTAGTGGATCCCAGGGAAATAGAGACTCCAAGGGCATGGTGTGGGGGGGGGGGGGGGTGGCTTGTGGGGGCATGGTGTGGGGACATTAACATACCATTTCCCTGGTGGTCCAGTGGGATCGCTGTCCTGTCTGCAGCTCTGCTGGGTGTGAGCCGCAGACCAAGTGTTCAAGTAACCTGCTCGCGAGAACTCCACTCCATAGTCTGCAGCTCACACCCGGCAAAGCTGCAGACAGGAGGCTCTCCTCGGGCAGACTGAACGGAGGGGCCCCACACCCGGCGGCATACAGTGCAAGCCGCCAGGCACTTCCAGGTCAATCTTCCCTAAGGAAATTAGAGAGCCACCTCGCTGCATATCTATGCAGCAGAGGTGGCCCGGGCTTTTAAGGGCCGGGGCAGCAAAATACCACCCCTGTAAAAGTGCCGCCTGGAGGCATGGCTCCAGTCCGTCATATGGACAGGCCGGCCCTGATTATAAGACACACCCTGGTGATGATGTTTTATACACTAATAAACAGACATCCCAACATTTCAAATGGACATACAGGGCCACTTTAATTTTATGGGTGTGACCAGGCCAAGGCTGCTCTGAACATTTTTAGGTGACTTACTAAAAGAGCCGAATTACTCATTTGGCAACCAAGGCAGTGGCCTGGTGGTCCAACCTGGAGCTCCTAGAGCAGACCGTCGTCGAGTCGGCAAAATATCTCCCTGCACGGCCCTGCGCTCCCTCACTTCATTGAGAGAGTGTTGTGGTCTGTACCAATATCAGCTACAGATATACCCTTGCTGTCCCCCGCACTTGGAGTCATTCACTGAGCCCTGGAATTGCGATGACACTCTTAAAGTGGTCTGTATCTGGTATTGGTATAGACAATGGAGCTTCTCAACAGGACCACCAGGGATCCAGCTCACCCACCACTGGACCACCAGGGATCCAGCTCAACCACCACTGGACCACCAGGGATCCAGGTCACCCATCACTGGACCACCAGGGATCCAGCTAACCCATCACTGGACCACCAGGAATCCAGGTCACCGACTACTGGACCACCAGGGATCCAGGTCACCCACCACTGGACCACCAGGGATCCAGCACACCCACCACTGGACCACCAGGGATCCAGCTCACCCACCACAGGACCACCAGGGATCCAGCTCTCCCACCACAGGACCACCAGGGATCCAGCACACCCACCACTGGACCACCAGTGATCCAGCTCACCCACCAATGGACCATCAGGGATCCAGCTCACCCACCACAGTGATACCGGAGAAACTGACGGAAGCCAAGCACAGAGAGATGGACACAGGTTTCTTCAGGAAGGAAGAGATTCTTTATTCGGTTCACCGATCGGGACTCAGAGGGACTAATGTCACCAAAATACAGCAAGTTCTGAGCCCCGGACAATAGTGCAGGCTCCTTATATAGGCACATAACTCCTCCCATATTAAGCTCCACCCGCACATTCTCTTGAGCAATCAATACAAATAAGAATTAACTTCCTGCTTGACCGCATGGCCTGTCCAGCACAATGGAGGAGGGGAATACTACATCCTGTATTCTTGCACATGCTCCGTACACTACTGATCGTATCTTGCCTCGTGCAACCAACTGATCGATACGTCAGCATATGCACGTACACATGCCACGTGGTAATCTCGGCCTACTAAATTTATTTTTACCGAGATTCCACCACATTCCCCCCTTTGATGCCTCTTGATATTTCACAATTACTTGAGGCATCACTTAACCTTGGTTTGCATACACCGCAAGTTACCATGAACCAGACCAGACTTATCTATGATGTGAATCTTCAACACTCATCTTCCTGCATTGATTCTCCCTGATCTAGAGCCTTATATTTATAAATTGCCATTATCTGTGCAGCAGCCTTCCTCTCTGCTATATTTTCTATCAGGCTTTGCACAGACCTAACTACTAAGGGTATAAGACATGGCAGGAGTAGACACAACATTAAAATCAATAGGACTCCACCTACCAATGCCTTAAGCCCTCCAAACTGCTCATACCAGCTACCAAACCAACTACTTGGATTGTACCCTTTCCATACCTGAGAAGGCACATGCGCTAGTTTAACCATATGGCTAGTAAGCTCAGCTATTGCTTGCCCTTCGTCATCTATTTGAAGACAGCAATTGCTCAGGTTAAACTTCCCACATACACCTCCCTCTACTGCCAATAGGTAATCCAAGGCTAATCTATTTTGGTATACTGCTGTCCTCATCCTGGTATTATGCTTCGCTAGAAGATTGAGCGCTTGTGAGGTCTCATTAGTAATAATCTCAACCACTGCCTGTAATCTTATAATACGGTTGAGCATATAAATTGGGGTTCTATAACCAAAAGTGCCATCCTCTGCCCACGTGGCTGGCCCATAGTAATCTATAATACGCTGGGGAGGCCATTCATCATCTTCCCAGGTGCCTATCTCTATGGGTCCCCTTTTCTTCCTATGATTCACATCATACACTTTAACACCTAAAGTCTCACCTGTTTCGATAGGTAACAAGAAGAAGGATGGTTTGAGCATACCCAACACACATGCCCCCTCCCAGTCCTGTGGCAACTCCGAATAGGCTTTCTTACCACAGATCCAGTACAAATTTGCTGGGGCTCTCCAATTAGATGTGATGGATAGATCAAACCACACATCCTTTAAATTGGCGTATCTTGCAAACGGGTTAGATGGTTCTGAGACATTTGAAGCCGACCACCAAATTGTATTCTTTGTATCATCATCATAAGCTTTTTGCCCTAGACAAGTTAATTCTCCTACAGAAGTATTATACATCATTCCTTTCCTCGCTATGCAAACATAACCTATGATGGAGGTCTTTAATCTCCATTCAGATTTACCTCTAACACTCATATGATAATCGGCTTGTGAAGATATTAATTGGTCAACTGCCTCAGAACCGGACATTACCTCCTTTGCTTCCCAAGGCCATTGGTCTCCCATGTTAGTACCTCCACACACATAGCAGTTGGTAACATTAAGACTACCGGCAATACATTCAGCTAAATCAATGAACAGGTTTTTAGCGTTATGTGTGATCTTATTATCTATACTAATTTCTTCATAGAAGGAATGATATACCTGATGAGTCTGGGAGGTTACCGTATCAGTCTCTATCCCTATAAACAATACTGTCCCAGGGTCTAAACCCGTCCCATATATTTGGAACCCAAATAAATTACCATATTTATCTAAGAACTTGTCAGGGTTATTTATAAGTATATGGATTGGATTGCATTCCATAGACTTACAGTATGGATTGGTAGGCAACTTAGTCACAATCATGTCCTTGTCTGCTGTCTGTCCCCAAGTTGCCCACCCCACACAAGACCAATATGGGCAAAAGTTATAATCTCTATTTGGGCATCTAGGACTCACATACTTGTTTTTACTACTGGGACAAATATATTTATCGTTAGACCCATACGCTCTCTCCCATCTAAGATCCCCACATACATTCCACGGCTTTCTACCACTTGATATCGCTTTACACGCATCAAATAGCAGAACACCTGAAGAATATACGGATTCTAATACTGTTTTGTTAATTAGGGTCCCCTGAGGATCTCCATTCCTGAGAGTCAACCAAATTGTACGGGGTTGATACTCTGGACTGAAGCACTTAGGTTCTCCTACCCCTAAATGGCACACACTATATTCTATATTTAAGTATCTACATCTTGATACATCTCCTTTACACTCGTATTGCGAATGCCAAATTAGGGTCTGGGAAATATGATTACCTGTTCTTGTAGTCTTAATGCATACCTCACAGCTAGGAGTGTCGGTACCTCTACCTTCCTGAATATAAAAATACACATATAAAAACATTATTAGAAACACATCTTTCGTCGTCATCCTCAGTCTTCGTCCGTGCGAAGGCACCTCAGCTTCCAGGATGTAAGGGCTGCAGGGAATGGAGTTCTGCTCGTCTTCACAGGGGTCCCTTCGAGACTTTTCCTGACTTATACACTACACGTCGGTGAGCGGACAAGCTTTATTATGGCCTTCTCACCCACTTACCAATCTCTGAAACAATAAAATTTGTAATCCACAAGGTTCCTCGTCACTCCGACTGAGTCGTGCGCTTTAACCGGATCTTGCAGGGATTCTCTGGATCTGCTGTAGCTTGCCAAGAATCGACTGCTGCTGGTTTAACCCTGGAGTGATGTATCCACGGAGTCACTTCGGCTACTTTTATCGCTGTAGGGGTAGACAAAAGAACAACATAAGGACCTCTCCACTTGGGCCCTAACGGTACATTATTCCACTCTTTAATCCACACTTGGTCTCCTGGGTGGTAACTATGAACTGGGGGATAAATATTCACAGGTAATCTATCTTGTACCCATTTCTGTACCTCCTCCATAGTCTTACCCAACTCTACAACCTGCTGCCGGGTAATTCCTTCTCCCAACTGACTCAAATCCCCCCTTAAGTTACCAAGTACGGGAGGTGGTCGCCCATACATGATCTCAAAAGGAGAGAGGCCCATCCTTCTGGTAGGTGTACTGCGGATTCGCAATAGAGCTATGGGCAAGAGAACGTTCCACTTAAGTTGGGTTTCCTGACACATTTTAGCCAACTGATTCTTAATAGTTCTATTCATTCTCTCTACCTTACCAGAACTCTGGGGTCTATATGCCGTATGAAGCCTCCACTTTATACCAAGCATATGAGTCAGTTGTTGTAGGCACTGATGAACAAAAGCTGGACCATTGTCCGATCCTATAGAGCAGGGTAGTCCATATCGGGGTATTATTTCTCGTAGCAGGAATCTCACAACTTCTCCTGCTTTCTCTGTACGAGTAGGACATGCTTCTACCCAGCCTGAATAGGTACACACAACTACCAGTAGGTAGCGATGTCCACCAGATTAAGGCATTACTGTATAGTCAATTTGTAGATCGGACATGGGGAGTCCCCCCATAAACTGGATTCCTGGTGGCTTTACTGGTCCTTGCCTTGCATTATTTTTAGCACACGTTACACATCTTCGTACAATGGCCTGAGTCAAATTGGACAATCTTGGTATATAGAAATATTTTCTGAGATTCTTCTGTACTGTCTCTCCCAGAATGTGTCCCGTTATGATAGTTTTGGACAATTTCTACCGCTAGTGATGCTGGAATGACTATTCTTCCATCTTCTAACTGATACCATTTGTTCTCCAAATACTTTCCAGGTTCAGTCTTTAACCACTCCTCTTCTTGAGCTGTATAAACTGGAGTCCATTGAGACAGTGGAGTTGGTATCAGAGCAGCTATATGCTCCACATATTCCTGTCTTTCTGATTCAGCGGCACGCTTAGCTGCACTATCTGCCATCCGATTTCCTTTGGTTACATCACCATCTCCTCTCAGATGCGCTCGACAATGTATAATACCGACTTCTTTCGGCTCCCACACTGCTTCCAATAGTTGTAGGATTTCAGCTGCGTACTTGATTTCTTTGCCTTCTGAATTCAATAGTCCTCTTTCTTTATACAAAGCTCCGTGGGCATGAGTGGTTAAAAACGCATACTTGGAGTCCGTGTAGATGTTCACTCTTAAACCTTCAGCCAATTGTAACGCTCGTGTCAGTGCTATCAATTCTGCCTTTTGTGCTGATGTTCCTTTTGCCAGTGGCCGAGCTTCTATCACCTTATCTATCGTTGTTACTGCATATCCTGCATAGCGGATCCCTTCTTTCACATAACTACTGCCGTCGGTGTAATATTGAACATCGGGGTTCTGGATGGGAAAATCACGAAGATCTGGTCTACTTGAAAATACTTCATCCATCACTTCCAAAACAATCATGTTGACTTTCAGTAGGTTGTGGCAAAAGGGTAGCTGGATTTAAGGTATTTACAGTCTCTAAATGCACTCTTGGGTTTTCACACAACATTGCTTGATACTTGGTCATACGGCTATTACTAAACCAATGATTTCCTTTGTAATCCAACAACGTCTGTACTGCACGTGGGACTCGTACATAAAGTTCTTGACCCAGAGTGAGTTTATCGGCTTCAGCTACCAGCAGGGCGGCTGCAGCTACTGCTCTTAGACAAGGTGGAAGTCCGCTGGCCACCGCATCCAGTTGCTTAGACATGTAGGCAACAGGTCTTTGCCATGATCCCAAGTACTGTGTCAATACTCCCACAGCCATTCTTCTTTGCTCATGTACATATAGGTAGAATGGTCGTGTGTGATCAGGTAGACCTAATGCTGGGGCACTCATCAAAGCCCTCTTCACATCTTCAAATGCCGTTTGCTGTTCTTGAGTCCATAAGAAGGGGTCGTGCTCTGTACCTTTGATAGCTGCATACAGAGGTTTTGCCAGTATCGCGTAGCTGGGAATCCATATCCTACAGAAGCCTGCTGCCCCCAAGAATTCTCGCACTTGTCTTCTATTCTTGGGTATCGGTATTTGGCACACAGCTTCTTTTCTCTCTGGCCCCATAATTCTTTGACCTTCAGAGATATGGAATCCCAGATATTTGACAGTTGGCAAACACAACTGAGCCTTCTTTCTAGACACCTTGTATCCTGCCTTCCAGAGAATGTGTAGTAGATCGTGCGGTGCTTGCTGACATATTTCCTTTGTAACTGCTGCTATCAACAAGTCATCTACATATTGTAACAATACACACTCTCCTGGGATGGACTCGAAATCCAGTAGATCTTGACTTAGAGCTGAACCAAATAGGGTAGGTGAATTTTTAAACCCTTGGGGCAGTCTTGTCCAAGTCATTTGGAGTTTTAAACCCGTCACAGCGTTTTCCCATTGGAAAGCGAAGATACATTGGCTTTCTGCGGCAATTCGGAGGCAAAAGAAAGCATCTTTGAGGTCTAAGACTGTAAAATAAGTAGCCCCGCCCGGAATTAAAGCAAGCAGGTTATATGGATTGGGCACAACTGGATGTATGCTAACAACCGCATAAATGACTGCTCTCAAGTCCTGCACAGGTCGATACTCATCTGTACCGGGCTTTTGAACAGGCAGCAATGGGGTGTTCCAGGGGGAAGTACAGAATTTTAGGATACCATACCGTATGAACTTATCCAGATAAGATTGGATATTCTTCTTAGCCTTCTGCGGGATGTGATATTGCCGTAGGCTCACTGGGTAAACCCCAAGTTTTAGTTCGATTTTAATAGGTGGAATATTGCGGGCCAGTCCTGGTGGGTTGTTCTCTGCCCAAACTCCTGGTATGTTGAATAAGGATTCATCACTCCTAGGGTTTTGGCTAGTCAACGCTGTATAAAGTCGCCACTCTTCTTCCTTTGGTACGGATAATGTCATAATACCTGAAGGTCCATTAAACTTTAAGGATGTTGTTCCATTTGGTAGGAACGTAATCTGCTTTTGTAATTTGGATAGCATATCAAGTCCCACCAATTGGACTGGACATTCAGGCATGTAAAGGAATTGATGTTTTACTACGTGGCCTCCCAATGTACAGAGTCGACTTTTAAGAACCGGTTTTGCAGCACTTCTTCCAGTTGCTCCTATTACAGTAATAGTTCTTCCAGATGGAGGAGCAACTAGGTTAGTCACCACCGAATGTTCAGCACCAGTGTCGATCATGAACGCACTCCTTTTTCCCCCTATTGATACATCGACCATAGGCTCCGCTCGACCAAGGGGGATGGAGCCCGGTCGGTATCAATAGTCCTCCATGACCGTGTCAGCCAATCCTACAAAGTCCCTACCTTCTCTATCGCGGGACCTTTGCGCTGCTGGATAGTACCTATCTTCCCTTACACTTCCTCTGTTCCCATTGCTTCCTCTATTACCATTGCTCCCTCCGGGGCCTCCTCTACCTCTCGCTCTGCCTCTAAAGTTTCCATAACCTGCCCTGGATAGGTCTCTCTCATACTGCTCTCTTTGCGGACACTCGTTTCTCCAATGCCCTTCTTCCTTGCAATACGCGCACTGATTCCTACTCAAAGGCTCCCTATTCCACCTGCTATCGCCTCTATCTGTTCCCCGTCTATCTACGCCTGCGATTGCTACCGCTAACATATCTGCCTTTCTACGCATCTTGCGCTCTTCCTCTTTCTTTGTCTCTGTTTCCCTATTCATGTACACCTTATTTGCTACCTCCATTAGTTGGGTGATAGACATACCTGCAAACCCTTCTAACTTTTGTAACTTGCGCTTAATATCTCCGTAAGCTTGGCTGACAAAGGCGGAGTTTACCATTCGGGAATTATTACAAGCGGTATGCCTCCAATAATCGGTCATAAAAGACACTGGGCGCTTCATCACTTTTCTGAATCGCCTCAACTGTCTTCGACATATTAATGGCTTTCTTCCCTCCGGCTTTCATGCCAGCAATTATAGCGTCTCTATAGGCTTTTAGTTGAACCATATCTGCGCCATTAACATTCCAGTCAGGATCGGTATTAGGATAATGTGTTGCGGCCCATGCTGCTGGATTGGCTTGATTTAAAGCACGAGCTTCATCCTCTAGCGCTTTAATGGCCGCTTGGTTAATCCTAGTCCTTTCCTCATTATTGAACAATGTCATTAATAACTGCTGGCAATCAGCCCATGTCGGATTATGTGTCTGAACTATCGAGGTGAACAGATCGGTCATAGCTTGTGGTTTCTCAGTGTACGAGGAATTGTGGGTCTTCCAATTCAAGAGATCGGTAGTCGTGAACGGGACATATACGAAGACTGGGTCAGCATATACCATTTGACCTGCGGCATCGAGATAGGCTGACCCAGGATTCAGACGAAGAGGCATCTGGTAATGTTTGGGTCGTTGGGTACCGGTCAGTTGTCGGGTTAGTATAGGGCTACGTGAAGGGGCGTCGGTTAGAGGTTCCAGTCGGGGGGTGGTAAGGCATGAGGATGTGGGAGCTTGATTTTGGGAAAGATCGGTGAATAGAATATTCCGAGCCGAGCTAGAAGAAGCTTGACCGGAAGTTTGAAGTGGCGCCAAATCAGGATATTCAGATCTAACGGGGGTTGGTTCCGGAAGGGAAGGTTTAATACGAGGGGGAGTGGATTCTGCACTGGAGGAGGAAGCGGAAGTGGATGGGGGCAATGGGGGAAGGGGTGTAGAGCTTCCTGTACTCGTACCACTTCCTCCTAAAGGGAAGTAAGGGGGCAGCAAAGGGATCTCGGACTCAGGGGGCGTGTCCAAAATGGGCCTAACCATAGTCCTAGTGGACAAACAAGTCCTGGCCACCATGAGGCGACATTGCTCCTCGTGGCATATCCGAATCCATCTTGGCGAGTCGTTTACGGCCTGTCTCCAACAATCAATATATGGAAACTGTCCGTAAAGTTCAGGCCTACCTGATACAGCCACGTGTACACGCTGTACCAGAGTTGGATCCAAACTGCCACGTGGTGGCCATGCCGCAACCAAAGTAGGCCACTCCCTAGTGCACAAAGTGACCAAACGTACAGGGGACATTTTAACCCCAAAATCACATGTTTTAAATCCCTTTTTGAAATTCTTTACCATACAACCTAAGGGATCCAATATCGTTGACTCCGACGCGCCCATACTTATCAATGGAGCGTCGTTGACAACGAATACTATGCACACGTTCTATTCAACAGTCACACCCGTTTCTTCCGGCAACAGCACCACGTGGTACGGTTACCAAGTGAAACGTACACAATAACACAATAAACACTCAAGGAATTCCCGTACACACACAGCTGTTACACCAGTCACTAAATAATCAATATTATGCCCTTTGGCGAAACTATACAGTCACCCACGCTATAATTCTCTATATATGAATTACCCGTCTATAACACACCCCAGTAACATCGTCTTTTACAAATAGCGGTTACAGTACGGTTAGCATAGGTCAAAGCACAATTTAAGGTCACAATACAATTATTTGTGGTTATGGTGTTAAACATGCAATAGACGACAATGATTAGTACTTATATACAGTGTCAGTAAATATACAGGGTTATGGTACCGTGCACTATGATACAGCAACACACTATTAACACTCTCGCTAGACGGCTGAGCTCGCGCTTTACACTTTACTAACAATCTTTAACACATATACAATCCCAACTAAACTATTGGCCAGTACCTTGAATGGACTACCTAAAACTATCTACATCCGTTTTGGTTAGCCACACTGCCCAAGCACCACATATAGCGAACTAGAGGGCGGAATTTACAACAGAACCCTTTTAGTCTTTCTACTCTATCAATAGTCTAGTGGGTTCCAAATGTACACGCCTTCCCACTTAGCCAAGATAGGTTGAGATCTAGCGGACCGAATTTACACAGGCGCCGCTTAGTCTCCCGGTTCCTCCGACCTAGCGAACAAAATATACACCCTAGAACGCTAGTCTAGACAAGACACCGGTGTCCGGCTAGGGCTATTTACACAGAACCCCGCCTGACTCCAAACCAAATCAAACGGTCTTACTAAAGAGCGTTCGATTGAGCGGTGCGCCTTCGCTCCTTCCCTCCGACAGAGGGGGCAGATTCCATACACAGATTTAAACCCCTTATGGGCCTACCGCACAATCGGTATACCCCTAGTGGGTCCGCCGTCTAAAACAGCACTCGTCTTACCTCCTCGTTCCTGAACCTGAGTTCACACTCATCGACGGGGACACCCCAGCACTTCTTACGTAGAGGCCGATGATCTCCTGGACAACAGACCAGTGGCGCCGAGACGAAGGGAGGTCCACGCAGAAGTTCAGGGGTGCAGCCATAGAGAACTTGGGCAAAGATAGACCGTCTCACGCCTCTGCCTCTCAGCTACCGTTGAACGATGAGCTTCCCGGCCAATGCACCAAATGATACCGGAGAAACTGACGGAAGCCAAGCACAGAGAGATGGACACAGGTTTCTTCAGGAAGGAAGAGATTCTTTATTCGGTTCACCGATCGGGACTCAGAGGGACTAATGTCACCAAAATACAGCAAGTTCTGAGCCCCGGACAATAGTGCAGGCTCCTTATATAGGCACATAACTCCTCCCATATTAAGCTCCACCCGCACATTCTCTTGACCAATCAATACAAATAAGAATTAACTTCCTGCTTGACCGCATGGCCTGTCCAGCACAATGGAGGAGGGGAATACTACATCCTGTATTCTTGCACATGCTCCGTACACTACTGATCGTATCTTGCCTCGTGCAACCAACTGATCGATACGTCAGCATATGCACGTACACATGCCACGTGGTAATCTCGGCCTACTACATTTATTTTTACCGAGATTCCACCACAACAGGACCACCACGGATCCAGCTCACCCATCACTGGACCACCAGGGATCCAGCACACCCACCACTGAACCATCAGGGATCCAGCTCACCCACCACTGGACCATCAGGGATCCAGCTCACCCACCACAGGACCACCAGGGATACAGCTCACCCATCAATGGACCACCAGGGATCCAGCACACCCACCACTGGACAACCAGGGATCCAGCGCACCCACCACTGGACCACCAGGAATCTAGCTCACCCATTACTGGACCACCAGGGATCCAGCTCACCCATCACTGGACCACCAGGGATCCAGCTCACACATCACTGGACCACCAGGGATCCAGCTCACCCATCACTGGACCACCTATTGCTGTGGAGCTCTGTTATACATTAGACACAAGGAGAATACTGAGCTCCTAATAAACAGGGACATTAGGGTGGAAAGGAGAGAGACAGGGACTTTTATCCTAAAGAGGGACTGTCCTTGCTATATAGAGACACTTAGGAGGCTATGGTTACTATTACTCCTCACTGAAAGAGAAACACTTGTGATCCAGGTATCCAGCCATACACAGTGTTTTGTTCCAGGCCAGGCGAGGGAGTAGCTTCGCGGCCGCCTAATTTGGCCGCTCAGAGCTGCCGTGGCTGCAGCTGTTGCCATGGTGATGAACGCCTGTCTGAGCGCGGCCTAGCTGGCGGAGACTTGCTGTACACAGCGGACCACACCGGAACCATGTCTTACCGGGAGCTGAGGAGTAAGGGCTGCTCGGTTATAACGGCTTCTAGCACCCCATGTCCCCCCTGCCAGCCACTCCCCACCATAACAACGGTATCCCCCCCCCCCCTATTATACACGCTGCTTCCCCTCTATTATACACACAGTGCCCCCCCCCTATTATACACACTGCTCCCCCCATTATACACACTGCTCCCCCTATTATACACACTGCTCCCCCCTATTATACACACTGCTCCCCCTATTATACACACAGTGCCCCCCCTATTATACACACTGCTCCCCCTTATTATACACTCTGCCCCCTTATTATACACACTGCTCCCCCTTATTATACACACAGTGCCCCCCCTATTATACACTCTGCCCCCCTTATTATAAACACACTGCCCCCCCCTATTATACACACTGCTCCCCCCTATTATACACACTGCTCCCCCTATTATACACTCTGCCCCCCTTATTATAAACACACTGCTCTCCCTATTATACACTCTGCCCCCTTTATTATAAACACACTGCCCCCTATTATACACTCTGCCCCCTATTATACACACACTGCTCCCCCTATTATACACACACTGCTCCCCCTATTATACACACACTGCTCCCCCCTATTATACACACACTGCTCCCCCTATTATACACACTGATCCCCCCCTATTATACACACTGATCCCCCTATTATACACACTGCTCCCCCCTATTATACACACTGCTCCCCCCTATTATACACACTGCTCCCCCCTATTATACACACTGCTCCCCCCTATTATACACACTGCTCCCCCCTATTATACACACTGCTCCCCCTATTATACACACTGCTCCCCCTATTATACACACTGCCCCCCCCTATTATACACACACTGCTCCCCCCTATTATACACACACTGCTCCCCCCTATTATACACACACTGCTCCCCCCTATTATACACACTGCTCCCCCCTATTATACACACTGCTCCCCCTATTATACACACTGCCCCCCTATTATACACACACTGCCCCCCTATTATACACACACTGCCCCCCCTATTATACACACACTGCCCCCCTATTATACACACTGCTCCCCCCCTATTATACACACTGCTCCCCCCCTATTATACACACTGCTCCCCCCCTATTATACACACTGCTCCCCCCCTATTATACACACTGCTCCCCCCCTATTATACACACTGCTCCCCCCTATTATACACACTGCTTCCCCCCTATTATACACACTGCTCCCCCCTATTATACACACTGCTCCCCCCTATTATACACACTGCTCCCCCCGTATTATACACACTGCTCCCCCCTATTATACACACTGCTCCCCCCTATTATACACACTGCTCCCCCCGTATTATACACACTGCTCCCCCCGTATTATACACACTGCTCCCCCCGTATTATACACACTGCTCCCCCTGTATTATACACACGGCTCCCCCCGTATTATACACACTGCTCCCCCTATTATACACACTGCTCCCCCTATTATACACACTGCTCCCCCCTATTATACACACTGCTCCCCCCTATTATACACACACTGCTCGCCCACTATTATACACACTGCTCCCCCCTATTATCTACACACTGCCCCCCTATTATCTACACAGTGCCCCCCATTATACACAGCTCCCCCCTATTATACACACTGCTCCCCCCTATTATACACACTGCTCCCCCCTATTATACACACTGCTCCCCCCTATTATACACACTGCTCCCCCCTATTATACACACTGCTCCCCCCTATTATACACACTGCTCCCCCCTATTATACACACTGCTCCCCCCTATTATACACACTGCTCCCCCCTATTATACACACAGTGCCCCCCTTATTATACACACTGCTCCCCCTATTATACTCACTGCTCCCCCTATTATACACACTGCTCCCCCCTATTATACACACTGCTCCCCCCTATTATACACACACTGCTCCCCCCTATTATACACACACTGCTCCCCCCTATTATACACACACTGCTCCCCCCTATTATACACACACTGCTCCCCCCTATTATACACACACTGCTCCCCCCTATTATACACACACTGCTCCCCCCTATTATACACACACTGCTCCCCCCTATTATACACACACTGCCCCCCTCCTATTATACACACACTGCCCCCCTCCTATTATACACACACTGCCCCCCTCCTATTATACACACACTGCCCCCCTCCTATTATACACACACTGCCCCCCTCCTATTATACACACACTGCCCCCCTCCTATTATACACACACTGCCCCCCTCCTATTATACACACACTGCCCCCCGCCTATTATACACACACTGTTCCCCCTATTATACTCTCACACTGCTCCCCCCCTATTACACACACACACACACACTGCTCCCACCGCCTATTATATACACACACACTGCTCCCACAGCCTATTATATACACACACACTGCTCCCACCGCCTATTATATACACACACTCTGCTCCCCGCCTATTATATACACACACACTCTGCTCCCCGCCTATTATATACACACACACTCTGCTCCCCGCCTATTATATACACACACACTCTTCTCCCCCGCCTATTATATACACACACTCTGCTCCCCCGCCTATTATATACACACACTCTGCTCCCCCGCCTATTATATATATATATATATATATATATATATATATATATATATATATAGATATATACACACTCTGCTCCCCTGCCTATTATATACACACACACTCTGCTCCCCTTCCTAGTACACACACACACACACTCTGCTCCCCTGCCTATTATATACACACACACACACACACTCTGCTCCCCTGCCTATTATACACACACACACACACACACACACTCTGCTCCCCTGCCTATTATATACGCACACACACACACTCTGCTCCCCTGCCTATTATATATATATACACACACACACACACACTCTGCTCCCCTGCCTATTATACACACACACACACACACTCTGCTCCCCTGCCTATTATACACACACACACACACACACTCTGCTCCCCTGCCTATTATACACACACACACACACTGCTCCCCTGCCTATTATACACACACACACACACACACACACACACACTCTGCTCCCCTGCCTATTATACACACACACACACACACTGCTCCCCTGCCTATTATATACACACACACACACTCTGCTCCCCTGCCTATTATACACACACACACACACACACACACACACTCACTCTGCTCCCCTGCCTATTATACACACACTCACTCTGCTCCCCTGCCTATTATACACACACACACTCTGCTCCCCTGCCTATTATACACACACACACACACACTCTGCTCCCCTGCCTATTATACACACACACACACTCTGCTCCCCTGCCTATTATATACACACACACACTCTGCTCCCCTGCCTATTATACACACACACACTCTGCTCCCCTGCCTATTATATACACACACACACACACTCTGCTCCCCTGCCTATTATATACACACACACACACACTCTGCTCCCCTGCCTATTATATAAACACACACACACTCTGCTCCCCTGCCTATTATATACACACACACTCTGCTCCCCTGCCTATTATATATACACACACACACACACACACACACACACTCTGCTCCCCTGCCTATTATATACACACACACTCTGCTCCCCTGCCTATTATATACACACACACACACTCTGCTCCCCTGCCTATTATATACACACACACTCTGCTCCCCTGCCTATTATATACACACACACACACACTCTGCTCCCCTGCCTATTATATACACACACACACACTCTGCTCCCCCGCCTATTATATACACACACACTCTGCTCCCCCGCCTATTATATACACACACACACACACACACACACACACACACACTGCTCCCCCCGCCTATTATACACACACTGCTCCCCCCGCCTATTATACACACACTGCTCCCCCGCCTATTATACACATACACTGCTCCCCCGCCTATTATACACACACTGCCCCCCCATTATAAATACACATTGCTCCCACCCACCCCCATATTATACACACATTGATCCACCCACCCCCATATTATACACACATTGCTCCACCCCCACCTAATATTCCTCCAGGTATGTCTCCCCCCCCCCCCCCTTTTAACCCATCCAATAACTGTTTATAGAGTCTCTTATACTCTCTGTGGCATTGCCCACTTTGTATTCTTCAGCATTCTGCCCAAAGATTTTTTTTTTTTTTATGGTAGTGTTTTTATAGTGAACTGTGCACTTTAATTACATTGTGTATTCAACTTTTTCAAAATGTACTAACCATCTTTATTTTCTAACACTCAGATTTCACAGAGATGACACGGGCTCTTGGATATCCCCGGCTCATCTCTGTGGAGAACTTCCGCAGCCCAAACTTCCCTTTGGTGTCTGAAGTCCTCATATGGCTGGTGAAACGGTACGTATACCAAATACCATGCCTTTAGCCATATCTCCATTTATTCCACCTCTGCCACACGTAATATCCAGCCATATGATCAAAGCAGAGAATGGCATTTGAGAGGTGATTGCCTCTGCAGTCTCACTGCTCAATTATTTGCCATTTAGCAGTTAAATCAATTTGTTTATGTCCTAGCCACCTTCCTTGTGTCTAGGGAGACTGTGTGAGTCACAGCCAACATGAAAAGGAATCTACTTTTTATTTGCTTCTTTTATTACACAATGTGTTTAATTTAGAGCCTCAACAGCCTTTTGTGTGTGATTAAAGTTCAATTAACAGAGCAGGAGATAGTGTCTAAAGTAAACACACAGTGCTGTAAAATCTGATTTAAAAAATGTAACTTTTTTTTTTTTTCTGGAGGCTGTGAGTGAGAGTCACATGCAGGAGAGGTTTGGAAAGGGCTGCATATATAGAAACAAATTTTATTCCTAAATGGCAGAGAAATTAAACAGTGAGACAGCAGGGGCATAATCTATGCAACAAAACTGCTTCAGTTAATAAAGTTGTTTTGGAACAAAATAAGTAAATCTGTGGGGTCTACGTGTAGGGTAAACTTTTTTTTCTTTTATGTGGGGTCTATGGTAGGGTGAGCTTTACTGAATAAGGCTGGGGAGGAAATATCAGGTTTTTGGAGTGTCACAGAAGCTCCAGGATAGTTATGGTATAATGATCCTAAATCACGATGAATACGTTAGCGTGTGGATTAAGGAATGGTGAGCTGTTATGAAGAATGCATCCTTCTGTCTATGCGCATTTTCTAAGTTGCTAATTCACCACAACTCTCTAAGTAGCACGTCTGTAATAGATCTGCAAAACTTAGGCCAACATAGCAGAAATTGATTAGTTTGTCTAATTTTTTGCAAGTCCATTTCCATAAACTGTGTAGGAAATTACCACAAAGCATTATATACACTTGTGTTTTATTGTATTCTTATAGCCTGTTCTGTGTGTTACAGGTACGAGCCGCAGAATGATATTCCGATAGATGTGGAAACAGAGCAGGACAGAGTTTTCTTCATTAAGGCTGTAGCTCAATTTATGGTGAGTGTGGCCATAAGTAGTCTGTATAGCCCTTTGGATGGTGCTGTAAGATAAGACACTCACAGGGTATTCAGTAAAGTGAGGGCTGTTGGGAATTCAAAGTCCATTTCAAATTTAAAGCCACAATAGCTGAATTGGAAAAAAATTGTATGTCAGCAAAAGTTCCACTTTGGTTACTTTGGCCACAAAGGGACATTATAGTCATCCAGACCACTCCATCTCCATGACGTAGTCTGTGTGCAATGGCCATGTCCTTTCAACCCTGCAGTGTAAAACTTTGTGGTTTTTGAGAATCTGCCTTGTTCACATTGCTGGGTAAAGTTCACCTCTATGACAATGCCAATAGAGACGCCACAGCGCCACTGACAGAGTAAAACATGGTTGTGTGATGCGGAAGCTCCAATGTGAAGAATTTATTACATTTCCTATGGGGGTGTTTGAATGTATGTGCTCCTCTGTGAGGAACATTGGATTGGACATCGGTGGAGGAGGCAACGGGAGGCGTAGAGGTAAGCAGCACATAGAGAGCCTCTGTTCTGGAAAGAGGTAAGTAAATCCTTTTTATATTTATATTTTTTATATATAATCCCTTCTGTCGAAGGCTTATTACCCACAGTAACCCATGTCACAATGAGTATCTTCAATACTTGGACGAGGCGTGCACATGTTGGAGAGAATTCTAGGATTCTCTAAATAGAGCCCTGTGATGGGACAGTAACATTTGCCAGGTGTAGGCCAAACAGGAAGAGTGGGCCAACTAGAAGAATCCACGGAATCTCCATCACTATATTTGGTAAATCTGGGATTTATTTTCCCACACGTATTCTGATGCAGTTCCTTTGTGGATCAGGATAGAGTCCTGCCTGTACACCTCTACGCAGGAATACACGGTCTATGCGGATCACTTTCTCTTATTTTACATTATTTTATACGTATTATCTTCTCATTCTTGTTCTATTTTGTTTCACTTGTACATCTTTGGCTGGGGTGATTGAATTCCAGTTAAATGTTTTGTTTCGATTTCAACTTGTTTGTTGCTGTTCTTCCTGATATCTATCATTCTTTGTTGCATACCAGTATAATTGTTTTTTCAGATTTTTAATTAATTAATTTTATTTTTTTATTGGGGGTGGCTGCATAATTCAGCTTCTCCTTGTTAATTTTTTGTATTTATTTTTTACTGCGGGTAAGAGATCCTTGCTTTTGAAGTTGCTGTCTTTCCTGTTTATTATTAGCCGTTAAGCACTTAAGCTGTATTTTCCTTTTATACTGGCTAGTTAGTGAAAATAATATTCTGTATACATCACAAGTGAATTCAAGGTTTCAGCCCATCGGAGTCTTCGCCAGCCTTGTGATTGTATGTTCACTTGTTATGTAAAGTCAGTATATTCTTTATCACAAACTATTTCGTTTCTGTGACCATCTTTGTGATTTATTGAGAGCAATATTGTGAGCGGTGATTCCTCTGTATGACTGTTCACAATATTATACAATCCTATTTTTGTCACAACGTTAGAAGGAGTGCTGAAGCCTTTCATTTTAATTATTTTTAACAGAAAGGGTATAAATTAGCAAAGTAAAGGAATTTGAGAATTCTTGAAGTGTGCATACCGCAGGTGGAAAGCATAAATAAGCAAAACAATCTGAATTTCAAAATCTGTAAGGCTGCAGGGATAAAATACATAAATAAAGTGAATATTTGAATGTACTTTATGTCTAGCTGTGTTAAGCCCCTACTGATCAGGCTCCCGTTAAGTTAATAACATGGAGTGGGAGGGATATATAGAACCGGATCCCATAAACATGCTTTTATACTCCATGCAAAGACAATATATATCATTTTTTAAAATTTATTATTTATTTATTCTATTGGTGTACAAACATAATTATATTGCATGAGAGCAAATGTAGAACAAAGCAGCTGTTCAGTTAAATATCACTGGTACTTGTAAACCAGTGATGGTGTCCGAAAGTGCCAACACTGCAATTTAACCTGAAAACTGAAGACGGTTTATTTTATAAAAAAAAAAACTACACACTATTGTCTGAACTAATTAACTGTTTATGTGTATGATAGGCAATATTTTGCATTAACAACCACCCAATAAACACAGATACAGTTTATTTAATTTTTCAGTGTGCTTAAAGGAGCACTATAGTGCCAGGAAAACAAACTCGTTTTTCTGGCACTATAGGGTTATTAGGTCCCCCCCCCACCCGCTGGGCTTCAGCCACTAACCTTTCTCCAGCGCCAGGCTTCCCTCGGCGCTGGTGACCTCTCCTCCCCCTGCCGACGTCAGCTCTGAATGCCCATGCGCAGCCAGAGCCGAGCGCACATTCAAACCGCCCATAGGAAAGCATTACTCAATGCTTTCCTATGGACGTCAGTGTGTCGCATTGAGGATCGCGGAAGCGGCCTCTACTGGCTGTCAGGGAGACAGTCACTAGTGGCTGGATTAACCCTCAATGTAAATATAGCAGTTTCTCTGAAACTGCTATGTTTACAGCTGCAGGGTTAGAACTAGTAGGGACCTGGCACCCAGACCACTTCATTAAGCTGAAGTGGTCTGGGTGCCTATAGTGGTCCATAAGTTATACAGCTATAATTTAGAGAACAATGAATAATGTTACAAACACTTTAACCTTTATTTTAAAACGTTTAACTTTAATGATCACCAAGTTGCCAGTCTGACTTAGATGACCTGGCCACCTGTTATTTAAAACCATCTACTACCATATCCTTCCTCAGAACTTGCCCCCGAGGATGACTTTTGCCCCAGTGCTTTATAACACCACGGTAAATACCTATAAAGAAATACACTTAAAAGGGGGGAAGGCGGGACCTCGCTGCTCCGGACTTCCGCAGTTCTCTTGCTTGTAATCTGCATCTAATGCCCTGCCACCGCATGTCCTCCTAGCAGCAGTCTGCCTAGCTCTGTCTTACAACATTAACAGGGGTCATAAACTTGACCTAACTCCTTATAACTATAGGACAAGGGCAGATTAACCCAATACATATATTCCATAGAGCTGAATGCCTGTGACATTTCCTCTTCTTATTGTAACAATACCATTTTTATTGGGGAAAAAGCACATCAATCAACTCTAATAGATTAACGTATAAAACAATGGGATATGGTGGATTGGCGCTATACAAAAAGTGCAAGTGAAGCTCACCTAGTGTCTATAATCACTCACAAGACCCTCATATATAATATCACAAGTAGTACGAAAATACAGGGTGCGCAATAAAATCACCAACACAGTGAAATATACTTCGTACTGGAAAAATTCTAATGGTACACCTCTGATTAATCTTAAAAAAACAGAAAAGCTCACATAGCATAATACTGTTTGGTCTTATAAACAGATTAGAAACAGAGGTAATGGGTCACCACTTCCCAGAGTGTATATATATATATATATATATATATATATATATATAGCTGGCTCTGGCTGTGTTGGCTTGTCAATCTCTTTTAGTATAAATCTCAATCCTGTAGTATCTACCTCCACAAATAAAAACTTGAGGTATAATACATTTTGATTTACATAAAAATCATGTGCAAAATACAGGAAAAAAATAGCAGCAAGATATTGCACAACACGTTTCAACCTTAAGGTCTTCTTCAAGGTGCATAAGTTCCTCCTTCCCTCAGTCTGTTTATAAAGGGTTCAATCCGGTAATTGAATTTGGCGCCACTTTTCGGAATATTCCCTGTCACTTCCGGGTTCTGTCTGTGTTCCGTGTTTGGGCATTGGTCTTTTAGTAATTCCTGCCAATTTTATTAAACCACATGGAATGTGCAGTGCATGGGGAAGGTATGCTGTAGCTGTCATATAAAACTATATGCTAATCATCCGATGCTTGACAAAGACCGTGTAGGTCGAAACGTTGTGAGTGGCAGTGGGTTCAATAAATTTGCCTTTTTTCTATTTTTCTTTATCATGTATTTGGTCCCTGGTACTGGGACTGGCCTGGTTGCACCCAGATACATATTACTTGGGTTTGAATGCAGTTCCACATCTCTATTATGATTAGGTATATCATCAGATGCTGTGACACTGAGCAAATTATTTCTTCTCCATGAATCCGTTGAATTCTCCTTGATCTATCTGTCCTGCAGGCACTTCTTATCATTTCCTTTGCACAGCCGTCAGGCCACTGCCAGGCTCTGTGTGTAATTAAACCAAGCCTGACTGTGCTGTTACCAACTGTAGCAAGATTTTAATGAGACGGAGAGATTAGCTTCTACACTTCAACGAGAGATGATCTTCACATTACACCTTTTATGAGGACTCTGGGGAAGTCAAGGGAATCTGATTTTTATAATTTACAGAGAAAAAAAAAAAAACTATTTAAAAAAAGTAATAATAATTTGATAATTTGTTCGGTCTTTTTTTTTCTTTTTTTTTTTTGTATTCTTTATTTTTGTTGTGCGAGCTTTACATCTTGCTTGAATAGCCACAACAGCTTGGCCAAGCGCATCTCTAACATGTATAACATCAGTATGACATTTGCAATTACTGCACATTTTTAAGTGGTGATAGTCAAACATAAAGGAAAACATGAGCTTGTAAATTTAAGAGGCTACGACAGCTATGACGAGCGCATCTGTTATATATATAACGTCAGTATGGCATTTATAATTACTGTACATTGTTAACTGGTATTAGTCAAACATAGAGTAGGACAGCAGCTAGTAAACTTATAGAAAACATTTGCTTCCGCCTGGTTGGTGATGTTATTGAGGGCAGTGGTACCGCGGGGAGTGCTGTAGGAGCCTACGAGGGGGCCTAGCGTATGACTATCATACATTATCAATTACTGCTTTTAGAAGGCCTACTCCATTGGGGTAGGGCAGGTGTACCCGTGCTATTCGGGTGCAGGGAAACAACTTTAATTGTCCGTCAGAGGGGCCGATAGGTTAAGTATGTGATGGGGCTATCACCTGGCCTAGACCAACGTAGGTAGTGAAAGAGAAACGTAGTGCCTGAACAACGTATAATACAACTCCTCGTCGTTAACTTAAAACATGCTGTATGCCATTTGGAGTGGGGGGGGGGGGGGATTGGTTGGTATACTGGAGCCAGCTTCCCGGGTCGAACCCGGTGTTTATAGTGGAAGAATCAAGAACTAAAACATATTAGAAACAAAAATATATTAAACTTGTGAACCAGGTTAGACTGGAGGTGGCGATTCGTGAAGTTTCCTTCCCCTATGCGCCCCCTGATCCGGAATAATTGGAACGATATTGGCTGGGTCCCATGCTGTTGTGGTTGGGGGGGGTTAGTAAGGCCCAGTTTCGCCATTACAGTGTCCATCTCTGCTATGTCATTTACTCTGTATTCAGTGTCCTGGTGCTGTATTATGAGCATGTGAGCTGGTCCCCAGCGGTATGTCACCCCTCTGGCCGCCAGTGAAGTCGTCAGTGGTCGAAGGGATTTCCGCCATTGCAGGGTGGTGCGGGATAGGTCTGAGTAAAATGTTATGTCCATGCCCTCGAAGCTGTAGGGATTCTTTCCTTTGATGGCACTCATGAGTGCTGCTTTGTCTTGCCCATTTAGTAGTTTGACCAGGAGGTCCCCAGTAGTGGTGCCAGTCAGTTGTGGTGGTTTGGGTAAGTGAAACATGCCATCTAGCTGTATCCCTTTTGCTTGCCTGGAGGGCAGCAGGGTTGCAAATAGTCTGCGGAGGAGATGGGGTAACTCTGCTGGGGTCTGCGAGTCAGAAATACCTCGGATTTTAATGTGCTTCCAACTGCGTTTGTCCTCCATGACAGCTAGTTGGTGGGACAGTGCAGTGTGGGCTGTGGTGAGTTCCCTCACCTGTGTCTGGAGGTCTGTCACCTGGGTTGCGTGAGCTTGGGTAAGTTGCTCCACGGTGTTTAAGCGGGCGGTGAACTCATCCCTCACTTGGGAGATCTCTGCCGATAGTGACTGGCACAGGCCTGAGAGGAGAGAGGTGAGTATCTCTGTGGTCACCGGGTGGCCCGCTGTCGGCTTGATTTGCTTTGCCGGCTCTTGATATCCTAGAGTCTCCGGACAGTGCAGTGGGAAGTCATCCGAGCTGTCGGAGTATTCCTCAATGTCGGCCGCCATCTTAGGCCCCTTTGTGCCATGCGGTCTCCGGAATAGATCGCCAATGTCGGCGGATTGCCGCGGCCGATCCGGGCGCAGTTTTTTTTTTTCATTGGTGTTGGGGTGCCGTGGTGCTTCTTGCTGTGCAGTAGGCAGCTGGTTTGGTCGATTTTTAGGGGTTTTAAGGCTTCAGATCGTCGGAGAGCTGCAGGTATGCGACTGATCGGGCTGAGTGCTGTCTCTGCCCCCCCCCTTTTTTTTCTTCTTTTTTTTTCTTTTAATTGCGTAAAAGGTTTAAATTATTTATGTAGAAGAGCATTGAAAGACTGTGTATTAATTTGATTTGAGTTTTTTGAGCTTTTGAGTCTAGTCTTTGCAGCCGCTGATAGCTGTGTCCGTCATTTAATTTTCTGTTATATTTTTGTTTATACTTTCAATGATATGTCACTCTCATTGGTCATTTGTACAGTGTATTTTGTTTTTAATACAATCAGAATTATCCAAATCTGGCCATATGTGTGTTTTGTTTTTTTTTTGTTTTTTTTTCTTTCACCGAAGTGCATCTTATTTTAATGTTCCTGTCCTATTCATGTGTGATTTGACACATCACAGTGATTGCTGTGGGGTGTCATACACCTGTATGGTCCCTCCAGATGGGGCCATAATATGTGGGAAGGACTTTGTTTTCTTTATTATTATTTTTTCATTAAACAGTAATATATAATATGTGTTCACTGTTCAAACTAAAATAGTCTCTTTTTTTCTAGGCCACCAAAGCGCATATTAAGCTGAACACCAAAAGACTATACCAGGCAGATGGTTACGCTGTAAAGGAACTCCTTAAAATCACCTCTGTGCTCTACAATGCTATGAAAACCAAAAGCATTGAAAGCACCCATCTTGGCGACGACGAAACGGTCCCTTACAAGTTTGACTTGGGTTCTAAAGTAAGTAATCTGCTTGTGTGTTCTGTATCTGAATTCTGTAGGGGGATCAGTGGTGATATCTCTGCATTACAGAATTTTGTGTCCGTGAAAAGCACTTGCTTCTCTTATCACGAGAACGGCATATAGTTCAATCGCTGCCGACCAGTCATGCCGTTGCTATTGGTGATACTTACTAATTTAAATGGTAGAACAACATGCTGTGCTGACCTGGAGAACTGTGAGGGTAGGGGATAATCAGCCTGCAATATTAATTTCTGGGTTACAAATTGCCTCTTTGAGGAGAATCTTAGCTTTTATTTCAAGTTTTTGAAAATGCCACATTGACATGCTGCTCCGCAAGCTTGCTCTTATTGAACCATCGCACACCGCAGCCAATCAGAATCACCGAAGGGAAAGAAAGCTATCTGCAGCTACCTCTCACTGCTCCTGTACAGAGAAACCCTGGTTTTGGATTACATTGATAAAAATGATCTGGTTTGACAATTTGTGGACAAGTCCATGAGGGTTATTCACTAAACTGTGAATTGTCAGCCAGGACCAGATTAGCTGACGGAATGAAATATGGGAACTTAGGAGGGAGGTAGAGGAACAAAACTTGTGTGGACTGGCTGACCATAAATTAGTTAAGGTAATGCTGACTCGCACACTGTGCTAATGCTCTTGCTGCTTCAGTCTGTCTAACAGTGTGGCATGTCCTCTTAATTCTACATTCACTACATCCACCTTTTTCTCTGTCCCAGACTGCATACCAGCTGCTAGTTAGAAGGGAAGGAGGAGGGCTGGACAAGTGGATCCTGGGGGATACCTGGGAGCTGTCCCCAAAAAGCGTAGAATTAGTGCATCATTAGACACGTTTGCGCCAAGCTCAGGGTGCTGACTGCCTAGTCTGCTCTTAGATGGCCAGCCTCTGTCAATGGCAGGCAATCTGATATGCATTCATGCCAGACTGACCTTCCAATTCTTGTTCCTGCTCCCTTATTTCTGTGCGGTCTACCCCATTGTGCAGTGTCAGTGACCTGATTTGCGCCACTGGCCCACCTCCTTTTACCACACCCATCAATAACAGGATGCCGATGCTAGGGGTATGGATTTGGCTGAGAGATTAGCATAAGGCATGTGTAATCTTATAGCTGCATCCTGTGAGTTTCCCTCCGGCACCACCTGCATCAGATACAGGACACTTCGGAGGTATGACTGTTTTAGTGTTTTCTATCAATTAGGTTCTGGAGTTAGTCTCATCGTTATTTGGCTCTTAATCCGGCCTGGTCAGCAATTCAGAGGGAATTTCACATTTCAGGCCAAAGTAGCTGAATGAAAAATGTTCTCCAAATCACCTTTGTTTTCAGTTAACGGTTTTAGCCAAACACTTTAATAACTAACCTGCATATAGTGATGGTGCTTCACTAGTTCCAGAGGCAGCTACTAGTCCTGTGTCTTGCCACACATTGTCCCTTAATTTCCTAGAAACAAATCTTGGCTGGCACAGAATTCAAGAAGCAACTAGTAGGCTATGGTTGGCCACCCCAATCCTGCTGAGTGTAATGAATGATCTGTTTGGATATTTTTCTAGTGGATATGACTGGTCACACATTAGTACTATTTACTCTTCTGATGCCAGTAGGAGAAAGCAACCGCAATTCTAACTTCATTAATTAAAGAGAGATATCTTAACACTGGGGCATGTTTTTTCCCTAAACGTCCTGAGTCTCACCCTCTCCCTCTCTCTTCAGATTGCTGACTTGAAGATAGCCAGGCAGCTGGCATCCGAAATCACCTCTAAAGGAGCTTCGCTGTACGACCTTCTAGGCAAGGAGGCTGAGCTCAGAGTAAGTATGAGAGAGAGCTATAATGTGTACTTGGAAATGTATATTATTATTATTATTATTATTACAGCAAATCTTTCACATTGGAGGTTATTATTGTATGAAATATTCACATTTCATACAACATATTTTCACATCATTTCCTACCTTATCTAAAGCAGATGTTCTGAACAAACTGTGTCCCTATTAAAGTAGATTTGACCTCATTTCCTTGTCTTAGCTGAACTTGTAGGACGTAATGGAGTCATTGCAGAAAATACATACATTTGCACAGATAGTGAAAAACTGTTTGGAGACTGAATTTTTCGTACTGTGGTGCAAGTTACCTGATTGAGTCAGTATGGAAACCTTAACCTGGAAACCCGCTGTGTTTCTCTTCGAGCCTCTTGGTTCTCCAGCTTTTTTTCTCTTCTTGTTGATGTTGATTGGCTCTGCTGTGGACAGAACAGGACTGCCCTAATTCTTCCATTTACACATGAAGTGCCAAAACTTGTTGGCCAACTAGTTGCCAGGTCTTCAGTTAAAACCGTAATTCTCTGGCCAAGTGTGTTGCGTAGCTCGTTCTCCCTTCTAGCCTTAGGGTTATGTCACATGTATTGGCTTGGAGTCTACACGTTTCATGAACGTGTGATAAATAGGAGATGCTAATTTTTCTTTCAATATTATTCTGGTATCTAATTTAATTAGAGCGAGAAAGCTGCAAAAGTGTATGAACTATGACTGTACAGAAAAACGCTTTATCCACTTCTTCATTTTCTTCTTCTTATACAAACTCCTTACATTTTAGAGTTTCTATTTTGAGTATTGGGGTTAACGTTGTATTTTTATTCGGTGACCTTATTGCATTTACTGTGGCTGTTCACACACTGATCAATGGTAGAGAAAATGTGTAATTAGGCAACTAAGCTTAAGCTGCACAGGAGGAGAAGAGGTAATACACACAGCCTGCCATGAACATACCACAAGCTCATTACTCACACCTCCTAACGAGCTAAACCTCTGTGTGATGGATTGTACAGTATCCACTCCTGGACATCTCAAGACATCCCCCCACGAGAGAGCTTTTTAAATAGCTAGCATACAGAAGTAACGAGTTCTCAGGGACGTCAGAGGATGCGATCTCTCGGGTATTGGGACTGTAAGATATTCAGACAGTGAGGGTTATTATCATGTCAGAGGCACAACTGTTCTAACCTGAATTTTCTGTGAAATGACATTCTGCGACATTCCAAGTTATTTTTTTTTAATGAAGAGATCTTTTTAACCTGTACGAAATCAAACTTTGTTATTCATCTGGCTAGATGTGGCTCCCCCAGAGGTTTTTGTTTTTACTAGAACCCATAGGTTGTATTATATTACATGATAAGTCCCCAGGCTTTACTTGTCAGTGGAATACAGAACTCTACTCCTAATACTCTTAATACAAAGCTCTGTTCCTAATAGAAAATCCCAACGGTTAACTGCCGGATCTTTTGAAGCCTAGTTATGACAGTAGAACCATAGTTTGGTGTCCCTTGCCATGACTGTTTAGTGTGTAGGGAAGTCATGTTCTTGTGTTAGTCGATCCATTTTGATCCTTTAATTTTTACACCTTTTTATTTGAACCAGAAAATCACTGAATCTCACATGAGTACAAGATACCCATAATTATCAGTGTTCTTCCCCATCACTTCTGGACTTTAAAGATTAGTGAGGCACTCTTGACTCTTCTAGATTGTTAAAAGACAATTTCTGAATTCAGATGTTGGATACATAACAAGCTAGCCTTGGAAGAAATTAATCTTTTTGGAGGAGCCTCACGGGATATATGTCTTTTCAAGCCACTCCACTGTAATATTTTTGATGTCTTTAAAAGATTCGATTTGCCCTCTTGCCACTTAGAAATCTTAGGTTGGCTTTTAAATACTGTATACTGTAGATCATAAGAAGAGACCAGTGATTCACTGTGGGGCGAGTCATGTCAGCAGCTCAGCTCACACTGATCTCACATTGAACAGGGGAGACCTTGTTAAAAGGGGAGGTTTAGTAAGGGGACAGGCTTACATTGCATTGTGAAGGTAAACTAGAGAATCTTAATGTGACCGAAGATACAACATAAAAATTAGGTCCTGGTTCCATATAATTACCAGAGGGATGTACTAGAAACCAAGAGATGGAATAGGAATGGGTTTAGGAAGCCATCACATGTTAGTGTGGCTAGTGTTGTGTACATTTTTATAAGTCATAGATTGGACATATATTCATAAACTGCACGTGGGCAATATTTACAGTAATAGATACAAACAACAAACCCTAACATACTAAATTAAACCACTGCTCAAACTCCCATAACTATGGGCAGCAGCAATGACTATAGTACACATCAGCCCCAATACGTACAACAAAAAACAAAGAAAAATGAGCTTGCGCTTTATCCCAAATCCCTATGCACATTTTGCCTTAATCTCATAAATTCCTGAATATTAGTTTTGCAAATGTGCGGAATTGTGTTCATTGCATTTTCCTAATTAACACAACAAATCGTAGCTCATTGTTTAGACCTCAAATCCATTGCCGCAGTGTTCAGCTATTTGTGTCACATTCGCAACACTTGCACAACCTTAATTCTCTAGATAATTTGAGTGCAAATCCAATGATTTGTGGGAACTAGTTATTATGCAGCCAGAGGGTTTGTTCATACTGGCGGTTGTTAAATAGTTAAGATATTTATTCTCCTCTGAGATTTGTATTAATGCAGCAGTACTCAAGTGTGCAAACATGACTGTCATCCCTTTATGAATAGGATCTGGGCATATCAGTGTTCTCATATAGTGACAGGATCTTGTTTCTTTCACACTGTACTCGGCTGTCAACTTTCTGCATGACATTAAGAGCGCTGCTTACGGTTCTCCATTTTATATTAATAAGGGTAATTTAAACACTTTGTATGATACATTTTGTAAATTAAAGTAAAATATATTATTCATGAATTCTGATGCCTTGGGCTACATTTTTGTTTGCCTTTAAATTATACCAGCCAAAAACAAGTTAATATTAATCAAGTAATGTTGGGTTCCAATTTGAAAAACAAATCTATTTCAGGCTAACTGCCATAATGGAATGACATAAAAAAAAACATTCCCAGTTTCTCAGGTTTTGCACACTAGGGATTTCCTGCCGAGTTTAGATGTTATAAGGTACACATTCTCTTAACCTGTATGTGTCTAAGACATTCTGAACATACAGCAAGGAACGATCTAATCACATTTGATGTTCTAGCCTCTCGGGCTTTTCTGACGCAGGGAGATGTTTTTAGATACCTGCACTTTCGTAATTTCACTTGAAAATGTGAGATTCTCCAAGCTTTTAAACAAGCCTTGACCTATTTTGAGAGCTAGCCTGAGTACACCAGAAAAGGGGCATGTTGCCTTGGTAGATTGGGAAAGGGGGTTAATTGGAGGAAATTTGAGAAACCCAATACAAATTTCTAATCTGTAAAATTCCACAATAACAAGCATCTACAGCACTTCTGGGAAGATATGCGACTTCTTAGTATGCTACATTTTGTGGGTGTTGCAGGCAAAAAAAATAAAAATTGTAGCCCCCAATTCTTTGATGTGATTTACAGTTGGTGGAAAAATAAGAAAAGGTGTATTAAATAAAATAATCCCAAATTATCAGCCAATCAGATGAGGTATGGTGTGTAAGTAAATAATGCAGTTTTACCATCTAAAATCCTAAATTACCCCCTCCCCCCCCCATTTCCCCCTTTCTCTGCCACTGAAGTTGTCCTTCTAGTCTTTCAAAACTGATGCGATACCTTGTTGCAACTATGTCAAGCAATTGTATTCTTTGTGTATTGTTCTTTATACACTATTGTGTTATGTCTGTTTCACAGTAATTTCTTCTTAAAACCTAATCTTTAAATAATAAATACATTTAAAGACTTTACCCCAAATAACCCCCATACAGAGCCAAGCTGCACCTCCCCAATCATACATAACAATGGCCACCCCCATGCATACTTTCTTCCCACATTTTTTAATTCATTCTTTGATGAAGGATAAAGAATAATGAATGGTCCTGTCTTGCACTCTGTATATTTTGCAAGCTCCAATTACAATTCAGAAGTGGCTATTTGTCTGCCTGTTGATTTTTCTATACCCTGCATTCCTTTATAAAAAATACTTTTTGTAAAAGCCTTTAAATTGTAATACTATAATAACATGCATTGTTACCGTAGTATATAAAGGTGCCCACGCACCACTACTAAAACCAAGATCTAGAATGCATTAGTTAAACATACTGTTTTGTTTAAACAAAAAGTGTGAGATACAGGTGTTTTCCTGGTGTAGGCGTAATGTTCTGTGCTGATGTTCACTAGATGAAGAGCTTTGCCTTTTTCCTTCAGGAGCTGAGAACAGCAGCCATCGCTCGACCCCTTGAGATAAACGAGACAGAAAAGGTCCTAAGGACATCCATCAAAGAAGTGCTGGTAAGTGAGTCAGAATGTCTGAGTTGCTAAAGTACTGTACTATACAGACATACAGCTCAATCAAAGCACTTTAAGTCACTTTAGTATTTGTATAATGATAAGCCACAGAGCGCATTCCCAAAGACCCATTATCCTCCGAATGTCTGTGAAGATGCAAAGGAGTATGGGTGTTGCAATCTTCTCCTGGTTGGCACCAGCTGGGCAGCCTGGTAATATAGATTTTATTTTTTGAGAACATGGTAGCATGTAATGCAGCGTACATAATTCTACACATGTTGAATTACAAACACTTGTATCACAACATCCACAATATATGGAGAGAAACATACAAATCAAAACGCTAAACTTTAGAAATCATTTTTTGTGCAAAGTGCCATCTCCTATGGAAATTTGCTTTGCTGACATGCTGTGAAACGCGTTGGGGAGCTGTGTGGGATGAACGCAATGTATATAAATATATTTAAATAGGAAAACCATTTACATTGAATGTGCACAATTAAAATGCTTTGAAATGCCTTTGTTCAGTTTTTACCTCTGTTTGATTGTACCTCTCTTCACCCGAACTGATGAACGCTTTCAAGAAACATCTGAATTATGGAAGGAGCAAAAGATAAAATAATTTTTTATAAATCATATTTTTTTTTTCTTTTCTTGAAAGTGTTCATGAGTTCAGCTGAACAAACTTTGAAGGTGTGTTTTTTTTTTTGTTTGTTTAGTTTTTTTAGGTGGCTTTATTGATTTAATGTAATAAATTCAAAATGTGTGCAAATGTTTTATAATCTCCATGTTCATGCTGTGGAGGCCTTAGGTAGTTTTTCCTTTCAAGGAATAGATTATTTGTTGGTTCCTACCCATATCCATATTTTTCTACCCATTTAAGGTTCATTTCAATTTAAATGGCCTGGTTCTAATATTGATTCTGAGTAAGCACTCAGCTGGTTTCCCAATTGTTCTTTTTGCTGCTCTTTTTTCAGATTTGTGCACTTTTGTCTTTTTACTTGATTGGAGAAATAAACGGAACATTTGAACCTATAACGTTTCGTGCTACTTTACCTGTAGATCTGCTCGCTCATTCTTTTTTTTTTTTTTCCTATCCTACCTAGCAGTATGGGCCAGTGATGTACATAATGTGTACATCACTGGTCCATACTGGTAAATTCTCATAGAGCTGTTTTTCTCATATCTTGTACCCAAGGAACAAGTCCAGAAGATGAAGGACTTTATAAGTAACAGTGCATCTGACGAGGCAAACCTGGAGTCCAAAATTGACAAACGGAAGCAAGAGCTGGAGAGAACTCAGAAACGTCTGCAAACTCTTCAGACGGTCAGGTGAGATAAGGATCCGCTTATGTCTGTCATTAATAATTGCTCTTTGGGGTTTTCCCTGTGCAGATCATGTCCTTGAGATCAGGAGTCTGTCATACATTTGTTTTATAGGGAAAACTACATACAAGTATTGATTATTTGATTTATTTTTTTTACTCTAGTCTTGCAAGCATGTATTTTCTGTTAATGGTTTACACGTTTACTGACACTTAATTACTCATTCGTGTATTTGTGTAAAGTCGCAGTAATGATAACTGGATATCAATATTCCAGTATAGAATGCTGACATTCGTTATAAACATTCACTGACTGCATTTATATGGAAGCTTAACCATTCACATCCTCTAAATCTCGATGAAGGGTTAGGAAGAAGTGCTTTAGGTTCCATCTGTTGGCCTATGATAAACAATAACATTGAGTAGTTTTTGCATGCCAACTGCTTCATGTGCACCCAAGATAATGACTGAACTTCAAGTAACACAAGATTTGAGTAATTTGTTGTGTGTGTGTTTTTACAGACCAGCCTTCATGGATGAGTACGAGAAGATCGAAGAGGAGCTTCAAAAACAGTATGAAGTTTATATAGAGAAATATCGAAACCTCTTTTACCTGGAACACCTGCTAGAAGAACATCACCGTAATGAGCAGCTTCGGTTCGAGGTAATGGAATCATGTCCCTGCCAGCGGGGTCTACAAACTCCCTGTGTCGTTTAGGTAGGATCACACAAACAATTCAGCTTTCTTCTAGGGCACTGGCATGTACCCGAAACATTAAGAATTGTCACTGGTTGGAGTTATTGCCATCATTAGGCAATGCGTCTTTGTTTGCAATTGGATTTTTCTTTTTTTCTTTCTATATTTACTTTTATAGCTATATAGGGTATTTGTTGCTCAGGAGGCTCCTTGAGGATTCTTAAACCTCCACTTACTTATACTTATTTATTTGGGAATACCATTGGGTTATGCACTGTCTAGTTTGGAACAGAGCATGGGGAATAATTATAGGTCTCCTCTGGCTAGGCCATCAACAACCCATATTTATTTTAGTTAATCTTTGCTATATGTCATAAACACACAGCAGAAAAAAAAATCACCCTGCAATTTTGTTTGCAAATTTGCTCTTCCTGACCACTCTTTATAATATTTGATCCTTCACAAAAAAATAACAAGAACAGGTAAGGAAAAAGGTTAGTGCTATTTTCTAGAAGAGGGAATTGAATCCAAAATCGGTTGCTTAGTTCATGGCCGTACACTCCCTTCTTCTAAGCACTTCTATATCTAAAATGTGCCAACTGGTTCCTATCTGCCATTCCAATCCATTTGTCTTTTGTTTTCGTTCATCAATCAGTGAATATGATATTTAATACCCACTTCCCTTGTCACCAGAAAGCAAGTTAATTTTGTCTCTCAGTATGAGACTGCCACTCAAATCCATTGATGTATTTATACATGCTTCATTGACATGCACATTTATTTAGCACTCTTCCATATTAATTCTTTGCATAAACTCAACTCATTTTCTAAAATATATTTGGCTCTCTCAGAATTTTTTTTAACCCTTTTACTTCCCTTTTCCCTGATAAAGGGCCATGGCTATAAATACACCTATGGATGTCGATTTAAATACAAAAAGTCCATAAAAGAAGTGAAGTCTTCATATTGCCTATTGCTCATGCTTGTGAAATCCCATCCCTGCCCACATCTTCAGTTTGGGAGTTTTGAGTTTATTCCATCTCAATGAAAACACTCACTGACGGTCCTGTGTCTCTTTACACTCTTACGTCTCACCTTTCAATCCAGCTGGACCCTCGCTATAAATTACGGCGAATGATGCTCCTTGGATGGCAGTAATAGTCTATCTAACAAAGTGCTCCTAACCTATCATTGATGTCTGCCCCAGGCTCAGCCTGTCATTGCTGGCCACGGTTGGAAAGATTTGCACTTTATAATCTGGAAGTGATGTTTCTGTATTATCAATGCAGCTAGAGACGGAGAGGTTATGGGTGCTAAGGAGAGCCCTAGTTTTGCCAACCGCTCTAAAACGCCATGATAGAACTGCACCATAACTACTCCAGCTCAGTATAGTGCTTGTGGTGGTGATACAAGAGCTCCTTTCTTTAACTCTACTTTCTGTTTGTCGGAACTTGGTTACATAACTTAAAGTAACAGAGTGAGAACCTGTATCTGTATGTACAAAGATTACATATAAAAAATCTGCACTCACATTTAATACCTGCTATGCAATCATTTCATTTCTAAGTGCTATGTAGGTAGACTATAAATAGGAATACAGTAAGCATCCCTGATGCTAAAGGGCTTCCTGACCTATAATTATTTTTCTCCCTGGTAAATCACTAGGCTGTCATTTATTGTATTAAATTGTTGGTGCATTGTAATGTCGTTCCCCTCCATTCTCTGCCTTTGCAGTGCGGAGCAATCAATGTCATTGTGGCACTTCACAAAGATGTCGTCTCCCCACCCACCTTTCTTCCTTCCAATTACTTCCATTGATATATGTTTGGTCTGTTGTGTTTGTTTTTTCCTCTTTTTTTTTGTTTCTCACCTACATGATTGATTCTAATAATACAAATACCAAAGTATCAGTAGTTTTGTAGATTAAATTATAGCCTATAAAGCATCACCCGCTATTTCTTCAAGCTTACTGTCACAGCGGTGCTGATACAACATAGAAAATTGAAAGGAGTTTTCTTCAAAATAAATCAATGTTTGTATGTTATGTGTTAGCCCTGTGCCATATATGTAGTCTCGATTTTAACACTTAGGCTTTGAAGATGACTAGAAGAGCCTTTGTTTCCTAACTCTATTGCTGCAGGGGCATAGCTCAGGTGACGTACCTGTCAGAATTACTTGTCTGTAGCCTGAAGATATAAATGATAAACAATGGTATAATGACAATAGTGGAGTAAAATTCTGAATTATGCGCTGGGAGCAGACCCACCTGAAAGGAATCTTCTGCCTCTCAAAGTTTTCATGAATCAAAACGAATTCCTTTTAGTTTAAGGTGATGTGTAGTAGCAGTATCTGTGTGTGGATTATTACCTGTATGAAATGATATTTCGGTACATTGTGGATAAGAATGGCACCTAGTGTAGATCCTGGAGATGTTACCGTTGTGTTCTCTAAATCTAACGCCGTCATTTCCAAGTGATGTCACTATAATCTGACCTATTGCTTATCCTAGGGACAGACGTGATGGCCATTTCTATAAAATAAGCAATGAATAAATATACATTTATACTTTATATGCATCAGAATATACTTTATCGTTTTTACTTGACTTACTAAAATAACTTCTGTCCCCTCACAACCATGTTTTAATATAATAATTATTTCATAAAGTATTTAGAGAAAATGTGTGTATATATATATATATTTTTTTTAAATGAAGTATATGTAAACAATATAAGAAAACTCTCCCTACCTTTAGTCTATGACGGGATCCTTTCCGCCATATACATACGCCTCAGGTATGCTCACACACAGACTCACACTCAAACACACATCACCATATCACCATCATAACTTTCATTTAGTGGAAACGTGTTCAAATTCTCATGTTATGACACCTCTGATCATATAATAAATACGGACATGCACAATATTCCCAATCTAGTGAATAAACAAGTGTGCACGTCTGTATTTCTTTTTTTTGAATTTTTATTTTTTGCAGGCGAAAGATAGATGGGGTTGGGGTACAGAAGGGAAGAGGGGGGGAAAATATTGCCTGATACAATATGGAACAATATTATACAGTAAGTTCTATTGCCATACATTGGGTATCTCGTACACATAACTATACAGGCTATAACTTATATGCTAAACCATTCAACAATTGTGGTCTTGACCTGGTGCTCTTAACCCTTTGATGTCACTTAATGAGTGATGCCTATGTAGGTTCGGCAATAGCAGACATGGTTGGTGTTGGGGTGGATATGGTCCAGGCTGTTATCTTTTGTTCGTGGTTTCCTTGTAGGATGGGGTGATAGGGGAAGGAAGGGTTGGTAAGGGCATGTGCTGCGAGTATAGTCGTTGCTGCAGTGGGCTGTGTTCGTGAGTGTCTCTGCGTGGATCCCTATGTGGTCGTGTTTTCTAGGTTAGGATGCCTCCTCTCGGGGGAGTGTCTAGTCAGTTGTAATTTATGTTTGTCTGTTGGGTTCGGAGATTTTGTGTTTGTGTTTGTCCCATAAGTCCCATGCTTCGAGCCAGTAGGGTTTTCCTCGCCGTGTTTTTCTTGCTATGAGTTCGTAGGTTTTGGTGGATTCTATTGCTTCTATGCATTGGTTTATTGTGAGGGAGGTATTTCGTTTCCATTGTCTGCTGATAATGATGAGGGCTGCGATTACAATATGGTATACTAAGTACCGTGTGTGCGTGTGTTGTATCTGTGGGAGTAGTAGAAGTAGAAGTGTTTCTGGTGTGTTTGGTAGGCGCACTCCTGTGCAGTGGCTTGTTAGTGTTATGACTTGGCACCAGAAGTGTCGGAGTGAAGGGCAATGCCACCATATGTGTATCATGGTTCCTCTATCCTCTGTGCATCTCCAGCACATTTCTGAGGTATCCGGGAAGCTATGTTTGAGTCTTGTGGGTACCAGGTACCATCTGTACAGTATCTTGCGGGACAGCTCCATGTGTGTCGTAGAGAGTGTCATTCGTTTATTGGCACAGTAGATGGTTTGCCATTGTGCTGCAGTCAGCTGATGTCCTATGTCCTTTTCCCACGCTTTTATGAAGGAGGGTGGTTTGGTCATTGTTTGCGTGTGTTCTGAGGCGTATATTGTGGAGATGAGTTTCGTTGTGGGTTTTGTCTTCGTGCATATTTTGATTATTGTTGTCCAATGTGCGTTTGGTGGCTGTAATATTTGTGGTGTTGGTTGGGCAAGTACCCATGATCTCAATTGTCTGTAAGAGAAGGTTGCAGTATCGGACAGTTGGAACTCTGTCCGGAGGTTTGGTAGTGATTTTAAGGTTATTGCCTTACATTACTTGGGAGATAGTGTTCACGCCGTGTTTTTTCCAAAGTTTATAGTTAAAATCTGGTATTAATATTTGGAAAGCGTCTAATGGAAGTGCTGGAGAAAGCGTTGCTGTTGCCCCCTTTTTTCTTCCGGTATGTGTCCCAAATCGAAAGGGTCAATGCAGTCGTAGGTAGTAGTTCAGAGGCTTTTGGTCTGTGGGTTTTTGGTAGCCATGCCAGGAGTGGGATTGATGGCCCCTGTGCATGGTTTTTCTCTATTTTGGCCCAAGATGTGAGTTCTTGTTGGTGCGAAATTGTCACCATAGGGTTTATGTGGGCGGCTTTGTAATATCCTGCGATGTCGGGGAGTCCCAGTCTGCCTCGGGCGGGTGGTCTGTACAGAGTTGTCTTAGCGACCCTTGGTTTTTTGTAGTCCCAGACATAGTTGTTTAAGATATTCTGCAGCTCTAGCAGATATTGTTTCAAGAGTTTGATTGGCAGGGTTCGGAACAAATATTGGATTTTCGGCAGAATTACCATTTTCACCGATGCTATACGGCCCGTCCATGATATATATTTGCCTTTCCAGCTTTGCAGAATATTTTGGATTTCTGCTTGTAGCTTAATGTAGTTTGCTTTATATAGTGCATTTGCCTTAGGAGTAAAGTTGACCCCTGGGAACTTGATGTGATCCTTTCTCCAGTCATAAGTAAAGTTCATTTTTAGGGTTGTCAGGTCTGTGTGTGGGATGTTTATTCCTAGTGCTAGGGTTTTAGTGATATTTAGTTTGTAATAGGAACATTTACTGTATTGGGAGAGGATCTTGTGAAAATTTGGCAGTGACACGTGCGGTTGTTCAAGGGTTAAAAGGATGTCATCTGCAAATAGGGACATTTTGTATTCCCGTCCTTTCACCTTGATACCATGTATGGCTGGGTGTTCGCGTATGAGGTGGGTGAGGGGTTCCAGCGCTAGAATGTAAAGCAATGGGAAGAGAGGGGAACAGCCCTGTCTAGAGCCATTAGAGATGGTGAATGGTTTCTATATAAATCCCTCGTTTACTACCCGGGCTGTTGGTGACGAGTACAGTGCTTTTACTAATGATAAGAACTGGTCTGGGAAGTCGAATTTCTGTAGAACTGCTAGTAAGAAGGGCCAGTGTAGCCTATCAAAGGCCTTTTCTGCGTCCAGTGACAACAAGACCCCAGGGGCTTTTTTATTTTGCATCTCGTATAGTAGGTTTAAGGTTTTTCTCGTGCCATCTGCTCCCTGTCGTCCCCCTACGAACCCCACCTGATCGCTTCCTATTATTGTGGGGATTATGTGTGTTAGCCTGTTAGAGAAAATGTTTGCCAATATTTTTACATCTTTGTTCAACAGGGAGATAGGCCTCAGGTTCTGGCATTTGTTCGGTGGTTTTCCCGGTTTGGGAAGGGTGGCGACATGTGCCATAAGCATCTCAGTCGGTAGTGTCCCTGTCTGTAGTGCGTGGTGGAAAACTCTTTGCAGATAGGGGGCTATGTTAGGGGCAAAATGTTTATAGTATAGGTTAGTCAGTCCGTCCGGGCCTGGTGACTTCCCTTTCGGGAGGGAGTGAATGGTATCTATTATTTAATCTTTTGTTATGGGATTTTTGAGGGCTGTTCGTTGTTCGTTCGTAAGTGTGGGTAGTCGGACAGAGGTGAGAAAGTAGTCTATCTCTCGTACCTCGGGCTGGTGAAGTGTCGGGTCTGTGTTGAGGTTATAAAGAGAGTGATAATAGTCTGCCATTTTGTCATTGATGTCTTGTGGGTTGTGGTGTTTCTCTCCCGTGTTGGTGAGTAGGAACGGGATTTTGGAGTTTGCCTGTTTCTGCCTAAGTACGTTAGCTAAGTGTTTTCCTGCTCTGTTGCCTTGAGTGTAGGAGTTCAATTTCAATTTCGTGAGGATATAGGCCGTCTTTTCGAGCGCCCTGGTATTAAGTTGTTTAGTGATATCTTTGATGGATTCTGCATATGTATCTGATGGGTTCAGGAGGTGTGCTGTTGTGTTGTCTCTCAGTCTCCTGAGTAGGTCTATATATGATTTGTTACGCTGGCGGTGGAGATATGAGGCTCGGCTGATCAACTTATGAGCCCCTTATGACCGTTTTATGGGCTTGCCAGACAGAGTATTGAGGTTTCCGGGTTGTCGTTCAGCTGAAAGTAATTTCCTAAGTTTTCCGCCAGTTTTGCTGTGTATGATTCGTCGTACAATAGCGTGTCGTTGAGGCGCCACGGTGGTTTCCCTCTGTGTTGATATTGGTTGTGCATAAATAAAGTCACTGGTGCGTGATCAGACCACACTATGCTTCCAATGGTACATTCTTCCACCTGTGGGAGCAGTGTGCCCGATATAAGCATATGGTCAATTCTGGAATAGGTTATGTGTGTCTGTGATAAGAACGTATATTCTCTTCCAGAGGGGTGTGCTGTTCTCCATATATCATAAAGGCCGTATTCTTGTGTGAGCTTTACCAGTGCTTTGTTTGCACTTTTCAGTTTAATATGTCTGGTGGAGTCGCCGGGTGTTGTCGAGTCTATACGTGAATCCATGGTATGGTTGAGGTCTCCACATATAATCATGTGGGTCGTCGCCCCCGTCGGTATTTTGCTAAGAACTTTGTGCAGAAAGTTGTGCTGTTGGTCGTTTGGGCTGTAGAGGCATACTAATGTGATTGGGTTATTGTTGATTATACATTGCAGGATCATATATCTGCCTTGGCTGTCTTTCTTGACCCGAAGTGTTTCTACTGTTAGGGAGTTGTGTAAGAGAATAGAGATTCCTTCGGATTTCGATGTGTGTGTTGCATGATATTGTAATGGATAGTCTCTTGCAGCAAACGTGGGAATACGGTTTGTGACAAAGTGAGTTTCTTGCACACAGACTATATCTGCTTTGATTCGCTTTAGGTCTTCAAAGAGTAATCGCTTTTTATGTGGGGTGTTTAGGTCTTTGGTATTGTGTGAATAGATAATAATGGTGTTGGTAGCGTGTGTGGTGCGTTATGTTGGTGGTGGCGGTGTTCCGTCGGTATGGGTAGGACCGATCTGCAGGTGTCGTCTATCAGCCGGAGGGGGTGTGTGGGTCTGGGGGGGGGTAAGCAGGGGTGGGTAGGGGATATTTACAGGTGACCTGTAGGTCTGGCACTTTAGTCGTACCGTGGGGGTTTGGAATTAGACTTCCAAGTGAGTGGCTAATTGGGCTCCAATAGGAATGATTGTTTGAAGCTGAAACCGTTAGCGTAAACAAGAACATAAACATTTGTAACATTTTTAAACATAGATCAGTACTTTTTCGATTTTAGGAGGCATGCAAGTAATATCTAAACATACATATATTGTTCTGTCGATTTAAATTATACTGTCATAACATCACACATTGTGCGTGTAGACGTTTCCTGACCACGTTGTGGTTGCAGGTTATGTGATGGCTCGCTGTGGTGTGTTGTCCATGCCTTTGTGTGGATTTGCTTAGCCATGTTCTCCAGGGTTTTTAATACTCCTGTTGGTGGTGTGGTACCTCCAGGGTAATCCTGACAGGGTGGTATAAGTGCATGGACTTTGCGTGTAGGGGGCCATATGTGTAGATGCCATACTCTGCTGCCTTGGGGTGACGGTTACCCTGGCGGGTGGTGCTGGCAGGGTAGTCCTGGTGTATGTAGGAGCCCGCCCTCATCAACCCTTTCCATCGTGAACTGTGCAGTAGTGGTATATGGCAGTGTCATGAGCGAGCCCAGGTACCCGTATATTTTATATTGACAGTTTGCACATGTACATACAGTACGCCCTGCTCTGTTATTCGTGTGTAAGGTAGCGTCCGAACATGTGTAATCATTTCGGTCATTTACCTCACCCCATGTATCTTAATCAAAGTAGGGTATTGTGGATTTCGCCTAGTGGGTGCGTGAAAGGAGGGCTTCATACATAAGTAGTGAGACGGCTGGTGTCATCATGTGGCAAAGGTGTTGTGCACAAGTTTTTGACCACCGAACATTATCCACAGAAGGAGTGTTCGCCTAAACATACAAATTTTGCCGGGGTGTGATATTTACGTTGTGTTAATAGCAGGAGTGCCTGCAATGTAACTAGCTGACGAATTTACAAACCGCAGCAGCCTAGGGGAAGGCTTCGTGAGGGCTTACATGTTTAAATGTAGGCGTTTGTCTTTTAGCACAGCATGTTATGTATAAGATATGTAAGATGCTGGCATTGTGCCTATGCCTCTCTTGTGCCCTGGGGTTGGTTCGACTCATGTATGGGTCAGATAATGTTACATTACATGGACAGTTATACAACAACAATATGCAGTTCGTTTATACTTGCAGTGATCGTTCCACAGATATTTATTTAGTCCGTAAGACCATGGATGAGTTGATTAGTCCATATTCGTGTTGCAGCTTGCTTTGGGGATTTAGATTGTGCCTCTGTGGCGAGATTATTACCGAGGCCCCAGCTAGCGAGCATTATCTTTCCTTCCTCCGGAGTCGATATCTGCACGGTTTTCCCGTTCTTGGTGAGTATGATCTTTGCAGGGAACCCCCACCTGTATCTTATGCCGTGGGTGCGCAGCTCCGTGGTGATGTGGAGGAATTCCCGTCTGCGCCTGAGGGTAGCCGCTGAAATGTCCGCCATAATGCGTACTGCAGGGTAATCCTCGTGGGGGTCAGCCCTGCTGCGGTGCGTCTGGAGGATCAGTTCTTTTATGTGATAATAATGGGCCCTTAGTAGGACGTCACGGGGTATGGAGTCAGGTAAGTGTTTTGGTTTTGCTATCCGGTGGACTCTGTCGACGAGAAGCATATATGTTGGGATGTCCGGGGCATAGGCGCGGAGTAGGTCTTGTACATAGACTGGCAGGTCTTCCGGAAGGACGGTCTCCGGTACCCCCCGCAGTCTCAGATTATTTCGCCGAGCTCTGTCTTCCTGATCCGCTACTCGGGCTTCCATGTGTTCCATTTGACATTGCAGGGCCTTTAGTTGTTGAGACAAGTCCCCTTGCACAGATGATAGTTCTTAATAGTGTTGCTCCACTGAGGTGGTCCTTGCAGAAAGGTCCATCACCTCTCTCATAATCTTTTCCACGGTTGTTTGCCATGTGCTTATTAATTTCGTTGCCATGCCCATGGATTTTTCAAAATATCCTTTTGTGAGGTATTCTGCAGGCTGAGGTGTTTCTTGTTCTGTGTGTGGCATCGTGGTGTCGTCCGCGCCATCTTGTCCAGCCGCCCATGCGGTCTCATTTGCAGGCTGTGATTTTTGGCCGAAGAAGCTCATTTTTTCTTCTTTAGTAGCAGATTTCTTCGTTTTAGAGTTGGCCATCGTGTCGGTAAGTGTCTGATCGGTTTCAGAGATGTTTGAAGTGAGTTATAGGGAGCCCATGTGCCGGAGCGAGTTTACTGAGCGGCCGTCTCGTTCGGCGGTTAGCCACGCCCCCCCACGTCTGTATTTCTTATGTGATCAGAGGTGTCATAACGTGAGAATTTGAACACGTTTCCATTAAATGGAAGTTATGAAGGTGATGTGTGTTTGAGTCCAGCCTCTTGGTCTAAACCAGCTGATTCCAGAATTGTAACGTTCCACAAACTGTATGGATTACTGAGGCTTGACATATCTGCATTATTGTTCATTCCCAGGAGATGCAAATTGTGTACAAATCAGACCATCTAACAAATGTCTTTTTTTTAGTTGTGAGGCAAAATTCAGAAGGAGGAAGGCCATTTTCTTGCTGCGCTGCAAACTGTAGGCGACGTAAATAACCCTGTGCAGTTATAAATATCTTGGCTAGGGAAGCAGTAAAGCCCTGGAGCCTGGATTCGCTATATTTGCCAGCCAGAGATTCACAGCACTTCTAAGATCCGGACTGTCAGGTTGATGCTGTGCCTTCTCCTCTAGGCAGATCTTAAGTGCCGATCATTATGTCCACATGATTGAACCTATCTTATTAAATTCCTGCTCTGCTGACTAAGCACGAGTCAGTGCATCTCTTCCACCGGTGTGTCCAAGTGTATGATTTAAGCTGTCGCTGTCATCCTTGTGTCTCCAGCCACAGAGGAAAGGATGTTGTGTTTCAGTCCATTATTTAGTGGGGTTAAAGTTTTCCGATGGATGAGATTTAGAGATAGATGAATGTAGTTACAAAGAAAAAAAACATGTCCGTCCCTGCCTATATTATGTCACCTGTCTGCAATGGTGTGATATTACAACCGTGACTCCTGTCCTTAAAATGACACTATACTCACAAAATCAACTTTAGCTTGATGTATCAGTTTGTTTTTTTATATAGATCATGCCTCTTAAGTTTTATTTCTTAATTCTCTGCCATTTGGGAGTTAAATCACGTTTGCTTCTGTGTATGCAGTCCTAGCCACACCTCCCCTGGCTGTGACTGACACAGCCTGCATGGAAACAAAATGGTTTCATTTTCAATCAGATATAACTTACTTTCAAAGTTTTTATCTCCTGCTCTTTAATTTGAACTTGAATTGCACACAGGAGGCTCCTGCGGGGTCTATCAAGCTATTAACAGAAGAGGAGATAAGAATAAATTCTAAATTAAACAGAATTTGCAATACAGGAAGTGTGAACATTAGATGACACTTTACAGGAAGTGTTTAGGAAGGCTGTGACTGCATGGTCATAATCTATACACCAAAACTGCTTCATTAAGCTAAAATTGTTTTGGTGACTATAGTCTCCCTTTAATCTAGTCACTGACTTTTTGTTATTTCATGATAGAGCAGGACAAGCTCAGGTATACAAGATATATAAATATGCCTGAAGATGAGGTCTTAAAAAAATCTAACGTTAACTTTAATCCTGTAGTATCCCGGGAGCGCAACACGCACCAACACTCAATTTGCTAAAATTTTGCTAGCCCTGGGCATGTCACCTAACCTGACCAAAAAAAAAAAAAAATGTGCTTACCAAACACATCTCAAAAACACCCTACTAATCCCCTACAATGATGTCAAAACAAATGTCACAGCTACAGTTACATGCTCGAACGTTGAAAATATGCTGAGATGTCAGCTGTCGTTTATCTGTACAACCAAGCACGGAAAAATAAAGAATTAAAAAAAATATATATATATTTTTTTTTTTCTTAATATACAAATTTATCATAGATTCTATAATATGTGGTTATGTTTTGTTAATGAAAAGATTTGTGGTGTTTACTTGACATTATTAATAAAGAGTTATAGCTCCTCTTCACTCACCATTATACTTGCAGTGAGAGACCCTTCATACAATATAGCTGAGGGATACAATCTGACAGATACATAACCGGGATTGTAACCGTAGTTCTTTCTGTGACTTGCCATCCATTAAAGGGTTACTGTAAGTACTGTAACCACTTCAGCTTGCTTGTTATAGTGTGATGAGTTGGCCTGTGTAGTGTTTCTTTTTGCTCCCATTCCCTGTGTATCTGTGCTTATCCGAAAATGTTAGGGGAAACAAATATTTATCTTGTCAAAATGCTGATGACATTACTGTGTTCATTATCCTTCAGGAAGCGGAGGACACACTGCGCCAGATGCAGAGCAAGCTAAGGGAAGAGGAGGACCGGCTGCAGAAGACCGGAAGTGAGTATAATAGAGCATAATAGACCCCCACGGGCTTTGACACAACGATTAGGACTTTCAGGAAGGCCCCACAATCATCTACTGAGGAGAAGGAAAACGTCTATTTCTAGTGTTTGTCATTGTTTATGCAATCATAGCATCCTTTTATGGAGATGGGAAAAGTCCAAGAGAACTTTGAATGCCATTTGAGACCATTGATAATTTTTAGGGATACTGTAGTTGCCAAAACACCTTTAGCCTAATGAAGCAGTTTTGGGGTACATATCATGCCCATGCAGACTCACTGCTCAATTATCTGCCATTTAGGAGTTAACCACACCTCCCCTGGCTGTGACAATCTGCCTACATGAAAAAAATTGATTCATTTTCAATCAGATTTAACTTACTTTAGAAGAATTTTCTCCTGCTCTGTAAATGGAACTTTAATTACACATAGGAGGCTCATGCAAGGTGTTGCAAGCTATTAGCAGAGCAGGAGATATGAAATTCTAAATTAAACAGAATGTGCAATAAAGGAAGTGTAAGCATTAGATCTCTCTTTACAGGATGTGTTTAGGAAGACTGTCTAAGTCACAAGTAGGGAGGTGTGACTAGGGCTGCATAAACAAAATGATTTAACTCCTAACTAGCAGAGACACTTCAGGGGCATGATCTATACACCAAAAATGCTTCATTAAGCTAAAGTGGTTTTGCGGACTATAGTGTCACTTTTAATTCTGTCTCCTTCCAAACACATTAACCTACTAGAAAAGATGTAGAATCCTAGAAGAGAGGAATTAATATCCATAAGCCCATATTATTACTAGTGGTATATACTAATTGAATGTACTTATCTAATTATAATAATAATTGCCATGGGGGGGGAGCGTAGCTTGCGCCTGAACCAGGGCAGACACCATCTACCACGGCTCTGCTGGAAATCGCCCCCAAAAGCCTGATTTTGGAAACTAACTCGCTCACCTGCACGGGGAACCGCCGGAACGCAAACAGACCGGCCCCCGGTAACGACATATGCAGTTTTTCCACGCTCCCGAAGCACCACGGAAGAAACGCAGGTCTGGGGCCTACCACGCCACCCCAGACCTTGATTTGGCTGCAGTGCTCAGTGGTTTCACCCAGACAGAACCTGCCTCCACAATGGGATGGCAGTCCCAGAAGCTGCTACCTGGAGCACGAGACATTGGGGCTCTGTTCCAGCGACTGCCCCAACCTAAAATGGAGCCGCCCAGGAGCAGCATGGCCATGGAAGCTCCCCTGGGCCCTTCACAGGCTAAAACTGCCATGCGGCCCGAGCTGCCGAACATGGAGCAAACCACACTGGCTCTCCCAGACAGGTCGGCTTCCATTACCAAACAAGATTTTCAAAACCTGGTGGTGGAAATTAAAAACCTATTGGCAGCTAATGTAGCTATAATAAAGGCCGACATGCAGGTCGTCATTGACCGAGTGAGAGCTGCAAAGTAGGATATTATGGATCTCAAACAGGGTATGATCACTGTGCAGGACGCCTTACAAACCTTACAAAACATGCAACAGTCTCTTGTACCTCATTACACCGCACTAGATGACCGATCTAGACAAAATCATCTGAACATTAGAGGCATACCTGACACAGTAACTCAGAGGAGCTCCCTCTTTACATGAGGTGCTTGGTGGCCTCCATCCTACCACCTACGCCCGCTAAAAAATTCACCATGGACTGGATCTACTGTCTCTCAAAGTCCAACAGGGCCCCGGCCTCGGCGGTACAAGATGTCATAGTACGCTGCTCACTCTCCCAAGATAAACAACTAATTTGGTCAGTGCTACAAGGAAAGACACCTTATATCTTTGAAGGCTCAAGCCTCACCTTCCATCAGGACCTCACAAGTCCACCCTACAATGGCGGCAATCCCTCCACCCACTAACAAGTAAACTGAGAATAGCTGGAATCGAGTACCGGTGGATGTCTCCCAGGCTCCTAGTGGTCACCCATGAAGGGAAAGTTCACAAGATATCGCTTGCTGAATCTCCAACCCTCCTCACAGCTTTGGGTCTCCCTACTCCTACGATTGCCAATGACGGGTGACCAAGCGCTCACGTCTGGGACCCTTCCCAAGTTGTGCCATTTTTCCATAGTGCCGGCTCTAGCTCACAACCGGGAACTTGAATTCCTTATGGGGTGTATACCTGTTTGCAGATTATTTTGTTCTTTAGTTAGTCTTTATTGTTTCCATGTTAAGTTAATTTTATTATTTAGACGACCTCCTTCGAGGTACTACCATTCCCTGATCTCTAGCTCCTGGTATTCAGGCGCTATCCAGTAGGTGTCTAGCTCCACACCTACCCACTCTCCCCCTCTTCCCCCCCTCTCCAACCTTGGTTAGGGGGACCACTAATAGATGCGACAGCCTTGGTTAGGGGGACCACTAATAGATGGCCTGTTTATTAACCCTTACAAGATGCAATCCTTGCTATCACTCACAACGAAATCCTAGGTCACCATCGTACCATCCTTTCATTCAGCCTGTCCTCAATAAGCCCCTCCTGAATAACCATATTGATGTTTGGTATCTCTAGATATATGCATGTTCTTTTCCTACCTGATCTCTATTGTATTCAGTTATGTTTGAATCAAAAAAAATGTGCAGTATATCTATCGGGCCATTCGTCCAACACCGTATGTTTTCTTTAATGCACGCTGTTGCTGTTATGTCGATATAGCTTGTTGGTTGTTTTTTATTCAATGCGCAACAAAAATAAAGAATTAAAATAAAATATAAAAAATAATTGCCATAGTCTTAGCATTTCTATCCATTTGGAAAATGTAAATGTGCGTAGCACATGCGGTCTGTCTTAACCAAATCAGCAGTGGTTAAATAGCTGTTCTCCCTCTAATGTTTCTCCTTCAGGGACTAGAACCTGCATCCCTGGTTTAGAACAGACTCTGCATTTGGTGTATGATTCAAATAAGCTATCCCACATGCCACATTACTCAGAGGTATAGGGTAACAGACCCAAAATTGTTGACTCAATGGTTTTATGCAGCGAGCGCGCTGCACTAGATCATAAAGTGTGCACCGGGCATGTCTGTTAGACAAACCTTTAATAACTTTTCCCTATACTGCCTGGTCACTGGACGTCCTGTAACTCTTTCTGTAACTTTGTTGCTTTCCTATAGATTGTAACCTTCTTTTCTGCCATTTCAGATAGTAATGAGGACACAGACAGCGAAATCCAGGAGGATGATGGGTCAGATGAAATGGAGGATGATGACAAGCGACCAATCAAAGCTCGAGTTGGCCGCGGTGTCATGATGCAAGGTAGTGGGAAAGTGGCAGTAAAAGGAAAATGGTGGCTGCTACGTTAATGGAATTGGTTCTCGTACCTGGAAGTGTCTTAGCGCTGCTCAGTTTCCCTTGATGTCTCCTCATCCACTGACTGCTTCAATAGTGGTTCCCCCTCCAGTACTACTTTTTATATTACTGGCATTTATAAAGCGCCAACATATTCCGCAGCGCTGTACAATTGGGAAAACACAAATACAATATAAACTGACCGATACAAAAGGGAGATGGCCCTGCCCGTGAGCTTACAGTCTAAAGGTAAAATAGGGAAATGAGACCAGAAGTAGCAGAGGAAGTTGAAGGTGATGGCAGAGAGAATTTATAGTGTGACTGCAGTAATTAATAACATGTGAAGGGAATCACCCTACCGTTCCCGCCCCCCACAATTTTTTTTTTTTTTTTTAAAGTGCATCTTCACCTGTGTGTCTTGTAACCCGCCACCCCCATTTGAATTTCTTACTTTCTTACCCTCTTTAGTTTTTCATATCCCCTCTTTTGAATGTATTATCCCTTTTGTGCTTTAGTTATTTTATTTCCTCTTTAGTGTGTCTTACAAACCCCCTTTGTATATCTCTTGCTTACCCCCAACCCCTTTCTGTGTCTCTTACCCCCAGCCCCTTTCTTTGTCTCTTTTTCCACCACAGTCCCTCTATGTGGCTTTCTCCCCTTAGTCCGTTTTGTATGTCCCTCCCATCCAGATCCCTTTGTGTGTCTTTCCTCCCAAGCCATGTAGGCAAAAATACATACATACTTACACAATCATAGAGGCACACAGGCATTGTTTTTCAGGCACTCAATCAAACAAATTTATGATGTCATTCATACCCCCGCCCCCTTCACACAGCCTGCGGCAGACACCAGTGTAAGAGACTACTCGTGCGGCAGTAAACTGGGCAGGCGGTAAGAGGCTGGGCTGTGCTGAAGAGAGGTGCTTGCGCTCGGCCACGCTTCATAAAGTAACCGGCTGGAGGGGAGCGCAGAGCGCTTCCCTCCTGCCGGACATTGCGCCACCTGGGCTGGTGCGCCTTATGGTAGCGCCGGCCTTGGGTGGGAGCATAGCATTCTCTTTCTTTACTTTAATTGCAATGTATTTTGTATCTTCCTAGGGAGAGAAGGACGGATTGTAGGTACTATGCACGGAGGTGAAAGCGAGGTAAGGAAAAAAAAAAAATTAAACTATTACCACAATAAATACACAGAAACACAATAACGATTCATTAATATGTGACTAAAGAAAAATAACACTAATTACATACAACTGTCACTTTTCGTAATCACACCGCATGTAATTTCAAATACAACATATTGAAATATTTAATAAAAAGAGAGGACACCGCTCCTGTTATGTCATAGGAAGATATTTATAATATCCATTAGTATACACGGCACAGTCTATCCATGCCCCTCAAGCGGATTTTGCTGTTCACTGAGTGTTCTAAGGACATTCGGTAAAAATAAGTAAAAAAAAACATTGGTTGTATATACTGCATTGTTGTACCTTTAAAAAAAAAAAAATTAAAAAAATATATAATTATTAAAAATACAAGGATACCTACAAACTACTTACCGTTGGTCCCTAGACCTTAAACTGTGTCTGTCCTGCTCTAGTAAAATGTCTTCCCAATTTTTAGCATGTTTATTTTCCTCTATAACTACCTCCGAACTCCTGTTACGGCATACATCTAAAGAATCCTACTCCTATTTTGGTCACTGTCACTTTAAAGTCTATCACTAGTAACACAGCATGGTAGATTTAAAAATGCCCGAAGTGAGTAGGATAGATGTAATATGTGAAAGGAAATCTTATGGCGTAAATATCTCTAGGTAAGTTTATATGTGTCATTCATTATTTTACAGCTGGAGGCTTTGTGTTTCATTGTTAACATGACGCTTGTTTGTTTTGTTTTTTAGTAGTTATTTTTAGGCATAATTGATAAGTGCAGGGCCAGTTTAGGGTTCTGGACTCTTACTGTTATTTTACCAACAGTCAGCATACTGTGTATAGGATTCTGCACTCCTCAGTCTGTTTTACTCAGTCTCTATTCATTTCTGCTCCCTTTTATTCTCTTTTTCCGTCTTACTTCTTGGCCTTTAGGCTCTTGTGGTGGGGGAGGGTCTTTCTCATTTTATTCTGCACATCCCATGTCTTCTTTTTATTTCCTTGCTTTCATTACGTGGAGGTGGGTCCCAGTCCTGCCATAGAACAAAACCCTGAGACCCTCAGCAGCCGGAATAAGGTAGGTATTTCCCCCTACAATGCCTTCCATTTCCTGTCCAGAGATTGGAGAGGTAGCTGCTCCTATTGTAACGATTAGGTTAATCACCGCCTCTCCAGTGGATGTTGGACAACAGTCTGTTCCCTTGTAGCACTGGCAGTTTTAAATCTCCTATCTGAGCACCACACCTATAACCTTCTGAAAGTCCTTACTCCTGGGAAAAACATTTGGTTACGACAGGTGACTACCTGCTTTTTTTATGCATTTCTTCTTTAGAAGATCTGTGTGTCCATGAAATGGTTTAACATTTGATTAGACTTCACATTTGCTTCTAGTATCATTAAAGTGTCTTACAAGGCCTTAAAAACAAACAAACCTGAAGCTCTTGGTTTTTATCCATAGGATGACTCCGATGACAGTGAGATGGATGTAGAGGATGAAGATGATGATGATGATGACGATGAAGATGATTATCGTGAAAACATCATGAGACCAAAGGATCACAGCACAGAGATGTCTCTTGGAAGGTCCAACAGACGATCGAGGAAAGCAGACACACTTGTGGATAGCGACAATGACTTCTAGGGAAGGTCCATCACACCCACATGCATTTCACGCGCGCCTGTTTTTTGTATTGAATGCTCGCTGGTAACTATTGATCTAGAGAATGCTCAGAGAATCGTAGACCAAGGATGAGATTTATCAACGTTTTGGTAAAAGAAATGTGGTTCAAGTTCTAACACTGGAGCAATCACCATGGATACCAAGAGAATCTGCAGAAACATTCAGTTGGTTTCCATTATATTTTCTCCACTGTCAGACTCTCTTGCCCACGTGGAAACACATTTTTATAAAAATCTCCCCAAGAGTATTACGAGCAGCGCTGTATTCGTGGTCTCTGGTTTCATTTTGAATGATCATCCATGGGAATGCCCCTAGCTTGTCTTTATCATTAAAATGTAAGTTCTTTCTTTAATTAGAAAAAACACTTATATTTCAGTGTAATGTATCCTATGCTTCCTTGTTTAATCCCATTGTATCCACTCCATGTGTTTGATTTATAATAAATAAATTATGAACCGCAATTATTAAATTAGTGGATCCAAAAAAAGTAAAATATAAACATAGAATGGGCTTAAAATAGTGTGGCCTTGATGGGAGCGGGGCTGGCACCCAAGATGGCTGGACTTCATAGTGACTCTTGCTGACTCAAATTTATCTTGTAAGCAATCTGTTTTCACCCTGCCACAGGACGACCAGCAACTACAGCAGACTACTCTTGCTGCCAGTAGTCACTTATTTTGAGGGATTTGAAGTGCCCGAGCACAGCGGATTCTCACCGCAACTGACCCCTGGAGTGACGGCCCTAATCATGAACCGCTCAAAGTCCTGTTAACCCCTCCCCTCCCACCCCCCCCATTCGACCGGCGGGGAAATACCGGTTCCCACTTAGTGTCAGCATGCAATCAGCCCGGTGTGAGGAGAATAGCAGTACCAAGCGACAAAAACTACAGGGCCTCATGCTCACAGCAAAGATGGCAGCCAAAAAGGAACATGGTATCAGGGCCTCACACAAGGACAGAATCGAGTGGGCCTTTGAACACCTCTGATCACAGCTCTTGGCCAAGCTTATTGAACAAACGCAGAACAAGCCGTTATGGTTGTCTCCTGACAGCCCACTGCAGCGCCTGCACCAAAGCCTACACTGAGGCCTGCACCCAAGCACAATGGCGAGAAGCAGCATAAGAAGTGAAGAGGGAGAACACAGAAAGCACCCCAACTCAGGAGATGCAACCCGCAGACACTTACCTGGACCCCAGTCCATATGAGGATATTGCCCCAAGCGCAGCTCACACCCTCGGGTAGTGTGTACCAAGCCGCCCACGAGCAGATCCCGAGTTTCTGTCCGGACCGTCAACAGCTGTCGGATGTGGGAGAATCCAGGATGGAACTGTACTGGGGACTGGAGCTGGTGGTGTAGCTATGCGGGGAAACAGCCTTTTAACACACTACCACGAAGGCTGCATTGGTTGGTGGGCATAGGTTTGAGAGCAGGATCGGGCTACTACTACCTTTAGGCCTCAGGTCTCAAGCTGGGCTGTGTAGTGTACCCTGAACCACCATCTACCCACCTTACACTTTTAAGTGTTGACCACAAGTCTGTTTGTTTAGCTCACATTTGTTTTTCCTCATAGATGGCACCAGTGGTAACCTAGCCTACAGTAGCTTAGCATGATTTATATAGCCACTTTTCTTTTCTTTATTAAAGGGACACTATAGTCACCAAAACAACTTTAGCTTAATGAAGCAGTTTTGGTGTATAGAACATGCCCCTGCAGCCTCACTGCTCAATCCTCTGCCATTTAGGAGTTTATTGTTTATCATTTAATGTTTATCCTTCCTTTATTGCAATTTCTGTTTAACTTAGATTTCCTTATCCCTTCTATGATAATGGCTTGCTAGACCCTGCAAGAGCCTCCTGTATTTGATTGAAGTTCAATTTACAGAGCAAGAGATACAATTGTTCAAGATAAATTACATCTGTTTGAAAGTGAAACCAGTTTATTATTTTTTTCATGCAGGCTCTGTCAATCATAGTCAGGGGAGGTGTGGCTAGGGCTGCATAAACAGAAACTAAATGGCAGTGAATTGAGCAGTAAAACTTGAGAGGCATGATCTATACCAGGGGTAGGCAACCTACGGCACTAGTGCCATGCACGGCACTCGAGGTGCCTTTGCACGGCACTCAAGGCTGCAAGAGCCAAAGAGGCTCTGGCCTGTCAGGAGTCCCAATGAAACTTCAGATATCTGCTAATACGAAAAGGTGGTGAAGGACAATCCTCCATTTATGCATTGCAGCACACAGAGCAAGTGATCTCAGATCACTTCCTCCCAGCACTTGTGAATGGGAATCCACACAGGAGTAGAGCAGCCCACAGCTTCCTGTTGTAGCTTCTGTCCTTGAGCTGTACCTGGCCAGCCTGGTCCCCACTAAAACCCAGGGAAGCCTCAGAGCTGCAGAATAACCCTCCCCTCATACAAATAATACAAACACACACACAGTCCGCACAAACACGACACCACCAACAATCCACATACATGCACACAACCCCACATGCAGCCTCTCACATGCAATACCCCAAACAGCCCCACACATACACACACTATCAAATACACAATGTGACATATCCATCCACACACAATTCCACAAGCAGCCCCCATACACAGCCCAAATTCATAGGTATTATACATGATACACTATTAATGGACATATACAATATAATAGCTCATATACGCACAAATACAACGATACAAAGCAAATGCAGTATAACATGCACACCTCAATTTAAAGAAATAGGACCGACACGCTACTGGACATTACAATCATATTTCGGCACAGTGCTGCTAAAAGGTTGCCTACCCCTGATCTATACACTAAAACTGCTTCATGAAGCTCGTTGTTTAGGTGACTATAGTGTCCTTTTTAATAATAAAAAAAAACCTGTGCTGTATCTTGTATGCCACACAAAGGATTTATACTCTCTGTCATTAATCTGCTTGCTGATTATATTGTGGCAAGGCAAGCTTGTTTGTTATATATGCACAACAAAAATAAATAAATAGTGTGGCCTTTAGAAGATGCGTTTCATTTTATGCAATGCACGGAATCATTTTTGTATAGCTATTTCTTGCTTTGACATCTGATTGTATGTTTTATGAGTTATTATTTTGATACATATTTACAAAAATAGTAATTCTACGGGAAGTAGCATGTGTTTAGTCACTCACTTTAAAATGGAGTCGATAGTGTTACCCCTAAGGTTTTTTTGTTTGTTTGTTTGTTTTTTATCGCATTGTTTCTGAGCTTTGCTGACTTCAGTTTTTATCGGACGGTTTACTTTTGTCTGATAATATGGCATTTTTTAAACCAGTATGCAAACTGGAGCTTGTACCTCAAAGGGCCACTTTATCAAAATAATTGCTTTTATAAAACACTGTTTTTGGTTAGAGTAACCCTTTCATATCCTGCTGTGTCCCCTGCTCCCTTGCTGGAGGGGTTAGGGATGTCATGGAGGTCTTTTGTGGCAGAAAAGGGAGGGTCAGTCTACCATTGACTGCGTGTCGCCAGCATGCGCAGAACTGATATTAACCAGCCTTGAATTCTGCAGGCTGAATGATGCCACCCGAGAAATGCTGCTGAAAGTAGAATTACCCTTCCGACAGCAAAAGGGTAAACATGCAGTCTCCAGGCACCATGACCACTTCCAGTAACTGAAGTGGTTATGGTACTTGGAGTAACCCTTTAATATCCTCGTTATAGTGTCTCAAACCATCTTTAGCAGAGGGTGTGGATTTCAGATTGAGGTTACTGAATCTAAAATTCAGATGTTAATTTGCTAATGATAACGTCACAGAGGTTCTAAAGACCAATTGTATCTAAACAATAAATGCTACATTTACCCAGGAAATAAGATTTTGACTCACGGTGTGGCTTTGTTTAGACACTTTTTTTTTTTATTTGTGGGTTTTTTACAAATGTAAAAAGGTTTAATTTATCTGTCCATTATTCCTAATGAAAGATTCATCTGTTATTTGTTGTTTTACGTGTCTGATATTGCAGGCCATGCGCTTACAACAGAGTGCATTCTGGGATGTTCTTCCTCCTCCAGCTTTACATATCTCACTGTTCTCCCCCACTTTCACTGTGATCGGAGTACAATGCAGGGGGATCCACCAGGAAACGTGATGTCAGATTTCAACTTTGCAGTGAGGGGCTTCGTTTCGAATAGTCTCTGATATCACCTTAGCTCCTGACTGACCAATATGGTTCCCCTGGAGACTAAAGGAAACAGACAATTAATTGTCAGGTTTTAAATGCTGCAAGACGGATAAACAAGGAGGTGTTTTTGTAGAAATACTGAATTAGTGAGTTGTGAAATCTCTTTTTGAAAAGATAATTTCATTGAATACGCTGTATTTGGCCTGAATTTGCCCAAATGGCAATATCTCACGTTCACAGAACTAAACTAAACTAATTAAGTCACCAATTTGTTTGATAAAATGTTAGCTTTGTTTCTTTTAACCTCCTCTCCATCCCCCTCCCCCATGCTGATCCATAAAAGGCACAGATTTAGCTCAGCATGTAGATCCCCACCTGATTAATGTCAGAGAACGGTTTGCGGACACTGCATTGGCCAGGCATATCGCACCATCCAGACCTATGGAGTTTTCTTGCAGGCTGGAAAAAAGGGAGCAGAGAAGATCATTGTACACATTTATTTTCAAAGATGAACGAAGCCGCTAAGCCAGCATTTTATCGTTTGACTAGTGAAGCATGAAGAAAAAAAGTCTGATGCAATGGTTATAACAAAACCAGAATAAGATGGGTAAAAGTAATTCTGGGAAATGCTTGTTTAACTCGAATGTTAGAGTGAATCACGACCCATCACTAACTGAGTGATGATCCATGTGGTTTGATATTTAGCGGATCACATGGTGAAGGTATCTGTTTGACAGAAAGTTACCCAGTGAATATAATGTTAGGTTCCGACACCTTGTGCTTTCCACTAGGTGAACCAGTATTCGTTGTACTTGGTACCAGCTGGTGAATGGCTACATTAAATCCTCACAGAGGGCTCTTAAAAGACTCGTGTGTCATGTATACAACTTCGTTCACTTAGATTTCCAGGAACGGTGGATATTAGTTTAAGGAAAAGATTTCAACCACAAATTAATCTTTATTAAATAGCGATGTATTCTGCTATCAGTCTTGTCGAGATTAGCAACGTATATTGTCTGATATTGCTGCTTGCCATCATCTCCCCAGGTGTAAAACACATGAATGGTTCTGAGTAAAGAACAGTAATATTATACAGCAATGCGCAATACGCTAGCGCTATTTAAATACCAGTAATAATAATTATGGTGCAATGATGTAAAAATAGAGCAAATGGCATGCCATTGGTTTCCATGGTGATTGCTTGACATTTAGTATTCCTCCTTATTAAAGCCACAACTGAGTTTACTGGTGGGATTCCTGTACGTGCAGGTAGGTGAACGCGGATCAGACAATGGAAACCTACCGGTAGATCCCTTAATATGGGAATCTGATTAGTTTCCCTAAGGCGATCAAGTCCGCAGAAAAGGAGTTAAAGATTAATAAAAACACAATATGTTGGTTTCCTATGAGCATTAGGTTCTCAACGTGGCGTATTTATTAAGTCTTCTCCGTTTGCCTCATTGATGGCTCACCTGAGGAGGAACACTTTGCAAGCTCCCAGCCACACTCATTCTATAGATTCGATTCTTTCCCTTTAAACAGCAGCTACCTACTTGAGAGTTTGCAGGCTGGTGTTAACTCTTAAAGCTCCGGCTAAGGCTTTGGCTCCACGTAGGCCAATGTTATTCCCTCGTAGGCTGCAGAGACAATAAACGGTCATTTAATAACATAGTAGCCCATAGATACTTTCTGATATGTTAGAATTGCTTACACATGATGAGCTGTGATCAAACAGCAGGTTTAGAACAAAATAGATATTTTAAAAGCCCTTAACATTATCGTGGAGAGTAACTTGAAAACTAATTACAGAGTGCTGGGAAAGGCATAAAAAAAAACCTAAATAAAACACTCGACATACATAAAGCTCGTCCACTTGCTGAACTGCTTTATGTGTTTGGAGTCTGTCATTTTCATGACAGTTTATAACGGTACCAATTTCACTAGAAACCTGCACTTTTATAATTGTGGCAGGTTTTGTTGTTCTTCCTTCTTAATGAGCGATTTTGAGAAGCACAGGAAAGCCACGTTCATGGCTCCAGCACAGAGGGTTCTCATTGGAAAGTCTCGGATTGGTGCCTGAACAGACTGAAAGTCTGTGCTGAGGAAAGAGGGGAGGGCTAGCAAAGGCGGCAAGCAACAGGCTCCCAAAGGAAACATGCAGATAAATAGTATCCCCAGCGGCGTACACACAATCCACGGGGCCCCAGTGTGAAACTGATCCGTGGGCCCCCCCCATTCCCGCCCCCTCAGCCCCCCCGACAGGCACACACAGACATAGATACATACAGACACATGCATACATACAGCCACATACAAACATACAGACATACATACAGACCAACACACACACACGCACACACAGGCACACACATACAAAGACAAATACATACAAACAAACAGACAGGCACACACACATGCATACAGACACACACAAACATGCATACATACATACAAAGACACATATATACAAAGACACAGACACACATACATACAAAGACACATACATACACACATATATACAGACAGACACACACACACGGCATACATACAAAGACACACACATACATAAGACACACATGCGTACAAAGACACATACATACACACATATATACAGACAGACACACACACACAGCATACATACAAAGACACACACATACATAAGACACATACATAAGACATGTCAAGCATGATAAAGACCTAGTCAGGTCGAAACATTGCAAATAAATCTGCCTGGAAACTTTCACAGTGAGTGCCTGAGATTTTTTCTTTTTATGCATACTTTGTGTGTTTTTTTGCTGACCCATGCTCAGTAGCACCCTGGATTGAAACATTGTGGCTGAGTGCGACCCTAGCTTTTTTCTAACGCATACATACAAAGACACACAAGACACACACACATACATACACACACACACACGACATATCTACAGACACACACAAGACATACATACAAAGACACACACATAAGACACACATACATACAAAGACAAATACACACACACAAACAAACACACACAAAATATTTTAGTCACCCTCCTGTTTCCTACCTTTTAGGTGCAGGACGGTGACTGGGGTCCAGTGGTGGCTCAGGCTGGTGGGTTTCCAGGCAGATTTATTTGCAACGTTTCGACCTGACTAGGTCTTTATCAAGCATGATAAAGACCTAGTCAGGTCGAAACGTTGCAAATAAATCTGCCTGGAAACTTTCACAGTGAGTGCCTGAGATTTTTTTATTTTTTTGTATGTGTGTGTGTCCTGTATGTATGTATGTGTGTCTTTGTACGTATCAGTGTCTTATGTATGTGTTTTTGTATGTATGTGTGTGTGTGTCTGTCTGTGTGTATATATATATATATATGTGTGTATGTGTGTCTTGTGTGTATGTCTTGTGTGTATGTGTCGTTGTATGTATGTTTGTGTGTGTGTTTTTGTATGTATGTTTGTGTGTGTATGTATGTGCCTGTGTCGGTCTGTGTGTCTGTATGTGTGTCTGTATGTGTGTGTGTCTGTCTGTCAAGGGGGGCCCATGGATCAGTTTCGCACCAGGGCCCTGTGGATTGTGTGTACGCCACTGCTCCCAGCGTGTGATGTAATCACAGGGGGCCCGGTCGCGCTGTTAAAGCGCCCAGCCCTTTATTTAGGGGTATAACTACAAACCTTTAAAAGGAGTGTTCCTGTAATTAAACAAAAACCTAGACATACTCTTTAATTCACGTAACCATGTATGACTGTGTTGTGAATTGCTCAATGTAGTTAAATTATAACAGATATGAAAACCTTTCTCAAGTCACAGCGTGGCTGTTTTAATCTAAAACTTGCCCTTTAGTTTGCATTTCACAACAATTCACTTTTTAATAAACCCATTTAGGATTGATTCACTAAATAATAGCGGTTTAGTAAAAATTCTCGATTTCAGCTCTTTTCCAGCTTGTCTGTTTTAGCCTAATTTTTGCATTTTATGATTCCGTTCACTGTTTAATGAATTAACGTTCACCTCTTTATGAAATGTGAATTCAGGGGATCATTTCGTCATGTAAAGAACTAGTAAATAATAAAATGTGTTTATTACCTAAACAGTAAATTGGGGGGCTTAAAACCCGAATTTGAGAATTTGTTCGTTGTCGGCCTTTTCTGACTAAATTTAGGTTTTTCTATTTGAAAATTAGCGGATAATATAGTAACACAGTAAGAGGACTACCCAGAGTATGTATGAACATTGTGTTATCTCGTCAATCAATACTCACTCGAGAAGCTTCAATCCTTTATTCACAGTCAGGGCTTCGGCGAGTGACTGAGCCCCACATGGTCCAATAGCTGTCCCCTGCAAACTAAATGAAACAGACAATAATCACCAATCATTGCAATCCTAGTCTTATCAATAAGATATTTAATTTACCCCAGATTCACATTGTGTCTGCTGCCTGTATATTGTCATTATATTAGTTATAAATGGGTTTTATCCTACGTAATTATTTACACAGTCCAAATTATCACTGGAATGTTTTATATTGTTTATGGCTCTATCAACCTACTCCCTCTTATTATATGGCTTCCATTCGGCATTCAGTATTACCAGCTGACGTAATTCAGATTATATATTAAACCAGTTGTAAACCTTTTTTCCCAGGTGCTCAGATGATCATGGCATTAGCTTGGCGACTCATTCATCATTTGGATAATGATCTCAGTGACCCATTCTTCAAGTGTAATGTAATAAATATTAACGTAAAACTATAGCGTCGGGAATAAAAAACATGTATTCCTAGTGCCAGTGTCTTATTATAACTACTTAGATTATCGGACCCCTCCCCATAAGTCATTAAACAAATTAGATTTACCCACATTTATTCTCCTGGTGCACCAGTCTCATTGCAGACTGCCCACCTCGGCTGGCTGAGATCATCAATCCTGATAATCTCAGTCAATGCAAACCTTCCCCATAGGGAGGAAGCATTGGGAGTCTAGTGTGCATGTAGGGCAATTCACCACATATCAACCAATCAGCATCTCCTCTTAGAGATGCATTGAGTCTACATGTGTTTGGCACGATGTTGAACGTTGGTCCTGCCCTTACCTATTATAATCTGGTATTTGTGCTCCTTATATTATTACTCTACCTTACTACTCAAAATAAATGTAAGTGATAATATACTCAATGATTGTAGCAGTGTAGCTAAAAATTCACACGTGTACATTTTAACAAAAGGGATAATAAGAATGAGCAATACTTACTTATTTGAGAACAATGTATTATGTATGTATGTATGTGTATATGAGAAGGCTGAGCCATAGGTGAAGCCTATAGTTGTGGTAAGGGTTAACCACCTATACATTTTTAGGCCGCCCCCTTCCACAGGGCAGAGACTGTCTAATTCAGCCTACCCGCCACACCCTTTATTAAGCCTTTCATCTTGGTAGGCCCTCTTAAACGGCCTACCCAAACGTTGGTTTTGGCACACCACAACCAACTTACATCACCGCTACTGTAGCTAGGCTTATTGTATTCGACCACAAATAAATCTAAATATATATTAAAAAATGTTTTGTCAATTAAACAATTGTGAGGGTTCCAACAAGGTATTAGATTTTTCTCTTGTATCGTTCATGGATTTCATATTTGCAATTTTTATTATCTCTATACACCACTTCTATTTTGTTTCTTATTATATCTTATTGATCTATGACCCTTGAATAACGTCCTTAGCCATTCTGTCCTAGTTAAAGGTTAAACAAGCTTGCGCTTGAAGAATAGCCCTGGCTATATTGTAATCAATACAGATACAGGCATTTTCTATGTCACCTAACGAATCATGATCATGAATATTCTTGTGGCTTTGTTCCTTTCGATATATTGTTGTGCCAGATTTATTTCTTCTAAGTGTTTCATCGATCTTTAACACCTTCGTGCAGAGGCTAATTCGGATCTCTCTCTGTCTTTAGTCTCGTGGGAGTACACTCCGCTACAGCTCAATGAGAGTTTTGTCTCAATTGAAGGTACATATAATTTACTGATACTTAAAGATCAATGTAGCATAGACTGTCACCTACGTGTGTCGTCTATTGTTTGTATCACAACGTAAATGGTGATTACATGCACGTTGGTTTGTGCGGAGGGAAAATGCATTAAATGGAGAAACTTAAATGCATGGACGGATGGATATATAGAGAGATATTTTGTCTTGTAAATTAAAATGTATTTATTGGAAATTATTACAATAGTGTTTTTGCATAATACAATTATTTTCAGAATTCTGTCTACATGTATTTTCTCTATAATGCATCCATATTTCAAGTTATATATGCAACCATACAATCATGGGCTTCTCTTCCTGGTAGTACTATTAGAATGTGAATTGACAGATATAAGAATTGCTAAAAGGAAGGCACAACAAGTAGAAACGGTGCGCGTGCAGACTCCAAGCTCTATGAACAGTTCAAATCACTGGTGTAGTCATGGTGCTTGCAGTAACCCTTTAAGCTACCCGACCTCACCTTTTAATATATAAAATCAATTATTCAATAAAGATCTCTACACTTTGTTGAACTATAATTATTTTAAAAAGCTATGTAGTAAAGATAACTAAATCATTTAAAATATATTTACTTTTTCTCAGCTTTCTTAAACAGCAAAATATAGAGTTTAAAAATAGCACCATAACGACTGTGAAATATAACCCCTCTCACCTCCCCACTAGATTTCTTGCTGAATTTAGAGCTCCGCATCTCTCCCACTTCCTAGACCTAGACCCCGGCTCTCCAGATGGTGGACTACAGCTCTCATAATGCTATTACAACCATAGGGCAGGCAAAGCATAAAGGGAGACGTCGGCCACAAAATCCAGAGTGCAAAAGGTTGCCTACCCCTGCTCTAGACTCATGCTTCTGTGGTCTTGATTGAATAGACCCACTTTTACACGTCTACCAGGCCTACCTCACTTATTTGAGAAAATCCATTTAAAAAGAACACTTACTAGAGAGCATGGAGTGTGGTGTTCTCTCGTAGAGCGCTGGAGAGTTCTGCCGTACCTTCATCTCCGAGAGAGTTCTCCTGCAAGCTAATAAGAATCAGAGGTCACAGAATAGTCATTATTAGTTACAAATTAGACAAGTGGAAAAAATCGGTTTCAAGTGATTTGCCTGCATAAAATGCTTTGAAACCCTCAAACGAATCGATGCCAAAATTTGGTTAGTTCATAAACTAACTGAATCACACTAATCAATATCCTTTTTAGGGTACAAATGAAAAGGATTTTAAGATTTGTTTAGTTTATGAAGGTACTGGGATTCTGAAGCAATTCATTTGACGATTACCAGGCAGTCTATTCGAATACATCACTTGAAATTAGATCTACGCACATCTAGTTACAATATGCAGAACTGGAGTTATACATTGGCTGCACATCAGTGGACAGCTCCTTCTGTTCTGGTATGGAGATGCATGCTAAACGCTATGTAAAATATTCAAAATAAAAAGGCCACCACTGGCTAGTGAAATATCATGAACTGTATTTATAAGCCTTTACTGCCTGAGCAGCTGTTAAGGCTCTGCAGCCTCAGTTTAATATGTTAGACATTTTCCTACACCGGGACCATGACGGTATTTGGAGGACTTTGAGGGCCTAGGCACTTAGTTCTGTAGAAGGTCCCATCGTTTCTTGACCTGCATGTACAGCTGTACCTCTCTGAATAACTGGGAACTTGCTGGATTTGACCCAAAGACTGGCTTGACATCTCACCACATTACTCTAGGTGGCAGATGACCACCATGCTCTCCTCCAGTTATTGTTATTCCTCACAGTTTTCAGCCTGTTCTGCTTTTTTTTCTTTTGTCTCAACACATACATTGTGAAGAGAGCTCAGAGTGAGCACATATAAGATTAATGGTAGGGAATACTCAACACCAAATCATGCATGTGTATCTAGAATTGCCTAAACTAGCCAGACTTACTCTAAACAAGTCAAGGATTGGTTTTCACGGAGGGCACCAGCCAGAGCGCGAGCCGATGCAGCCCTCAAGAAATTCCACTGGAGGCTGAAAGAGATATATAAATACACAGCTGAAACATTATGTGTTAGTCTATGGGGAACGAGTCCGAGGCCGTGGAAGACGCCAACGTGAAAAGACCATTCCAAGCACCATAACCACTACAACACGCTGTCGTGTTAATGGTATGAGTAGTATCATGGACCCCTAACCCCTTTGTAAGTAATCAAACTATTTTAAAATAATCTGCCTTCTTACCTGAGTCCACTGGTCACGGCTCCACACCTGCACTACATTCAACAGAAAGCCGGAAGCCCTCTTTCTTAACTATGCCAGAGGGTGCAGGGCTTAGGTCATTCTTTGAGAGCAATTAGCTGATACTCCCAGCCAATGAACTGGTTTTGCACGGCAGGGCTTAGCTCATTAGCACTTTCTAGTGGATGTAGTGGTCAAACAGTTCTAAAATGGTTTAACTATTTATAATGAGGGGGCGAGGGGGGGCAGCGGTGTTGGCAGAGTTTTTCTCTATATATTAAGCACTATTACAAATATGCATATTGCTATCCAAAGTTTGTGGGCAAGTAGAAGCTTGTGTTAAAAACCGACCTCTTTAATTTGAAACCATCATTTTCCAGGATTTTGAATACTCTGTTTAATTATTCCCTATATTTAAGAAATCTTTTTTGGGGTTAGGTGTGGAAAAGAAAAGAAAAAACGCTGTGTTCAGCGCTCCATCTTGGCTTCCTGTCAATCACTATCATACGCTCTGCCCTTTTCTGTCATTGCGGAGGATTAGAACGAATGCAAATATGTGCCCTCGCTGTGCCAGGATCGAACATAATTTACTACATCGTTAATACACGTCACATGAACAGGAGAGTAATCTTGAGGCTACTGAACTAATGATGAAAAGAACATTGTATCATTGTATCAATTCTTTTAGCACAAATCATTATTATAAACGATGTAATATGAGAGCTAACGACAGTACCATATTGTTTTTTTCACCTTCCGTCATACATCCTCCCTGTGACACTGTGACTAACATTAGTCTAGGGGGTAAAATACTTTTTTTATCTATACATTTACTTGCTATTTTGCCTAATAACAATTGCTCCCATTCAGATGGAGCGATTCACTTTTATAATACTGAGGCTATTATGAGGGACTCCTAATATGAGGTCTATAAAGACTCACTGTAGAGACTCCAGACTCCGATTCTCCTTCAGCGATTCAGCAAGAGCTTCAACTCCCTCGTCGTGCAACAAGTTTGCGGTCAAACTGTAAGAGACATATCTCGAATGAGCCCCATGGCTGTACCTAGAAATCCAGTTTAACGCTCACAATGTGTCTTTACACTGAAGGAGCCTGAAACTGGAGCTGTTACTTTTCCCCACCCCTGTAAAACATACTTAATTCCTCTGAACCAATTGATTCCTGCCACCATCTCCCCAAAACGGCATCCCTTACTGCCATACACACTCACATGTATGTACATGAGATGAGTGCAGGGCATCATTGGAAATTTAGATTTTGTATCAAATGCCAGGCTGTGCCAGCACAGCCTAACATTCTATGCAAATCCAAGGGACAAAAAAACACCATGACTCCCAAAGATGTATACCAGAAGAAAATTGTCTTCATACTATACTGTCCACAGATTGTCTTCCCTTTTCCTTTGCTATTGTTCCCAAGAATCTCTGTATTGGGTTAATAATTCGGGAATATTCAGAGACAGTGAATTAAAAACTGACTTGCGAAATGTAGGTTAAAATAGGCGAAATGTGACCGCAGATGATTTGGAGAATTATTTCCTCTCGGCTGTTTTTGCCCAGATATTGCAATTTGTATCCTACAATTCACTGTTTAGTGAATAAGCCCCTTTATCTCACATACATTTTTAAAAAAGAAAAAGAAAGACACTTGAACAGCTTTTATCGCTTTTATTTCCTTGAATGGGTTTCCAAATCTTTCTTTCTAGTGTGCGGGTTTAATGTGAATATACACCCACACATAAATATATTTAGTATGTAATCTATTGATCCATTTTCTCGCATTCTCCACAGTTTGGAGAACCAGCTGGCAACATAATCAGCCTTTTGATATTGACTTCCCCCCCCGCGACAATGATGAATCAGGATGGACTGAAAACTGAATTTGTAAAATTCTTTAATTAAGTTTAATTGTTAATGTCCCAATATTGTCATGAAAGTAGTTTACACTTTTCATAACTCTAAAACTCGTAATGCTAAAAATTCCAGATCTTCTCGGCCTTTAACTTCATCAAGCTGAAGCGTTTACATGCCCAGAACACTCGATTCTCAGCAATTTGATGAATACTTACTCCAAGTGCTTCAATGTGCAGTTTATTTTGAGAGATTCTGCCAAAGCCCTGGAACCCTCGATGCTGATTGAGTTTTCCCGAAGGCTGGTGGAGAAGAAAAGTTTGGAAGGGTACAGGTCAGATGGTACGTGAACGGGACATAAAAAAAGGAAAATCACAATATTATCCTGAAGCACGACTTGTTATGATGCTTTATCATTTTCTTATTATCACTTTTCTACCTTTCTTTGCATGGAAATGGGTTACAACCACACAAGGTTTTCGGCACATTCCCCATATGTCACCACCAATACAAGTTACATGAATACGATGTGGGCACAGAATGCATGAAAGAGACCTGAGAAATGTCACAGAGAAGATGCACTGGGTCCACTGTGTACTGTGTACTGTGTATAGAAGGTGGAATGCCAAAAATCTCATCTGGAAACGATACCCAATCACTGAATAATAATATTATCTAAAAAAAAAAAAACTGGAACCACCAACCAACACAGGGAATATTTTTACCATCTTCAGGTTTGTTATAAAAGCATTTGGTAAATGGACTGCGTAGTGGTTGATCGGACTCACTCACTTGAGCAGTTTCAGGCTCTGGTTCCGGCTCAGTCCCCTGGTCAATGCACTTAATCCACGGTTGCTGATTGAATTACTCTTCAAACTGCACATAAAGGGTCTCAGGTAAATCCACAGTAATTGGAAAAGCAAGATAGAGTATGAAAAGATTAATGTCTAGAATCACTAAACACTACAGCACGATATCTAAAGTGTCACTACCCACTAAAACAAGATCTGTACACAATAATTCACTTCCAACCACACCAAGACCTGTACAAAGTGACTACCTACCACACCAAGACCTGTACACAGTCACTTTCTACCTACTCCACCAAGACCTGTAAACAGTCACTCTCTACATACTTCACCTAGACCTGTACACAGTCAATCTCTATCTACTCCACCAAGACCTGTACAGAGTAACTAGAGTACGGTATCATATGTTTATATGTATATATTTTTGGGGGTATTCAGAGTGGGCTACCTAGATACCTAGCACCTATTGGAATAGAAGAGTGCCAGTACACATCTCTGATTTTTGTATACAGTCACTCTCTACCTAATCCACCAAGACCTGTACAGAGTCACTCTTTACCTACTCCACCAAGACCTGTACAGAGTCACTCTTTACCTACTCCACCAAGACCTGTACAGAGTCACTCTTTACCTACTCCACCAAGACCTGTATACAGTCACTCTCTACCTACTCCACCAAGACCTGTACATAGTCACTCTCTACCTACTCCACCAAGACCTGTACAGAGTCACTCTCTACCTGCTCAACCAGGACCTGTACAGAGTCACTCTCTACCTACTCCACCAAGACCTGTACACAGTAACTCTCTACCTACTCCTCCAAGACCTGTACAGAGTCACTCTCTAACTACTCCTCCGGACCAGTACAGAGTCACTCTCTACCTAGTTCACCACCAAGACCTGTACAGAGTCATTCTCTACCTACTCTACCAGGACCAGTACAGAGTCACTCTCTACCTACTCCACCAAGACCTGTCTACAGTCACTCTCTACCTACTCCACCAAGACCTGTAAGATGCAAATACTTGTGTCATGAAAACATGCCCTGTGTAGGGTTATCCATATAAATCTTTCAAGTTCTCTGCAGATCATACTTCCACTGAGATTCTTTATCCCTACAAAGCAGAGGAAGCCCTCTTTAGAAAAATCTTCATATATTCTGAAGGACTTACTCAAGCGTTCTCAAACTTGAATTTTCAGTAAGAGCTTCAGCCAGAGCTGAGGCACCTCGGTCCCCCAAAGTGTTACTGGACAACCTGTAGATTGGGATAGAATGACTGGGGATCATTCAGTAACAGAGAGGCAAGAGTACAAAAGAGTGTTCGAACAGCTTTGAATATGAGGGTGGAAAACATGATATGTGATAGGAGCAGATGGGGAAACCCAAGTATGATTCCATTTTGTGAATTGCTGGCAAAGATAGAGTGAATGTAGCACAGATGATAAAAAATAACTTAATTAAAACTACTGTTACTAATACTTTATTACCATTTAAAATATGAATCAAAGATAGAAATCTTAGAGGGATATTCCTGGCCAGAGAATGCTACCCTTATTTTCTTAATGCACTATATAGATGCATTGATTAAAATACACACACAAAAATAAATATATATAAAAAGATACCGACCTTCGAGTTCTTGTGTGCGCTACGTATCCCTGTGGTTCGTTGAATCCGGCTGACTAGGAAGTAGCTGACCTAGCTGATAATCCTAGCTACCCCAATATTTTCAGGTGGGGTTTACCGTATACACTTTTGCCCACCAAGGGCTTATGGGATGTGTAGTTCAGTACTCAGCATTAGTTAAAATAAATGGAATGGCTGCCTAACTATTCGTAACAAACTTACTGTACTAGCCACTTTGTTCTGTAAACGACACTCTAGATAAGGCCACAGTTTCAGCTCTGTCACAGAGAGTAAATATAAAGTGCTGATTGAGAAAGTCATTATGTTTCTCTACTCTCACATCATTGCCAAGTCAACACAAACATGTACAACAACATTTCACACTCACCACAGCTCCTGAAGGACTTGGTTCTGCTTGAGACACCTTGCTAGACTCTCTGCCCCCTCTGCCTCAATATTGTTTTTCTGAATGCTACAATGACATCAAAAGGGAAATGGTTACATATCAACGTCAGAGCCGGAATCCCAAGGTTTAGCTACAATCCCTACTGACAGTCTGATATAATGCATGGATCCCTCTCTGAAATAGACTCAGCCAATCAGATGGGACTCCGTGAGGAGTCACCATTAATACCGAATACCAACAATCATAGGGGAATTGTTGGGGAGGGGGGTTTTGGGGGCTGAAGCCCCAAATGTAGGCATTTTAACAGTTGGTGGAGAGGGCAGGAGAATATTATATCATTATGTTTTGTTAAATACATGAAAAGTAAAAAAAAAACAAGAAAGCAGGGGCGGGGCCGGACCGCCGAGCGGAGCGGTCGCAGGGAAGATCAGCTCCCGCACACATTGACCCTAAAAGCATACTAAAACCGCTCTAAATCACCTAACTTACCCACCACTGCGACCCTCGCTGGTTGAGGGCCACCGGACCGGGGAGAGGCTTGCCTGAGGGGTTTTAGTCCCCCGGAGGGGAGTTCTCTGCCGTAACGGGCGGGAGCTCTCTTGGCGGTGAGTGGAGTGGACGGCCGCCGCTCCACTATCCTGCCACCCGGAGCCTGAAAGTCACGCTGCACCGGAACGGACCCGGCCCGGCCCCCCCCCCCTGGGCTGGGGGGGTGATCCCAGTCCGCACCTCGTGGCCGCACTCAGAGACCCCGCAGAGACGGCCTGACGCCTCAATCTAAGATGGCGGAGGCCGCGTGTGAAAACATCGCCTGACATAGACCGCTGATCCCCGCGAAACAGACATGCCGGGCACCTGACAGTGAGTAGGCAGAACGGGGCCCATAAGAGACACCCACCCTCAGAGGCTGACGAGAGAAGGAGGAAGGGGGATGCACAGCGAAAAGCGGTACCACAGATACTGCCACCGGCAGCACACGCGGAGCTACCTCACCTCTACCAGTAACGAGGGCCAGAGCCCTAGACACAACGCTGCATTCCCCCTCTCCCCCAATCAGTTAATCCTCCAAACAGCATCCCCTGTCCAGCAGCAGCCCAAGACCAGCAACAAGCCTGGACCACGCCATGCAAAGCCCAGGCCCTCAAGATGGAACAGAGCGCACCAGCAGCCACCAACTACAGGGTATCAGGTGCAGGACAAGCCGCTGGAAGCCCAGCATGAACTATCCCCACATGGAAGCCCACAGCCCAGCAGGGGTTTAGGCTGAATGACCACCTGTCTATACTGACACATAAGGCTGGCACCCAGGACAGACCACCCCACCATCAGCAATGATACATGGCTGAGTTGCCTACTTTTTAGTTTTATCAGTTGATGTTTAACTGTTTCTGCTAACTCAAGTGTGTGCTTCTGCTTGATAGTGAGATTGGGTGGGGGGAGGGGAGCAATGTAAAACTGCAGTACCTTACAGCCACGCAGTGATTTCATGCAATGTTTTAGCGGTCACTATTTAGTATGCCTACATATTCATATTCATAAGCCTTAAAAATGTTCCTAGCTTGTTTTCTCTTTCTTAAAAACTAGTAACTAACTGTTTCACGCGTTAGACACCCCTATAATGCTTGTTTAACTGCCTTGAAACTATGCTGACTCTACGAAATATTTAGCTGCTAGCTGTTACCTTTCAAATGCTTGATATGTATTACTAGCCTATATCTCCTACTGTGGCTACACAAGCCTACTTACAACTCGCAGACACAATCTTGTACTATATCTAAACTTAAAACTACCCAACATCACTCTAACGTTTAAACAAAAATATGCCGGTAATCTATCTGTTCATGTAAAAAAAAAAATGTGCTGTACCAACATGCCACTCATTGGAATGCTATGATTATGCTTGCAGTTGCTGTTGTGGCCCTGCACGCTTGTCTGTAATTCATATGCACATGCAAAAATAAAGAATTAAAAAATAAAAAAATAAAAAAAAAAAAAACAAGAAAGCAAAATGTACTGACAGTTACTTTTTAGCAAAACCACAGAACACACCAACTGAGCATCAGGCAGGATTCCAGCAATATCTGTCTTAACCTTGCTCCACAGAACATGAGGATACTCACTTTAACGTCTTCAGATTGCAGTTCACCTGCAAAGACTCGGCAAGATAATGAGTGCCGCCTGACTTAATCTGGTTATTGTGTAGACTGCAAGAGAGAAGAACGTACAGTGTGGACCAAGAGACTGTAAAGAAGATAATAAATAGCAGCAGGAGAAAGTATCATGCAGAAACATTATATGGAACAGACAATATAAGAAAAGCCAGATTTTAGACTATAGAGGGGTGTGGAGTTTTAAAAAAAAAATCTACTTGTCCAAGGGGCTCAAGTGGTAGCCCAATCTACTTGCTCATCAGGACAATCGACTTGTCCTGACACAAAATAATATCAATTACAAAAATTGGGGGCACTTGCCTAGATCCGTGGACATTGACAGGGCTACTTGCTAAACTCATTTTCACAAACTTCATCTAAATGGAAAAATGGAGGCAAAAATAACTGATCTGTAAATATTATGTAACTTTGCAATTATTATTTATTTATTTTTTTGCACCTTCTTCTAAAATAATTTGCTGTTCTTATCCTTGGCTATCTTATTTTCTTACTTTTGAACCAGTGACCGAGATATTGGATAACTAAGGAAAGGGAACGGGAATTTATAGTTAACCAATTGATCATCGAAATAATAGTTCAATAAATGCTTTTCTTGTGATAACTCTTTAAATCATGGGACGCCTCCATGTCTCTCTGAAACTTTAGGCAGTTTACAGCTGACAGCATCCTCGGCCAATGTGTACCATTGATTATGATTAGTTTGGCTAAAATGGGAATTTGATATCAGACTAATTGAGAATTCACCAGAAAGGTGAGATGCCAAAGACCTGATCAAGGTGATGTCACCTGCTGTAAAGAACTCACTTTAGGCTGAGCAAGACTTGATTATTTTTCAGAGCTTCTGCGAGAGCCTTTACACCTTTAGGACCAATAAAATTCCCATGTAGGCTGCAAAAAACAGGTATGAAATTAATAATATTGAGAAGATCCCATAACCAAACCATAAATCTGTCTGCTGATTGTAAAAATACTCACTCAAGTGAAACAAGTGTGCGATTCACCATCAGGGCTCTACCCAGGACCTTCACACCACGGTCAGACAGGAGATTCTCTGCCAGGCTGGTAAGGGAATATTGGTGAGCGATTGGCAGCTTCTTTCTTCTAATCGTATTAATTTAAGGAACCTTACAAATGGAGCAAATCTGGCGCACAGTTCTAAAGGTGGAGCATTCACTAAAACCAATGGAATATTCTTGCCAATCAATCCATTCTTTAGAGTGGTGGTAGGCGGCCTTTGGCACTCCAGACATTTTAGACTACATCTTCCCTGATGCTTTGCTAGCATTATGGCTGTAAAATCATAACAGGAGATGTAGTCTAGATGTATCTGGAGTATTGCCTAACCTTGCTTTAGATCTTTGTTTCAAAATTATTTCTTAAATTCATGGTCATTATGTTTAAAATTATTGATGGAACCACCAGGGTTGAAAATAGTTTAAATCAAAGTGAGGTTTGATAAAAGAAGAATAAGCCTTTAGGAAGTCTATTTAAGGGCAAAACAACTGAGCATATATGTGTGTGTTGGGAGAGATGATATGTTTCCCTACTCCACATGAACAAATATGGACAATTTAGATTGTAAGCTCACAGGCCACATTGCTACACATGCCAGATTTGACACTGAAGGTGCAGGCCCCCATTGTCTTTGTACTGATAGAACTAATTATGTGTGTACAGTCTGTCATCCCTACACATTGTTAATTCAGTCATTGTACAGTACAATAAAAGTAATGAGAAGATTTTTTTTTTTTCGAGAGATGGATTTCTTTACCTGTGGGACTCACCTAAGTCTCTGGATGGCACAGTCCTTGTTATGCAGGACACTGGCTAAAAGCTCCATCACATCATCTTTGAAAGTGTTATTTTCCATTCTAGATCATACAGGATGTAAGTGGTTAGCAGGAGCAAAATGAGCAGATTAGGACATCTATGTGTAGGACTTACTCTATCATATCCAATGAGTTTACGAAAGATTTCAAAACAGATCTAAACCTCTCATAACGCTATGGATAAATTGTACACACGGCATGGAAAAAATAAATACAAAATGTGTTTACACCAGTGATAATTGTATACATGCTTGTCCTGTCTAAAGATAAGGAGATCCACAAATCTAATATTTATATTGAACGGAATGCTAGTAGATGTCAAAATGTAGTTGGTTAAAAACACATAGTCAAATCGGTATCAAAGGCTCTTACAAGACCCCAAAAATCCTTTTGATCTCACATACACATAAACTACTCAAGATCGTCCACGAACAAAAATTGTACATTGATGTGACAACGTTGGAGCCCATGGCTGTTCCTTTAGTCTGTATGAAATATACTGTACCAGAAAACAAAGTGATTTCTATACAGAAAAGTCTTATTGTTATTTTCACAATATTTATCATACGTTTGAGTTGTACAGAAGAAATAATTTGAATTAAATGACAAACTGCTCAAATACTCTGTTTTAAAAAAGTTGGTTTGTTCGGCTTAGTGAAGATTAACACTGTGATACAAGATTAATACCTGATTTAATCAAGTACCATTTTGTATCATTGGCCTCAATATCTACACCTTGTACACACTGTTCAAGTGGCTCTGTCACCTCAAACCTGACAGTCTCCTATTGTTTCCTCTTCTCTTCCTCTTTCAGAATCTGTAATCGTTTTCTTCATTTCTGATCCATTTCTCTTTAAAACATAAGACAAAAAAGGGACTACTTTGTCTTCTGTATTTTTCCTACTCTTGATAATATTGACAAAGGATGGAGTTTAACCCCTTAAGGACCAAACTTCTAGAATAAAAGGGAATTATGGCATGTCACACAGGTCATGTGTCCTTAAGGGGTTAAAGGAACACTATAGGGTCATGAATACAAATGTGTATTCCTGACTCTATGGAGTTACAACCACAATGTAGGTAACCAGCACCCACTTGTCCCTTTTAAATAGGATAAAAACTCACCTTTATTCCACAGCCTCCTTGGCTGATGTCATCAGAATTGATAATCTGAGCCAATCCAATGCTTTTCCATTGGGAAAGCATTAGACTGGCTGAGATCTCCAATTCTGATCATCTCAGCCAAAGAGGCAGGGCCAAACACTGCACTGGCTAATCAGCATCTACTCCTAGAGATTAAATGAATCAATGTATCTCTTTGAAGAAAGTTAATTGTCTCCATGCAGAGCGTGGAGATGCTGAACGTTAGTGCTGCACGTTGTACATTAAGTTGGAGTTGTTCTGGTGACTATAGTGTCCCTCTAAGGCAAGCTTTACCGTTTGTTTTCTTGACAAAGAAAGTGGAGTTTGTCTTAATAAAAATAGATCAGAAATTAAGAAAAAAAGAACAGGTTCTAAAAGAGAAACAAAAGAAGAAAATCAAGTTTTACGTGACAGAGCCACTTTATCTACTTGAGAAAACGAATGTAATCATGTACAAGGTGAGTCCAAGTTAGTGTTGGTCCGCCAAATAATTGACGATTAAACTTTTTTTTTCACATAATTGTTAGCATTCATGGCAACTAGAATAACTCCTTTGTCAGAATTGATTGTGATAATTTTATAAAGGTTACAGTAAAAAGATGGCCTACGATTGAATGATTAGCTGATTATGTACTTCTAACAATTACAATGCCATTACTCATACAGCATAGTCTATCATGCATGATCTTTTTTTGAAGCTACAGTAAACCTCAGTACTAACAAATCAGCATTTCAAAAATAATTTAAACTATAGCGTTGTTGCCACCTTTCGTAAACTCAAACTTTGGGAACTTGATCAAAGGCTATCTTCATACTAAGATAATTTGGCTTCAATGTGGACCGGTATTATACATAACAGAGTCTGAACACGATCCCTGCCCCCCATCCCACCATTTACTGGTGCTAAGAGAGCTAACTTGTAATAGATATAGCCATTGGTCAGATGTCACCAAAATCACTTGCCTATACATATGGCCATGATCTTATAAGCCCCTTCATACATGCATAGAGGCTAGACGTTTCCAATTCCCTGGCCACTTACATTATAATCATAAAGTACTCTATCAAACTTATACTATATATATATAATGATTTCATTTACAGCTTTTATTTTGATTTAACGGGTACAGAAGGCCCTCTTTTAGTAATTATTTGCAAGGGTTAATGTATAAGGAGCCGGGGGGCGGGGCCTGACCGCCGAGCCGGCTGGACGTGGGGCACCTCGGCTCCGCTAAGAATAAAAAAATAACCGGGCAAAACCTACCTTTTTCCCCCTGAAAACGACTCAACAGCCACATGAAGGCAAAGGGGACACAGGCAGATACCCTGGAGGTCGGTATCAACCCCAGTCCTGCCGGCGAGGCGGACTGCTGGGCGACTGGGATGGAGGCCTGTCGTGAGGCTCTGGTGGGAGAGGCGGCCGCTCTCCCGCGCTTAGTCCGGTGGGACCTCTCGCACGCCTACTGAGGGCCCCGTTTCCCCCCCTGTGGGCCGGGGGGGTTATCCCGGACCCCAACGGAGAGGCAGTGACCGCTTCTATCATCTTGGCGGCGACACGATCACACAAGAACCGCGTGGCAAATTACAAGATGGCCGCCGCGATTAATGTAAGCCGGAGATCAAGCTCCCACATACAGTATCAGAAGTTACAACTCCCTGTGACACTGGCAGACCTAAGGGGACTTTACCAAGACACTCACTCAGCTTACCCTGAGAGGAGCAGCGATCGCAGCATACAAGCATTATTCTGCACTTAAGGCTGATGCTGGCAAATGACACAAACGCACCCCTGACCGGCAAGTACTAAAACGCTCCACCACCCAGCGGGAAAATGGGGGACCTGACGCTGGTGACCAGGACGGCAGCCGACCCAGCGCAGTTACAGGGGTAACAAAGCAGCTGCCAACCTGCTACAACAACAGCCCAGCAGAGCACTGAACTTTCCTTAGTTTAGCACTGTGATCCTTTCTGACCTTACTGTAATCACTGTAAAATTGTCTTACCTTAATGTATGCATTTCCCGGCAAACTCAGTGACTAGCTGCCTCCCGGTGGCTAACCTTAAGCAGTGTGGATAAATCCATACCTGATATTAGCTTACGACCTACCGATAATATATTAACACTTAAATTAGGACAACTGCGCAATACCTAGCATGTAACCAAACAGTCACGACACACATAATCGCAGTTGCGTCCGGTCCAGCATGTTACTTAATCTTGATTATTACCTACGTAACCTTATTACTAGCAATGTTTTGCCTATTTTAAGCGACCTATCTAAGTTGCGCTCATGCTCCGTGAAAGTTAGATTTACCTTGTTCAACTGAATGTTAAATATAAAAAATGTGCAAGCTTTAACATAACCCTGATTGTTAAAAATGTTTTTTGATCAAGCATGGGGAATGCCGTCGGGGTACCCCAGGCGTGTTGTCTCTCCTATCTGCACTACAAAAATAAAGAATTAATAAAAAAAATGTATAAGGAGCCAGTTTAGGATACTTGTGATGTATCCCTTTGATATTACAGAGACAGGGAGTAGTAAGACTATGGTGGTCAGGATCTCAGAGTTCGGATCAATAAGTAAACTCCATGACAGTGCTGTAGAATTTCTATACTAAGGGACAACTTAAAAAAACAAGAAGATTTTCATTCACTCCCTGTTCTTATTCCATCACTTCCCTTTCGTCCTCATGCCATCTCCCTATTCCCGATTTCAGACTAATCTTTAATGCATTTTCCTTGTACATCATTTTTTGTATTATTGTGTATGCGCCTTCAATAGTGCTGAAAAAGCAATGTTTAAACCTGGCTAGCGGCCACAGGCCACAAATCCACAGCCCATTGGACAGTGCTGCACTTTGCAATAAATGAGACCATGGTAGCCATTGACATTACTCTCAGGTAGGTGACCAATCTGTTCTACAATTCCTGTTATATTAGGTCAATAGAAATTGTTGTAGACTAGATTGAGTCAGGTTGTCTAGCTATCACTCAAGCCCACAATGATAACTGGTGCAGTACTCAGCTGAGTTTACCTGATGCTGGTACAGTATTGTAGCTGTGGCAGGAGAATTTTCACTAGGTTGTATGTAAGACACTGGGAAAGATTAGTTTCATGAGCACAGCTGTTGGATGCCTGCAGTAGGTATGCCAGGGCACTGCACCCCAACATATTCAGCTTCCCTCCAAGTGTTCCATTTATGAAGTCCTCTTCCACCCCACTTGTCAGTTCTGTGTGCCCCAGTTCCTGCAGGCAGCAGACTAAGTTCACCGTACTACATGAAACTACCTTTCCTGCACATAGCAAGCTATGCAAGAAGTCAACTGCCGGCCCACGATGCCCACCTAGCTCTTCCTTTCCAGGGAGGCATCCGGACAACACACGCAAGGCCTGCGGTGAAAGGAGGCCAGACAGAAACCGCAGGAAGATGGGTATCTGCATATCGTCTGCCTGCAGAGACCTCTGAACAGCACTTTTATAATGGTTCATGTAGCCCAATTTGGGCCAGGACATTGCCCCATCAGCAAACAGGTCAAATATGGCTCGTTTAGCAGCTGAATGGTAGTGGACGGCAGCTAGAAACTCCAGCAATAAGAGGTGTGAAAATGAAAAAGAGAGGCATGAAGGGGAATGCTGACATAGCAGTAGGCGGGCACTGAGGCTGCCTGGGGTCAGCGGGGTGTCAATTCCACAGGATTTTAAGTCCGACTCATAAAAAACTGACCGTTTTCTGATCAGTCCATTGAATGCCAGTCTTCCCAAATTGGCAACAGTTCGTCGGGCACTGCCAGATTGCTCTAAGCCATCACGGTCACACAGCTGAGCCTTGAGATACCAAGAGAAAATGGTGGACAATGTTCCTGGTAGACAGGATGAGTCTTGAGTGTGCAGTAAATATCCCAAAGAGGTCCCAATAATGCGGCATAAGGCAGGTACAGAACATAGTGCATTTAATGAACGGTGGGACTGTATGTGATCCCAGACACGTTGGACTAAGCCACTGTTATCTGGCAGAAACTGCTCCAAAAACTTTCTAATATGTTCAGTCCTGAGTCCAGGAATTTCTGTCATGCGATCCACAAGTCCTCCAGGGATCCAGGCTGCTGCCCCAGGCCTGGAGGTTATCCATATCGCAGTTTCTAACAGTAGGTTACCACGCAGTATATTCGTTATCAGACATTCTGGTGTGAGTTCCTTTTGGGGGTCAGTACATGCTATAGATTCTGAGAAATCCAGAGGTGCTCTTAACTCATCCAGCCCATCCAAAATGAGAAGAGATCCTTCAGGTGGCTTTACATAGCTTGGGTTGGCAAGTCGTACTAGCCGATCTGTAGAGAGACGATCATAGACATTCAACTCTGAAAGATTCAGAGCCATCACACTTGTGATGCTAGGGCACACTTCACCCCGTATCCACCTCTCTACAAAAAGTCTCACAAGGGTGCTTTTTCCAGCTCCTGCCACTCCCACAGTCAGAGTAATGCGAGGGGGAAGGCTAACTTGTGAGAGGGAGACCAGAAGTTTCTCCAGAGATAGTTGCCTGGGAGTCCCCCTTCCTTCCTGACCTAACTCCAGCTGCACAATATCATGTTCCTGAAGTTGGGCGTCTGTGAGTCCTTCTACTATAAGCAGAGGGTCTAACTGTGTTAACAGTGGGCATGGGTCCTTGGTTTTCACTTTCTCCAGATGTTTTAGAACTAACGGATCTGCGGAGAACAATAGAGCACAATGAGCTACAAAATGTTGCAAATACAAAAGGTGGGTTCACAATCTCAAAATCTCACTTACCGTAGTGACGCATGCGCAGTTGCAGGTAAGAGCAGCTATTCTCTATGCAGCTCTGAAGAGCCTGTAGGCATGTCTTGCCCTTCCCTACCAGGATATCTAGGAGGTTCTCTGCCCGCATGGGTAACAATGTAACTTCCTGGAGCAGCTTGGTCTCCTCTTCTGTCAACATCTGGAGGTCCTGGAGCTCTGTAATGATCTCGTGCATGGATAATGGGCAGGCACAGGCAGCCAGTTGCCTCCTGTACCGGAGAATCCATAAGCCTATAAAATAGCAACGAGATAACTTGTTACCATATTCTTTTGGAAGAAATCCTCCACCCTTGTCACCTACATACCTTCCATGTCATTGTTTCACAATTTCTAGTGGTGCACTTGGCCCAGATAATTCAAAGTCTTCCAGCCATCTCAAAGTACGTGTCCATATTAAATCTATTTTGGGTCAGGCCTGAAACCTTCCCTGTCATCCTATAGAGAAACAATAAAATAAAAAATGCAGTTAACAGAAACAAAACAAACAGAAAAACAACATAGGATTTTGTCTTTGTTCTTATTCATCCACCAACACCTGACATGTTTCTTTACAGATTGTTAACTTGGTATCTATATTTAAAGTAGATATCTTGTATTTCTTTTATTTATATATGTTTGCATTAATTTCTCTTATTTTTCGCCAAAAGTTCCAGGCTGGGTAATGTCAATCCAGGGCCTGGATGTCATTCATTGGCTGAGAGAGTGCTCAGTTGATGCACTCATCCAATGATTGAGCTGCGCGATCGGCATGACTTTAGCCTGTTTGCAGAGGAAACCCACACGGCAAAATGGTTTTCCCCATTACTAGGGAATGACACCAGTTTAAGAATGAAGACATGGTATAAATGTAAAATGATAAAAAAAAAATTACTCCTATTTAAAGGACCACTATAGGTACCCAGACCACTTCAGCTCAATGAAGTGGTCTGGGTGCCAGGTCCCCATAGTTTTAGCCCTGAAGCTGAAAACACGGTCATAGAAACCGCTATGTTTACTTTACAGGGTTAATCCAGCATCTAGTAAATCGCACTTATTTGTCAAATAAGATCCCCATAGGAAAGCATTGAGTAATTCTTTCCTATGGGCGGGTTTAAATGTGCGCGCACGCCACTCGGGAGCTGACGTCAGCAGGGGAGGAGAGGTCACCAGCGCCGAAGGAGCCCAGTGCTGGATTAAGGTAAGTGGCTGAAGGGGTTTTAACCCCCTCAGCGCCGAAGACGGGATGCACTTCAAGAGCCTAAAGTGCCAGGAAAACGGGTTTGTTTTCCTGGCACTATAGGAATAGATCCAAAAATCCCAGCCTTTACACCTTCTCTAACAGTCTCTCGCTAAATCAGGAAGTACCTTCAACAATCATGCTCAGCCTACTTTTTATAACATCAGTGAGCTCATCCCATGAGCAGTATATTATGAGAACAGCAATAGTTTCTGGGCATTGTTAGCAGCTGAACTACATCTACACCTGACATGACATCATGTACTGCGGTATTACTACAGGTTGAGAAGGGAAGAAGTTGGGCTTACAGAACTAAATGTAGTTTTATTAAAAATAAAAAGAGCCTGTATAGACCAACCTACAAATTGCACATATTGTGTGGTTGCCCCTTTCACCTCGGCACACCAGATACTGATGAACTACAGCCTATGTCCAGGTACGCAAAGCATCAATGGAAAAGTAGTTGAAAAGCTAGCCTCCATTGATCCATAGGGTTGATCTATTATATCCTTAATCATTTCACCAAATTGCTTTTCAGCTAAACTGTCAGAACAATCAGTGCATTCTGCTACAAGCTGAATATAGATGAAATACATCTCAAATTCCGAAGAAATTTGTCTCAGTATGATGTCTTGGAAACAGGGGTGCGTTTCCATGGAGATATGATTAAGAATGGGCATTCTATGTGGCTGGCTGCTTATTCATGCAATAACCAAAAAAACAAAAACAGAGGAAGAACGCAATGAAGGTATGCTTAAACCTGTTATAATGAGCAAAATCTACGTAAGGAGAAAGGGTACCATAAATGATCATGGTTAAATTATTCACGGCATATATTTAGCATACACTGACCAGCCACAACATTAAAACCGCCTAATATTGTGCAGCTCCCCTTGTTCTGCAAAAACAGCTCTGATTCGTCGAAGCATGGACACCACAAGACCTCTAAATGTGTACTGTGGTATCTGGCACCAAGACATTAGCAGCAAGTCCTTCAAGCCCTGCAAGTTGTTAGGTGGGGGCTCCGTGGATTGGATTTGTTGCTCCAGCACATTCCACAAATGTTCAAGTGGATTGAGATCTGGGGTATTTGGAGGTGAACTCTTTGTCATGTTCCTGAACAATGTTTGCAGTGTGGCAGGGTGCATTATCTTGCTGAAGGAGGCCACTGCCATCAGGGAACACCATGGCCATGAAGGGGTGTACGTGGTCTGCAACAATCTCTAGGTTGGTGGCATATGTCAAAGTAACATCCACATGTAAACTAGGACCCAAGGTTTCCCAGCAGATCATTGCCTTCTTTCCATAGGGCATCCTGCTGCCATCTCTTCCACAGGTAAACAATGCACATAAACCCACCTGAAAATGTGATTTATCAGACCAAGCAACCTTCTTCCATTGCTCTATGGTCTAGTTCTCATTGAAGGTGCCCTCGGCAGTGGGCAGGGGTTATCATGAGAAATTTGACAACCTGTGGCTACGCAGCCCTATACACAGCAAACTGTGATGCAATGTGTGTTCTGATATCTTTCTATCATGGCCAGCATTAAGTTTTTCAGCAATTTGAGCTACAGTAGATCTTCTGTATGATCGGACCTGCGGGATAGCTTTCGCTCCTCACGTGCATTAGTGAGCCTTGGGCGCCCATGACCCTGATCCTGGATTACCAGTTGACCTTTCTTGCACTGCTTTTGGTATGTACTAACCACTGTATACCGGGAACACCCCACAAGTCTTGACGTTTTAATGAGGCTCTGACCCAGTCGCCTAGCCATTACTATTTGGCCCTTTCGAAAGACACTCAGATCTTTTCGCTTGCCCAGTTTTCCTGCTTTCAACACATGAAATTCAAGAACTGACTGTTCAGTTCCTGTCTAATATATCCCACCCCTTAACGGGTCAGATTGTAACAATATAATTAACGTTATTCATCAGTGGTCAGTGGTTTTAATGTTGTAGCTGATTGGTGTATGTCTCCACCATTTAATGTGTTCTATGGTGGTGCAGAGCTCTTATACAAACTTTCAATACAATAGGAATGCAGAGAGATACCATCTTGCTCTCTCCAACAGAGTTACTAAAAGTCTAGACCCCCTTAATGGTAAAGTAGCCAAGGGGACCAGGCCCATCGCTTTTCACATTAAAAAGTAATTTACACCACTGAAGAAAACATTAAAAATCACCTATAACTTGTTTTAACCTTTTTTAAGGATTATCCATTTTCTTTTAAATTTATATTAAAGATTTACTAAATTACAACAATCCATCTCAGACAAAGCAAATTCAGGACTAACATTTTAGATTCTTAGATGCTGACTGCCAGGTGTAAAGGAGAGGTTATAACAATAACATGAGTGACAGTTCCCCCTTTAACTATCTAGTTAGAAAAACCAGGATTGTCCCAAACCAATCCGGACATCAATCACACATGAACTAATGGAATCCTCACTACAGTTATTTCCCCCAGAAGGCAACCCTTGGTTTACTTAACCTCTCAAGTAATTAAACTTGTATTTTCATCATAATTAAGTTCACTGTGCTCCCACACCAGACCCAGACAATAAAATGCCAGAAAAACAACTCAGTGCTTAAGGAAGCTGAATTCAATAACACTTAGTCATAGGTTCGATTGCCAGCTACGTTAACTCAACCTTTCATTTTGCCAAGATGAAAAACACAAATGACATTACTGGTAATTATAATATCTAGACCCCGGGATATACTTGAAAGTTGATGACAAGTCAAGTTCTATATTTGAAAAAAGAAAAATAATAGGCGCTCGCTATAGTGATGTCAGGGTACCTGAGGTCTCTACCTCCGAGAGAGGTAGAGACTTAGACGTTTATCCGTCCGGACGCCATGTTTCTCCTGTTCCTCGCGGTCGACCCGTTCACATAGACGCCGGCCGCGAGGGAGTTACTTCCTTATGTAGCATGGTGCCCGGAGACCGACGTCATGACGCCAATCCGGAACGACCTGTCACTCAATCCGTTGGAGACCAATCAGGACTCGTCGGAGGCGTGTCTATCCTCTCTAGCCAGGGTATTTAAACATACTTCGCTCTGTTGCTCATTGCCCTGTCGTGGTTCTAGCCTGTCTAGTCACACAGTGCTCTGGTGTTTTTCAGTTATCCTTTTGGTTACGACCCGGCTTGTTTGACTTACTCTGTTTACCTCTGTTATCCTTGACCCGGCTTGTTACTCGCTTACCTGTCCTCTCGTTCCCTCGACCTCGGCTTGTCTCTGACCATTCTCTATACTCTCTGTACGTTAGTCCGGCCATTCTAAGGTCCGGTATACGTATCCTGTACCTGTTTGTACTTTGCGTGTTGGATCCCTGACCCGATCCTGACATTACGACAGGGCCAATGGATTCTGCAGGTACAAACAGTCAGGTTTGTCCCTCTGATTCCAGGTTTGATGCCATGGAACACAGAATGGACCAAATGGCCTTAGCACTACAGGCGTTATTATCTCGTGCTAATAACCCACCAGAGGAGACGTGTACTACTCCAATTTCCTCTGTAAATTCAGGCCTAGAGGTAGCCACTGTAGGTGCCTCTTCCCGTATTACCCCACCAGTACGTTATGGTGGTTCACCGGAGAAGTGTCGTGGTTTTTTAAACCAGATCAGTATTCATTTTGAATTGCAACCTCGCTCCTATCCTACCGATAGGGCAAAGGTTGGATTTATTATCACCTTACTCATTGAGAAAGCTCTGAGATGGGCCAACCCATTAAGGGAGAACGATAACCCGTTGGTATATAATTATAATGCCTTTGTAGCTGCCTTTAGAAGAACTTTTGACCCGCCTGGTAGGAAGGTCAATGCAGCCAGATTACTGTTGCGCCTGAGACAGGAGAATCGAACACTTGTGGATTATGCACTAGAGTTCAGGTCTCTGGCGGCAGAAGTCAAGTGGAATGAGCAGGCTTATATAGATGTATTTTTGAACGGGTTATCAGATGTTATCCTTGACGAAGTTGCTACTAGGGAGCTGCCTGAGAATTTAGAGGACTTAATTTCGTTCATTTCTCGCATTGATGAGCGTTTAAGAGAGAGACAGAACACTCGAGAGAGGAATCTTAGACCTACCTTTAAGTTAGCACCCGCATTTCAAAGTCCTGATTCCAATACCTCACTGTTTCCTGAACCTATGCAGATAGGCAATACTCGCCTTTCAGAGGAGGAGAAACAGTACAGGAGAAGGGAGGGATTATGTATGTATTGTGGAGTCAGAGGTCACTTGCGCCTGAATTGTCCTATTCGCTCGGGAAACGCCCGCACCTAAGTTTCTCTAGAGGACAGGCCTTGGGTGTTTCTATTTTGTCCTCTACTCATGATTATAAAAATCACAGGTTGCTGTTACCAGTTTCTTTAACGTGGGAGAAGGGAGTGCTAAAGACCATGGCCTTGATAGATTCCGGTGCTGCTGAGAATTTTATCGACCAAGCCTTTGCTACTAAACACACTATCCCATCCCAGTTAAGAAAGATACCTTTGGCCGTTGAGGCCATAGATGGTAGACCGCTACTCGAGCCTGTTATCTTGCGTGAGACTATACCTATTAACTTAACTGTTGGTATCTTACACGAGGAGAACTTATCACTTATGCTCATTTCGTCTCCTTCTGTTCCCATAGTTCTGGGGTACCCATGGTTAAGGAGACATAATCCTATTATCGATTGGGAGTTAGGGGAAATACTCTCATGGGGTCAGGGTTGTCAGGAGAGGTGTTTACGCAGGGTATCCCCATTGGCTGTAATTAACACACCAGACAGTTCTACCCAGTCTAAGGGGATACAGATACCTCCTCTATACCTGGATTTAAAAGCAGTGTTCGACAAGAAGAACGCTGATACGCTACCCCCACACAGGACATTTGATTGTAAAATTAATCTATTGCCTGGTACCATGCCGCCCAGGGGTCATGTATACCCTCTATCCACTAAAGAGAATGCTGTTTTAGAGGAGTATATTCAGGAGAATTTAGACAAGGGATTCATTAGGAGATCTTCCTCTCCTGCCGGGGCTGGATTTTTTTTTGTTAAAAAGAAGGATGGTTCAATCAGACCTTGCATGGATTACCAAGGTTTGAATAAAATAACCATCAGAAATGCCTATCCTATTCCCCTGATTACCGAGCTCTTTGACCGGCTAAAGGATTCTAAAATTTTCACCAACTTGGATCTCAGAGGGGCATATAACTTGGTGAGAATTCAGCAAGGCCACGAGTGGAAGACAGCGTTTAATACCCGCTATGGTCATTATGAGTACACGGTCATGCCCTTTGGTCTTTGCAACGCACCTGCAGTTTTTCAAGATTTGATTAACGAAGTTCTTAGGGAATTCCAACATGATTGTGTTATTGTCTACCTGGACAAGTCAGAAAGGTGTTACACAAACTTCTGCAACACGGTTTATACTGTAAGTTGGAGAAATGCAGTTTTGACCAGACCCAGATAGACTTTCTGGGATACGTGATTTCTGGGGAAGGCTTTAAGATGGATCCTGACAAACTCCAGTCTATTCTAGATTGGCCATTGCCTAAGGGACTCAAGGCTATTCAGAGGTTTATTGGGTTCTCCAATTATTCTAGGCGCTTCATTAAGGGTTACTCGTCTAATATTGTTCCCATTACCAATTTGACCAAACTGGGGGCGGATACTAAGACGTGGTCTACTGAAGCTCTCGTTGCTTTCAAGAATCTCAAAGAACTTTTTGCCTCTGCTCCAATTTTAGTCCATCCTGATACGACTTTGCCGTTTCTACTCGAGGTCGATGCCTCTGAGACAGTAGTAGGTGCGGTTCTGTCACAAAGGTTAGGGGTGGATAAACCACTACACCCGTGTGGTTTTTTTTTCCAAGAAACTTTCTGGGCCTGAGAGCAGATATGACATCGGAGACAGGGAACTGTTAGCGGTCATTAAAGCCTTAAAGGAGTGGAGACATTTATTGGAGGGGACCTTACACCCTATTACTATTTTGACGGACCACAAAAACTTGTCCTATATTGGGGAGGCCAAGCGTCTGTCTTCTAGGCAAGCGCGTTGGTCCTTATTCCTGACTCACTTCAATTATGTGCTGACTTACAGACCTGGTTCTAAGAACTCTAAAGCCGATGCTTTATCTCGCCAATATGAACCTTCTACTATACCGGAACCGGTTCTTTCTTCTATAGTTCCGAAATGCAATATTGTTGCTAATACGAATCTCAGGATTCACTCCCCGTTACTGGCCAAGATCATTAAGCTGCAACATCTAGCACCTAAACAGACTCCTGCGGGTCGACATTTCGTTCCTCCTGCTCTTCAACTGGAACTGTTGCAGTGTCTCCATAACAGCAAGATGGCGGGACATCCTGGTATTCGCAAAACATTTGCTTTGATCTCCAAAGACTTCTGGTGGCCTGCTTTACGTAAAGATACTAAAGATTTCATCGCTGCTTGTGAGGTTTGTACTAAAATCAAACAACCCCATACACTCCCTTGTGGATTCCTGCATCCCTTAGAGGTTCCAGAGAAACCATGGTCCTGTTTGGCCATGGACTTTATTGTCGATCTACCTATCTCTAAAAAACAGACTGTTATTCTCACCGTGGTTGACAGATTCACTAAGATGGCTCACTTCATCCCTCTGCCTAAACTACCGTCTTCTCCCGAATTGGCAGAGATATTCGCTAGGGAGATTTTTCGTCTACATGGGATACCCTCCCAAATTGTATCTGACAGAGGCTCTCAATTTATTTCCCGATTTTGGAGGGCCTTCTGTTCACAACTAGGTATCAAGTTGAACTTTTCTTCTGCCTATCATCCTCAGTCTAACGGAGCTGCTGAACGTACCAACCAGAAAATTGAACAATATTTACGATGTTTTGTTTCCGAACACCAGGACGATTGGGTCGGTTTGATTCCTTGGGCGGAGTTTGCACACAACAATCTCGTCTGCGATTCTACTCATTCAAGCCCCTTCTTCATGAATTATGGCTTTCATCCGTCTATTCTTCCTTCGGCTTCTCCTTCCCAGGGGGTGCCGTCGGTTGATGTTCATGTGGCCAATTTGAGGAAGTTGTGGGACCAAACTCGACAAATCCTTATGCACAACTCTATGCTGGTTAAGAAACACGCTGATAAACGTAGAAGGGCGGCTCCGGTCTTTGTTCCAGGTGATAGGGTATGGCTGAGCACAAGGAACATCCGTTTAAAAGTGCCCTCCATGAAGTTCGCTCCCCGTTATATTGGTCCTTACAGGGTACTGACTCGAATCAATCCAGTTGCGTACCGTCTAGCTCTTCCTACTACCTTACGCATCCCTAACTCGTTTCATGTTTCATTGCTGAAACCACTTATATGCAACAGATTTTCCTCCACAACAGCCCCTCCTCGCTCTGTTCAGGTGGAGGGTCAGGAGGAGTATGAGGTTAACTCTATTATTGATTCTCGAATCTCACGGGGGAAGGTTCAATATCTGGTCGATTGGAAGGGTTATGGTCCTGAAGAGAGGAGTTGGGTACCTCAAGAGGATGTTCATGCTCCTCGTCTCCGCAGGGCGTATCACTCCCGCTTCCCATCTCGTCCCGGTTCCTTCCGCCCGGTGGGCGTATCTGAGAGGGGGGGTACTGTCAGGGTACCTGAGGTCTCTACCTCCGAGAGAGGTAGAGACTTAGACGTTTATCCGTCCGGACGCCATGTTTCTCCTGTTCCTCGCGGTCGACCCGTTCACATAGACGCCGGCCGCGAGGGAGTTACTTCCTTATGTAGCATGGTGCCCAGAGACCGACGTCATGACGCCAATCCGGAACGACCTGTCACTCAATACGTTGGAGACCAATCAGGACTCGTCGGAGGCGTGTCTATCCTCTCTAGCCAGGGTATTTAAACATACTTCGCTCTGTTGCTCATTGCCCTGTCGTGGTTCTAGCCTGTCTAGTCACACAGTGCTCTGGTGTTTTTCAGTTATCCTTTTGGTTACGACCCGGCTTGTTTGACTTACTCTGTTTACCTCTGTTATCCTTGACCCGGCTTGTTACTCGCTTACCTGTCCTCTCGTTCCCTCGACCTCGGCTTGTCTCTGACCATTCTCTATACTCTCTGTACGTTAGTCCGGCCATTCTAAGGTCCGGTATACGTATCCTGTACCTGTTTGTACTTTGCGTGTTGGATCCCTGACCCGATCCTGACAAGTGATCAGGCAGCAGTATACAGAACAAGGATTCCCCAACCTTGTGAGTGAATAGCAGAAAAAGAAAGAAGGCGTATACCGCGCCTATTAATTCAAATTAAAATATACAAAAAATACATACATATGTTCTTGGATATTCCAATTAATCGTGACCTCAAAAAGAGATTAAGACAAAAAATAATAGTGCAATACAGTAAATTTTGAAGAAGCCTATCAGGCGAAACGCGTTAAGTTGGACTATATTTTATATTTATATTTTAATATCCATTGTTTTGTTTGTTTATATTAAAGTATACTTTTAAGTTACTTTTTAGACTTACAATTTTCATTTCCTGGTATCCTGTATATCCTTGGTGGGGATCATACCACCTAAGCTGTTTACACTAGAGCAGGTCACATGCTCTGGAAAGTGTAAGTACAATACTATTTATTATCTATTATATTATTGGTACTTACTTTACCATATTGCTGCTTTCTTTCTTTTATACCAACTACGCACATGGCACCTTGAGAACATCTGTGGCAACACTACACACTACTACAAATCCAAAGACGGGGATTGTACCGTCCAAGCGCTTCACAGTAGAGCTCTGTTATAGCTCATCTCCATGTGAGTGGACTGTACACAGTTACTAACTACTTATTTCTAAGATAAAATTTACTGTATTGCACTATTATTTTTTGTCTTAATCTCTTTTTGAGGTCACGATTAATTGGAATATCCAAGAACATATGTATGTATTTTTTGTATATTTTAATTTGAATTAATAGGCGCGGTATACGCCTTCTTTCTTTTTCAAGTTCTATATTTCCTGGTTTGTTACTTAGATATCATTTCAAATGGTCAGTGAAGGGCACATTCATACAAGAGGATGTGGCCAGGGACAAGTTTATTTAGGGAACTTTTAGGTGACTTCATAATCTACTGATAACCATTCAGGTTTTAAAAAATATTTTAAAACAAGATCATAGTTTTTATCTACACAAACATACTTTTATCTTTATTTAGGTTTTTTTGTTATTTTTGGACAATCTGGTATCTGTGTTTCCATATAAGAATGAAGCAAATACAGACATCATTTCAAGTCGACATGCGCATTTACAGTAATGGTATGTATAGCATGAATTAAAAAAAAAAATGTCAGTAGTTCTGAATTTTAATTATATCAACTAAGTTGCTTCAATATTATTATTTTGATATATACATTTGTTTTATTTCTATTAGCATAAATACGTGTTTGTGTACTTGTCAATGCATGTTAATAGTATACATTATGCACCAGTTTCCCATCTTCAGAAGATTGATACCAAGACCTCTACTGACCTCATCATATGAGACAAGTATGACCATTATCCATCCAGTGACAGAATAAGTACCCAGGCCCTCAATTATCCAGAGTCATAACAGGAAGAATGGAAAAGAATAATGGAAAACACCTGGATAATTCAAAAGCAAAATCATAGGTTTAGGCACTAAAGCGGTAAAAGTAAACTTAAATTAAATTATCTCGTGGGGGCGGGGCCTGACATTCATGGCAAACAAACGTGCTCTGCCTGAGCTCCTCATCCGGCCTTCACTTTTGTCTAGCTTTTAGCCCTTTACTGCTCCCTATTTGTCCCTGGTGTGGACTTACCAGAGCCCTAACCCAGGGGATCCAGTCTGGAGTGGTGGAGAGCCGTGCCTATCGCAGAGGCTACCGGTGAAGACAGTGAGGCCTAGCAGCCCAATTGGGCAGGAGAGACGGCTGCTTTCCTGACCTGAGAAGGAACCGTCACCGGACCCTTCTATTGCCCTGTTTCCCCCCCCCGGATCGGTGGGGGTGATCCCGGTCCACATGTTGGAGGCCCGTCGCAACTAACACAGTACTGAAATAAAGCTTCACGAAGTCAGCTAGACTAATGGCGGACGCCACGAGCTATCCTGACCGTCACTGCAAACCGACAGATATGCCTACCAGGCTTAATGTCTCTTTGACGATTTCTGGAGAAGACTGCACAGACGCTTACACCCCCCTCTGCAATGTGGAAGGCAACATGAAGTAACCCAGAGCTCACCGCCCGTCCCTACTAAGAAGCCGGCTGTTCCAACCCACGTGCAAGCTTGAAAATGGTGGCCAAAATTAAAGGCTGCATCACCCAAGTGCTTGGGCCCAAGCCCTAGGCGACCATACCTGAAGATCCATTCGTTGCCTGGAACATCAAGGGGGCTATCCCCTGGGCTGCTAGTCCTACTGCTCCGCATCGGAGCATTTCAAAAGAGCCATCCTGGGCTGAGTGCTGGCCTGTACATGTGGTTATGGTGGGGAAGGGCTCTCCATTCGGAAGGTGTCGGCTGCTCTGGAACTTGCATCTGTTTGTCTCACATGATTATGGACTGCCTGCTCACTTATTTTATTAACTTGTATTTTTTTTTATTATTGATTCTTACTTCTATAATAGTTCTGCATCTAGCCTGTTAGTCACTGGTTTAACGCTAAACATAGGCCAGGGCCTCCAAGATAAGCACTCTTCACTGTACTCTAACTATTGCTTAAGGTCTTGACTCTTCCCATACAACTGTTGATACAAATTACTATTATTTTCATGCTTCTACCCTCGGACAGCTTGTATACCAAGATTGTATCACCACAAAATATTTTTTTTTTTAAAGTGCCATATCTGAGACATGCAAAGTTACTCTTACTAGACATTTGCCTAATTTGCTGTATTATCATTCTAAATCTTCATGTTTAACTCTGCACTGAAAGAATATTAATAAAAATAAAATATCTTGTCAAAAAAATGTTCCGAATGTTCTTTGCTCAATATAAACCTAGGTCAGCCTAATAATTAGTAATATAAAAATAATACGTAGAACACAGGATAAGAAATCAGAAGATCTGTTTATTTTGCTGGTTCTACCGATTTTTGTATTTTGAAATTGTCATATGTTCTGTTTACAGTGCAAAAAATGCTTCATCTTAACTAGAGTGGATCGTTATGCGAAGCGATGCAAATCACTGGTCAAGACTAAAAACATCAGTCCCCTAAATCGTGGTTTTGTGATTATATTTCAGGCTAGTCATTAACGCCACATTATTTGCGTCTTAGCCAATAACAGCCACATACACAGGCTCCTTCCACTTTTATTATAAATATATGTGAATTGTGAGAGAAAAAACCAAAGACCCACTCCTATTTGTATTCTAATATCCGAGTGCAAGCATGGCGTATCTGTTTTTTAACTATACTTGGATTTCATCTTTAACAGTAAACAGTCAGTTTCTTTGTGGAATAAATACACAGCGCGGGTTCATGATGCTAATTATAGCCTTTCCCTATAGGATGATAGTCATATCTTGACGACTGCCAATTATATCTCGATATGCTGTATGGCCTTCAGAACCTGATTATCGCGCTGTTTTACAGAAAGCCAAAGTTCCCCTTAACGTGTCATATATTCTACGACTGGTTAGTTTCAACCCATTGTAGTCTAAACATTTTAATTTTAATTGCTTTCTTCCTTGGATGTCTTTAAAACCTCCAGCACTATATCGCTTTAGATTGTGTTAATACAATTTATTATTATAATTTATTTTTATAAAGCTTTTTTTTGTGTGCTTTTTTAGCATCCTTTATTTTTCTCAGAAAAAAAACCCCTCAGACATTCGGATTACAATATGGCACACACATCAGTTTACAGACGAAATTGCCTTACATCACTGTAATATATAATATGGCAGAGAGGAATGTGCGGGCAATATAAATACGAGTAGAGTTACAGCATCTAAATATAACAATATTATGGGCGTTCATCTCTCCACTGTGTGACAAACTGGTTGATATAAAGACTAAAATGCCAGGTATTAGTTGGTTATAATACTCTGTCTTAGGTCCTGAGGATTTTATACTTTTTAGAAAGAACACGAAAATGGGGTGTATAGCATGAATTTTAGGTGGTAACTGCTATACATTTTGATAGTCAAGGTTAGAGCCATCGGAACACCACATTACTGATACAGGTGCAGCTTCAAATTATATATAAAAAGCATTTTTGGGACATAACATAATCTTAATCATTATAGAGTCAAAGAAAATTATTTGAAACTCAAAAACATGAGAGTCAAAGGCTGGTTTTAATATATTTAAGAATACTATACAGTATAGATATATCCCCTGGCCCAACCATCAGCACTGAATATATACAATTGGAAGGAGGAAACAGCCCCCCAATATTGGCATACAGAAATCCAGTATACAATTATACTATCCAATTAGTGTCTCCAAAAATAAAAACAAAAAAGATTTATTGTAATTCATTCAAAGTTAAACGGAGACAGCAAAACTTGGAGCTAAGAAAATATAATATGCCAAATAATTAGTCAAAGTGAGGAGTCTATGAGTGCCATAACCCACTCTGCCGGACCTAGCAGTGATGGATCTCTAGGTCAGGTTGAGTGGATAAATGTAATAACAATCAATGTGTAGGTATACAGGCGGTTTGGGAAGCAAAAGTAAATGTCTCTAATGACAATGTCTCCACCCTGTAGCTCCTAGTTAGAACACATAGATAGTCATGAATTAAACTGTCTCTCCTAAAACTCAAAGGAGGGGATTCTCACTTAATAAAACCATGTTACAATATATAAAGGAAGCAGGTAAAGTTGCAAAAGTATGATCCCTACTGCTCCTAAGATAGACACCTTCAAGGGTGTTCTATACTGTCCCTATAGGGAAAAGAGAGGTGACAGGCAGAGATTACCTAAATGTGTATCTGCTACATAGATATATAAGTCCATAGACATGGATATAGTCCCTATCCCTCCTAAGATAGACACCTTCAAGGGTGTTCTGTTCTATTCCTATAGGGAAAAGGGAGACAACAGGTAGAAATTACCTAGAAGGTGTATCTGCAACATAGGCAAAAATCCATAGAAATAGAGGTATATACCCTGCAACTTCTAGAAACACCTTCGAGGGTGTTCTATGCTGTCCCTATCAAAAGGAGAGAGAAGACAAGTAGAGGCAGCTATATGGCTACAGGCAAGACTCCATCAGTGCTGAGAGTTTAACATGAATTAAATCAAACACCTAGTGCTACCATAGTGACATGCTGTGAAAAATAAAATTAAATAAGACTGAAACCCGACGCGCGTTTCGGTGCGTCTAATGCACCTTCGTCAGGGGTTAAACGATACCTCATCCCGCTAGTGGCTTTTAAATCCTTGACCGCCAATCGAAATGCTCCGATTTTGGCCAAATGATGGTCCTCCGGTGTGTATGTAAGGCGTGGAGTAGACGGGACCCGGAAGTAACGCAGGATCCAATCACTATTCAGATGGGCGGCGACATTTCGTCGTCCGTCCGATCCCACGTGGGACAGAGCAACGGGAGGGAGAGGGGAGGAGGAAAGGAGGAGGGAATACTCCTCCCTCACTCTCAATTATCATAGTAAAGGGGCGTACTTGGGGCGTGGAAAAGTGCTGTACAATCGGCTGTTATACAGAGTTAATAATAAATAAAAATAGATGCTAAGATAAGAGATTTCCTTAAGATTATTATTATTATACAGTGTGGATAGCAAGAACTCTAGATCCTCACAATTAGTGCGCTGGTATATGCAGTCCGGTATGTTGCAAGAAACTTATACATTTATGAACCGATTTTAATAAAGTGGAAAGAAGAGACCCAAAAATTGATTCATAGAGTAATTAATGTAACGATGGACCCACTTATACAGTAGGTCAGTCGGTATCTTATATATATAATATTGACTGGAAATCATATACTTATAGAATTCGGGCTCATCTTTTCCTATTTTTATGAATAGAAAGTACATAAATCTTGACATCATAAGATGCATATATACCATCTAATATACAGGTGGAAGTCTATGTGCATATACCATTATCCAAATCGAGGATACATCTTACTATAGTGTACAAAAGGTGTATATCTCATACAAGTGTACAGTTATTTAAAGGAAGACATATCTTATTATGATTCAAAAGTGCACCTATATGCAATATGTATAGTTATTCAGACGAGAACTTATATCTTGCTGTAATTCCAAAGTACTCAAATGTATGTAGAGTGCTATATGTACAATTTATTCAGAAGAGCAAGCAAAGTTCCTAGGGAATAGTTTTTGTGGTAAACCTTATATTATATATACATATAGCTTCTATATATTGAATTAGACATTTCAATTGTACGTGAATTCCGAAGAAGAAATAGGATTTAATAGGGAAGGAAGGAAAATATACCACTAGAGATATTGGGGGTATCGTCAGAAGAGAATACAATTAATAATGTTCATCATGAACTAAATAGAGAAAACTTAATGTGTTTATAGATCAGAAGATTAGTATTACTGTAAAAAGTTCTTATAATACATAGATGGCATTATAGTTTATCAGAGTTCACTAATGTAATATATGGGTGGCATTGTAAGTTATCAGGAGTCACTAATGAAGGGAGAATAAGAGAAACCTTCATTGAGGCCCCCAGGGGATAGAGTGTCCAGGCGGTAAATCCAAAAACACTCTCTTCATCCTGTACATCAGGGCATACTGGTATGTAAGATTGGTGTAACAAAAAGAAGGTAAAGGAAAGGGTGAAAAAAAAAAAATACCCCCCACCCATGACCGTGATTTTGTGGCAGTTAGATGTTTAGCTACTTTTTGCATCTCGAAAGTGGGGCTCTAGTGTGATGCAACAGCACAGGAAGGGGCTGAAAAGGTAAGTCCATGTCGGTAATTGCCTTGCACAATCAACCGGCATGTCCACCAAATGTGGAATCCTGAACCAACCTCCTTCTTGCATCTCCAGCACACATCAGGGATCTCAGGATTCATACAGTGCAGCATTTCAGGAGTCCTGTATCAGTGCGCCAGTAGCTTATAGCTTATTTCCTGGAATTTTGAACATATGGAACCTTGTTGGGTAAGGATGAAGATCTTCTCCCACTCCTGCTGTGAATCCTCCGATAGGGTGACATTGAGTACCTCTGATTTGTCCATATTAAGTTTTAGGTTGGACAGTTGGCCATATTCCTTAAATATAGCCAGCAAATTAGGCAAAGACGTCAATCAAGTTTTTTATTGAGGTATCGATCGATAAGACTGTCAGGACAGTATGGCATAGTCAAAGGTCTCCCCCAAAAGGCCCGTTGGCCTTGGTGAGTGTCAGCGAATGCGTGGCAGCTTGGGGATCTGTGAGTAGGTGGGTGGCCAATGACCAATAGCCTTCTGCGGAACCTGCTTCATGGTAAGAGCTTGCTGTTCTAGCCGTGCACAAAATCTGTCAAAGAGATCATCATATGCCATAATAAATGTATCCACCCACAATAGTTGGTAGATGGACAGTTGCTGTAAGGTCAGAGCAGCAGCCATTTCAACTTAGGCCTCAAGATAATGGGGTGCAGGACAATAAGAGCCTCTTCGTCTGGTTAACAGAAAACCACTTCAGTGAGGACCAAGATAACCCCCATTGATCCAAAGGGGGACTTTTTGACGTGCTCATAATGTGTAAGAGCAGGGAATCGATCACATCAGCCAAATCATGCATGCTGGTAGGCCGCAACTGGATAAGTCCAGAGGAACACTTGATAAAAAAAAAAAAACAGTCCAAACAAATTCAGATCCTCTTTAGGCAAAATGTGATTGAATGATTTCTTTAGGCAAAATGTGATTGGATGGAAATAGCCATAATTCTCAAGATTTATCTTAAAATTGAGTTTTTAACTCAGGAGCTCATGCAGCCAACATCTTGTTCGATTGACAGTCAGGTCTCACTTCCACAAACCAATTTCTAAGTGCAGTTATTATAATTTAAAGGATCACTACAAACATGTATTCCTGACCCTATAGTGTTAAAACCACCATCATGCCTCCATAAATATAGCAAAATCTTACAGTATTCAAGCCTGAAGCTGTAGATCTGCATGCTGTGAGACTAAAAAAAAACAAGCAGTCTGCTGACATCATCAGAAGTGGTAGACTGATCCAATCAGAATGCTTCCCCATAGGATTGGCTGAGACTGACAAAGAGGCAGATCACGGGCAGAGCCAGCACAATTTAAACACAGCCCTGGACAATAAGCATCTACTCAGAGAGATGAATTGAATCAATGAATCTCTATGAGGGAAGTTTAGTGTCTGCATGCAGAGGGTGGGGACACTGAATGTTTTGATGCATTTTAGGCAGCCATGACCCAGGAAGGATCTCTAACAGCCATCCGAGGAGTGGCCAGTGAAGTTATCACTAGGCTGTAATGTAAACACTGCATTATCTCTGAAAAGACGGTGTTTACTGCAAAAAGCCTGAAGATAATGATTCTACTCACCAGAAAAAAATGCATTAAGCTGTAGTTGTTCTGGTGACTATAGTGTCCCTCTAAAGATCGATTATTGTGCGTTTTATTCCTGTGAAGCTCAATTATATTTTTAATCACACCCAATATTCGGAAACCCTATAAAAGAAGCACTCTAGAATTAAATAAAGGTGTGAAAGATTTGGTCCCAAATAGGGACACTCAGGGATACCTATAGAATATTTTCCAGGAAAGTCATAATCTGTATAGTCATATAGTTACATAGTTACACAGTTACATAGCTGAAAAGAGACTTGCGTCCATCAAGTTCAGCCTTCCTCACATATGCTTTTGCTGTTGATCCAAAAGAAGGCAAAAAACCCAGTCTGAAGCACTTCCAATTTTGCAACAAACTAGGAAAAAATTCCTTCTTGACCCCAAAATAGCAGTCAGATGTCTCCTTGGATCAAGCAGCTATTACCCCACTAATTAGAAATTGTATCCCTGTATGTTATGTTTTTGCAAGTATTTATCCAATTGCAACTTAAACATCTGTATAGACTCTGACAAAACCACCTCTTCCGGCAATGAATTCCATATCCTTATTGCTCTTACTGTAAAAAAAACTTTTCTTTGTCTTAGATGAAATCTCCTTTCTTCAAGCCTAAATGTGTGACCTCGTTTCCTATGTATAGCCCTGTTTATGAATAGATTTCCAGATAATGGTTTGTACTGGCCCCGAATATATTTGTATAATGTTATCATATCCCCTCTAAGGCGCCGTTTTTCCAAACTGAAGAGATTTAAATTTTTTAACCTTTCTTCATAACTAAAATGCTCCATTCCTTTTATCAATTTTGTAGCTCGTCTCTGCACTTTTTCTAGTGCCATGATATCCTTCTTTAGAACAGGTGCCCAAAATTGCACAGCATATTCAAGGTGTGGTCTTACCAGCGATTTATAAAGAGGCAAAATTATATTTTCATCTCGAGAATTTATGCCCCTATTTATACATGACAAAACCTTACTGGCCTTAGCAACGGCAGATTGACATTGCATATTGCTACCTAATTTGTTGTCTATAACAATTCCCAAATCCTTCTCGTGTGTGGTTATCCCTAGTTCACTACCATTTAGGGTGTAAATTGCTTGTGCATTCTTAACCCCGAAGTGCATAACTTTGCATTTTTCTACGTTAAATTTCATCTGCCATTTTAGTGCCCAGTCCCCCAATCTATCCAAATCCCTCTGAAGCAAGGCAATATCCTGCTCACATTTTATTACTTTACAAAGTTTTGTGTCATCTGCAAACACTGATACATGGCTTTCAATGCCCATTTCAAGATCATTTATAAATATGTTAAATAGAAGCGGTCCCAAAACAGAACCCTGAGGGACACCACTTACCACTTTTGTCCAGCTTGAAAATTTACCATTTATGACAACTTGCTGTACTCTATCCTTAAGCCAATGTTCTACCCAAGAACAAGAATATTCATCTAGACCAATTTCTTTTAGTTTGAAGACTAACCTATTGTGAGGAACCGTATCAAATGCCTTGGCAAAATCCAAGTAGATCACATCCACTGCAACACACTGATCTATATTGCTACTTACTTCTTCGTAGAATGCAATTAGGTTAGTTTGACATGACCTATGTTTCATAAAACCATGCTGATTATTGCTAATAACACAGTTCTTCACAATGAATTCCTGAATATTATCCCTTAATAGCCATTCAAATAATTTCCCTGTCACAGAAGTTAAGCTCACTGGTCTATAATTTCCAGGCAAGGATTTTGAACCCTTTTTAAATATAGGAACAACATCTGCCTTCCTCCAATCCTCCGGTACAATACCTGAAACAAAAGAATCTTGAAAAATTAAATACAGAGGTTCACTTATTTCCCCACTTAGCTCCTTAAGTACTCGTGGGTGGATACCGTCAGGCCCCGGAGCTTTATTTACATTAATTTTCTTTAATAGCTGTAGCACCTTGTCTCGCGTTATCCAATCACAAGTTATCTGCAAGTTTGTTGCAGCAATCATATGCATATCTCTTGCCATAGGATCCTCATTAATATATACCGAAGAAAAATAGTTATTTAAAATGTCTGCCTTTTCCTGGTCTTCATTGACTAACAGACCCATCTCTGTTTTCAGTGTACCTACGCTTTCATTTTTTGTTTTTTTAGAATTAATGTACTTGAAAAAATGTTTGGGGTTGGTTTTGCATTCTTTGGCTATCAATTTCTCATTTTCTAGTTTAGCCACTTTAATTGCCTTTTTGCAAGTATTATTGGCTTCCTTATATCTTATATAGGATGCATCTGATTGGTCCGCTTTAAATGCTTTAAAAGCCCTTTTCTTATTTTTAATCTCTTGTTTTACTTCTCTACTAAGCCACATTGGTTTTAATTTGTTTCTTTTATATTTATTACCCAATGGTACATACTGTGAAATGTACCTTTCTAATATTTGTTTGAATAGTTTCCATTTTTCCTCAGTGTTTTTATCCCTAAGGCGTTTATGCCAGTCGATATGTTGTAGAGCTGCCCTAATCTTATTAAAATTGTCTTTTTTTAAATTATACGTTTTAATATACCCCACATGCTTTTGCTTTTTTGAGTTTATTTCAAAAGTTACCATATTGTGATCACTATTTCCCAAATGCTCCCTTACTTGAATGTTGGTTAAAAGATTAACATTGTTTGTTATAACGAGATCCAGACAAGCATCCTTTCTAGTTGGTCCTTGTACCAGTTGTGACATAAAGGTGTCATTTAACACATTCAAAAAACTGATTCCCCTAGCTGAAGTACTAGTCCCTCTATCCCAATTTATGTCCGGGTAATTAAAATCTCCAATAATTAATGTGTTCCCCCGATTTGCAGCTTCACCAATTTGCTCTAACAGCAGTTCTTCCTCATTAATATTTACATTTGGTGGTTTATAACATATCCCAACCAATAACGTATTTCCCTTTGTTTGCCCCAAGCAGATATCTACCCATAAAGCTTCCACATTTTCCTCGTCACACTCCACATGCCTAAGATTTGACTTGAACTCATGGCTGACATACAAACATACCCCACCACCCTTCTTGTTTTTCCTATCCTTCCTAAATAACGCGTACCCATTTAAGTTAACGGCCCAGTCATGTGTCTCATCCCACCATGTTTCTGTTATGCCTATTATATCGTATTGTCTAGTGTATGCTATTGCCTCTAGTTCCCCCATTTTGTTATATAGGCTCCTTGCATTAGTAAGCATACATTTAATATTACCATGAGTCATTTGTACTTTTTGTGAATCAATATTACATACCTCCTCTGTTCTGAGCTTCCCCCTGCCCCCATCTCCACCCCCTTTGTTCTGAGCTAAGGCCCATCTCATTTCTATCCTATCCCCATTTTCTAGATTGCTTTGAGCCTCCCCCGCTACCACTAGTTTAAAATCTCCTCCAACCTTCTAGCCATCCTATCCCCCAGCACAGCAGACCCTCTTCCGTTTAGGTGCAATCCATCACGACTATACAGGTTGTACCCAAGCGCAAAATCGGCCCAGTGCTCTAAAAACCCAAAACCCTCTTTCCTGCACGAAGACTTCAGCCACGCATTGACCTCTCTAATCTCCCGCTGCCTTTCTGCTGTAGCGCGCGGCACAGGTAATATTTCTGAAAATATTACCTTGGAGGTCCTATTCTTTAGCTTACTTCCTAGATCCCTCAACTCATTCTTTAGGACCTTCCATTTTCCTCTGACTTTGTCATTGGTACCAACATGGACCATGACAGCTGGGCCATCCCCAGCCCCTCCCAATAATCCCTCCACTCTGTCGGCAACATGCCAGACCCGAGCACCCGGGAGACAGCAAACTGTCCGGTTGAGTCGATCAGAGTGGCAGATTACCCTATCTACTCTCTTAATAATAGAGTCCCCTACCACCACAACCTGTCTAGACTTCCTTACCCTCTCAACCCCACCCGTACTAGAGGGGCTGTTCCCACGGCTGTTAGAAGGAACAGCTTCCTGCAGTACTAATACTCCTGAGCTGATGCACCCAACATCTTCACTCAAACGGGCAAATCTGTTTGGCTGCACTAGATCAGGACTAGCTAAACCTTTCCTCTTCCCTCCCCCTCTGCTTCCTCGCCCCACTGTTACCCAGCTATGTGCCTGTTCTCCATCTGTCTCAGCTCCTCCCAATCCACTACCTGCACCCACTAAACTCTGCTCAGTGAGCAGCAGACTCCTCTCAAGATTATCAATCTCCCTCAGTGTTGCAATTTGCCTCTCCAGATCTCCAATTTGAGCTTCCAGAAAAGCCACTCGCTCACACCCACCACAGAGGAATGGACCCTGGACAGATTTATCCAGTCACTGTCACTAATAGTTAGGATTTAAATAAAAAGAGGAATTGAGAGGTTTTAATTGCTACCAGTTGCAGTTGGGATCATTGGTAGTTAAAAATGTGCTTGTCTGATATTTTATTAACAAAGGCTAAAGCTATCTGGATGTGAACCTTGATCAGTGGCTATACGCATTATGGAGTCTTTCTAGAGTTATCTGTCACTATACAGTGTGCGTACTTCGGGCTAAAATATCTTACTTTTTAATTGACTGCCATATGGGAATCTCTAATTTAAATGCGGATACTTAAATCGGCACTGTAATCCCCGCTGAAAAATGAGTATTTCATGAATATAGAATCTTTACTCATAAAATACTCATTATGACTGTGTTGGATTGCATCTGAAATTTTGAACCAAGTCAAGAGATATACAGAGACAGAGTACGGACTACCTTGTCTCTGTATTTCTCCTCTGCCTGACCCAAGTGTCAATCCCAACAGTCGTCACCAGTGACAGCTTCAGGGAATTGACTGTGTCTATGGAGCATCCCGTGGTCTCGTGGGATCCCCCTTAGACCTCAAGGCTGTATTCTCGCGCATATGTAAGAGTACAGTAGTGACGTCGGCTTGTGGCGCCAGGAGTTGAAGAGGAGCTGAAAGATGGTGGTGCCAGTGAGGGACAGGGTCAGGTAAGTAAGCTAACCTCTACCTGCCCCCTCTGCAGCCACCGTCGGCAAACTTTGCGAATTCGACAAAGTCCCCAGACGGTGATGGTGCTGCTTTAAGGATTACATTCAGCCGATTTCAGATGTGAATTCAACCTGTCGGTGTTGAGATGTCAGGGCACAGCAGGCAAAATATATTGGTTGAAAATCACTGCTCTAAAGAATGAGTAACGGTGGTTTTGTGGTGAGTGGATAACTAAGTTACAAAATGTAGACAGGATTAGCAGAGATGGACGCGGAAGGCTTGTTGGTTTAAAGTAAAGGTGACCAACATGTATATCTACAGGAGCTAAATGACTGCAACAGGGATAAAAGACTAATATAATGAATAAAAGATGTCTGCAATACTGGGATTAAAAAAATACTGTCGGGGGGCGGAGCCTGACTGCCGAACGGAGCAGACGTGTGTCACAAGAGCTCCTGCACATGCTACCGTGAATCCGGGGATACCCCCGACCCTAACGACCCTATAAGCACAGCCTGGCGTTAATCTTGCAGAGGGGGTTTCGGTGATTCGGGAGACACCTCACTCGAGCGTCCCCGCAACTGACTGCCCAAATCGAGGCCTTGAGGCCTACACACGAGGGAGCTAGGGAGAGGCGGCCGCTCTCCTGGCACCCCAGCTGGCTTCTAAGCAACGGAATTGTGCAATCCCCCCCCCCCCCCCTTTGGACCGGCGGGGGTTATCCCGGTCCCAATTAGACGACACAGCAAGGAAAATAATGGAAGACACCGTGGGAAATCCGCTGAACGGCGCCCCGCTGCCCTCTCTTGAAGAAAGGCTGGATTGCTTGTTTGCCGCCTTTTGGGCTAAAATTTACTCCCAGGGGGGCACCGGAGATGAAACCCCGCCAGCTACACCTCATGGAGAGACAGTGCTGAAACCCGCAGCTCCTAAACAGAGCACCGGCAAAGCTAGGTGGGCGGGAAGGAGGAGGCGGATGACCCGATACAACCCTCCAAACCGAAGACCCAGACAGGCGGCGAGTCGCCCTACTCCCCAGCAGGGAATACCCCTATGCAGCTCCATCGCCCTCCCCAGGGCCAGCACTCACCAGGGGGAAAATCCACTCAAGAAGTCACGGAGACACAAGGCAGATCCCTACTGCATGTCCACAGCACCCCTGAGCAAGCCTACCCAAGGGACTGCACTTACTCACAAACAGGCGACTAAGGCGGCTCCCAGTCGGACTTTCTCCCCAACCGCAACACCTCTATTCAAACGGGGCATCGGCTGAATCTACCATACCACCGAAGCACTGGCCCGCTGCCACGAGGTACAGGTCAGATGATTAGAACATCAGCCTCACACACTCGTCTATTGGGACTCTCACCTGCAGTTAACATTACAGCTTGTCTGATTACTGAATAACGCCTCCTGTGTCATGACCATTCCAGCATGTTATTCCATTCTGATTAACGCTTAAGCAGCCGGATTACTAGCAATGTTTTATCTATTTAGCCTGATCCTCACAAGTTTTGCTTATAATGCTCAAATGTAACTATATGGCATGCTTAGTTTGTTTATCACCTGCCATGCTTGTAATGATATGCATGCCGATACTCATGCTCCTTAACTCTACCTACGCCATATCGTTTACTAAGCTTTCAAAAAAAAAAAAAAGTGCTGTTAATGATCGCCAAGATGTTGTATAATATGTATTATTTAATCTGCTTGTACCAGCTATCGTGGCGATACAAGCATGTTTGTCAAAATTTAAGCACTGCAAAAATAAAGAATTTAAAAAAAAAAAAAAATACTGTCCATAAAATAAATAAATGAATAAAGTTGCTTTACAATAACCTGATAAACCCATGCTGTAGATTGTACGTAGACGTCACTGCAACCTGCACAGATCTAAAACCACCTGCACATCCTGTGTTACCCGGCATTGTGCTATGTTTATCATCATCGATGTGGACTGTACAACCACCACTCAAAAGAATCTTCTCATCTCCTTCATTCTACCATCAGTTATCTGGTCCACTGAGATAACATTACACAGTAAAAACGTACACACACGTACACACACACACGTACACACACACACGTACACACACGTAGACACACGGACACACACACACACACGTAGACACACACGTACACACACACACTACTCCTTCCCACACCTGCATCATGTACTGCCTGGTCTCATTACACAAATCCCAGCCTATCGCACGTTGGATTCTGACTCCCATTACACACAGATAGTAAGTTCCAATAACACAGACATCCCACTCTCATTACACACTGACAGTTAGCATCACACACGCACACACACGTACACACACACACTACTCCTTCCCACACCTGCATCAGGTACTGCCTCATTACACAAATCCCAGCCTATTGCACGTTGGATTCTCACTCCCATCACACACAGATAGTAAGTTCCAATAACACAGACATCCCACTCTCATTACACACTGACAGCCAGCATCACACATACAGTATCTTCCCTTGTCTGGCCTTCCTTTTACTCCCCTGCCCACTGCCACCAGCCTTTTTGAGCTCCCCTCCCTTTGGTTCATGCGAGCTCTCACTTGGAAGAGTTGGCAGAGATCCAAAACTGTGCTCACCCACAAACAAGATTGGGCAATTCATATATTACATGCACCCAGCTCCCATCACACCCAGGCTCACTCAGCCCCCCCCCCCCCCCCCCCCCCATTGTGGGGGGGAGATGTATCAAACTGTGATTGGAAAAGTGGCGCCAAGTTCTATTTCTCTAGGAATGGATAGGAATGGAAGAATGCAGAATTTACATGAACCCACTGTGACACCAATGAAATAATCACAGACAGGATGCCCCAACAAATTGCAGAATTATAGGAGTACTGAACAAACACATCAAGCCATCAGACAGTTTGAAATCCAGCTTCTGTCACTATTATAATGATGCACACAAAATATCATGCTGTTACCCTTACGAGAGTGATAGAAGTCTATTCTGGCAGACTGGCAACACTGTATATATTACACTCAAACATGTCTCATTAATATTATATGCATTTCTGCTTATTGACAGTTGGGAACTCTGCTCTTTGGTTGTAATAATGATGCCTCTTGCTATGTGAAATCCTAGTGCGGTATTGTTGTGATGTCATCAAGGTTCAGATCATACCTCCCAAGTGTCCCTATATAAGAGGGACAGTCCTTATTTTGGGCTCAAACCCCTCTGTCTCTCTTTTCTAGGAGTTCCTTATTGTTGGTGTATCCGTGTCCCTAGCAGAGCTCCAATACAATAATACTCACATTATGTATTTAAACTACAATAATTGCATTTAGAAATAAGCTTATGTAAATAAAGATCTTTTAGAATTGTTCTGAATAACATTTTTATTTACATAAATATAATAGGTTATATAGTCACATGTAGTGTATTGGAGGAGTCTTTTGGATTACACCATTTAGAATATTAGATTACAGAGATTTCTCTTGTGATCCAGAATGTTGGATTACATAAATTGGACTTTGCGATTACAGCAATTGCTGTTCTAATTTATAATGCATAATAACTACATCATTTAGAATGTTGGATTACATAATTTAGAATGTTGGATTATATAATATAGAATGTTGGATTATACAACATAGAATGTTGGATTACGTAGTTTAGAATGTTGGATTATATAACATAGAATGTTGGATTACGTAGTTTAGAATGTTGGATTATATAACATAGAATGTTGGATTACATAGTTTAGAATGTTGGATTATATAACATAGAATGTTGGATTACGTAGTTTAGAATGTTGGATTACGTAGTTTAGAATGTTGGATTACATAGTTTAGAATGTTGGATTACATAGTTTAGAATGTTGGATTACATAGTTTAGAATTTTGGATTACATAGTTTAGAATTTTGGATTACATAATTTAGAATGTTGGATTATATAGCATAGAATGTTGGATTACATAATTTATAATGTTGGATTATATAGCATAGAATGTTGGATTACATAATTTAGAATGTTGGATTATATAGCATAGAATGTTGGATTACATAGTTTAGAATGTTGGATTACATAGTTTAGAATGTTGGATTACATAGTTTAGAATGTTGGATTATATAACAGAATGTTGGATTATATAACAAAGAATGTTGGATTATATAGCATAGAATGTTGGATTACATAGTTTAGAATGTTGGATTATATAACATAGAATGTTGGATTACATAGTTTAGAATGTTGGATTATATAATATAGAATGTTGGATTACATAATTTAGAGTGGGGGATTACATAGTTTAGAATGTTGGATTACGTAGTTTAGAATGTTGGATTACATAATTTAGAGTGGGGGATTACATAGTTTAGAATGTTGGATTACATAGTTTAGAATTTTGGATTACATAGTTTAGAATTTTGGATTACATAATTTAGAATGTTGGATTATATAGCATAGAATGTTGGATTACATAGTTTAGAATGTTGGATTATATAACATAGAATGTTTGATTACATAGTTTAGAATGTTGGATTATATAACAGAATGTTGGATTATATAGCATAGAATGTTGGATTATATAGCATAGAATGTTGGATTACATAGTTTAGAATGTTGGATTATATAACATAGAATTTGGATTACATAGTTTAGAATGTTGGATTATATAATATAGAATGTTGGATTACATAATTTAGAGTGGGGGATTACATACTTTAGAATGTTGGATTACATACTTTAGAATGTTGGATTACATACTTTAGAATGTTGGATTACATAGTTTAGAATGTTGGATTATATAACATAGAATGTTGGATTATATAGCAAAGAATGTTGGATTACATAGTTTAGAATGTTGGATTATATAATATAGAATGTTGGATTACATAATTTAGAGTGGGGGATTACATACTTTAGAATGTTGGATTACATAATTTAGAATGTTGGATTATATAATATAGAATGTTGGATTACATAATTTAGAATATTGGATTATATAATATAGAATGTTGGATTATATAATATAGAATGTTGGATTACATAATTTAGAATATTGGATTATATAATATAGAATGTTGGATTATATAATATAGAATGTTGGATTGCATAATTTAGAATGTTGGATTACATAGTTTAGAATGTAGAATTACATAATTTAGAATTTTGGATTACAGAGATCTCTGTTCCAATTTAGTATTATGGAATGTGGAGCAGCATAGTTTTATTTAGATACCAGAGCCATTGCTCGGTTCCAGAAACACCTGGGGCTTGACATGATAACCCCTACACTAACAGAGAGGTGGGGATATGTCATACATCCATGCCCCTCTATCTTATGTCCCTTCCGTTCTACACAAGAACAGCGTGCAGTTTGTGTATAAACCAGGAACATGCACATGCTGCACAGCCATGTATTCCATGTAATCCTGCCATGTTACCTAACCGAGATCCATGCAACAAGGTTCTGTTCCCCAGAAGCCCATCCTGACAGTTATCTGGGGTGGAACCCTCAGACCCCTGACCTTAGTAACATTCTAGAGCTCTCTACTACTCCAGTTTTCAGTAAAAAATAAATAAAAAAAAACATAATAAAAACGAATATCCTCCTGCCCCCTTCACTACATGTAGAGATACAGGCTTAAGAGCCCCACCCCCAAACTCAGACCTCCCAACTGTCCCCATTTTTTCCCTGATTTCAATGTCACCCTAACCTTGTTCCCTGGTGTCCAACTTTCGGTGACATGTTCCCAACAAATGTACTGCGAGAGCTTGATTAGACCCATTTGTGGTATGCTCTTGGCACTAAAACAGTGCTTATCTACCCTCAGCTGACCTGTCAACTCTTCGAGTGGACCGGCCACCTTTGATTAGCATCACTGATCCATCCCCATTACATTGCCCACTGGACATGTCCCCAGCAACACCTATGTGCATTCTGGAGATCTGTTTTCTAGTTTCGCATGTTTGATTATAGATGAAGCTGAGTTTCACCAACTTCCATAAACCAAGACTGTTCACCCTTTAGACCACACTAGGAGCCGCTGATACCACTTCTAGTTAAAGATGGTGGAATTCTGGGGGAGGTTGGTAAGTGATTCACAATGATCACTTCACTAGATTATGGGTGGAATTTAAGACGTGCCAGAAAATAAAATGTTCAATCTATATTTGGAACCCCAGCTTCCTTCCCTAAAACGTTTCCGTGTAATGACGGCAAGGTTCATTCTGGCTGTGATGTGTAGTCTCACCTGGGATGGGAACATTGTAATATTAGTTACAGAATGTCGACGCATTCCGCAATGCTGTATCACATATAAATTGTATAAAAAGTCTGTGCAATTTAGCAGGACCTTGTATTTATAAAAACAAGATACTTGTATTATATATATTATAGTATTATATCCCCACCATCGCCTATGTTTTATTTACAGTTATTCACTGAATTGTGTATTGCTTGGAGTTCAAAGTGAATTTCAAATTTTAAATAAATAATAATAATAATTTAATAATAATAATAAATAAAATAAATAACCCTGTCTGTGATTGAATGCACACGATCCTGTGCCTTCTAGGGACAAGATGAATTCTATGCACATAACAGGCTAATGCACTCTGTAATATTAAGTTAAACTCCATCATAGCTAGCGGGAGTAAAATATATCAAAATAATATCAATGTCATCCATGGATTTTTTTCCTGTGGATATTTTGCCCAAGAGCCTCAAGGCCCGACGTTATCTGTTAATTCCTGCATCCCTGACCCTCAAACCTGTTACTCTATCTCTGTATCTCCTCACTCCCTAGTGCCTCTCTATCCCCCTGTCTCACTCTCTTATGAATCTTAATCCATAACCCCTAACCAGTCCATTTGTTCCACCCTATCCTTTGTATACTGCCACCTAAATAGACCAGGGGCTAAAGAAACCCACATTCAAGGCTCTAGTCCCTAACATCACCAATGTTTGCAGCGAGATTAAAGGCACAACAATGAGATTTAGAAGTTCCAGGAATCATTATTATTCTAATTATTTATAATGCGCCAACAAATTCTGCAGCGCTGTACCATAGGTGGACTAACAGATAAGTAATTGTAACCAGACGAGTTGGACGCACAGGAACAGGGGGGGTTGAGGGCCCTGCTCAATGAGCTTACATGCTAGATGGAGTGCGGTATAGTGACACAAAAGGTTCGGGTAGGGTAGAAAAGTAGGTTGCTAGGATAGTTCTCACTGAGGTTTTTTTTAACTTTTTATTGTGTCTGACAGTTGTACAGGAGGTAGGAAGGTGCGGGAGGAAGGGCTGTTAATAGTGTAATTGATACACTTTCCTAAAGAAGTACATTTTAAATTATTTTTTGCAGTAATAGAGACTGGGTGAGAGTCTAACGGAGAGGGGAAGAGAGTTCTACAGGAAAGGTGCAGCCCTAGAGAAGTCTTGAAGGCGAGCATCAGAGATACGAGTACAAACAGAGGATAGATGTAGGTTTTTCGGCAGAATGTAGGGGCCTAGACAGGACATTCTTGTAAATTAGGGAGGATAGGTAGGAGCAGCATTGTGTAGAGATTGTGGGAATTGTGGATATCCTCATTATAAATGCATGGATAAGTTACTGTACTATTTTGAACACTAAAGTCAGTGTGCACAGATTGATGATGGATACCAGTTACTTTGGACCAGTAATGAACTGGTGTAAGGGCAGTTCAACAACTATGTAAAAGAAAATGCTTTAAACATCAAATTCAGTATTGGTAACCCAGATGTCTCTGCTCATTTCCTCGAAAATAGTGTCCTACCTAGAAATGATCATTATCTTTTACTCTATCTAGCAGGGGTCCTCAAACTGTGGCCCTCCAGATGTTGCTGAACTACAACTCCCATGATTCTATGGCTATGTATGTAATTGAAAGAATCGTGGGAGTTGTAGTTTAGCAACACCTGGAGGGCCACAGTTTGAGGACCTGATCTAGAGCGTACCTAGAGAAACGAATAGAGACAGAGTGGCACACAATGATCTAACAAGCTATTCTATAATAGAACACTCAAATATGTAATCCAACATTCTAATTCAGAACATTCTCATTGTGAACACACAGCTCTGTAATCCAGCAATGTAAATTGGAACAAAATGTTTTACATTCTAGATTAGATCACAAACTCTGTAACTGAACATACCTAGATCAGAACACACTTCCATATCCTACTTTCTAAACAGCGATACATACTTCGTAATCTTAAATTCTAGATTGGAACTCACATCTCTGTAATCCAAGGTAGCAAATTAGAAGAGATGTCTTCGTTATCTAAGATTCAATATCACTAGATCAGTGATATCTCCAAATCAACATTCTAAATGGGAACATCGTTTTCATCCAATATTTTAAAACAGAACAGAAGCCGCTAAAGTTCAGTATTGTAAAACTGATACAAATTCACTATTGTAAACTAGAAGGTACATGTTTTAAGCCTACATTCTAAGAACACATATTTATACACCAGAAACAAGTCTCTGTAATACGACATTCTAAATTAAAACACATACATAAGTAATTCAACATAGAGATCTGTGATCCAACATTCTAAATCAAAACACAAAGCTCTGTAATCCAACATTCTAAATCAAAACATAGAGCTCTGTAATCCAGCATTCGAACAAAAAATAGAGCGCTGTAATCCAACATTCTAAATAAAAAAATAGAGTGCTGTAATCCAACATTCTAAATCAAAACATAGAGCTCTGTGATCCAACATTCTAAATAAAAAAATAGAGCGCTGTACCTACCCAGGTAGAGACCCCCCCCCCTCACTGGAGACACCAACTACATGACACAACACTCACGAAAGACCTCCCAGGGCCTGCAAACACTGATTATGAGACGGACCGCCTCAACAAGACTGCCCAACCGCCCAATACCCAGGACCACTATACTACAATTTCAGACACCACCCAACCCTCACGACCCGGAGCAGTGCCAGCCCGACTGAGACGCCCCCGATACTAACCAGAGCACCAAACCGGTCTGGACAGACACCAAACAAATAGGTGACACCCCCAAGGGACATCACACTGACGCGCAACACCTAAACGGTCAAAACCCAGAGAGATCCCAGGGAAGCGACTATCAAGGACGAGACCCCAGTGAAACTCGCACACACAGGACAAAACTACCTGACATACCCCTCGACCACAAAACGCACCTACTACTTGAAAACAGCCCTCTACCCCCGCCCCATAGACCTCGAACAGACCTACCTAACAGGGAACCCAAGACTGTGCCTCCCTGCTGCCCGCAAATCCCCCTCCAACCACTTCCGAACGCAGTGTTCGGCTTGCCAAGACATAACTCGACCAACACACCGCCAACAATACAGAAGCCGCTGAAACCGCGACAAGTGGCGGCTTCCTAACACCTACCCCACCCGGCAGGCTACCTGTACTACGGGAATGCACCACACGACCTACAATGCATACTGTACGCATCCGTAGATTACAGCGAAAACGTATGCTTTATTGAATTGCCCAATGATGCTATGTGACCTGCTATGTACACCATTATGCCGATGTTCAATGCCTATTATATGATAACAATAAAAACCTTGAATAATAAAAAAACAAAAAATAGAGCGCTGTAATCCAACATTCTAAATCAAAACATATAGTGCTGTAATCCAACATTCTAACAAAAAATAGAGTGGTGTAATCCAACATTCTAACAAAAAATAGAGCGCTGTAATCCAACATTCTAAATCAAAACATAGAGCTCTGTGATCCAACATTCTAAATCAAAACCTAGAGCTCTGTAATCCAACATTCTAAATAAAAACCTAGAGCTCTGTAATCCAACATTCTAACAAAAAATAGAGTGCTGTAAACCAACATTCTAAATAAAAACAATAGAGTGCTGTAAACCAACATTCTAAATAAAAAAATAGAGTGCTGTAAACCAACATTCTCAATCAAATCATAGAGCTCTGTAATCCAACATTCTAAATAAAAAATAGAGTGCTGTAATCCAACATTCTGAATCAAAACATAGAGCTCTGTGATCCAACATTCTAAATCAAAACATAGAGCTCTGTAATCCAACATTCTAAATAAAAAAATAGAGTGCTGTAATCCAACATTCTGAATCAAAACATAGAGCGCTGTAATCCAACATTCTAAATCAAAACATAGAGTGCTGTAATCCAACATTCTAAATCGAAACATAGAGAGCCGTAATCAAACATTCTAAATCAAAACATAGAGCGCTGTAATCCAACATTCTAAATCAAAACATAGAGCACTGTAATCCAACATTCTAAATAAAAAAATAGAGTGCTGTAATCCAACATTCTAAATCAAAACATAGAGCGCTGTAATCCAACATTCTAACAAAAAATAGAGCGCTGTAATCCAACATTCTAAATAAAAACATAGAGCTCCGTGATCCAACATTCTAAATCAAAACATAGAGCTCTGTAATCCAACATTCTAAATAAAAAATAGAATGCTGTAAACCAACATTCTAAATAAAAAAATAGAGTGCTGTAATCCAACATTCTAAATCAAAACATAGAGCTCTGTAATCCAACATTCTAAATAAAAAAATAGAGTGCTGTAATCCAACATTCTAAATCAAAACATAGAGCGCTGTAATCCAACATTCTAACAAAAAATAGAGCGCTGTAATCCAACATTCTAAATAAAAACATAGAGCTCCGTGATCCAACATTCCAAATCAAAACATAGAGCTCTGTAATCCAACATTCTAAATAAAAAATAGAGTGCTGTAAACCAACATTCTAAATAAAAAATAGAGTGCTGTAATCCAACATTCTAAATCAAAACATAGAGCTCTGTAATCCAACATTCTAAATAAAAAAATAGAGTGCTGTAATCCAACATTCTAAATCAAAACATAGAGCGCTGTAATCCAACATTCTAAATAAAAAAATAGAGTGCTGTAATCCAACATTCTGAATCAAAACATAGAGCTCTGTGATCCAACATTCTAAATCAAAACATAGAGCTCTGTAATCCAACATTCTAAATAAAAAAATAGAGTGCTGTAATCCAACATTCTAAATCAAAACATAGAGCTCTGTGATCCAACATTCTAAATCAAAACATAGAGCTCTGTAAACCAACATTCTAAATAAAAAAATAGAGTGCTGTAATCCAACATTCTAAATCAAAACATAGAGCTCTGTGATCCAACATTCTAAATACAAAAATAGAGCGCTGTAATCCAACATTCTAAATCAAAACATAGAGTGGTGTAATCCAACATTCTAACAAAAAATAGAGTGCTGTAAACCAACATTCTAAATAAAAACAATAGAGTGCTGTAAACCAACATTCTAAATAAAAAATAGAGTGCTGTAAACCAACATTCTAAATCAAAACATAGAGCGCTGTAATCCAACATTCTAACAAAAAATAGAGCGCTGTAATCCAACATTCTAAATAAAAACATAGAGCTCCGTGATCCAACATTCTAAATCAAAACATAGAGCTCTGTAATCCAACATTCTAAATAAAAAATAGAGTGCTGTAAACCAACATTCTAAATAAAAAAATAGAGTGCTGTAATCCAACATTCTAAATCAAAACATAGAGCTCTGTAATCCAACATTCTAAATAAAAAAATAGAGTGCTGTAAACCAACATTCTAAATAAAAAAATAGAGTGCTGTAAACCAACATTCTAAATCAAATCATAGAGCTCTGTAATCCAACATTCTAAATAAAAAATAGAGTGCTGTAATCCAACATTCTAAATCAAAACATAGAGCTCTGTGATCCAACATTCTAAATAAAAAAATAGAGCGCTGTAATCCAACATTCTAAATCAAAACATAGAGTGGTGTAATCCAACATTCTAACAAAAAATAGAGTGCTGTAAACCAACATTCTAAATAAAAACAATAGAGTGCTGTAAACCAACATTCTAAATAAAAAATAGAGCTCTGTGATCCAACATTCTAAATCAAAACATAGAGCTCTGTAATCCAACATTCTAAATAAAAAATAGAGTGCTGTAAACCAACATTCTAAATAAAAAAATAGAGTGCTGTAATCCAACATTCTAAATCAAAACATAGAGCTCTGTGATCCAACATTCTAAATAAAAAAATAGAGCGCTGTAATCCAACATTCTAAATCAAAACATAGAGTGGTGTAATCCAACATTCTAACAAAAAATAGAGTGCTGTAAACCAACATTCTAAATAAAAACAATAGAGTGCTGTAAACCAACATTCTAAATAAAAAAATAGAGTGCTGTAAACCAACATTCTAAATCAAATCATAGAGCTCTGTAATCCAACATTCTAAATAAAAAATAGAGTGCTGTAATCCAACATTCTGAATCAAAACATAGAGCTCTGTGATCCAACATTCTAAATAAAAACATAGAGCTCTGTAATCCAACATTCTAAATAAAAAATAGAGTGCTGTAATCCAACATTCTGAATCAAAACATAGAGCGCTGTAATCCAACATTCTAAATCGAAACATAGAGAGCCGTAATCAAACATTCTAAATCAAAACATAGAGCTCTGTAATCCAACATTCTAAATCAAAACATAGAGCGCTGTAATCCAACATTCTAACAAAAAATAGAGCGCTGTAATCCAACATTCTAAATCAAAACATAGAGCTCTGTGATCCAACATTCTAAATCAAAACATAGAGCTCTGTAATCCAACATTCTAAATAAAAAATAGAGTGCTGTAAACCATTCTAAATAAAAAAATAGAGTGCTGTAAACCAACATTCTAAATCAAATCATAGAGCTCTGTAATCCAACATTCTAAATAAAAAAATAGAGTGCTGTAATCCAACATTCTGAATCAAAACATAGAGCGCTGTAATCCAACATTCTAAATCAAAACATAGAGCGCTGTAATCAAACATTCTAAATCAGAACATAGAGCTCTGTAATCCAACATTCTAAATCAAAACATAGAGCTCTGTGATCCAACATTCTAAATAAAAACATATAGCTCTGTAATCCAACATTCTAAATAAAAACCTAGAGCTCTGTAATCCAACATTCTAACAAAAAATAGAGTGCTGTAAACCAACATTCTGAATCAAAACATAGAGCGCTGTAATCCAAAATTCTAAATCAAAACATAGAGTGCTGTAATCCAACATTCTAAATCGAAACATAGAGAGCCGTAATCAAACATTCTAAATCAAAACATAGAGCGCTGTAATCCAACATTCTAAATCAAAACATAGAGCTCTGTAATACAACATTCTAAATCAAAACATAGAGCGCTGTAATCCAACATTCTAACAAAAAATAGAGCGCTGTAATCCAACATTCTGAATCAAAACATAGAGCTCTGTGATCCAACATTCTAAATCAAAACATAGAAATCTGTAATCCAACATTCTAAATAAAAAATAGAGTGCTGTAAACCATTCTAAATAAAAAAATAGAGTGCTGTAAACCAACATTCTAAATCAAATCATAGAGCTCTGTAATCCAACATTCTAAATAAAAAAATAGAGTGCTGTAATCCAACATTCTGAATCAAAACATAGAGCGCTGTAATCCAACATTCTAAATCAAAACATAGAGCGCTGTAATCAAACATTCTAAATCAGAACATAGAGCTCTGTAATCCAACATTCTAAATCAAAACATAGAGGATTTCTGCAAACTAACACTCTAGATGAGATCACCCATCTCTGTAATCCAGAATTCTGATTGGGATATTGTCATACCAGCAGAACCTTTCAGTTCTAATACCACTGACCATCATCAATTCTAATGCTGGCCAATGATGGTCATCTAATTGCGTCCATGCCAGGGTATAATCTGTGTCTACGGACACTCACAATTCGGTGTTGCCAATTTGACATTTCTTCCCATCATGTTTAAGAGCAGTATTGATGTGGGATTATTAAAAATCTTTATTGTACTTGTATTGAATTATTGTACTAACTCCATTTTAACTCTATACTGTGATGATCCTCCATTTTGTCCTCCTAACCTGACTTCTTCAATCCTCCATTTTGTCCTCCTAACCTGACTTCTTCAATCCTCCATTTTGTCCTCCTAACCTGACTTCTTCAATCCTCCATTTTGTCCTCATAACTTAACTTGTTCATTTTAAAACTACCTTACGTGACTGAACTTCTCAACCCAATTAGTATAGCAGACAAAGACTGTATTTCCTGCAAGGACAAGCACCAGGAGGTGCTGGCTACTCCTTAAAACTTGTAAGATAGTATAGTTTGAAGGCCACGAGAACACAGTAGTAATGAAATGTTCTATTCATAAGAGACCTTGCACCTGGACATGAGGCCTGATATCATTGACCGTGTAAAATGACGCTCAGGACCCCCTTATCCCCACCCGTGTCCAGAACAATCCCACCTCCGGTGGGTGGACACGGGACTAACCTCTTAATTTTTTGAACCAATAGGTAAGACACTAACCCCGACACTTAACAATTAATCCAATTGATGATGTTTATTTGCTGATATTCTAATAATCAATGATGACGCAAAATGCCTCTTAAAAGGGCCTGCGCGCCCGCTTTTTCTTCACTTGCCAATAAACTTTCTCGAAGTTATTTTAACCTGAACCTTGTGTGTCAGACTTAATTACTTCAGCGTATATACGCAATTCAATTTTATTGATTTGGACAGGAACAGATAGACATTTAAACATTTTGGTTTACTTTTAAAAAGTACCATAACAACTTGGCGCCCAACGTGGGGCATCGGGCTATGTCCGGCCGGTGAGCCGTCCTAAGGAAGACAAGGGTGGACGGAGGAATCCGGGGGGAAGGAAAGGAGATTGATCACCTCCAGGTACACGGTAGAGACTTCTGCAGAGCCACCGGTATGTTCCGGCCCCTTTGATTGACCCGTCCACGTGTCTGTGACTGCTTCCCGGGAGGACATCAAAGACAGGTAATATCTTGCCCGGTGCCTCGTTACTCACTTGTTTACCTGCATTTTAGTCTATCTGTTGCCTGGGTGTGTTTGAATTGTTTGCCTGTTTCCCCTTTTTGGGATAAAGGGGGGTGGACCTGCGGATACGTTCCTGGGGGTCTTCTGTGTGCCTGTCTGTTTGTATTTTACCCCTTTTGGGATAAAGGGGGGTGGACCTGCGGATACGTTCCTGGGGGTCTTCTGTTGCCTGTTTTACTCCTTTTAGGAACCACGGTGCTGTGGTTGTAAGGAAAAAGGGGGGTTGACCCGCGGATGCGTTCCTGGGGGTCTTCTTCACCTGTTTACCTCTTTTAGGAGCCTCGTGGCTGTGGCTGTAAGGAAAAAGAGGATTGTTGGAACTGTGGATTTTGTGTAGACTCATAATTTCCTGTGATCCTTCTTGTGTCACTCTGAGAGCCTAGCTAGCTTCCTTGTGCACGTGGTAACCCGCAGCTTCAAGTGTGGAGGCTGAGGGAATTCCAATTTTCTTTTGGTAACCACAACCCCGAGCGCTGGGGCTGGTGGAATTCCAGTTTTCTGTTTATTTGTGGTAGGGGACTTAGTTTTGTGGTAGGGGACTTAGTCTTGTGGTAGGGGACTCTGTTTCCTGGGGGGATTCAAGTAGGCATTGCTTGTTTTCCACATCACGGGGTAGTGAGACTTATAAAGTGGGTTTTATAGGGGCACTACGGGAGTGAGGATAGAGGTGGCCACATTCTTGTGGACTGCTGTGTAGAGGGAGGCTGACGGAATTCGGACCGGTGTCAGTTGTTTTCCGTGGCCGCTGGTAGTGAGACTTATGAAAGTCGTTCTCCGAGCGGGGACACTACGAGGTTGAGGGAGGTGACTTTGGAGTAAGCACACGAGTAAAGGAAAGGGATTATTGTTGATTTCATTTGAACTGTGATGCATGCACTGTATTTCAACTGTATTGTTGTCTTGTTTGTTTAATAGGAGTCTCATGAACTCCTGTGTCTGTCTCTAAGGATTTTTCCTTGCCTTTCATCTTTTCTGTACTTCCTATATTATTATACTATCCACTCCCATTCCTCTTAAAAGAGAAGTGATTGGTCACACACTTCTCACCTCGCTCCAGTCCGTGTCTACCACCCCGGGTAGGCGGATTCAGTGACTAGTCTACGTTTTGGGAAGACGCACCTGAGAAAGTCCCACGGTTCTCGGGTGGCAGTCGAGCATTGTAGACGTTCTTGTTCAGTTTTCCTTCTCTCTCCCTGTATCTAGGACGCTGGTATAGGGGGAAAGGGATTATGGGGCAGGATTTAAGCAAGCCCAGTAAGGGCTGGTTAGCATGTGATTTGGTAGAAAACAGAGAGGGTGAGGAGATGGTTAAAGGTGTTGAAAAGATTGCAAAAGTATGTAAAATTACTGTACCAACGGGTGGAAGATTGCAACCAGAAAGTTGGCGCAAGTTACTGGCAGAAATGAAAGGCAAGCTTACAGATAATGGTTTATTAAAGACTGCTGAAGCATGGTACAGAGTAGCGAAGGCTATTCAGCTAGAAGGTTGGGTTGAGGAAGAAATAAATCACAAAGGTGTGAAATTGTTTGTGTATCATAATAATTGTGTTACTGGGGTTTACCCTCAGCCAGCGCCCCAGAGTGGCGCCCAGGGGATGTCTATCCCCAAGGTTCAGTCAGCAATAGGTGATAGCCAGCTGACTATGTTCCCCACTCCCAATCCTCCTAACACCCATCCCGTCACCTCCCCTGTCTGCCCGGTCCTGAATTCTGATGGATCTTTCTTTTCCCCTTCCCCGTCTCTAACATTCCCATCATCCTCATCCATCCCTACGCTACCTGCAGTACCTCCTCCTAACATCTCATCTGCCGTTCCTTCCCTACATTCTCTCTCCGTTACTGATCCCCTCCCCTCTTCATCCGCCCAGCTAACCACCTTCTCCACCCTTGCTCCGGCTCCTCCCTCTACACCCACCTCTACCAATCCCTCTCCGTCCCCTCCCATCTCCACCCCAGTCCAATACCCCACCTCCTTCCCCTCCCCAGCCTGGCCCTACCCCTTCCCATATCCCATGGCCCTGCCCTATCCCGGATATCCACTACCCCTTCCCCAAACCACTCCCCAGGTTCCGGTCATGCCCAGTCCGGCCCAGTCTGTCCCGGATGTGCCCACATCCAACATGGCCGCCACTTCTTCCCTTAACCCTAATGCAGTACCTTTTCCGGCCACCAATATGGCGGCCCCCAGTACAGCCCTGATGCCGGTAATTCCCGGTGACTACCTATCTAGTTATGATCCGCTAGCCACCCCCGCATCTGGGACCCCCGCTCATCCTCCGGTCCTGTCACCTTACTCGGGCCCTGCACGAAAGAGAGCTCAGATCATAGAATTAGATGAGGGAGAAGAGGATAGGTTATCCCAGGATTCGTTGGAGGCTGCAGGAGCCGCTGCAGGAGCCTCAACTCATCGTTCTATCGATGATCCCTTTGGACACAAGGGTCGGGGAGAACGGACCCCTCCTAAGTATGTTGCTTTTAACCCCACTCAAGCTAGTGCATTAATGAAATCGCTCCCTGACCCAGAAAAACAGCCTATGCCTTTTTACCGAGGGATAGTTCAAATTCAAAAGACTTATTCCGCCGCATGGCGTGATCTACTCAGCATTTGTGCTATTAAAGCAGGGGATGCATATTGGCCGAGCATGGCCCGTCACCTCAGTACAGATCTGCTTTCCAGTGATGTTGATTACCCCTCCGGGGTAACCTTTTGCACCCAACTAAGAGAATGGGCTAAGGACAAACTTGCAGATCAGGCTGCTGGCCTTACTGATGTTATTCAAGATAAAGGAGAATCAGTGGAAAGGTTTCATGCAAGACTGTATCAAATGTTCACAGATTTGGGGTTTGATCTTACTGACAAAATTCATTCACAAATGCTGTCAGGTGCGTTTGTCCAAGGCGTGAAAGACTCTATACGCAAGGGAATCATTGCTGCACGCCCTGAATATAAGGTTGTTCCCCTGGATACCCTGCTTTTAGTTGCTAGAGGTTTGGAATCTGTTCAGACCCCAAGAAGACCCACTTCAGCTCCTCTCATGGTATCCCGCTCCACTCCAGTCCCAAGAGGTACCAGACCGGAGGAGGGGGGACATTGCTTTAATTGTGGAGCAAAAGGGCACTTTAGAAGTGACTGTCCAGAACCAAAAAGGGAGCAGAGGGAATCCAGAAAGCCACCCAAGCCTGCCCCGACTCCCAAAGCCACCAAACAGGTTCCAATAGTTGAGGAACCCGATGACTAGGAGATTGGCAAGCCTGTGTCCGTAACCCCTGTCATGGCAGTGTCTACAGGGGATAAGGGGGGGCCACTTGCCACAGTGACTTTACCCATTGAAGGCCACCCTACCACATTTCTAGTTGACACAGGTGCAGCCCGTAGTGTTCTGCGAGAACAAGACCTGCCAGATCCATCTTTTCTGTCAAACATTGATGTCTCTTGTGTTGGAGTGGATGGCCAGCCAAGACATAGCCCTTTAACAACTCCACTACGAGTTGGCTCTAGCCTGCTTGCTCGCTTTGTGGTATCCTCCACATGCCCAATTAACCTGTTAGGTGCTGATGTCCTCTCACGCCTGCAAGCATCCATCACCTTCACCCCAGACGGGCAGGTAGAAATGTTCACACCTCTATCTGTATCAGACACCTCAGCCCTGTGCTCCTTGCCTCTGATGCTGCATTTAGAAAAGCCCCGTGAGGAAGCAGCAGAATTAAAGTCCAATTTCCCAGAGGAATTAAAAACACAGGTGCCTGCCAAGTTATGGTCCTCAGGCCCAGAGGACATAGGTCACCTAAATGTTCCCCCTGTGGTGGTAAAGCTTATTCCAGGAGCTAAGTTACCAAGAAAGCCACAATATCCATTAAAACCAGCACAGTCTGCTGCCATTTCTGTCCACATCAAGGCACTCTTGGAGAAGGGTGCCCTGGTAAAATGTAAATCTGAATGCAACACCCCATTATTTCCTGTGAAAAAGAAAACCCCAAAAGGTGAGCCAGAGAAGTACAGGATGGTCCAGGATCTCCGTGCTGTCAATGAAGCTACCGTCCTGGACACCCCTCTTGTACCAAATCCCCATACTCTGCTCTCTGGAGTCCCACCATCTGCAAAATTCTTCACAGTCATTGACCTGGCCAATGCCTTTTTCAGTGTCCCACTGGACCCGTCCTGCCAATACCTGTTTGCTTTCACTCATGAGATGCAACAGTATACCTGGACTGTCATGCCCCAAGGGGCACAAAATTCTCCAAGTCAATTTGCAAAGGCCATGGGTACCATCCTTGACCCATGGCAAGCTGAGCACCCAGAAGTTGTCTTGCTCCAGTATGTGGATGATTTACTGCTCTGTGGAGATGATATACCCACTACTGAAAGGTGTTCAATTAGTCTTCTTTCCTATTTAGCAGAACAGGGATGCAAAGCTTCACTCACCAAGCTGCAATTCTGCCAATCTTCAGTGATTTTTCTTGGACATTGCCTATCTCAAGGTACCAGACATCTTACTCGGGACCGGGTAAGAGCTGTTCTGGACATTCCACCTCCAAGGACTTCAAAGTCTCTTCATGCCTTCCTAGGCCTCATTTCCTACTGCAGAGCATGGATCCCAGAAGCCTCTCTGCTTATGCAACCTCTCTATGATGCTCTTAAGTCTGACCCATTCTGTCTGACCAATGAAGCTCTGGACAATTTCAATGCTCTAAAACGTGCCATTGCTTCTGCTCCTGCCTTGGGCCTACCTGACTACTCCAAACCTTTCAAATTATTTGTCTCTGAAAGACAAGGCCATGCAACAGGAGTTCTCACCCAAACTAATGACTTAAGAGGCCGCCAGAGGCCTATTGGATATTTCTCATGTCAACTGGACATTGTGGCCAGAGGTACTCCTTCCTGTCTCAGGGCTGTTTTTGCTGCAAGAGAGCTCATAGAAAGAACCTCAGACCTGGTCCTTGGCCATCCTCTGGTTGTTTTGGCCCCTCATGACATTTCTGCTATCATCAACCAAGTCCAGCTCAAGCACGTGTCTCCAGCCAGACACCTGCGCCTACAGTGTCATCTTCTTTTGCCTGACAACATTTCCATCCAGAGATGTCAAGTGCTTAATCCATCCACTCTTCTTCCACTCCCTGAGGGGGGTATCTATTATGGATTTATCACGGATGAAACCTACATTTACCTGCTCTGTGGATGTATCAAGAAAGTCATGCATCCACATTTGTCATTTTATGAAGATGAGACACCTCTTTGTGAAGGCCCGGATTACGCCTTCTGTACCATGTGGTACAAGCCGAACATTACTCCTGAACCTTGCTATGAAGATGAGCTTTACCACTGGACCGATGTAAAGCTCACTGCACAAGATTTCTATTGTGACTCTGAAGGCAATAGCATGGTCTTGGTCCAGCTACCTCAACAACTTAACTACCTTTATCGCCATTGGGATACCGCTATCCCACATATTCCTGTTACCAAGTTGAAGACAAGGTCATGGAATGATCTTGGGCCCATGGCAAAACTATGGGCCACCATGAATGAAGAACAGCTACAGGAAAATGGTATTGCCAAATACCCAACAACTGACCTTCTAGAAGCATGGCCACGCCATTTCCTGGAAAAGGAATTTCAAGATCTGGTCATAACGAATGATTATGACCCAGAAACACCTCATGACTGTTTCGAACAGATGAAAATGGAAACAGTGCATTTACCAACTGTGCATGAAAATCCATTACCAGATCCAGATTTTACCCTGTTTGTGGACGGATCAAGATATGCTGATGAAGAAGGAAGATATCATACAGGATATGCCGTAACCACAACAGACGAAGTCATCAAATCATCACCCTTACCGCCAGCAAAGTCTGCGCAAGAAGCTGAATTACAGGCTCTGACTTCAGCATGCAAAATTTCCGAAGGGGTGTGGCACATGACTTCAGCCTAATTTGGAAGACAAGAGGATTTCTTACCACCGCCGGTACACCAGTCAAACACAGCACTGCAATCAAGGAGCTAATGGATGCCCTCCTACTCCCTAAAGAAGTGGCCGTTTTGAAAGTCAAGGCCCATGGGAAATTGGATACAGATGAAGCAAAGGGCAACCATTTGGCTGATCAGGCTGCTAAGCTAGCGGCCAGGGATCTGCAGGAAGTGGATGAAGAAGTGTCCGGACAAGAAGAAGAAGAAGTTCCTATTTTTGCTCTGCAAACTCTTCCTACTGATTTGCGAATTTTGCGAGAACAGCAAGCTGCAGTCACTCCTGAGGAAATCCAGAAATGGAAAAAGAAAGGAGCTGTCCAAAAGGACGGAATATATTACAACAACTTAAAATTTTGTCTTCCCAGAAATTTGTATCCAGCAGTTGTCCAATGGGCACATGGGCCTGCACACCTGTCAAAAGAATTGATGGCCGCCCTTATACAGAAGTATTATGAAGCACCTGGAATCACAACATTGATCAATAGCTTCTGCAAGGCCTGTGTCATTTGTGCAAAATGCAATCCAGGAAGACCAATCAAGGTGCCTGCAAAACACCTGGCAAAGCCCATGTACCCCTTCCAGCGAATTCAAATTGACCACATCCAAATGCCCAAGAGTGGGCCCCATGAATATGCACTAGTAATAGTGGACATGTTCTCAGGATGGCCAGAGGCCTACCCAGTGGCCAATATCACTGCGAAAACAACCGCAAGACGCCTACTTACAGAGATAGTACGGACTCCCAGAAGTCATTGAAAGTGATCAAGGCCCAGCTTTCACAGCAACAGTGACTAAAGAAATTTGGACTGCTCTAGGGGTGACTCTAGCCTTCCACACCCCTTACCACCCACAAAGTAGTGGTAAAGTGGAGCGCATGAATGGCACTCTAAAAACCAGAATGTTAAAAATGTCACAAGAAACAAAGATGCCTTGGCCAGAAAGCCTGCCAATCGCTTTATTTAGTGTTAGGCACACACCTAGAGGGAAGCATTCACTGTCCCCATATGAGGTTCTATTTGGGACAGCACCCAGACTAGGTTGTTATTATCCGCAGCAGTTGCAGCTCCAATCAGATGTTTTAGTAGACTATGTAACTGAACTTGCAAGTGTTTTAAACAAAATACATGCCCAAGTTTTCTCTTCAATTCCAGATCCCGAATTGGATACAGGTTCCCATAACCTGCTTCCCGGAGATTGGGTCCTGGTCAAGAAGTTTGTGCGGAAAAATACCCTGGAACCAAGATTTGACGGTCCATTCCAAGTTCTTCTGATTACCGCAACCTCCGTCAAATTGGCCGGTAGGCCAAATTGGATCCACGCTTCCCACTGCAAGAAATCTCCTGCCCCAGAGGAAGCGAATACCGCACAAACATGTATCTCTGGTACACCCTCTCCCTAATTAGCCTTATAAAGGCCCAGCAAGTAGCCATTACCAAAGATATTGGTGGGTACACCTTCTGGTATAATTCATCGTGTACCCAGGTGGCTACTTATACCTTTGACTACTGTGATATTGTAGAATGCCCATTTCCCACACCACAAATCCAGAGCATCTATAGAGATATCCCTCATTCGAAAGACCCATATGTTTGTGTAGTTGACAAGCAATGGGGGCACAATTGTGACCATTGGGGGGCGGCGGGATGGAATGCCGGGCCTGCCTGGGGTTACAAACCAAAAAGTGCCGTATCTAAAGTAGATGATCATGGTAGATCCCTTCTCCAGAGAATGACTTTGAGAAAGCCTGGGGGGAGTACACCAATGAAACTAATCCTTAACATTGAGCATCCAAGCCCAACAGATGCAGACCAATATGTGATGGGAATGTATTGGAAAAAGGGTTCCTACCGTAAATTAGGGCATTTCTACCTCAAAGATATGTGCAACTCTTCTGAGTGGCAAGGGGCCACCCATATGGTCCCTAACCCATTAAAACCTCATATCCAGACCTTTCAAGACATGATGGCCATTGCTAACCCCACCTTTGAAGATACCATGGCCGCTGAAACAGGTTTTAATGATGTAAATCTATGGTTAGAATGGATGAAATATAATGCTAATAAGCACAATAGAACTGCATGCTATGTGTGTGGCGGTGCCCGGCCTCACCTGGGTACTGTGCCTTTAATCCTGCCAGTAGATATAGAAGAATGTGTTTTAAGCCTTTTTGCCTATCACCATAATTTTAACAGGTCCATATGTATTGCATGGACAAAAGAGTATCCTCTCCTAACCCAGGATGTCAAACCCCCAGATGGTATTACCGTGTATAAAGGTAACTACACTTGTTATGCTAATTATGATGGAATAGGTAAATTCTTGGGTAACTTCTCTAAAGGGTATTGTGCTACCTACAGAAATGTCTCTATGGACTTGTTGCAGTTTCACACCAGGTCATTAGGGGATATTTACTGGTTGTGTGGGGATTTACAGCTAAGATCCAGAATGGACAAGCAGTGGTGGGGGGAGTGTACTCTAGCTAAAGCTATTATGCCTATACATATCATCTCTGACACACACCTCGTCACCCATGGGTCCAAACACACTAAGGTTAAGCGTGACGCCCCAGTGAAAGGAAGTTTTGATCCTCATGTGTATATTGATGCCATTGGAGTGCCTAGGGGGGTGCCCAATGAGTTTAAAGCAAGGGATGAAGTTGCTGCAGGATTTGAATCAATTTTTACCATAGTTACTGCAAACAAGAATTTAAATTGGATAAATTACATTTATTATAATCAACAGCGTTTTGTTAATTATACCAGAGACGCCCTCCAGGGGTTGGCCGAACAGCTGCAGGCCACATCCCAAATGGCTTTCCAAAATAGAATGGCCCTAGATATGATCTTAGCCGAGAAAGGAGGGGTTTGTAAAATTTTGCCCGACACCATGACATGTTGTACATATATCCCAGAAAACACAGGCCCTAATGGTAAAGTTACATTAGCTATAGAAAAATTAAATGACCTGTCTGAAGAGTTAAAAAGGAATTCTGGGATAAAAGATCCCTGGGAAAGATGGTTTGGTTGGATGACAGGATGGCAAAAGGCTTTAATGCAGATTGGTATGGCTATACTAATTTTCCTTTTTATTTTTGCTCTTCTCTTTTGTTGTATCCTCCCATGTCTGAGAAAATCCCTCATGAAGACTGTTGACCAAGCGGCACCCACTTTCACCCATCTCGAAGTTGATGACCAAGAGTTCCAAGACGTCAACTCACCCTGTCTGCCGCTGCAAACGATCCCTTTTGTTGATAAAGTGCAGGAATTCTAGGAAGGGACTAGCTTAGGGACAGCATCTGTCAGTGAATGGTAAAGGCCCCGTGTGGAGAAGTGGTGGGTTAGCTGCCATGGGACACCCATGGGTGTGAAGTGTTCGAGAGCCATACTGACGGATGAGTTAGCCTATTAGGGTCAGCTCTAGGGACAGACTTGCACTTTGCATTAACACCTAGCTAGCGGCCACGGGGTTTCTGTGCCTTTGGGTTAACACGTCTTCCTGGTACTAACTTAATAAAGTTTTTATCTCTTAGAATCTAACATTTCATAGGGGGGACTGATGTGGGATTATTAAAAATCTTTATTGTACTTGTATTGAATTATTGTACTAACTCCATTTTAACTCTATACTGTGATGATCCTCCATTTTGTCCTCCTAACCTGACTTCTTCAATCCTCCATTTTGTCCTCCTAACCTGACTTCTTCAATCCTCCATTTTGTCCTCCTAACCTGACTTCTTCAATCCTCCATTTTGTCCTCATAACTTAACTTGTTCATTTTAAAACTACCTTACGTGACTGAACTTCTCAACCCAATTAGTATAGCAGACAAAGACTGTATTTCCTGCAAGGACAAGCACCAGGAGGTGCTGGCTACTCCTTAAAACTTGTAAGATAGTATAGTTTGAAGGCCACGAGAACACAGTAGTAATGAAATGTTCTATTCATAAGAGACCTTGCACCTGGACATGAGGCCTGATATCATTGACCGTGTAAAATGACGCTCAGGACCCCCTTATCCCCACCCGTGTCCAGAACAATCCCACCTCCGGTGGGTGGACACGGGACTAACCTCTTAATTTTTTGAACCAATAGGTAAGACACTAACCCCGACACTTAACAATTAATCCAATTGATGATGTTTATTTGCTGATATTCTAATAATCAATGATGACGCAAAATGCCTCTTAAAAGGGCCTGCGCGCCCGCTTTTTCTTCACTTGCCAATAAACTTTCTCGAAGTTATTTTAACCTGAACCTTGTGTGTCAGACTTAATTACTTCAGCGTATATACGCAATTCAATTTTATTGATTTGGACAGGAACAGATAGACATTTAAACATTTTGGTTTACTTTTAAAAAGTACCATAACAGTATGAGTCTCCGCACCCTATCTTGGTTCTTGCTGGCCCAGTAGTGTGCGTTATATAAATGGTTTGTGAGTTGATGATAAAATCACGGTTTGTACAGCTGTTATCTAATTATTGGTTCCCCTAGACCTCGTTTGTTTTTTAATGGTATGTCCTGTGCCCCGATCTCACTGTAATTGCCTATTCACATGTTGTTTATGAAATACCTCTCTTATCTTGTTATCTTGCTAGGCCTGGCTACTATAAAGCCCAATAATGCCTTCCTATTTACGTCTTTATTTAAGTATAATCAATGGATGAAATTGCTGTTTTAGTCTGTGTTCATGTGTTTGCTATGAATCCCGTGTTTTAGATAAAGGATACACAACTTTTTTAAACAGAAGAACGCAGCAGTGAAAGGGGTTAAAGGCATAAAACATAAAACAGACTAGTTTGCTCTGGTTTTTACTGCAGGGGAGAACATAGAACTGAACGAGAACACAAGATCAATGAGAACTATGAGGGAAACCCATCGCAGAACTTGGAATGGAGGGGAGGCACAAAGGAGAACCCTGGGGAGAGCAGGATACAGGGGGGGAAGACAGGACAGCAGGAGGATTCAAAGAGGAACACAGGGGAAATCACAGTAGAGAGGGGAATAGGGGGAAACCTAGAACAGAGAGGGGAGAGGAATATAGGGGAATACAGGGGAGAATAGAGAACGGAGGGGGAAGGGAATACAGGGAAGAAAATAGAACGGAGGGGTTTGGGGGAACAGAATGGAGGAGGGAGAGGAATGAAGGGGAAAACATAGAACACAGGGGAGGGGAATGAAGGGGAAAATATAGAATGGGGGGGAGAGGAATGAACGGGAGAACATAGAATGGAGGGGAATGAAGGGGAGAACATAGAATGGAGGGGAATGAAGGGGAGAACATAGAATGGAGGGGAATGAAGGGGAGAACATAGAATGGAGGGGAATGAAGGGGAGAACATAGAATGGAGGGGAATGAAGGGGAGAACGTAGAATGGAGGGGAATGAAGGGGAGAACATAGAATGGAGGGGAATGAAGGGGAGAACATAGAATGGAGGGGAATGAAGGGGAGAACATAGAATGGAGAGGAATGAAGGGGAGAACATAGAATGGAGGGGAATGAAGGGGAGAACATAGAATGGAGGGGAATGAAGGGGAGAACGTAGAATGGAGGGGAATGAAGGGGAGAACGTAGAATGGAGGAGAATGAAGGGGAGAACATAGAATGGAGAGGAATGAAGGGGAGAACGTAGAATGGAGGGGAATGAAGGGGAGAACATAGAATGGAGAGGAATGAAGGGGAGAACATAGAATGGAGGGGAATGAAGGGGAGAACATAGAATGGAGGGGAATGAAGGGGAGAACATAGAATGGAGAGGAATGAAGGGGAGAACGTAGAATGGAGGGGAATGAAGGGGAGAACATAGAATGGAGAGGAATGAAGGGGAGAACATAGAATGGAGGGGAATGAAGGGGAGAACATAGAATGGAGAGGAATGAAGGGGAGAACATAGAATGGAGGGGAATGAAGGGGAGAACATAGAATGGAGGGGAATGAAGGGGAGAACGTAGAATGGAGGGGAATGAAGGGGAGAACATAGAATGGAGGGGAATGAAGGGGAGAACATAGAATGGAGGGGAATGAAGGGGAGAACGTAGAACGGTGAGGGGAGGGGAATGAAGGGAAGAACATAGAACTGAGTGAGGAGGGTAATAAAGGGGAGAACATAGAACAGTGGGGGGAGGGTAATGAAGTGGAGAAAATAGAGCGGAGGGGGGAGGGAATTGAAAGGGATAACATAGAAAGGAGAGGGAGGGAAATGAACGGGAGAACATAGAAAGGAGAGAAAGGGAAATGAAGGGGAGAACATACAACAGAAGGTGTAGGGGGAATAGAGGGGAAAAAGTAAAACTGACTGGGAAGGAGAATAAAGGGAAAAAACATAGCACAGAGGGTGGAGGGGAATACGGTAGAGATATCGGGTAGACCACAGAAAAGAAGATAGGACACAATGTGCAGAGGTTTAAAAAAAAAACCTAAAAAAAAACATAGTTGTAAAAGTTCCATGAAGACATTGTAAAAAAAACAAAACATCTCCCATGTTCCTCAGTAGGGGGCCACCTACCATCCAGCCTTTAGATAGTGCCCATCAACTACATGCACGGCTTACCTAACTCCTCTTCGATCTCCGCCAGTGTTTGTGAATCCTTTTTTCCTTAGGCCCTTATCATCCTGCGTCTGTCTCTCACTTGTTCTGTCCTCCACCTATCTCTCTGTGCTCTAATAAGATGCCCTCTGTCCACCTTGCTTGGCCACTTGCTGCACCTTCTGCTGTTCTCCGTCTACCTTTAACTTTCTTCCCTTTGGTTTGAGTCTTTCACTTTTTCTGCATTTCTCTCCCCTTCTCTTTCTGCTCAGTTACCAGTCTCACTTCTGGTCCACTGATCTCAGCATCTCACCTCTTCCTGCTCAAATTCTCGCCCCGTCAAGACTTCCTGTCAGGTCTGTTCAGGGCTTGTCACTGCAGCGGGGGGATTGTCTACACACACACAGTAACCCTTCAAGAAGAAAAAAAAAACATCATCTCAGTACATCCGAGAAGTAAAAAAATATCAAACGACTGAGTGAGCTAGAAAAGCCACAAAGGGAAGACCAGTAGAAAATGTAAAAAAGTACGCAGAGACAAGCACAAGTATGTTTGTAATGTATATGGACTGGTTTAATAACTTTTTCTTTAGCAAGAACTGCATTTTAGGCTCATCTTGCAATGACAGATTATAATTTCAGAGATATATTCTGATTGGTGCAGTTTTTTTCACGATTCATCAGACAAGATTTTTTAGTTTTTCTAATCGTGTCCAGTTTTGGGGCATTTCAGTTATTGTTGTATTCCTCTTCGTCTGATGGTTTTCCTCTCTAACAAGGAGTTTTTGTACACAGAGCTGACACTCTATGTTTTTTTTTCTGCACCTTTCTCTGTAATTTGTAGATATTGCTGTTTGTGGGAATCACAGATTATTAAGTATACCACTATATATATATATATATATCACCAACAATTATTCCGCTTTAAAAGTCACATAAATCACATCTCCCCATTCTGATGTGTGATTTGAACTGCAAACAAACTTGTTGATCATGTCTGCATGCTTTTATGAACTGCGCTGCTGCACATGATTGGGTGATTAGATATTTGCATCAGTTAGCAGGGTACGGGTACATAAACAAAATAAACGTGGCCACCGTGTTTATATATTATCAGCTTGCAGATAACATTTTTAAATCCTCTGTTGCAAAGTGATTAATTAAAAACCATGGTGCACGGTGTGAAAGTACATGAAGCTACACTTGCACACACCAGCTACATACATGTATACACCACTCTCACAGACACACAAACATAGTCTCACACTATGCACACAAACTACATTGTGCACATTCATAAATAACAGAATATGTACTTGAGGAAGGTATGGGATGTTATATGTAAAGGACTCCGCAAGTTACATGGGCAGATCCATAGAATAAAAACCTGTAATAACTAATATGCATGATTATTATCTCACAGATCTCCCTAGCAATAAAATACAAACTACTGTGCTTCCCATGAAAATAACTTTGGATATATATAAATACACCACATATCACAACGTTTAGTTGCCATGGTTCTTTGCAACATACATATTCCCCATTTACCTGGAAGATCGTTTGAGTGATTGATTGCTAGCTATTCTATGTCCCTTCCGAATTTGGGCTCTGGATTCGCCCCAGTTGTGTGTCTGTATTTATGTATGTGCACAGGTCTATATCAGTTCTACGGATGTGATAGCTATTGTTACAATACACCTACTCAGATGGCTGTGGGTTTTCACAGAAGCTCAGGAAGTTGATCATATATCTTCTGCATTAACACATTGTATTTGTCTATCTATTGTGTGTCTGTCTATGCTTGCACAGTATCTTATGGATATCAATTGTTTGTCTGTGCTTGTAGTGTCTGTGTCCCAGGTCTACACGTTGTGTCTATTCCTGCTTGCACTACATTTATTGTATTTCTATCTATTATATTCTAACTCTGCTCTATATATCTTTGCTCCACTGTCCTTTAATCTATACTTTGCATTTCACATGGTCTAAAAATTGTCTGTGGTTAGACGGTGTCCATGCATGTATTCCCTGTACTTTTATTGCATACACGTATACATATATGGTGCTATGATTCTGTATCTATTAACTACATGTTTATTGCATTATATGTGTATACATTGTGTACATGTGATGATGTGCCCTGGATATACGTGTTGAAAACCTACCTGCTCCACGTGCCCGCACTGCTCCTCTCCTTAGGTTGGGCAGACTGAATGCTCCACACGGCAACAGGATCTGAACAAGAAACGTACATATACTTACCATTCTGCGCCAGCGAAACCACTCCTCCTGGTTTGCGCGGGCCAAATATCACACAGCCGCTGCTTCCCTGCATATTCTCACACGCTGCCTGCTTGAATAAAGCATCTTTTATTAGTTTAAATGTCATCATGTCACACCCGCCCTTAAAGTGACCACGTCATCCAGGCAACCCCTTAACCAATCAGTTTGGAGTCGCAGAGATGACGTTGACCAATCTGAAAATGAGTAAGCCTATATAATGCTAATTTGGGCCCTTACTCAGTGCCCTATCAGGTTTCTGCCTTGATACACGTTTAGTGCTTATAGTAAGTCTATCTTGATAGTTAGATATTGATCTCGGCTTGTTTTTGACTTTGTGTATTTCTGGTATCCTGACCCGGCTTGTTTTTAACCCCTTAAATCAGTTATAATGGGCTTTAAAGCCGTTGCGGCAGCATAGAACGCTGTAACGGCTTTCTACCCCTGGAGGTTGGCAGTACTTACCTGTGACTAAGTGGCTACTAAAAAAGATTGGACATACCGCACTTGCAATACCTTGGTTTGTGTACTTTTGCAAATGGTATGCCATCATGAGGGTAATTCTCATTCCTGGGCTACCACACGGTCTCAAAGGTAACATTACTAATCTGGCAAATTTTTTTTTTTAAATTCTTTATTTTTTGCAGTGCATATAAGAAACAACATGCGTGGGGTACCCCAACAGCAATCCTCACGCTTTGTATAAACATTTGTAACATTATGGGATATATTGGTGCATGCACAATTTTATAATTAAATTGTAAGTTGATACGATTATTTACGCTTTGGTATGTCTTGCCTATCAAGAGGTAGTATAACTCACATTTGGTAGGAGCTGCCTGTGTGTAATTTAAACGTTAAGTTACATGCTGGTCATGGCACTCCTGCAGTTGCTTCTATGGGCATTGGGCAGTTGCTTGTTAAGTGGTAGGTGTCGTTTAAACGTAATTATACCAGTAAGCAGATGACCACTGGGGGTGAGCAGAGTTTAGTGTTGAAACAGGCTCTGTGTGAGGGTGTGTGGGGAGGAAAGACAGTAAAGGACAGATTGGCTGCACTATGTACAGAATGCAGCTCAGCTTTTGAAAACACATAGTCTCGAAAATAAAGCATAACAAGTGCAAGCATGGGGGGGGATTGACATGGAATGATACCAGAGGTTAAGTCCCGGACCCCACGCTTCTTCAGCCGATTCCCTGCGTGGGTTGAGTAAAGTCTCTGTGCTGTGTCTTCTGTGGCAGAGTGCAATACCAGGTATTGAAATGACTTATGAGGCACAGTGATTCGACCAAGGTTGATGCAGTGTCCGTGATGATTATTGTCTTCTTCTGCATCCCCTGCTCTCCTCTCCCTGCTTCATTCTGCTTGTCTTTCTGGCTGACGGCTCCATAGGCTCCCTTGTCTGATGCAGGTTTGCGCTTCCCGCTCTCTGTGCTCCGCTGCCCCCGTCTTTGGCGCCATTTTCGAGTTTCCTTTGTGTTGCGTATCTTTTGAGGCTGCCGGGGAGTGGGTTTAGGTAGGTGCTCGTGCGAGGTATGTGGGGCAGGTGCCGGTTGTTGGAGGGACAGCGTCCCCCAGAAGTCGGTTAGGAGTTTGTCCAGGAATGCCAGCGTTCTAGGCATTACAGTGCCGTAGTCAAGCTTGGGGTCCGCAGCCTCCGCCATATTTGGTATGCCATGCGGGGTGGCCATGCTGTTTGAAGCAGGGTCGCTTAATCCTGGCGAAGGGAGTGGGCCTCCAGGGTGGGGACCGGGATCTCCCCCGCCGGTCCAAAGGGGGGGGTTGCAGGGTGCCATCAAGGGTCGGTCAGAGGCCCGCCTGTGCCTGGCTGGGAGAGCGGCCGCCTCTCCCCTCCGTGCTGCTTGCTGGGCCCCACTCCGGCCCGTTGAGAGCTGAGTCTGGACGGCTGTTACCGGGCGTGCAAAGACGGTCGTTTGTCCTTGGTGTGCAGTATTGCACTGTCTGGTCCCAAGAGAGCTCCGGTAGTGCGGGTAAGTAGCTTAGATTCGACGATTTACCCGGAGCTCTCTGGAAATGCGTCCGGCCGCCATCACAGTCAGGCCCCGCCCCCCAATCTGGCAAATTTTAATGTGGAAAAAAAAAAATGGAATGTGCTATATTTGACCCTGTAACTTTCCAAAACACCGTAAAATCTGTTAATGGGGGTACTGTTGTACTCGTGAGACTTTGCTGAATACAAATATGTGCATTTTATTGCTGTAAAAGCTAACAGTATTATGACATTTACAGCTAAAATGTCAGGCGGAACTACAATTTTTTTTTTAAATCTTAATTTCTCAGTTTTTTTTATTTTATTCAGAATAAATAATGTTCCATATATGAATAGTTCACGAGAAATTAAAGCCCTGTTTCTCCTGAACAAAACGATATATAATAAGTGTGGGTGCACTTAACCCCTTAACGACGAGTGACGGACGAGGTCCGTCACTCAGGGGAATGCGTTAATGACGAGTGACGGACCTCGTCCGTCACGCGTTAAAATTAACGCCGCGATCGCGCAGTGCCGGCGATCGCGGGGTTAATGCTGTTGCTGGGTCCCTCCGAGTCAGGGGCAGACCGGCAGCAGCAAATCCGGATATCCCAGCCCATGTGATCGCTGTGATAGCCAGTCACAGCGGTCACAATGCTGCTGGGATATCTGATCCGCCTCCCTCCACCTCGTGTGGGTTTGTGAAGTGGAGAGAGACGGATCGGTGCTACATTGTGTCCCTGATTTATTGCAGAGTTATACTTAAGTATAAAATTCACTTTTGTGGAGTTAAAAAAAAAATTAACCCTTTCCCTGCTGCTTGATCACTGCTAGCAGTGATCAATATACAGGTCACAGTACTCTACTGTGATCTATTTTTTTTTTTTTACTTTCAAGGGTTAATTTTTAGGTTTTTTGTAACCCTAAGGGGTTAAATTTTATTATTTGATTTTATTAATTTGTGATTTAGTTATTTTGGTGGGTGGAATTTAGTGGGAATTAGGGTATAAAAAAAAAAAAAAAAAAAAATATATTTTTTTTTTGTTAGAGTTTTGTTAGCTGTGTTAGCTGTATTAACAATGTTTAGAAAGTATAGCGCGGAGGAGGCTTATGCCCTGTTAGCGGCAGACTCAGAGGCGACTGACACTGCCTCAGAGAGTGAAGCAGGGAGTGACGCAGGGGATGCAGGGGACATGGACTATGTGCCAGATACTGCAGGACCATCAGGAGAAATCGACGATTCCCCTAATGCTGACCATGGCGCAGATGACTGGGTACCCCCTAATAATTTTTCCCCAGACATCCCAGTGTTTACAGGCAATCCTGGCATACAGGCGGACCTGTCTGCCTATAGTGCGCTGGATGTTATGCAGCTGTTCTTGGGGGATGAGATTTTTGGGGAGATAGTCACCCAGACTAATCTCTATGCGGAGCAATATCTGGCACGCAATCCAGACTCTCTTATCTCTAGGAAAGAGAGATGGTACCCAACCAGTGTGCCAGAATTTAAACAATTCTGGGCACTGACCATGTTAATGGGGCTAATTAAAAAGCCCACAATTAGGATGTATTGGGCTAAACATCCTATTTGCAATACTCCTATTTTTGCCGAGACAATGACAAGGGAAAGATATGAAGACATACTAAGATTTATGCACTTTAGTGATAACAACAAGTGCCCCCCAAAAGGTGATCCGCAGTATGATCTTCTTTACAAACTACGCCCTTTAATTGCCCACTTTAACAGTAAATTTGCCGCTATATATACCCCCAATAAAAACATTTCCATTGACGAGTCCCTAATGAAGTTTAAGGGAAGACTGGGGTTTAGACAATATATCCCATCCAAAAGATCCCGATATGGGATCAAATTTTATAAACTATGTGAAAGTGGCAGTGGCTACGTATACACCTTCCGTGTATACGAAGGAAGGGATAGCCACCTTGATCCCCCAGGTTGCCCAGATATAGTAGGGACAAGTGGAAAAATTGTCTGGGACTTAATAATGCCACTACTTAATAAAGGTTATCATCTATACATCGATAACTTTTATAATAGCATCCCACTGTTACAAATGTTGTATTGCTTCGAGACCGTGGCCTGTGGCACTATTCGGAAGAGTCGCACAGGTTTCCCAAAGGCTCTGGCAAACAAAAAAATGAAAAGGGGGGAAACAGCAGCTCTCTGCCAGAATGAACTGCTGGCACTCAAGTACAGGGATAAAAAGGATGTTTTCATCTTAACCACCATCCATGGTGAAAACACTCGGAGGGTCGCAGTTCGTGGCAGAGACGAATATAAACGGGTGCCAGTCTGCATACGGCAATATAATCGGCATATGGGGGGCGTTGACCTGTCCGATCAACTGATGCAGCCATATTTGATCATGAGAAAGACCAGGGCATGGTATAAAAAAGTGGGCATATACCTTTTGCAGATGGCAATCCACAATGCCTTTGTTATTTTTAAAAAGGCAAATGCTGGGCTGAAAAGCACTTTTCTTTCTTTCCAGTTTGAGCTAATTTCTAAGCTGCTAGAATGCCACACAAGGAGACCATCAGTGGAGCCTAGCAGAAGAATGGAGGCAGGTCACTTCTGCTTTAAGATTCCACCAACCCCTAAAAAACAAAACCCCCAGAAAAGGTGCAGGGTGTGTTACAAGAGGGGCGTAAGAGTTGAGACCAGCTATTACTGCCCTGATTGCCCCTCTCAGCCCGGCCTATGTATTGGCCATTGTTTTAAAATTTTTCACACCCAGGCCGAATAAGTAGACCAGTTTTGGGGTGTGATTTTTGGTTACCGAATCTTGGCTTTGTCTACCGTTTATCCTGTCTTCTCTGATCCTTGACCTCGGCTTGTCCTATCGTTGTTCCGTTTCTCTTTACTCCTTTGACCTCGGCTTGTACCTTGACAATTCTCTGCTTGTATAGCCCGGCCATTCTAAGGACCGGTATTACAAGTTTCTCTCTCTGTGTTCTCTCTCTTTGTGGTCTGTCTGTGTTTTGGTTTCGGAATCCATGACAGCTTTGCCCGGGACGCAGATAACTGTGTACTACCCCCGGATAAGTTTACCCCAACTATTCTGTATATGGGGGTATCATTGCACTAAGATGACATAGCTGAGCAACATATTAGGTGTTATACTGCCGTAGCACACATAAGGATAGCAAAATATACAGTAACATCTCCAAGTGTGTGTCAAAAAGGCAGAAAAAATGCTAATTGCAACTAGACTTGGTACAAACTAACAAAAAAATGATCCTACACTAAGGTTTAGAATATACCTTTTGAAATACCCTGGGGTGTCTACTTTAAGAAATGGTAGGCCTTTGTGGGGTAGTTTGAATTTAATACCTGCTAAGATGCTTGGAAATTGCACATAGGCCCAGCGTCAAAATTCAAAGTTCGGTAAAAACTGATATGGCTTGGTCTCCTATATGGCACTGTAGCTTCACAAAATAGTCCCAAAGACATACAATAGGGGTGTCATTTTACTCAGAAGACTTAGCTGAACATAATTTGGGGGGTATGAACTTAGTGGCACATGTGAAATATACAAAATGCCCAGCACAAATGCAATCCATATGTAAAAAACGCACAAAATAATTTTATACCACATACTTTGGCATCTATTGGTGAAAAAATGGGGGCATGTTAAGGCACAATATGCACCTTATGAGATACCCTGGAGTGTCTACTTTAAGAAATGGTAGGCCTTTGTGGGGTAGTTTGAATTTAAAACATGCTAAGATGCTTGGAAATTGCACATAGGCCCAGCGTCAAAATTCAAAGTTCGGTAAAAACTGATATGGCTTGGTCTCCTATATGGCACTGTAGCTTCACAAAATAGTCCCAAAGACATACAATAGGGGTGTCATTTTACTCAGAAGACTTAGCTGAACATAATTTGGGGGGTATGAACTTAGTGGCACATGTGAAATATACAAAATGCCCAGCACAAATGCAATCCATATGTAAAAAAACGCACAAAATAATTTTATACCACATACTTTGGCATCTATTGGTGAAAAAATGGGGGCATGTTAAGGCACAATATGCACCTTATGAGATACCCTGGAGTGTCTACTTTTACAAATGGTAGGCCTTTGTGGGTTTTTTTTGAACAGTCAAACTGTTATAATACCCCAAATGGAAGCATAGGCTCATTAAATCCGTCTCTCAAAATTCTACTGTGAGTACTGAAAAGGACAGGTCTCCTATATGGCACTGTAGCTTCACGAACTAGTGCCAAAGACATACAATGGGGGTGTCATTTTACTCAGAAGACTTAGCTGAACATAATTTGGGGGGTTTGAACTTAGTGGCACATGTGAAATATACAAAATGCCCAGCACAAATGCAATCCATATGTAAAAAACGCACAAAATTATTTTTTACCACGTACTTTGGCATCTATTGGTGAAAAAATGGGGGCATGTTAAGGCACAATATGCACCTTATGAGATACCCTGGAGTGTCTACTTTTACAAATGGTAGGCCTTTGTGGGTTTTTTTTGAACAGTCAAACTGTTATAATACCCCAAATGGAAGCATAGGCTCATTAAATCCGTCTCTCAAAATTCTACTGTGAGTACTGAAAAGGACAGGTCTCCTATATGGCACTGTAGCTTCACGAACTAGTGCCAAAGACATACAATGGGGGTGTCATTTTACTCAGAAGACTTAGCTGAACATAATTTGGGGGGTTTGAACTTAGTGGCACATGTGAAATATACAAAATGCCCAGCACAAATGCAATCCATATGTAAAAAACGCACAAAATTATTTTTTACCACATACTTTGGCATCTATTGGTGAAAAAATGGGGGCATGTTAAGGCACAATATGCACCTTATGAGATACCCTGGAGTGTCTACTTTTACAAATGGTAGGCCTTTGTGGGTTTTTTTTGAACAGTCAAACTGTTATAATACCCCAAATGGAAGCATAGGCTCATTAAATCCGTCTCTCAAAATTCTACTGAGTACAGAAAAGGACAGGTCTCCTTTATGGCACTGTAGCTTCACGAACTAGTGCCAAAGACATACAATGGGGGTGTCATTTTACTCAGAAGACTTAGCTGAACATAATTTGGGGGGTTTGAACTTAGTGGCACATGTGAAATATACAAAATGCCCAGCACAAATGCAATCCATATGTAAAAAGTGCACAAAATTATTTTATACCACATACTTTGGCAACTATTGGTGAAAAAATGGGGGCATGTTAAGGCACAATATGCACCTTATGAGATACCCTGGAGTGTCTACTTTTACAAATGGTAGGCCTTTGTGGGTTTTTTTTGAACAGTCAAACTGTTATAATACCCCAAATGGAAGCATAGGCTCATTAAATCCGTCTCTCAAAATTCTACTGTGAGTACTGAAAAGGACAGGTCTCCTATATGGCACTGTAGCTTCACGAACTAGTGCCAAAGACATACAATGGGGGTGTCATTTTACTCAGAAGACTTAGCTGAACATAATTTGGGGGGTTTGAACTTAGTGGCACATGTGAAATATACAAAATGCCCAGCACAAATGCAATCCATATGTAAAAAATGCACAAAATTATTTTTTACCACATACTTTGGCATGTATTGGTAAAAAAATGGGGGCATGTTAAGGCACAATATGCACCTTATGAGATACCCTGGAGTGTCTACTTTTACAAATGGTAGGCCTTTGGGTTTTTTTTTCGAACAGACAGACTGTTATAATACCCCAAATGGAAGCATAGGCTCATTAAATCCGTCTCTCAAAATTCTACTGTGAATACTGAAAAGGACAGGTCTCCTATATGGCACTGTAGCTTCACGAAATAGTGCCAAAGACATACAATGGGGGTACCGTTGTACTCAGCAGAAGTAACTGAACACATAATAAAACTTTGTACAGGAATAGCACACACCAACTTTACAAAATACACATGAGAAGTTCTTTGTTATAAGTTTGTGTGCGAAAACCCCCCAAAAACACAATTTTACTCCAATATTTAGCAGAGGTTGGCGGTAAAATGGCTACGTAGAAAGTGTCAAAACAACCTTAGGTAAATAGCCTGTGGTGTCTACTTTATATAAATATATACTTTTGTGTGGCAATTTTGTTTTCTTTTATGGCTATTAGGCTTACAAGACAAACATACCAAATTCTAAAATCGCTCCACATAAAAAGTGTATTTTACTCCTTGTGCTTTGTGACCTGTAACTACCAAAAAAAACTGAAAATCCCAGACACATTATATATTCTGTAATTCAGAACAACTAAATGAATTTATTTTTAATTACTTTCCTTAACCTGCACTAATTATGTACACATTATTATTGCAAAAACTGTAAAAAAAACACACAAAAATTCATTTTTTTTGCATATTTCTGTATTTTTTTAATAATAAATAAGCATTTATATATATATGTGTTACATCAAATTAAAGCCCTTTCTGTCCTTTAAAAAACGGTATATAATATGTGTCGGTGCAATGAATAAGTAAAAAGCAAATTGCAGTTGAACGCAAATAGCAAAAAATGCCGTTGTCATTAAGTGAAAGACAAGCTTCTGAAGCTCTGTCCTTAAGGGGTTAATATGAAAGAGGAGAATTACGGTTGAACAGACATATAGCGCAAATTCCAGTTTTTGTTTACGTTTTGTTTGATCAGAACGTGCACTATTGACTCCGTCCTGAAGGGGTTCATTTGAGTATTTCTGTGAGCCTGATTAGCTTGTTTATTTGTTTATCCGTATCTCTATAATCCTGACCTCGGCTATTATTGACTTTGTCTTTATCTTTCTTACTTTAAGTCCGGCCACTCTAAGGCCCAGTAATGCATCTGTTTGTGGGATTCACTATTTCCTGTAAGTTTGTTTAGGACCCCGTGACGATATGCACTATATTAACTATGTAACTATTTCTACCTGGAAAATGACTTGATATAGTCTTTACTGCTAACTAGATGACATGATGATGAGCATTGAAGGCTGGGAAAAAAACAAATCACCTTTTAGCTATGCCTTAAAAAATATTTGGCTAGCACAATCCATAGATAAACTTGTGGACATAATTGAAAAGTCAATTACGGAGATGTTCATAGCACAATACATTAGTAAAACGTCTCTGTGGCTAATGCTTACCTGCACATCTACCTGTATGAGAGAGAGAGGAACCTAATGGTGATCTCTCCCTCCTATAATTCTGTCAGCCTGTCTGGAAGGTGAAGGACCGTGACAGATATTTAGAAGATTTTGTTTAACCGTCACAGTGCTGCGGGGGTCGAAGAAGAGAATCGTAAGAAGGGTGGGGGGTTTAAGGTTTAATGGCTCCTTACCCATTCCCAGGAGTAACCCCATTCTTGAAGGCTGCAGATAGCACTAGGTGTCTACAACTGCAATAAACTGCAGTTTTTAAACAGCACTGTGTTCAGTCCACACTGCACTGTGTTCAGCCCACACCTAAAAGAACTGAAATTCCACTCAGCAAAGGCTAATGGAAATTTTGAGCACTAGTGAGTGTGCGCTTGTATTTATAGATCTGTTATATTGATTGCGTTTGTGTGCCAGTAATTGCATTTCTATATCATGTTTGTCTGTAATTATACTGTGCCTTTACTGTTCTGAATAAATTCAGTGGAATGTATTCACTAAACATTGAATCGTAAAATAAATACCATAGATGTGACTATAGATTGGTTGGAGATTTTTTTTCCAAATCAGCCATTGTAGCCTAAATTACGTATCTTGGTTTTCAGTTTATTTAACTTACACAAAAAAACACATACATTTGGACTTATACTTTACAAAAGGTGATCTGGGTTATTCACAAACATTGAATTTTAGTGGATGAAATCTGAATGAAAAAAATCAAGGATAAAATAGCTAATTAGGGAATATATATATATTTTTCTCATTAAACACCTAACTAGTGCCTGGGCCCAGAGGACTGTCCACGCGCTCTGTGTACCAATACATAGATTGTGACAGTAGCTATGTGGTTTTATAGAAACTCTGCAGGAAACGAAGAGTGAGCAGATCTTATTGCAGATCTTTTTGTTGATGATTTTATTTTTGCATTGCAAATGTGGGGAGGTAGCCGTAGGGAATCCAAAAGTGCAATAAAATGGTTTGAGAACCCGTCTATGTCTCTATGAGAAGACTCGATCCAAGCTATACGTAGCAGTAAATGTAGCACTATTCAGCTAGCTGAGAACAATACATTCTACAGGTACATAAACCACCGAGACTAGGTGCGAGGATTCCACTGAGAGACTGACACAGGTCACACTCATGACAAATCAAACCACAAAACCTACAAATGTCAGCAAGAAAACGAAGCGCCTAGCAGTGGGCACGTGGATTATATTTATTTTTTATGGAGGGAGGGCATAATTTATATAGGCATAGACAGTCTTATGGACCATTTAAAATCAAAGAAAGCCCAATTTACAGAGTGAGGGTAATAGCCCTGCTTGCCCTATATTGTGGACACTGATTTTAGAGTACCAAGCCTGGTTGATATGAGCTATATAGCATCATTATACCAGAAATATTCTCAACGTGCAGCAATGTACATATATCGATGGTTTATTCATCCACCAAATTGGAAAGACAACTTTTCACACAATTCACACACTAGAGGTCTTTCTCAAACTCGAAGGCTGAATAAACAACCTATGTGTGGCGGAACTTGCCACCTATTTCATGTGTTTTCCCTTCATTTCGTCTGTTTTATCCTTTTTCCGTTCGGGAGTACTTCATACGAACAAAATCCCTTGTCTCCCGAACGAGGACCATCCCATTAGAATGTTTACACCAGCAACTTAAGTGCAAAACCGCAAGAGAATTAACGAATGCTTCCCCTCGGTCGCTGCCATCTCGTATAACCGAATGCACATGGTAGACAAAAGAATGCCGACCATCTTGTCTCTCAAACACGAGCAGCGGTACTTGGTCGTCGAGTGCCTGGAACTACAAGATATGAACTATCAAACAGGGGGAGCATTCGTATCCTAAAACAAAGAGATTCCCTTGCATGGTGTTTGCACAGGAACCCCCCAAACACCTATTTCCCTGGAACTGTTTTGGACTAGCGCCTCGTGTCTGGCCGGTCAAAACTTTACCTTGATGGCACTCCCGTTTCACCAGGCCGATCTGAGTTATACACCCAGATCGGGGCTATCCGGGGATGTACTTTTTGTGGGGTTCCTGAGTATGGTGGGGACACTTTTGGGGTACTGTATATTTTGTATGGATTTTCTGTACCTGAGAGATAATTGGATTATAGTTTTTTCTCACGCAATTATCTCTCGGGCACAAAGGATCCTGGGATTGAAAACCCTGTGTATTTGTGTGTTGGAAACCCCATGTAGGGGTCTGGGCATAAAAGTTGTGTGTGGCCTGAATAAAATCAGTTGACTCCCAGAACTATGTTTCATCTGGTTACTGGGGGGATGGATGTCTGCTTATTTTAATAGTTCCAGAGTGACTGAGGGAAGGAATTAGCTGAGGTAACCGGTCGGGTTACCCGTGGTCTGCTACACTATGTATTTACAATTCAGTATGCCGAGGATCTTTGTAGATTTCTGTTTTTACAAAGGATTGGTTGCCCCTACCTTTCCTAAGAGCACCGGCTCCAAAATTTGGGGTTCACAGATGTTCCTACCACTCATTATGCTTGTGCCCGTCAGTATATCAACAGCATGTATGTTGGATAGTTTAAAGGATGAACTCCTGGCTGTGGGTGATGGGGTTTGTATTCCAACAGCAGACAGAGACACGCAGTTTTCTTGTGCTTGTTTACCCATACAATGGGAATTGCACAGAATTGACAAGGAAATCACAAATTCCAATCTGCAATAGTCACAATTAAATAATTCCCAGGACATTTGTTCAGTGGGCTACAAGTTTGTGGTCAATTCTCCATAATCCCCAGTTTAGTAAATAAAATAAACAATAAACAAACCTTTTGCCTTTTATAGAGTTGGTCATAACACTGGAAATAAAAGGTTAGAATAAAAAATTGATTTAGTAAATGTCTTGCTCCATTTATCCTCAATGTTCTTTTTTCTATTTGTACATTCCATTCTACACCCAGGTTTGGATGATACAAAGCTAAGGTTGTGGTTACAGACATGGCTGCTAGTGTACATATGTGCATCTTCCTTCTGGCCAATAAAACACGAGCAAAAAATCACTGATTGTAACAGCCAGCCACATACACAGACATGAAAAAAGCAGAACCGGAGTCTGTATATTCATGAAATCACTCATCCAAGTTCAAAAATGAAGAACTCGATGCAATGAATTTGTAGAATATATATATTTATAAATCACTTGATGTGATTTATTTTTAAGTATGTCTGAGCAGTTCCCTCAAACTGTATTTCCAATACATCTAGGTGTTTAGAGCAAAACCAATATATTAGGAAATTAAAATGAATGAATTTTTTTTACTATGTATATTTAGAAGCGAGAATCAGATCTTTTGCACTAAGTACTCCCCACCATCACAGGTATCCCACAAGATGAATCCATTGTAAAACATATCAGGAAATAGCCAATATGGTGTTACTAAATCTCCATACTTCTTACCTAGTTACATAGCAAGAGACTTGCGTCCATCAAGTTCAGCCTTCCTCACATATGTTTTTGCTGTTGATCCAAAAGAAGGCAAAAACCCCTGTCTGACGCTTTTCCAATTTGCAACAAACTAGGAAAAAATTCCTTCTTGACCCCAAAATAGCAGTCAGATGTCTCATTGGATCAAGCAGCTATTACCCCACTAATTAGAAACTATATCCCTGTATGTTATTTTTTTGCAAGTATTTATCCAATTGCGGTTTAAACATCTGTATGGACTCTGATAAAACCACCTCTTCAGGCAGAGAATTCCATATCCTTATTGCTCTTACTGTAAAAAAAAACTTTTCTTTGCCTTAGATTAAATCTCCTTTCTTCCAGCCTAAATGTGTGACCTCGTGTCCTATGTATAGCCCTGTTTAACAAATAGATTTCCAGATAACGTTTTTTACTGGCCCGGAATATATTTGTTTGATGTTATCATATCCCCTCTGAGGCGCTGTTTTTCCAAACTAAAGATATTTACATTTTTACCCTTTCTTCGTAACTAAAATGCTCCATTGCATTTTATTACTTTACAAAGTTTTGTGTCATCTGCAAACACTGAAACATGTCTTTCAATGCCTCTTTCAAGATCGTTTATAAATATGTTAAATAGAAGCGGTCCCAAAACAGAACCATGAGGGACACCACTTACCACTTTTGTCCAGCCTGAAAATTTACCATTAATGACAACTCATTGTACTCTATCCTTAAGCCAATGTTCTACCCAATAACAAGATTATTCATCTAGACCAATTTATTTTAGTTTGAAGACTAATCTATTGTGAGGTACCGTATCAAATGCCTTGGCAAAATCCAAGTAGATCACATCCACTGCAACACCCTGATCTATACTTCTACTTAATTCCTCGAAGAATGCAATTAGGTTATATTATGTTTCATAAAACCATGCTGATTTTTGCAAATAACAAAATTCTTCCCAATGAATTCCTGATTATTATCCCTTAATAGCCCTTTAAATATTTTCCCAGTCACAGAAGTTGAGCTCACAGGTCTATAATTTCCAGGCAAGGATTTTGAACCCTTTTTATAGGAACCACATATGCCTTCCTCCAATCCTACGGTAAAATACATGAAAAAAAAGAATCTTGAAAGATTAAATACAGAGATTCACTTATTTCCCCACTTAGCTCCTTAAGTACTCATGGGTGAATACCGTCAGGCTTGAGACTGATGATATTAAGTATCCTTGTAATAGTTGAAACTGTGCGTTGTGTATACATTTTATGTCTCTAGTGCAGCAGTACGATTAAGAAATGTGTTTTCTGTGTGTAATCTCCCATCAGGTTATCTTTTTCAATACATTGAATCACACACGTATAAACTTGAAGTGTCTGTCATAATGGGATATTATTTAAGGACAAAGATATTGGCAAGTCCTTACATCTCAGATGTCACCTGTCAAAGGTACTTCGATAAATTGTTGAGCAAATCAGACACATGGTGTAGAAACACTGAATAAGTGAATGATATATGGGAACCTATACATTTTTAATGACAAATGGGCCCTGTACAAAATACCTAGGCTCTAGGTAAAGGCTCCAAGTGTTTTGGGAAACCCCGCAATGGGTTTTAAATTCTATCCAGTTGGATTAACATAATGATGCAGGATTCTAAAATCATAATGGATGACTTCATGTGCACCATCTGAAGTGGACTCTTAAGATCTTACTTAATAGAAAAAGTGCTCCACAACAACTAAGTCCACAAAACAAGACAAGTTATATATTCTTAGACTTAAGTATCTGTATTATTTTAGCAAACTAATATACTGAATAAACACTGTATAATCTGCAGCTTCATTTTGTTGTGGCGCAAGAAAACTAGTTAACTTTTGTTATTTTATTTACATATACAATTTCACAATACATAACACGTTTGATAAATTACAAATCCATATTTTTTTCCAATCTTCAATTTCATTTACACAATTATAAAATACATCAACTAGTTAGTCAGCTCTGTTCTATTAATCCCAATGTTTCCTATGTAATAAAATTCTCAATAGCGTTTCCCCACTTTTCTGCGTCTGTGGCTCTTCTTCTCCTTGCGTGCAGCTGCGGTGGTAAAAGTGATACAGTGAGCATCCAAGAAATCTAGTAGCTTTCCGGCGGCCATCTTGATCCCACTTTGTTTGAGCTCTGCCTGGACTGCTCCTAACTCTAGCGGCTGGTATAATAAGATACGCCTGTATAAATCAGGACGCTGCTCGATGAACTTCCTCACAGCCTCTTCGGTGGCAGCCTTTCGGCCAGCCTCTTGAGATGGAGCGCATGGATCCTCGTCGTCGTCATCTTCTTCTTCGGCAAATGCGGTCTCAAACTCATTCTTGGTAGAGCTATGGAGAACAGCAAAAAGTAGACTTTGATACAATGTAGTATAAATGTAGGACAAAAGCACTGCTTAGACATGATTTGACCTTTGGTCTGCTGCTGGGCTCACCCTTGTTAAAACAGGGGCAACAATTAGAGAATCTAATATGGGTATGGACTACTTTATCGGCTCCCCAGCTCTGACGCTGTACCTTGTTACTTGCTGAATTATATTACTCAATGGGTTCATCAATATATTTCTATATGAGATGGACAGGAGAGATATTGCTTGGAGAATGGCTTACCTCCTAGTTCGGCACTGTTAGACCTTTACAGGCATTTTTTTTATGGTACGTTTTGAGGGGATGCCATCTGCTTCCCCTTATCCTAAAGCCATCATACATAGGGCTGCCCATGGTCTACTGGCCCAACTCGCAGGCAATAACAAGCTGAAACTGAAATCAGGTGAGCATAAGCCAGAAGTCCTTGATTTGGTTTATTACTATACCAAGCAACCATCTCTACAGAAACAAGGGTAATCTAAAACCAGACTGGCAGTACGGAGCAGTGCTTGGATATTTAGGAGAGGGCGAAGATGCAAAACCAGTGGGCCATGTGTGAAAACAGGAAGATTACATGAGTGGTTGAGGCCTTAAGTAGGCAGAACTTTACCTAAGACAAGCTCGTTTGAGCAGGACCATCTTAACATCTTGTTTCTTTTAATATTTTGTATATCAATTATCCTTATCTATGATTGCAAAGCTTGGTGGAATTTGTTGGCCATATATAAACAATAATAAGACCTGTGCCTCAAAGAGAACGTTGCATAACAGATTTAATTGTTGTATTAGGAAATAAGTTAGGAAAAGAATATTACTCTTAGCTTAGCACATTGTCTTATGTTATTCAATTCTTATTAATCTCTGTTGACGATCAGTCTATTATACTCTATCTATAGCAGTGGGACTGGTCATAATGTATCATCACAATGACGGTTATACAAGTTGGACAAACTATTTCTGACTCTAGAAAGTACACAGCACAATATCCGGTATAACTAATATCCTGTGCATCTAAACTCATCAAAAAAGAAGAAATCTGAAATAGTAAAATGAAAATAACGTTGACATTTGTTAAAGAACATTAATATATTTTTTGACAGCCCAGGTTATATTTAAGAAGAAAGGCCCCATCTTGTACTTTCTAAGCAGCAGATTTGCTCCTTCCATATAAACCCTGCCCTTTAAATTGCATTGTATTAAATTATTCAGTATTACAGACCCTCTGTGCATCGGCAGTGAAAGTGGGTTATTTTCACTCACAAACTCTTAAAGGAACACTTGCCGTCACAATTGAGACCGTTTATGAATAGTGAAACGCTGCACCACGACCAATGGTGGTTGGAGTAACCCTTTAACTTGCGAGGGTTCAATCTGAACCCACAAACAAGAGTGGGTGGAGACATTTTGAGCTTTGATATCACTAGTGTGATATAACCTGGCCTTTTAAATCTGAAAGACCTTGTCCAGGTAAATTGCTCTCTGGTACACCTCTATTTGACTGGCAAGGAATTAAGTGCAAAAACAAATTATACTAGATTCAAGGTTTAATGTCTCTGGTCAAGCGTCAGAGAGCCAGGAAATTTAAAGTAACAGGAAGTTATTTTTCTTATATCTGATTAAAAATAAAAGGGAAATCACACTTTCTATGCCAGAAGGAAACAATGCTGTGTACTCATTTATTATCCCGGTACACTTTTCCATATATTTATAACGAACAGTGATCGGTTCTAATGGGGCAATGAAGCACTATTCAATAAGCACTAATTGTGCTCTCCCCAAATTCTCTATTTCTATTTTACTATTTAGAACTCACCAGCCTCCACGCAGAGACGCCCCATTAAAAGGCCCATGGAAACGCGGAAGGTCGGTTTAATCTAGCTAGCATTACAGGTGATTTAAAGAAGCCTTGAAAATATTTTAACTGTACTTGTTTTCATGTGTGCTCAATGTATTATGGGATATGGGCTGTGCTGTGTGTGGAGTGGGGTAAGATGGAATATGTATATCAATATTTATATTAAAGGATCACTATAGTGTCAGGAAAACAAACCCGTTTTCCTGACACTATATACTCCTTAGGACCCCCCCCCCACCCTCAGCGCTGAAGGTGTTAAAACCCCTTCAGCCACTTACCTTAATCTAGCAACGGGCTCCCTCTGCGCTGGTGATCTCTCCTCCCCCGCCGACGTCAGCTCCCGAGTGGAGCGGAATGTGCATTTGCGGCAAGATCCGAGCGTGCATTCAAACAGTCCATAGGAAAGCATGCAATTTTCACATCCAGCGTCGCAGAAGCGCCTCTAACGGCTGTCAGGAAGACAGCCACTAGAGGCTGGATTAACCCTCAATGTAAACATAGCAGTTTCTCTAAAATTGCTATGTTTACATCTGAAGGGTTAAAACCTGGGGGACCTGGCACCCAGACCACTTCATTGAGCTCAAGTGGTCTGGGTGACTATAGTGCCCCTTTAAACTATCCAGCTATCTTGTTCCTAATATCATCTCTCTAAGTATACATTTTGGTTTCATTTATGTGTGACTATGATTTCATTTTACATAACAAGGTTATGTTTTACCTCAAAATATTGTGACTTAGATAACATCTAATTCTGTGCTTTTTATGCATCTAGCTCTCCACGTATCATAAAGATTGTCTCTCCACATGCTGATAGCCCAAATCAATACATACATTTTACAGAGCTCCATTATTTATCGTTGAAACAGGATGAGATATAGAAGGTGTTTTTTTTTTCTGAATAGAAAACCACACGCTTTCACTTCTTAAATGATGGTGGGCCGTAAACGGACCTGCTCCGCTAATAAGATACGTGATGCCTGGCAGTGCATTGCCTTTACACTCTATTGATAACTTGTTGCAAATGAAACATCTTGTATAATAACCACAATTCATCGTTCTCGATAACACTGCTACAGTACATTTTCTGCTACAGGTGGTGACCCCAATCTTTTCCACTTAAACTAATGCCATTATTGTGTCACGTTTTGCCGCTGCTGAATGCAACTGCGATGACAACATCTCGCGGGCCACAAGTATGAGTCTCCTTTATTTTACAAAGCACTAGACACAGTCTATATTAGTATTTGAGAAAGGAAGGTACAAAATGCAAACATGTATGTATGTTAGATTAGCAGGATCGCAGATACAAATATGGTTCTTACGCAAATGTGATTAAATGGAACAACTAATACCAGCTTGTATTTAACCCCTTAAGGACCAAACTTCTGGAATAAAAGGGAATCATGGCATGTCACACATGTCATGTGTCCTTACGGGGTTAAATGGGAACAGTGAATCAAATTATCCTTCACTTTCACACGAGCACTTCTAAGGGAAAATGCTGGAACACTATTGTCAGTCTCTGTGAGGATCTATCAGGTTTAATAAATTACATGGGTTAGTCAGAAAGGCCAGACTAGTGCACAAGCATTTAGGTTTCATGAAAATGTATTAATGTTGAACAACTTATGTCGCCATGTCGGATTTCTTTATTTTAATTCCAAACAGCTGGTTTACAGAATCCAAACAGCAACATTTTTTGTGACGGTCTAAACACTTACGGACTGCACTGATTATTTAAATAAAATAATTTAAAAAAAATGTGCCCTGGGAATAGTGGGAATTATATCAGTGTGCAATTCTGATTCAAATTATCCCTAAATAATTATGGCCTTGATTTAATATTGAGGGGTGAGGTGTGTGGTGGTAAAAACAAAACAGAGTTCCCCATCACAATAACAGTTTTAGCTTTAGCTCTCGGATGTGATGCAGAGCAGGTTTACAATGCCTGCTATACAAGGATACAGTATAATTAACTGTATCCAAATGTAGATGATATATGTTCCCCACATCCCCATTCCTGTGCGAGCAGGAGGAGTGCTGCTGTAGCAGAGATTTGGAATGCATTGGGTGATTTCACTTTAAAAACGTCTCTTTACCTCTGGGATAACGAGGAGGTGTCACTTGCAGCCACAGAGGAAGTTGTGGATTCCTGCGATGCTGTCAGTGGTTGTTCGTCATCTTCCTGTGCAGCGCAGACAGAGGTCAGTGTCTTTCCTCTCTTAGCTGAAGGCTCAGGTTTGTCCTTACTGCCTCCTGCAGGTCTCTGTTTGATGGCAGGCCTCCGGGGCTGTATGCTGCTCTGCTGCTGGAGCTGGGAGGGACGAACTTCATCCTCGGAATCTGAGCTCATAACTTGATGTGTGTAACTGAAAATCTCTTTCAGCTTAAGCACCATCTGCTTCTTGGGCAGAGCTCGTACCCCGAACCTGGGCAGAGAGAAATTGTGCAGACATAAATATAACAAAAAGCAGCACTGGTAAAGGAGCTGCCAATGGGCCAGTACTTAAAAGATGAAGATTCTACTTTTTGGATGAAACACAATCTAATATCTATTTTTTAAGGTTAGTTGTAGTGCCCTGAACATTTATAAAGAGCCCAATTAACATTAATTAACAGTAGGGAATGTATAAATACACTGTAACTGAGTTCCACTTGAGACCACTCGGAGGTCCTATCTTTTAGTTTTTAGAAGTCTCCCAATGAGACTGTGGGTTATGGTCGGCAGGAAATTGCCCGAGAAAAGATGGTGAGAAAAGCCTGGACTAGGTTGGTGGGGTTAAAAGTATTAGCAAGGTAGGAATTCAATAACACAAACTTTTTCCCTCGGGTATACACACACATCCACTCTAGTACAACTCTTTTTGCAAAAAAAAACTATAGGAAACCGATATCGTGGGATCCTGCCGATGTAAATAGTGGAACACATTGCTCTATAAAACAAGAATGAATAACCCACAATGTATAAATCAACAGAGGAAATAATAAAATGTATAACTATAGGAGTCCCAATGTGTGAATAAATAAAAAATAAAAAAATGAAGAAAGGAGTACACGACCCATAGAGTAGCAATAGACTTCCCTAAAACAGTTCTAGTGTACAGACTCATGTTCTCAGTGGACAAATCAACAGAGAAGACAATTCTCAAAGCAGAACAATGCTTCTCGTGGAAAACTCAACAAAAATTGTTTATTCGAGCTAAATCCATATTCAATGAACGAAGAATCCATATTCAATGAACGAAGAAAGAAAAATCAAATATTTTTCAATTACTTTTTTGGAAGTTTATATCCTAGAGCACCAATGGCACCTTTTGCTGGCTGAGTTTCCCAGAATGAAGGTATAATAAATACCCTTTGCAGGTTTACAGACCAGCCTTTAAAGTGCAATAACTAAATGCCAGCAACGGCCTGTTATATCTATATACTGCCACCTAATGGTAACATTCCATACTGACAATTCTCTAGTCTACGGCAGTGGTTCCCAACCTTTCTTTTCTTGAGTATCCCTTGGCAGCGTGTTTCCATAAATTATACCCCCAATATTAGCTAAATGTTTGTAATTATTATAGTTGCTGTAATTTCACATGTATATGTTTCTCTCTGCCCCAAGTAAGCACACACACACACACACACACACTGACACATGTGGATGCACAGACACAGAAGCAAACACTGACATACAAGCAGGGATGTGGAAGTGCACTAAATCCCAAGTAATATGTATCCGGGTGCAGCCAGGCCAGTCCCAGTACCAGGGACCAAAAACTTCATAAAGAAAAATAGAAGAAAGGTCCAGGCACTCCAGGATACAAAAAGGCAAATTTATTGAACCCACTGCCACTCACAATGTTTCGACCTACACGGTTTTTGAGTTGCAGTGTGCTGAGCTTGACAAAGACCGTGTAGGTCGAAGCGTTGTGAGTGGCAGTGGGTTCAATAAATTTGCCTTTTTGTATCCTGGAGTGTCTGGACCTTTCTTCTATTTTTCTTTATACATACAGATACAGACACACATAAAATCACAAAGACACACATACAAACAATGACACATATGCAGATGCACATACACAGATACAAACACTAACACACCTAAAAATACAGACACACAGATACAAACATTGACTCACATGCAGATACACAGACACACACACTGACCCATGCAGATACATAGACACACAGATACAATCAAAAAGACACATACAGATACAGACACACATATACAAACACAGACACACATGCTGATACACGGACACACTGCAGCAGTGTGTCTGCATGTGTGTCAGTATATCTGTTTCTGCATGTATCAGTGTTTGTATCTGTATGTGTATGTGTGTCAGTGTGTTTCTGAATATCTGCATGTGAGGCAATGTTTTTATCTGTGTGTCTGCCAGTGTGTATATGTGTATGTCAGTGTGTATCTGTATGTCTGTAACTATATGTGTGTTATGTATCTGCATGTGTATCAGAGTGTCTGTGTCACTATGTGTATCAAACACTGACACACATACATATACAGAAACTCTGCCACACAGAGATACACAAATACACAGTTGCAAAAACTGACACAAATACAGTTGCACAGACACACTAATACACACACTGACACACATGCAGACACAGATACAAACACTGACACACACACAGATACAGACACACAGATACACATACTGACATACAGACACACATATGCAGATATGCAGACACACAGATGCAAACACTGCCACACACACTGATACACAGATACCGACAGTGACACAGATTGACACAGATACAGATACAAACATTGCCACACATGCAGATACACAGACACACACACACTGATAGTACTTGTCACAGATAAAAACACACACTGATACAATCACTGCCACACATGCAGATACACAGACACACAGATACAAACACTGTCACACATACAGATACAAACAATGATACACATACACGTACAGACACAAAATCTGACAAATACACACACTGATACACATACAGATGTACAGATACACAAACATTCTCAGACATGCAGATACACAGACACACACACTACATACACAGTGATACAAACACTAACATACATTCACAGATACAGACACACATAAAAATACATATACACACTGACACACATATAGATACAAACACTACACACATACAGATAGACACCCAAAACACAAATATACAGGTCCCAATTTTAGCCACCCTCCAGTTTCTTACCTTTAGGTGCTGGAGGGTGGCTTTTGCTGGCTGTGGCACATACCATGGCTTGGAAACCCCTGATCTACAGCATCTCTACACAAAACATTCAGCCATATATTCTATCTCTCTACACCGGAAAGCTGATAATGAACTCATGTGGCACACTGTGAATCCTAATTATTGAAAGTAGGGTGTGCACAATTTTTTATTTCATTCTCGAAACGCTTGTCCATAATACTTTTTGCCAGATGTGTACGAAGTCGATATCTCTGGCTGAGTAAAAAGGAGAAGGGGAAAAAGGTGGAGTGGAAGAGCTCTATCCTTGAACCCCAGGGTTTTGTAGTCAGCAGAGTGGGTGGCACAGAACCCTCAGGTACCCATCACTTTATTATTTTCTGTACCATCTTCACTATTGCAGGGATGGCCAAAGAACAGATTCCCCCTTAAGACTGGCAAAGCACTGCGGGTAATTAGGATCTAAAACAGTTGAGAGTCTAACCTTTGGACACTCCTACCAAGGTCTACTCAATAAACATTCATTTTTACAGGCTAAATTAGGGGGGAGTAAATATTGTCATGGGATTATCAGTGCACTTAAGCTGAATGTGAACTCTGTGTCACGGTTGCAATGAATCTGTCTGATTTTGTAAAATCCAAACCACTCTGGGCGCTACAAAAAAAGTTACAATGCCTGCATCCCACGGGTGCACACCACCAGAAGCAGAAAGAACTGCAGGTCAAGTGGACATTGCACCTTTCAAACAACATAACGTAGACTTTGTATGTGTTTACCTGTTCAGCTCCTTCTTCAAAACTGGAGTGTCCATGTCAGAATACTCGGGTAATGGCGTAATAGGTACCTTTGGGGCCAGCTCTCTCCTTCGTACTATGGAAACTGGTCAGACAGAATAAAAAGCGTAAATAACGGTAATCTACCTATTACCACCAAAAAATTTAACATACACACAGAGTAGTTCACCTGGGGTCCTCAGCTCTTTCTGTTTGTCTGGGATCTTATTTAGTCGTTCAGATAGTGGAAGCATGGCGGGCAGCTCATCTTCCTGATCGTCTTCCCATTCCTCCCATAGCTGTGAGTTCAGGAAACTCTGGCGGCTGTTCTGTAAGGCTGTGGTGTCATGAGGTCCATCTTTGGAGGCAGGCTGAGAACTTCCTTCTAACAAAGTATTGGACTTCTGAATGCCTGTGCTCTTTAGCGGTGTGCACTCTCTTGAAGAAGTGGTTTTGGTTTCTGGGGAGGACTCTAGCTTTTTGGGTGTTTGTTCTCTGTCAAACCACATCTCATCCTCTACATGGATGGGAGGCTCATAGTCTAAATAGAAACTGTGGCTACTGGTTTCTTGCTGGCTCTTGGAGGATGGAGGCTCTTCATCACTGTCCCCAACCTCAAACACACTGCTGCAAGCAGGGGATGATGGCAAAGAGGAGGGGACATGAGAACCCTTACTGCCAAAACTGCTTAGGCCTTCTGAGGTCTTTTTTTTTCCAGAACTGTTATGAGTGTGGGGAAATATCTCTGAGGACACTTTATGTTCAGGGGACTTTTGAGTCGATTTGGAAACAGATACAGGAGAAATTGCTGTTGTCAAAGATACATTTCTGCCTGAAGAAGCAACCTGACGGCAGATAGAAGAGCTTTGAGATAGGAGTGATTGGTGGGAGGCATGAAGATGGGATGTACGTGGCACGGCTGCATTTGGCAAAGGTGTAGCTGGAATTAACCAAGATGTGTCTGTACTGCTGCTCATTTCTAAGCAGCCCAAACCTTCAGTGCTTGTCCTTTCATTGAAGCTAACGGGGGATTCTTTTATGCCACCACAGAAGCCAGTCTTATATGTCTGCCCAATGTCAGATAATGGTCCTTCAGCATTCCCATTGGGTTCTGACTCTTCATCAGAAGACAGGATCAAAATAACTTCCTGTTCCTGAGTGGTTGCTTTTGGGGAAGAGGTATTCTGCCTAGAAGGACAACGTTTTGGTGAGGTCTGGGTATGAGCCAGAGGTTTAAGTGAAGATTCTAGCGACTGTTGCCTACAAGGTTGAGAATTAGATAAAGACTCTATAGAGAATGGACTGCGAGGCAAGGAGTTAGGTGGTGATGCTAGTGAGGTTAAGCTGGCCGGCTGGGAATTAGGAGGAGTAGATACAGTGAGTAGGCTGTGACGGTGGGAGTTAGGTGGGGATGCTAGGGATGGTATGCTGAGAGGTTGGGAGTTAGGTGGGGAAGAGAAGTGCAGTTGGGGGGATTTTGATGGTGATGACATAGAGGGTAGGCTGCAAAGCTGGGAATTATTCGGGGACGTTACAGATTTTAGGCTAGAAGGTAGAGAATTAGGAGGAGATGTCAGATGAGGTAGTTTAAGTGGCTGGAATGCAGGTGGAGATTTTGTTGCAGAGATTAAACTGCGAGACTGGGAATTAGGGGGAGAGGTGAGCAGTTCTTGGTTCTGATGATTAGGTGACGATAACATTGAGGGTACATTATCTGGCTTAGAGTTGGGTGAATATCCAAGCTGAGGAAGTGAAGTGGGAGAGTTTTTAAGTGGACTTTTCTGACATACTCTAGATTTTATGTTTGTGTAAGAGACACTCACTCCAGAGAGTTCCACATATTCACCACATGTCTGTGAAAACAAGCGATCATAACTGTCATCCAGAGGTGATGGGCTGTATTGGGCAAGTTCTTGCTCTGGTTTTTCTGTTTTACTGGGGGAAGATTGAACAAAGAGCTTACGAGACACAGATGAAGATAAATTAGCAGAGCTGGTTGGATGAGAAGATTGGCGGGCAGGCGATGACTTAATTAAATAGTTCTCAGGAGAACATAGTGGGGCATGAGCAGGTGAGAGTTCCATTTTGTCAGCAATAGGGCAAGCAGGAGAGCCCTGAGGAGGAACCTTCAGGGACCCTTGGTCTGTAGATGCTGTAAGCAGAGCTATTTGTACAGAAGCCTGTGCAATCCTCTGTTCTCTGTCAGGTGAATAAATCTGGAGAACCTTCTCTACAGTACTGTCTTCTGACTCCATGCCTTGCTGCCCCATGTCGTGCTCACTAGTACTTCCACCCTCTGTGTCCTGGTCATCTGCCATTCTGCGCTGTGTGGCAGCAAACTCATAAATCTCATCCAGCTCACCTTCTCCTACCCCTTCATTGTCTACCTTTTCCTCCTCCAAACCTTCCTCTGCCAATGGATCCAGTGCTGCTTCACCCTCATCCACCCACATGGACTTCAACAACTCTTGGAAAGTTTCTGCTCGCTCTCCACCATCATCATCTTCCTCTTCTGCAAATGCCTGTGGTCCGGGTCCTTGAGAATCCTCAAAAAGATGCTCGCAGGTTTCTATAAGAATGTTCATCCCAAACCTGTTGGTAATAACATATTTTACTGCAAATATCAAGGGAGCTCAAATACTATTTACAAGTGAAACATGGTATCATCATTTATAAAGCTTTAACATTTTCTGCAGAGCAGTACAACGGATGAACAAACCAAAGGGAACGTTAGACATCCAGGAAGAATAACGTAGGGAGGCCTTGCTCCCCTGATCTTACAGTCTTAAGGGAGTGGGTTAAAGTTACACAAAAAGTGAAATGTATTCTATCCAAAGTGAAAACTGAATGCAAGTTGCATTTACATGTGTATCTGGTTAGTGACGATTGGAGAGAAGATATAAATATTAACTGACATGCCTTCATTCACATATTATAGGCAAGGATTACATCGGGATTTACTTGCTTTCCAAACAACCCGATCAAAATTCATTAAAAAAGACTGTAAATTCTCTATGTGTCAGTGAGAGGACTGATTAAGGAAATACACATTATAGTATATATATATATATATATATATAAATTAATTTAATATGGGATCTTTCCACCTATCTGATCTATATAATATTCAATATCCAGCTATTGCAATTGTGATAGCATTCACCCTATAACAAATGTAAAGTACAGATAATGGGACATGCCTTACTGCTGCATGAAGCCATGGGTTGTATAGAAAGCAGGTAATGAGAGCGGTAAGGTAGGATGGGACAAAAGAAACCCAGCCGAACCTTTGGAAATTAAAGCTGGATTTTAATTGGTTGATGTTTTCGGCCAATAAAAAAAAGAGCTCAAAATGAAATTGTGGTCAGCAGCAGAACATGCAAAGGCGAGAAAAACAAAAAATAAATAGAAGCCGCCTGTCTGCTATAAAGTGCAGAGTGGTGCCATACTTAAAACAGACTTAACATTTTAACTTCTCTAAATGTATCTATTAAATATAGGAATATGAAACTGACTTCACAGCAAAGACCCTGTGGAACTCTTAACACAATGGCAGATTCTTACTTTTAGAACTAGGCTAGAGGTTGATAAAATATCATAGTTGTTAATTGCACACCTATAACACTAGCGTTGTACGGCATACAATTTGACAGCTCCCACTCTCCCAGTTTTTATTTATTTTAGTTTGTTTTAAATTCTCTTTTCATATACACAATCATGCAGAAGAGTGCTATGTTATCAATATCCTGAACTGTACCACATTTATATCTTAATAAACTTTAAAAAGCAGAAACAAAAAAAACGGCAATAAAAAAATTGGTTATAAAGGATGAGAGCACAACACTGACTCTTTATGGGGGAGCTTTGAGAAAGGATCGTACCTGCGTGCCAGTTCACACACATGTGGGAGGTACTGGGTAGGAATATCTGTACAGGCACAATACAGGTAACGCAGGAAACTAAGCGCGGCTTCAGCAGACACATCATTTAAAAGGAGGCGTCGGACACGACCTGTGCTGGCTTCATCTACCCAGAATCCTTCAGAGTGCACCTGGAGATCCGAAAACATGAAATATGCGATTGCCTAACTCAAAGGATGTTTTTAAACCATGAAACAAGTGAGAGCTCTACAATCAAGCAGAGAAGCATGAGTTTATAAATATATGGACGGTGTGTGTAGTGACTGAAGGGCAGGTATCCCATAACACTACGAGCAAAAGTTATGTAACTAGCCAATGATATAGGCGGGTCATGGGCAGTGGATGGTGTTTCAGCGGTTGCATGTCTTCTTTTATTTTTGGAATAGCGAAGGGTGATGGTGGGAAGTGTTTGAGCAGAGATACTGGTAATGCTAGTAGTGAAACATAGCACAAGATACTATTTCTGAAAGGGACTGGTGTTGTGTTAGGATATGACCAGCAGAGGGTGATACTGAGAAGTGATTAAAGGGACACTATAGTCACCTGAACAACTTTTGCTTAACAGAACACTATAGTCACCTAAATTACTTTAGCTAAATAAAGCAGTTTTAGTGTATAGATCATTCCCCTGCAATGTCACTGCTCAATTCACTGTCATTTAGGAGTTAAATCACTTTGTTTCTGTTTATGAAGCCCTAGCCACGCCTCCCCTGGCTATGATTGACAGAGCCTGCATGAAAAAAAAACTGGTTTCACTTTCAAACAGATGTAATTTACCTTAAATAATTGTATCTCAATCGCTAAATTGAACTTTAATCACATACAGGAGGCTATTGCAGGGTCTAGCAAGCTATTAACATAGCAGGGAATAAGAAAATCTTAATTATGCAGGGGCATGTTCTATATACCAAAACTGCTTCATTAAGCTAAAGTTGTTCAGGTGACTATAGTGTCCCTTTAATGAAGCAGTTTTGGTGTATAGAACATGCCCCTGCAGCCTCACTGCTCAATCCTCTGCCATTTAGGAGTTAAATCCCTTTGTTTATGAACCCTAGTCACACCTCCCTGCATGTGACTTGCACAGCCTTCCATAAACACTTCCTGTAAAGAGAGCCCTATTTAGGCTTTCTTTATTGCAAGTTCTGTTTAATTAAGATTTTCGTAACCGCTGCTATGTTAATAGCTTGCTAGACCCCGCAAGAGCCTCCTGTATGTGATTAAAGTTCAATTTAGAGATTGAGATACAATTATTTAAGGTAAATTACATCTGTTTGGAAGTGAAACCAGGTTTTTTTTCATCCAGGCTCTGTCAATCATAGCCAGGGGAGGTGTGGCTAGGGCTGCATAAACAGAAACAAAATGATTTAACTCCTAAATGACAGTGAATTGAGCAGTGAAATTGCAGGGGAATGATCTATACACTAAAACTGCTTTATTTAGCTAAAGTAATTTAGGTGACTATAGTGTTCCTTTAAACAGCAATATATGTAGAATAGAAGGGAATGGTTATTATTGGTGTGAGTGTTGACAATCAGGAAGCAGAGGACTTGACACACAGACACAGCGGAAGCTGCATAAGGGAAGATGTAAAAGAGTAATGCAGTGCAGCAAGAAATGAGGTACGACTTACCGCTTCCACAAGCAAAGGACATCGAGCGTATAACACAAACATGTGTATGTTCAGCACCTCCCCACAGTCTGTCTGAAGCTGGGCATCACTCAGGTGGGGATTATTCACCATTTCCAGGAAATCTGCTGCCAAAGCAACTAGTGAACCCTGAAACAAGACATGAGGATAAGACATAGAATAAAGGAAATGGCACTACAGAAATGTACCAAAATGGGAAATTACAGAGACAATAATGCATGCTAAGACACAAAACTGTACATCTGATCATATTAAACAAAAAGTATTGTAAATCTAGATCCTCATAAAAGGATCAGGCTGCTTGAAACACTGCTTGCAGCTGATCTATACACAGAACGAGCACATCAGACTTACACACGGAACGCACACAACTGATCTACACACGGATTGAGCAGGTCTGACCAACACATGGAACGCACACATCTGATCTACACACGGATCAACCACGTCTGACTTACACACGGAACACACACATCTGATCTATACACGGAATGCACACATCTGATCTACACACGGATCGAGCATGTCAGACTTACACATGGAACACACACATATGGCCTACACACGGATCGAGCACGCCTGACTTACACACGCAACGCACACATCTGATCTACACACGGATCGAGCATGTCAGACTTACACATGGAACACACACGTATGGTCTGCACACGGATCTAGCACCCCTGATTTACACACAGAACGCACACATCTGATCTACACACTGATTGAGCACGTCTGACCGACACACACAATTTGCTACAATTAAAAGAACTCAGAAATAGTAAGAACTGTCATATATTTGTGGAATCCTGATTATCAGTGATTGCTCGGTAACCTAGCCTCCCTCCTAAATCAGCTCTGATGTGCTGTTTAATAACCCTGACCGGACTTCCCTGAAATAAAACTGAAATGACAGAGTTTGGGGTTCCCATCTAATTCATGGGGAGGCAGACAAATGATAAATCAAGCGGAAGCGACTAGGAGCCCTATGCCTAATAGGAGGAGAGGGGGGGATAAACAGGCATCTCCTAAATTCACAAGCAAAAAGGGAGGACTACATTGTCTCGAGTTCTACCCACAAGGCAAAGTTTAACAGGGTTATTCACTAAAGTGAGAATTCACAGTGATTTTAAAGTAAATTACAAATAAGGTCAACATAGATTAACTGGAAAAATGATCTCAGTCGGCAATGCTTTCAGCTACTTTGGCCTTAAATTTGATATTTACTTTGAATTCTCACTTTAGTAAATACAACCTGTAACTGAATGGACCTAAAAATAAATAGTGTGCAGGGGAATAATAATAATAATACTAAAAAAGAGCCGGAGGAGGTGGGTTTTCAGTGTCTTCCTCTGTCTCAGTTAGAATGGCAGGACATTCCAACGAAGAGCTCTTCAAACAGAGTCTGGGACAAACCAAGCATCTCTGGCCTACCGTCTGCCATTCCAACTACAGCACAGTTAGGAGACATTGCTCATCTGAGCTTGGAGTCCTAGGCTGGAATCAAACATAATGCATTACAAGCTCTGGTGATATAGCAGTACCAAGGTAAGAAACCATGGATATTTAGCAGCAGCTACACAACAGCACTGTATTGGCCAGGCTGTGGGAGTTAACCTGCTACCCACAGAGATTTTACAAATATAACAACAGTGTAACCAAGCCATCCAAGGCTTCTTACCAACTTTCTGGGTTTGGCTTACACCTAATTGAGATCGCTATTTCGTTCTTTGAAATATAGATTTACTAGGCCAGGCATCATAGAACCATTCAATTTAACATGACTGCTAGCCACCCGGCCTACGAGTTATATCACAATTGGTATACAGGACAGGTGTGTTACATTAACCCCTTACTACACTGCACACAGAGTTAAAGAAGGAATATCTGTCAATATATCCTGTATACAAATGATCCAAGGTCTCCTGTTTGTTTGGTCTTTTTAACTCTCACCAGCTGTCTGCAAGGTGTGGGTGAAACACCCAATTTTATGTAGTAATATGAAAACATGTTGGTGAATTTAACACATAGAGAGGCCTCATGGAGGATGACAACATCAAAATAAACACGTGACCATTTAACATGAAATATATCTCTGAAAGCCCCAAACCAGTGAGGCGTTACACTAAGGCTGTTACAACACCATTATAGTGTTTATAGAAAGTCCATAGTCTGGGGCCGCCTGTTACCCTACACTGCCCTGAACTATGTGGTTTTATAAGGACCATCTCTATGCAGCATAACGACTGCAGATCTACATAATGCTATTGGTGAATAGAGTCTATGTAATATGTCCTGTTTTGGGAGAGGTTTGAGAAAACTGGGCTCCCAGCACCCGCAGACCTCATCATACTTTCACATTACTGATTTCATCCACCCTGGGTGGCAATGATAGGCTGAGGGTGCTTGGAAAGCCAGATACAGGTTACACTCCCAGATTATCTGTCTTATAGTGTATATCAAGGCAGCTGAGGTGCTGAGGAAAGGCCACGTTTTTGTTAAAGCGCTCTCAAACACTGGAGGACAACATCCAGAGACTCTTTGCTGCATAAGCATTACACTGAGCTGCAGTGCTTAAAGGACCACTATAGGCACCCAGACCACTTCAGCTCAATGAAGGGGTCTGGGTGCCAGGTCCCTATAGTTTTAACCCTGCAGCTAAAAACATAGCAGTTTCAGAGAAACTGCTATGTTTCACTGAGGGTTAATCCAGCCTCTAGTGGCTGTCTCACTGACAGCCGCTAGAGGCGCTTCCGTGATTCTCACTGTGAAAATCACAGTGAAAATATGCTGGACGTCCATTGGAAAGCATTGAGTAATGCTTTCATATGGGCTGATTGAATGCACGCGCAGCTCGGATCTGACGTCGGCAGGGGGTGGAGAGTTCCCCAGCACAGAGGGAGCCCGGCGCTGGAGAAAGATAAGTGGCTGAAGGGGTTTTTAAACCCTTCTGCCCAGCGGGTGGGGGGGGGGGACACACACACACACCTAATGACCCTATAGTGTTCCTTTAATGTCTCTTTAAAATGGTGATTATGATAATCTGGAAACCTATCTTGACATATATCACAGAGATATAGAATATTATTACTGTTAGATAGGAGGATTTGCGTTGGATAGGTGGCAAATGAGGGTGCAGCGTTATTTCAATCAATATTTGGCTTTAAGTTTAGATGTCAATATGATGAATACTGTTAGAAGCAGGGTAAAAAGATCTGACGCAGAGAAAGGCAGCTTACTTTGGGCTGCGGGTGACTGCATGGTTTGATGGTCTCTTCTGGCTGAGATGGGGTAAATCCACTTGCTGCAAGGCTATCCACTGGGTCTCTGCCTGTTCAGAAAAGAAAATTGGTTAGACAATTCTAGCAGAACCTATGGAGTCCAGAAGAGATGATCAATGAGAAGTTACCAGTCGTCTCCATAACATGATTGAGTCCCAAATTCCACTGAGTGAGTGTCATCCCTTCTCCAGCCAGCTCTGCCAGGTCCAGCAAGGCCTGTCTGTCTCTCTGGCTGCTGGACAGCTGATGGTGTTCTGTGCATACGATGCCATCAGGTTGGTCCTTACCCACAGACAGGACACAAGGCGGTGTCTTAGAAGACAGGGAAGGTGTTCTGGTTCGAGGCTGAGAGTTTAAAATTTTCTGCAGAGAGAAAAGTAGGTAGGGATGTACATTTACACTGACTGAACACCAATTCTGCTGAACCTACCTCATGGGTAGAAAACCTGTTATAGATCCAACTACATACAGGTGGCAATCAGCCGGCTGGTTAAATATTGTATAAGAAAGGGGAACATGACAAGAAAAAAGGGGGCAGCGACATTTCAATACAAGGGACACTGACATGTCACTTGCAGCATTTCTCCGGATGTTAATTTCCATGTCGATTAAGGGGACCATGACACATACATACCCATACATTCACGTGCTGACTGTTCATCCACATACATGAAGGCATTCACATCTCAGCAATGACGATCTCCATTCACTCACACAATACGCCCACAATGCACACATTAATTCACATACCATGCTTCGAAAAAAAAATATCAAAACAAAATCATACACAACAAAGTTATCTTACACCAATCCTTTTTAGTAAAAGTAAAAGATATGGCAGTTTATCAGTAATTGGCTTCAATGATATGGCAGTTTATCATTGAAGCCAGCCGTTACGGATTCTCTAAACTGACTTACCAATGGTGGTCTCCATGGCACTATAGGAGGGTTAAGCTCCTTTGTATAGTAGTTGAGAGGATCGATGTTCTCCACCATATTGCTGATCCCCCACAGCGTGCTCTTTCCGTGTGTCGGAAACCGGCTCCACGTTGCTCTCTGAATCTCCTCCATGTCCCAGAAGCGGCTGGGGGGCAGCCTGGCGATATTGCTTAACTCAGATTCCTCACTCAACAGTAAAGACATTCTCTGCTGGAGTCTCTGCATCGGAGCCTGCGGGTCCTGAATGAGCAGGAGAGTAGGTGGCTTGTTCTTCTGTTTACGACGGCTCTTTTTCACTAACAGACAAAGAGAAACAAAATGATACAGAGAAGCAAAATCACAATAGGCAGTGTGAGGTATTATAACACTTGACATGAAAATATGACAGCATCTCTCAAATACTACTGTCTGGCCAGGCAACCTAGTGAGCTAGTGCATAGTTTGTGGTCATCAACCTGTGGATAGACAAAGTTCTACATGCAACATTCTGCAAACTGTATTTTGTCTAGTTCAAAATAGAGGCAACAGCATATTCCGTGTAGCTATGTCTGTATCTCCTGAAAACAAGGTTGAATTGCATTCTCTATGCTTCAGAGAGCTGGATTTCCTGAAAGGTTCAGAAAGACACTGACTGGAAGATGTAGAAAGAAGTCCCAGTAAGTATTACACATGTATGAAATAACAGGACAGCAGAAAGGGCTCAGTAGAGCCAAAAACATCTGCCCAATGATTTTATATAAAGTTGTCTTTTTTCCATTGTCACTGTATGTCTTGTGTTCTGTTTTATGTTACATAGTTAGTGGTTATGTTTAAGGATTGTATGGCATGGAGACTTTAAATTATGGTGATTGTTAATCCGTATGCCCTTACTGCCTCCTAAATTTTCATCACCGTTATATATCTAGAGGCCTGCATGCCTCTTCATCTCCATTTCGTTTGTATCTCTGTAATAACCACAAAAATCCAATAAAATATGATATCAAAAAAATAAATGTATGGCGACTTTCCATTGTTATCCCTCAAAACTTGACTGACTTAGCAACAAAGTCAAAGCTGAACTGTGGAGACTACTGCAGCACTCAAAATATAGCTACCGGGAGGCAGATCTACAACAACCCCTTGAGTGCGGGGAATGGCAGGACGTGTGGGAGGCGGCAGCAAAGGCATCCATTTGCGTCCTACACCAGGAACAATGCTACAAAACCCTGATGAGGTGGTACACCACCCCAGTCAAACTCTGCAGAATGGGTAAAACAACTACAGACATATGCTGGAGGGGATGCGGGGACAAGGGGACATACTTCCACATGTGGTGGACATGCCCAAAAGCGAGCGCCTTCTGGAGCGAGATAGCCAAGCTACAAACAGAAGTACTACACAAACACGTACAACCGGACCCCGGTGCGTTCTTAATCGCAAAACCACTAGATGCTCTGACACACAGGGAACAAAAACTCTTCAATAAAATAAACTTAGCTGCCAGACGAGCCATGGCACAGACGTGGTTGCACGCCGACTTGCCCCCAATGGACAGAGTTACTAGCAACATAAAAGAAGCACACATCATGGACAAACTCACAGCTCAACTCAGAGACACGTACCCCTCCTTTCTCAAAACATGGGAACCCTGGGAAGACTATACCAACCATTAGACGACATAACACCGACTCGTATACACACATGCAAGAACATTACACGCATTTAAAGACAGATAGCTCAGGCTCCAACTGCAAAGTGTAAGTCCGTCCCGCTCCTCCCCCTTAAGCTTCTCCCCACCCCCCCACTTCTCTTTCTTTCTCTCTCCTTGTCTTTCACTACCTCATACTGCATTTCACCTCTACTAAAATAAAGGAAAACTCATGCCTCAACCTCAGCACTCTCGATCGTGGCATTAGTAATAAAAGTACAAACTACGGATAGGGAACGACACTACTACGCAACGTTGAGATACAAAGGCCAGGTAATGGCGAAAGCACCACCAACAGCAACCAGAAGAACTGAATGTGTATATCATGTGGGGTGCCCCTGGCGGGTGTCGGGGTGGGAACGAGTGGCCGGCTGTGTGTGGCCATCTTGGCGGCTGTGCAGGGCCATCTTTGATGTCTCTGTGTGGCCGCCTGGATGTCCGCGCATGGAGGCTGTGGCTCTGGTACACAAACGTAATGATACCTGTATATAACCACTGTGAAGGCTTTCTGTAACCACCCTATTGAATGTAAATAGACAGCTTACAATGAACATGTGACCATCTTGGCATCCCTGTGTGGCCGCCCCTCTGTATATATGTAACCAATTTCTAAAATGAGCATGGCTAACTCGGCATCTTTACTAGACCTTCTCAGAGACTAAGCGAAGTCGATTGAATATGTTTCCCTATGTATATGTTAACATGAGCGATGTGCTCACTTTTGTACCCAGTTTGTGCATGACCTGACAAATAAAGAATTTAAAAAAAATATATAGCTACCAATTATTCTCCAGCTAAGGCCATCCCGGACACTCTCCAGCTAAGGCCATCCCGGACACTCTCCAGCTAAGACCATCCCGGACACTCTCCAGCTAAGACCATCCCGGACACTCTCCAGCTAAGACCATCCCGGACACTCTCCAGCTAAGACCATCCCGGACACTCTCCAGCTAAGACCATCCCGGACACTCTCCAGCTAAGACCATCCCGGACACTCTCCAGCTAAGACCATCCCGGACACTCTCCAGCTAAGACCATCCCGGACACTCTCCAGCTAAGACCATCCCGGACACTCTCCAGCTAAGACCATCCCGGACACTCTCCAGCTAAGACCATCCCGGACACTCTCCAGCTAAGACCATCCCGGACACTCTCCAGCTAAGACCATCCCGGACACTCTCCAGCTAAGACCATCCCGGACACTCTCCAGCTAAGACCATCCCGGACACTCTCCAGCTAAGACCATCCCGGACACTCTCCAGCTAAGACCATCCCGGACACTCTCCAGCTAAGACCATCCCGGACACTCTCCAGCTAAGACCATCCCGGACACTCTCCAGCTAAGACCATCCCGGACACTCTCCAGCTAAGACCATCCCGGACACTCTCCAGCTAAGACCATCCCGGACACTCTCCAGCTAAGACCATCCCGGACACTCTCCAGCTAAGACCATCCCGGACACTCTCCAGCTAAGACCATCCCGGACACTCTCCAGCTAAGACCATCCCGGACACTCTCCAGCTAAGACCATCCCGGACACTCTCCAGCTAAGACCATCCCGGACACTCTCCAGCTAAGACCATCCCGGACACTCTCCAGCTAAGACCATCCCGGACACTCTCCAGCTAAGACCATCCCGGACACTCTCCAGCTAAGACCATCCCGGACACTCTCCAGCTAAGACCATCCCGGACACTCTCCAGCTAAGACCATCCCGGACACTCTCCAGCTAAGACCATCCCGGACACTCTCCAGCTAAGACCATCCCGGACACTCTCCAGCTAAGACCATCCCGGACACTCTCCAGCTAAGACCATCCCGGACACTCTCCAGCTAAGACCATCCCGGACACTCTCCAGCTAAGACCATCCCGGACACTCTCCAGCTAAGACCATCCCGGACACTCTCCAGCTAAGACCATCCCGGACACTCTCCAGCTAAGACCATCCCGGACACTCTCCAGCTAAGACCATCCCGGACACTCTCCAGCTAAGACCATCCCGGACACTCTCCAGCTAAGACCATCCCGGACACTCTCCAGCTAAGACCATCCCGGACACTCTCCAGCTAAGACCATCCCGGACACTCTCCAGCTAAGACCATCCCGGACACTCTCCAGCTAAGACCATCCCGGACACTCTCCAGCTAAGACCATCCCGGACACTCTCCAGCTAAGACCATCCCGGACACTCTCCAGCTAAGACCATCCCGGACACTCTCCAGCTAAGACCATCCCGGACACTCTCCAGCTAAGACCATCCCGGACACTCTCCAGCTAAGACCATCCCGGACACTCTCCAGCTAAGACCATCCCGGACACTCTCCAGCTAAGACCATCCCGGACACTCTCCAGCTAAGACCATCCCGGACACTCTCCAGCTAAGACCATCCCGGACACTCTCCAGCTAAGACCATCCCGGACACTCTCCAGCTAAGACCATCCCGGACACTCTCCAGCTAAGACCATCCCGGACACTCTCCAGCTAAGACCATCCCGGACACTCTCCAGCTAAGACCATCCCGGACACTCTCCAGCTAAGACCATCCCGGACACTCTCCAGCTAAGACCATCCCGGACACTCTCCAGCTAAGACCATCCCGGACACTCTCCAGCTAAGACCATCCCGGACACTCTCCAGCTAAGACCATCCCGGACACTCTCCAGCTAAGACCATCCCGGACACTCTCCAGCTAAGACCATCCCGGACACTCTCCAGCTAAGACCATCCCGGACACTCTCCAGCTAAGACCATCCCGGACACTCTCCAGCTAAGACCATCCCGGACACTCTCCAGCTAAGACCATCCCGGACACTCTCCAGCTAAGACCATCCCGGACACTCTCCAGCTAAGACCATCCCGGACACTCTCCAGCTAAGACCATCCCGGACACTCTCCAGCTAAGACCATCCCGGACACTCTCCAGCTAAGACCACTAAGACCATCCCGGACACTCTCCAGCTAAGACCATCCCGGACACTCTCCAGCTAAGACCATCCCGGACACTCTCCAGCTAAGACCATCCCGGACACTCTCCAGCTAAGACCATCCCGGACACTCTCCAGCTAAGACCATCCGGACACTCTCCAGCTAAGACCATCCCGGACACTCTCCAGCTAAGACCATCCCGGACACTCTCCAGCTAAGACCATCCCGGACACTCTCCAGCTAAGACCATCCCGGACACTCTCCAGCTAAGACCATCCCGGACACTCTCCAGCTAAGACCATCCCGGACACTCTCCAGCTAAGACCATCCCGGACACTCTCCAGCTAAGACCATCCCGGACACTCTCCAGCTAAGACCATCCCGGACACTCTCCAGCTAAGACCATCCCGGACACTCTCCAGCTAAGACCATCCCGGACACTCTCCAGCTAAGACCATCCCGGACACTCTCCAGCTAAGACCATCCCGGACACTCTCCAGCTAAGACCATCCCGGACACTCTCCAGCTAAGACCATCCCGGACACTCTCCAGCTAAGACCATCCCGGACACTCTCCAGCTAAGACCATCCCGGACACTCTCCAGCTAAGACCATCCCGGACACTCTCCAGCTAAGACCATCCCGGACACTCTCCAGCTAAGACCATCCCGGACACTCTCCAGCTAAGACCATCCCGGACACTCTCCAGCTAAGACCATCCCGGACACTCTCCAGCTAAGACCATCCCGGACACTCTCCAGCTAAGACCATCCCGGACACTCTCCAGCTAAGACCATCCCGGACACTCTCCAGCTAAGACCATCCCGGACACTCTCCAGCTAAGACCATCCCGGACACTCTCCAGCTAAGACCATCCCGGACACTCTCCAGCTAAGACCATCCCGGACACTCTCCAGCTAAGACCATCCCGGACACTCTCCAGCTAAGACCATCCCGGACACTCTCCAGCTAAGACCATCCCGGACACTCTCCAGCTAAGACCATCCCGGACACTCTCCAGCTAAGACCATCCCGGACACTCTCCAGCTAAGACCATCCCGGACACTCTCCAGCTAAGACCATCCCGGACACTCTCCAGCTAAGACCATCCCGGACACTCTCCAGCTAAGACCATCCCGGACACTCTCCAGCTAAGACCATCCCGGACACTCTCCAGCTAAGACCATCCCGGACACTCTCCAGCTAAGACCATCCCGGACACTCTCCAGCTAAGACCATCCCGGACACTCTCCAGCTAAGACCATCCCGGACACTCTCCAGCTAAGACCATCCCGGACACTCTCCAGCTAAGACCATCCCGGACACTCTCCAGCTAAGACCATCCCGGACACTCTCCAGCTAAGACCATCCCGGACACTCTCCAGCTAAGACCATCCCGGACACTCTCCAGCTAAGACCATCCCGGACACTCTCCAGCTAAGACCATCCCGGACACTCTCCAGCTAAGACCATCCCGGACACTCTCCAGCTAAGACCATCCCGGACACTCTCCAGCTAAGACCATCCCGGACACTCTCCAGCTAAGACCATCCCGGACACTCTCCAGCTAAGACCATCCCGGACACTCTCCAGCTAAGACCATCCCGGACACTCTCCAGCTAAGACCATCCCGGACACTCTCCAGCTAAGACCATCCCGGACACTCTCCAGCTAAGACCATCCCGGACACTCTCCAGCTAAGACCATCCCGGACACTCTCCAGCTAAGACCATCCCGGACACTCTCCAGCTAAGACCATCCCGGACACTCTCCAGCTAAGACCATCCCGGACACTCTCCAGCTAAGACCATCCCGGACACTCTCCAGCTAAGACCATCCCGGACACTCTCCAGCTAAGACCATCCCGGACACTCTCCAGCTAAGACCATCCCGGACACTCTCCAGCTAAGACCATCCCGGACACTCTCCAGCTAAGACCATCCCGGACACTCTCCAGCTAAGACCATCCCGGACACTCTCCAGCTAAGACCATCCCGGACACTCTCCAGCTAAGACCATCCCGGACACTCTCCAGCTAAGACCATCCCGGACACTCTCCAGCTAAGACCATCCCGGACACTCTCCAGCTAAGACCATCCCGGACACTCTCCAGCTAAGACCATCCCGGACACTCTCCAGCTAAGACCATCCCGGACACTCTCCAGCTAAGACCATCCCGGACACTCTCCAGCTAAGACCATCCCGGACACTCTCCAGCTAAGACCATCCCGGACACTCTCCAGCTAAGACCATCCCGGACACTCTCCAGCTAAGACCATCCCGGACACTCTCCAGCTAAGACCATCCCGGACACTCTCCAGCTAAGACCATCCCGGACACTCTCCAGCTAAGACCATCCCGGACACTCTCCAGCTAAGACCATCCCGGACACTCTCCAGCTAAGACCATCCCGGACACTCTCCAGCTAAGACCATCCCGGACACTCTCCAGCTAAGACCATCCCGGACACTCTCCAGCTAAGACCATCCCGGACACTCTCCAGCTAAGACCATCCCGGACACTCTCCAGCTAAGACCATCCCGGACACTCTCCAGCTAAGACCATCCCGGACACTCTCCAGCTAAGACCATCCCGGACACTCTCCAGCTAAGACCATCCCGGACACTCTCCAGCTAAGACCATCCCGGACACTCTCCAGCTAAGACCATCCCGGACACTCTCCAGCTAAGACCATCCCGGACACTCTCCAGCTAAGACCATCCCGGACACTCTCCAGCTAAGACCATCCCGGACACTCTCCAGCTAAGACCATCCCGGACACTCTCCAGCTAAGACCATCCCGGACACTCTCCAGCTAAGACCATCCCGGACACTCTCCAGCTAAGACCATCCCGGACACTCTCCAGCTAAGACCATCCCGGACACTCTCCAGCTAAGACCATCCCGGACACTCTCCAGCTAAGACCATCCCGGACACTCTCCAGCTAAGACCATCCCGGACACTCTCCAGCTAAGACCATCCCGGACACTCTCCAGCTAAGACCATCCCGGACACTCTCCAGCTAAGACCATCCCGGACACTCTCCAGCTAAGACCATCCCGGACACTCTCCAGCTAAGACCATCCCGGACACTCTCCAGCTAAGACCATCCCGGACACTCTCCAGCTAAGACCATCCCGGACACTCTCCAGCTAAGACCATCCCGGACACTCTCCAGCTAAGACCATCCCGGACACTCTCCAGCTAAGACCATCCCGGACACTCTCCAGCTAACCATCCCGGACCCTCCAGCTAAGACCATCCCGGACACTCTCCAGCTAAGACCATCCCGGACACTCTCCAGCTAAGACCATCCCGGACACTCTCCAGCTAAGACCATCCCGGACACTCTCCAGCTAAGACCATCCCGGACACTCTCCAGCTAAGACCATCCCGGACACTCTCCAGCTAAGACCATCCCGGACACTCTCCAGCTAAGACCATCCCGGACACTCTCCAGCTAAGACCATCCCGGACACTCTCCAGCTAAGACCATCCCGGACACTCTCCAGCTAAGACCATCCCGGACACTCTCCAGCTAAGACCATCCCGGACACTCTCCAGCTAAGACCATCCCGGACACTCTCCAGCTAAGACCATCCCGGACACTCTCCAGCTAAGACCATCCCGGACACTCTCCAGCTAAGACCATCCCGGACACTCTCCAGCTAAGACCATCCCGGACACTCTCCAGCTAAGACCATCCCGGACACTCTCCAGCTAAGACCATCCCGGACACTCTCCAGCTAAGACCATCCCGGACACTCTCCAGCTAAGACCATCCCGGACACTCTCCAGCTAAGACCATCCCGGACACTCTCCAGCTAAGACCATCCCGGACACTCTCCAGCTAAGACCATCCCGGACACTCTCCAGCTAAGACCATCCCGGACACTCTCCAGCTAAGACCATCCCGGACACTCTCCAGCTAAGACCATCCCGGACACTCTCCAGCTAAGACCATCCCGGACACTCTCCAGCTAAGACCATCCCGGACACTCTCCAGCTAAGACCATCCCGGACACTCTCCAGCTAAGACCATCCCGGACACTCTCCAGCTAAGACCATCCCGGACACTCTCCAGCTAAGACCATCCCGGACACTCTCCAGCTAAGACCATCCCGGACACTCTCCAGCTAAGACCATCCCGGACACTCTCCAGCTAAGACCATCCCGGACACTCTCCAGCTAAGACCATCCCGGACACTCTCCAGCTAAGACCATCCCGGACACTCTCCAGCTAAGACCATCCCGGACACTCTCCAGCTAAGACCATCCGGACACTCTCCAGCTAAGACCATCCCGGACACTCTCCAGCTAAGACCATCCCGGACACTCTCCAGCTAAGACCATCCCGGACACTCTCCAGCTAAGACCATCCCGGACACTCTCCAGCTAAGACCATCCCGGACACTCTCCAGCTAAGACCATCCCGGACACTCTCCAGCTAAGACCATCCCGGACACTCTCCAGCTAAGACCATCCCGGACACTCTCCAGCTAAGACCATCCCGGACACTCTCCAGCTAAGACCATCCCGGACACTCTCCAGCTAAGACCATCCCGGACACTCTCCAGCTAAGACCATCCCGGACACTCTCCAGCTAAGACCATCCCGGACACTCTCCAGCTAAGACCATCCCGGACACTCTCCAGCTAAGACCATCCCGGACACTCTCCAGCTAAGACCATCCCGGACACTCTCCAGCTAAGACCATCCCGGACACTCTCCAGCTAAGACCATCCCGGACACTCTCCAGCTAAGACCATCCCGGACACTCTCCAGCTAAGACCATCCCGGACACTCTCCAGCTAAGACCATCCCGGACACTCTCCAGCTAAGACCATCCCGGACACTCTCCAGCTAAGACCATCCCGGACACTCTCCAGCTAAGACCATCCCGGACACTCTCCAGCTAAGACCATCCCGGACACTCTCCAGCTAAGACCATCCCGGACACTCTCCAGCTAAGACCATCCCGGACACTCTCCAGCTAAGACCATCCCGGACACTCTCCAGCTAAGACCATCCCGGACACTCTCCAGCTAAGACCATCCCGGACACTCTCCAGCTAAGACCATCCCGGACACTCTCCAGCTAAGACCATCCCGGACACTCTCCAGCTAAGACCATCCCGGACACTCTCCAGCTAAGACCATCCCGGACACTCTCCAGCTAAGACCATCCCGGACACTCTCCAGCTAAGACCATCCCGGACACTCTCCAGCTAAGACCATCCCGGACACTCTCCAGCTAAGACCATCCCGGACACTCTCCAGCTAAGACCATCCCGGACACTCTCCAGCTAAGACCATCCCGGACACTCTCCAGCTAAGACCATCCCGGACACTCTCCAGCTAAGACCATCCCGGACACTCTCCAGCTAAGACCATCCCGGACACTCTCCAGCTAAGACCATCCCGGACACTCTCCAGCTAAGACCATCCCGGACACTCTCCAGCTAAGACCATCCCGGACACTCTCCAGCTAAGACCATCCCGGACACTCTCCAGCTAAGACCATCCCGGACACTCTCCAGCTAAGACCATCCCGGACACTCTCCAGCTAAGACCATCCCGGACACTCTCCAGCTAAGACCATCCCGGACACTCTCCAGCTAAGACCATCCCGGACACTCTCCAGCTAAGACCATCCCGGACACTCTCCAGCTAAGACCATCCCGGACACTCTCCAGCTAAGACCATCCCGGACACTCTCCAGCTAAGACCATCCCGGACACTCTCCAGCTAAGACCATCCCGGACACTCTCCAGCTAAGACCATCCCGGACACTCTCCAGCTAAGACCATCCCGGACACTCTCCAGCTAAGACCATCCCGGACACTCTCCAGCTAAGACCATCCCGGACACTCTCCAGCTAAGACCATCCCGGACACTCTCCAGCTAAGACCATCCCGGACACTCTCCAGCTAAGACCATCCCGGACACTCTCCAGCTAAGACCATCCCGGACACTCTCCAGCTAAGACCATCCCGGACACTCTCCAGCTAAGACCATCCCGGACACTCTCCAGCTAAGACCATCCCGGACACTCTCCAGCTAAGACCATCCCGGACACTCTCCAGCTAAGACCATCCCGGACACTCTCCAGCTAAGACCATCCCGGACACTCTCCAGCTAAGACCATCCCGGACACTCTCCAGCTAAGACCATCCCGGACACTCTCCAGCTAAGACCATCCCGGACACTCTCCAGCTAAGACCATCCCGGACACTCTCCAGCTAAGACCATCCCGGACACTCTCCAGCTAAGACCATCCCGGACACTCTCCAGCTAAGACCATCCCGGACACTCTCCAGCTAAGACCATCCCGGACACTCTCCAGCTAAGACCATCCCGGACACTCTCCAGCTAAGACCATCCCGGACACTCTCCAGCTAAGACCATCCCGGACACTCTCCAGCTAAGACCATCCCGGACACTCTCCAGCTAAGACCATCCCGGACACTCTCCAGCTAAGACCATCCCGGACACTCTCCAGCTAAGACCATCCCGGACACTCTCCAGCTAAGACCATCCCGGACACTCTCCAGCTAAGACCATCCCGGACACTCTCCAGCTAAGACCATCCCGGACACTCTCCAGCTAAGGCCATCCCGGACACTCTCCAGCTAAGGCCATCCCGGACACTCTCCAGCTAAGGCCATCCCGGACACTCTCCAGCTAAGGCCATCCCGGACACTCTCCAGCTAAGGCCATCCCGGACACTCTCCAGCTAAGGCCATCCCGGACACTCTCCAGCTAAGGCCATCCCGGACACTCTCCAGCTAAGGCCATCCCGGACACTCTCCAGCTAAGGCCATCCCGGACACTCTCCAGCTAAGGCCATCCCGGACACTCTCCAGCTAAGGCCATCCCGGACACTCTCCAGCTAAGGCCATCCCGGACACTCTCCAGCTAAGGCCATCCCGGACACTCTCCAGCTAAGGCCATCCCGGACACTCTCCAGCTAAGGCCATCCCGGACACTCTCCAGCTAAGGCCATCCCGGACACTCTCCAGCTAAGGCCATCCCGGACACTCTCCAGCTAAGGCCATCCCGGACACTCTCCAGCTAAGGCCATCCCGGACACTCTCCAGCTAAGGCCATCCCGGACACTCTCCAGCTAAGGCCATCCCGGACACTCTCCAGCTAAGGCCATCCCGGACACTCTCCAGCTAAGGCCATCCCGGACACTCTCCAGCTAAGGCCATCCCGGACACTCTCCAGCTAAGGCCATCCCGGACACTCTCCAGCTAAGGCCATCCCGGACACTCTCCAGCTAAGGCCATCCCGGACACTCTCCAGCTAAGGCCATCCCGGACACTCTCCAGCTAAGGCCATCCCGGACACTCTCCAGCTAAGGCCATCCCGGACACTCTCCAGCTAAGGCCATCCCGGACACTCTCCAGCTAAGACCATCCCGGACACTCTCCAGCTAAGACCATCCCGGACTCTCTCCAGCTAAGACCATCCCGGACTCTCTCCAGCTAAGACCATCCCGGACTCTCTCCAGCTAAGGCCATCCCAGACACTCTCCAGCTAAGGCCATCCCGGACACTCTCCAGCTAAGACCATCCCGGACACTCTCCAGCTAAGGCCATCCCGGACACTCTCCAGCTAAGGCCATCCCGGACACTCTCCAGCTAAGACCATCCCGGACACCATAAGGCTATCCCGGACACTTTCCAGTTAAGGCCATCCTGGGTACTCTCCAGCTAATCAAATAAAATATCAGATCCCTTCAACACTAGTATATATCAAAAAGAGAAACTTCATTCCACTTATGTGGACATAAGAAGTTTGGGGCTCTCCAACTAAGACCACCCAGCGGCACCCCAGCTATGGTTATTCATAAGTTCCCAAATTGCAGCTGGTCAAAAACTCACCAGCTAAGGCAGCCCATAAACTAATCAGCTAAGACAGCTAAGGAAGCTCACCAGCTAAGGCTGCCCTGAAGCTCCCCAGTTAAGGCTGCCAGGAAGCTCAACAGCTAAGGCTGGACAGCATGTCCACAGCAGTTCTCCAGCCCTGCAGAGATCTGGGTCACGAAAACTTGTACAACACATTCCTTGATATTCAGATACATACAAAACCACATCAGCTAAACAAATAAAGGTGTGCTGCTCAAAAGCTGAATCTGAAAGCACGGATTTCAACCTTCAATTATAAAGTGCCATCTGTTGTCTTGTTAACACCTTACCTGGCACAGTGATTTCTCTGGAGGGCATGGCACTTGGCCCACTGGCAACGCTTGTTGCTGCTGTGTCTTCCTGCATAGACCGTGAAAGTGCCATGGCAACTAAGAGCTCCTCCACCTCTGAACCCGGCTGAGCTGCTTTCTTCTTTTTTGGGGGCTCCTTCTGTTTGTACCCCGCTTTCCGCTTGGCACGGACCACCCTGTACAGAGCATAGATTTACAATTAACGTAGATGGATTTGGAAAACAGGCAATGACGGAGAGACTTGTAAAACAATCTTGTCTGGGAATAAAATACACTGCCACACAACTTAATATAAGAAAAGCATAGACATATTGAAAAACACCTTATTAAGTAGCACTAAGTGAAAAACAAAGAGGTAGTGTATAGTGACCCTAACAGTTCAGACAAGACGTTGTACCTTAGGGTGGCAGTTATGGAAGTTCACCTCTCTCTCCCCTTTTATAGTATCGTGCCCCAAAGACTATTAGGATTAGTTGTTTTATTATCTTTATTTACTTCTATCATTGGGAGTTTTTTTCTTCAATGATATTTGAGTGATATTTGTGGAAACAATATTACATTGGGGGTTTCGAGCAGTAAATTAAAATAAAGTAATATTTAGAGATTATTTGTTTGAATATTTTAAGGAAGCGCTCTTATAAACATTTGCTTTTGTTTGTATTTTTGGGGGATTTGTGTGCTTTTGCAATGTTTAACAAACTCCTCTTTTTTCCCTATATTTTGTTATGGCACCACACATAGGCAACGGGGTGTGAAATGGCTGCTTCACAGGCTTTGATAAGTGTTCTACCCTCCTGGAACTTTAAGTTAACTAAATTCCAAGATCTAATTGTGCCTTCATTTGCTTACTTTAAACGTCATATACATTAATGTAGCATACTTTTGCTTCTAATACATTTTTATTGGAAAAAAATGCGTGCGTCATGCAAATCAGTGTATGAAATTATAATAATTAAAGGGACACTATAGGTACCCAGGCCACTTCAGCTCATTGAAATGGTCTGGGTGCAGTATCCCAGGTCCCTTAACCCTCTTAAATAAACTGCAATAATTACCTGCTAGGGTTAACTCCACCTCTAGTCGCTGTCTACCAGACAGCTACTAGAAGGACTTTCAGGTCATTAGGCGACTTTTAATTGCCAGACGCTGGATGTCCTCACGCTATGCATCATGTAAAAACCAATCGGAAAACATTGTACATGCTTTCCTATGGAGGAAATATCAATGCTTGCGAGGAGCCCGAGCGCTAGACTCAGGTAAGTAAAGAAGGGGGGAGGAGGGCACTATATGGAGCTACAGTGCCAGGAAAACAACTTTGTTTTCCTTGCACTATGCTTTCCCTTTAAATATTAGATGTAACAAAATCATATTCAAAAACATTGAAGGGAGATATACAAGTGTTGGGTGCAAAGTTTTAAACCAATGAATTCAATAGGTACATTCAATTGCAGATTGCTTCACTTTGAGAAAACAGCAACATCTATTAGTGTCCACACAGCTGTCTTTGGGTCCCCATGTCGTAATGCTAGAAGTTAACAGTTTGTAAAAGTAATCTGTTCCTTATTTGGAAATAAACAGGTACCAGTACTCTCATTAGGGAAACATTTCTGATACTCTGGTAACGGTTTCTGGTACTCTGGTAGTTCTGAGGGGGTTAAAATAAAATCCAGAAAGGACACTCTGAGCACCACTACAACGCTTTGTTGTCTTTGAGAGCAGTTAACCCCCCTCACCCCAGAATGGAGCTCCTTCTCCAGCAGGGTTGGAAATGTGGAACCTGCACTTCCCAATTTGAGGGGTACAGTGTGTGTATTGAGGGGCACAGTGTGTATGGGGGGAGGCAGAGTGTGTTTGAGGGGTACAGTGTGTGTGTGTATTTGGGGCAGTGTGTGTGTGTATGGGATACAGTGTGTTTATGGGGGAAGTGTGTGTGTGTGTGTGTATGGGATACAGTGTGTGTGTGTGTGTATGGGATACAGTGTGTTTATGGGGGGGAAGTGTGTGTGTGTATGGGATACAGTTTGTGTATGTGGAGCAGTGTATGTGTGTGTGTGTATAGGGGGAAGTGTGTGTGTGTGTGTGTGTATGGGGAAGTGTGTGTGTATGGGATACAGTGTGTTTATGGAGGGAAGTGTGTGTGTGTGTATGGGATACAGTGTGTTTATGGGGGGGAAGTGTGTGTGTGTATGGGATACAGTTTGTGTATGTGGAGCAGTGTATGTGTGTGTGTGTGTGTATGGGGAAGTGTGTGTGTATGTGATACAGTGTGTTTATGGGGGGGAAGTGTGTATGTGTGTATGTGATACAGTGTGTTTATGGGGGGGGAAGTGTGTGTGTGTATGGGATACAGTTTGTGTATGTGGAGCAGTGTATGTGTGTGTGTGTATGGGGAAGTGTGTGTGTATGGGATACAGTGTGTTTATGGAGGGAAGTGTGTGTGTGTTTATGGGATACAGTGTGTTTATGGGGGGCAGTGTTTGTGTGTGTGTGCTTATGTGGGGCAGTGTGTGTATAGGGGAGAATTATTGTGGGTCTGTGGGATTGGAGGGTAGATTAATAAATATAATTTATTTTTAATATAAAAAAAATTATTTTGCTATCCCCCCTCCCTGCTTACCTTTGCCTGGGAGGGGGGACAGTACAAGGCAATCCCTGGTGGTCCGGTGGGGAAGCCCTGGTGGTCCAATCCCTGGTTTCACTCTCGCGAGATGAGAACCCAGCAGAGCTGCAGGTTAGAGCTCCCACGGGTCACTCTCTCCATCCCTCCCTTGCCGGCATTACATTGCTAGCAGGCCGGTGAGGGAGATCTCTGATCTCCCCTTCGGTCCTGCAGAGCCGGCAGGGAAGAGGGAGGCACAATTCCTGGGGCTATGATGATAGCACCAGGGAAATATTTTGCGGCGCCCCTGTGTGCCACTCCTGGGGCTCCACGGCACAGAGTTTGGGAACCGCTGGTTTAGAACGTTCACTGGAAGAGTACTGTGGCCTATTAAAGCTGATGAAGCTGTTAGTTATACTCTAAATATCACATGTACATATGATATACACTGAACAGTCAGTTCTTGAATATTATGTGTTTGAAGCAGGAAAAACTGGCAAGAAAAAAGATCTGATTGACTTTGACAAAGGCCAAATAGTGATGGCTAGACGACTGGGTCAGAGAATCTCCAAAACGGCAAGTATTTTGGTTGTCCCCAGTATGTAGTGGTTAGTATCTACCAAAAGTGGTGCAAGTAAGTACAATCAGTGAACAGGTGTCAGGGTCATGGGGGGGGGGGGGGGGGGCTGAGGCTCACTGATGCATTGAGTAACAGCTAGCCCATCTGGTATGATCACTCAGAACAGCTACCGCAGCCCAAACTGCTGAAAAACGTATTGCTGGCCATGATAGAATGTGGTCAGAACACACAGTGCATCGCAGTTTGTTGTGTATGGGGCTATGTAGCCACAGATCGGTCAGAGAGCCCATGATGACACCTGTACACCACTGAGAGCGCCTTCAATGGGAACGTCAGAACTGGACCAATGGAAGAAGGTTGCCTGGTCTGATTAATCACGTTTTCTTTTAGATCAGGTGGATGGCCTGGTGCATGTGTGTCATTTACCTGGAGAATAGATAGCAGCAGGACACACTATGGGAAAAAGGCAGGCCGGAGGAGACAGTGTGATGCTCTGGGCAATATTCTGATGGGAAACCATGGGTCCTGGCATTCATGCTACTTACATATGTTGCAGACCACGTACATTCCTTCATGGCAAAGGTTAACCCTTTGGTGGCAGTGGCCTCTTTCAGCCACGCTGCAAAAATTGTTCAGGAATGGTTTGAGGAACGTGACAGAGTTCAAGGTGTTGCCATGGCCTCCAAATTCCCCAGAACAACAAATCTGATCCATGGAGGCCTCACCTGACAACTTGAAGGAACTGCTGCTAATGTCTTGATGCCAGGTACCCCAGGACACGTTCCAAGAGGCCTTTTGGAGTCCATGCCTGGACGCATCAGAGTTGTTTTAGCAGCATGAGGGAGACCTACATGATTTTAGGCAAGTGGTTTTTATGTTGTGCCTGACCAGTGTAATTAGATAAATGCATACAATGCTTCATTCTGCCCCCACCAGTGTTTGTATGCATTGTCTAGAGGCCCACAAACTAAATGTGAAAAGTAGGAAAAGATTTAAAATAGGAAGCAACAGAATAATAATGGTTTTTCAATTTGGGAAAAAACAACAAAACCTTTCATCAATTCTTTTTTGTGTTCGCGTGTTTCTGAATGTTCTCATTTTGATTAGTTCACACATTCAGGGTTATTTACTAAAATGTGCATTGCTGGGAATTCAAAGTAACGTCAAGTTATACGTCAAAACAGTCTTCAGATCAGCCGTTTTCAACCAACACTTACGCGTATAACCCTGTTTGAATGAAGTTCTCGAAGCAGCAGGCCAGTTTTGAGTTTAGAGTAGATAGAAACTTTAAAAAAAAAATCCTCTAGATTGCATTCAAATTTTACATAACAGGACCGAGCAAGACGCACTAGCCACGAGCTCCTAAAAGAGCCCTAAGAAACAGCATTATAATTGCAATATAACCGGACAGTACTTACCCCAACATCACCCAGACGACATGGGAAAGAAAGGCAAGCCCCGCAGAAGCGAAACGGTCACCTTTTGTAAAGATATCGGCACTTTGCTCCATGTGGAGTCATTCCACAGCCGCGGCCTTCCAAATTGGCGCCCGTACAGGAGGACTCCGATACTGCGCCGGAAGAGCGCGACCAGGATGACTCTCCATTCCCCAACAGACACAGTATGAAGGCAAACCCCGATCTGCAGGTGAAGCACCAACCTGTATCCAAACAGGCAAACCCCAGTATCTCCCTGGAACAACAGTCTGCGAGTAAGGTAGACATCAAGAACCTCTTAAAGGTAACTAAGGACCAATTCGCAGCTGACATAACCTTGGTCAGAGAGGATTTAAGGGCTATAGTAGCCAGGTTGCAGACCCTAGAGGATGATGGAGATGTGGCTAAAGGCAAATTTGACTACCTGCAGACTGAGGTAGATCAGCTTAAAAATGCAAAACTCAGCATGGAGGGCAGGATGGCTGCCACTGAAGATGCAAAACGCCAGCGGAATCTCAGGGTCCGGGGGCTCTATGAGGACATGACAGACACAGAAGTTCCCCACTTTCTCAGACATATGCTGAGCTCCCTACTATCCCCCTATCAATCTAAAGCCGCCATGCTTGAATACTCCTTCGGGATTCCAAAATCGACCAGTGCCCCTACAGGTGTCCCCAGGGACTTATTGCTATGCTTTCAATCGCTCAAAAGTAAGCAACTTAGCGGCTACTCACGAAATGACTTCTTACTACTTTGAGGGATCTGACCTCTCATTCTTCATCTACCTCACTAGAGTCACCATGCTGTGGCGCCAATCCATACGTCCAGTGACCTAGAAGCGAAGAGACCACAAAGTGATATACTGCTGGGGCCCAAGCCGAAAATTATCAGTGCTCCATGATGGAAAAACGGATTCAGCTTACGCAACTGTCGCATGCAGATAAGTTCCTAAATTAATTTAAACTACCGGGACCAGTGGACATACTGCGGCCTGCTCAGCGTTCGCAGCCCGGGTCCTCGGCTTAAACATGGGAAAACAACAGTGGCGCTGGATTTGACGGGCACCTGAGTCCAGTCAGGCATGATGAGAAGCGCCTGCACCTACACCACTAAAAGTTCATGTTTTGTTGATCAATATTATTTGTTAACAATATTTGTTTATCTTGCTTGCAGTAGATTGACCGCACATACATATACCCTTAGTCTTTGGGAATGACCATAACTTACGATATCTAAACATCTTTCCTCTACACCACGATATTTAACGAGAGTGCTCTCTCATGGCGCTCATACTATCACGCTAGCAGCTGAATGTGTTAAGATTCGTAACCCGCTAACCCTTCTTAAAAATGTGCATAGTCTAGCTGACGTTGTTCCCACTGAAAGTCAAATGATAGTGTCAGAATTTCTGATATGTACTCCCACCTCTGATGCTCGTATTCAAGACTTCTCTAGGGCTGCACCGTTCCTGTGAAACTCCCTTCCCTTTTCCGTTAGATGCTCACCCAGTCTCCACTCCTTCAAAAAAATCATTAAAAGGACCACTATAGTGCCAGGAAAACAAACTAGTTTTACTGGCACTATGGGGTCTTTAGGTACCCCCACCCTCAGGGTCCCACTCTTGCCGGGCTGAAGGGGGAGGAAGGGGTTAAACTCTTACCATTCTCAATGCTTTCCTATGGATGTCAGCGTCTTCTCACTGTGATTCTCACAGTGAGAATCGCAGAAGCGCCTCTAGCGGCTGTCAGTGAGACAGCCACTAGAGGCTGGATTAACCCTCAGTGTAACATAGCAGTTTCTCTGAAACTGCTATGTTTACAGCTGCAGGGTTAACCCTAGATAGACCTGGCACCCAGATCACTTCATTGAGCTGAAGTGGTCCTTTAAAAACTCACTTTTTCAAAAAAGCATATAAATTAAACTGTTACTGGCTCCAAATAACCCCACACTAAGTCTTAATTGAATACTATTCTAACAATCTACCCCTAATACTATCCTTACCTTTTGTGTCACTGTACCCCACTACCTCTAGCATGTAAGCTCATTGAGCAGGGCCCTCAACCCCTCTGTTTCTGTCCATCAAAATTGTCTGGTTACAATTACACGTTTGTTAGTCCACCCATTGTAAAGCGCTACGGAATTTGTTGGCGTTATATAAATATAATAATAATAATAATAATATGAATGAGAAGTCAGTAGACAGTGACTTCTCATTCATATTATTATTATTATTATGGAATGCACATAAAATGTAGCGTATTCTGCTTATTTCTGTCTGTATGAAATAAAATTACAAAAATATTTTTCAAAAAATTATACATAACATATGGACATCGATCCCTCACATATACCCCAAAACTGGTAGAATGCAACAAAAGGCTTCAGTAAGTGTCTGCCTGCCACGTGTTCTCATCAGTCAGCAATTGGAATGGCTCATGGAAACTGGTATTTTCCTTACTCTCTCTCCACTCTAGTACCACAAGGGGAAAAAAAGCTTATGTAACCTATACAGCCATTTATATCAGTAAATTATACAATTTCCCAGTGCAACATACATTACATATATAAAGCTAATGAAAAGCAAACTTTCACCACTAGGTGGCAGAGTTGATGTCTATAAGCAGAAAGGTGGACAGTATGTTTGGGGAATGTTTGAAGAAAATAGTGGTAAGGCATTTTAGACAATGTTTGCACAATTTGTCACCACAAGCACCGTCCCTAGATTAGCATATCATCAGGAGCAGTGCTCCCGGGCACACCAAAAGTCCTGAATTTAAGCATCGCCCTATTCTGCTCCAATGAGGATTGGATAAAAATCGGACCAGTTGTGCGCCTGGGGACTATTTAGGAAATCATTCATCTAGATAGAACATAACATATGGTATAGGTCATCAGAAACATGTGTCAGGGGCTCAATAACAAGAGATATAATAACCAGAGGGACTCTGCGGCTGTGAAGCCGACCCATAGTTCCAGGGGGTAGCACCGGAGAGAGTGTTTTTCGTCACATCCCTTTAACTGTGTATATTTATAATATTCAAACAGTAATGATCTAATTTAACATATTGTAATAAGGGCAGTGTGCCCACGCTCACCCAGTTGTTATCTCTGTTCCAATTTCAGCATTTTGCCTGTGGACGGCCTCTAGCAGTGTCTGTGCTGGCACATCTAGCTTGGCCGCACACCGCTTTAGGTGAGAAGCACGACTTTTCTCTGTGTTGAAGGGTTTCCCACATAGGGGACAGCTGGGAACAGAGGGAGGTTCAGGCGCTTTTACCAAACTCTCATCTTGATCCAGGCACCTGCAAGATGCACCCATAGAGAGTAATTAGTTCTACAGCACGTGAAGGACATGATGTTCAGACCAGCTGTAGGGTGTGATCTTAACACTCACCTATTGACATGCTGCTCCCGTAGGGCTGAATTCATGGTGGTCAGGTCTTTCTGGCAGAGTTGGCAGAAGAACAGCCCCTGGTCCTCCAGGGAAACATGCTGCTCAGGGAGATCCCTCTGCAGAGCCGTACTTCGAGCACTGTCACTCTCTGGGAGACTAGCAACAGAGGATAATGCTGTACAGAGAGACAAAATGGGCAAAGAGAATATACAGAACTTGGAATAATTGCAATATATTCTCTTACAGATCGCATAGAACCAGAACATGGCAAGATGCAGCCTAATAGCTAATATGAGACTGCAACTGACTTAATACTCAGCCATGCACAGAGCAAAATGACCCAACCACTCACTGAAACCCACTGCTGTCTAACTGCCCTGTCAGTGTGAACCATCATCCCAGGTGAGGGTGAGGACAGAAGTCATGATGAGGGTAAATTAGTCTACCCACAAACACATCACAAAGCGTGCAGCTTGTTATATATTTCACGCTGCTTTAAAGAGTTTGCAGCCATGCAGAACCTGGACAGACATCTCTCTGCAGCTCTGGAAAGAGCACAAGCCACAGCTGTCCGCATGCGCAGTCAGTCACTTGGGAGACTGCTCCGCTTAGCCCAGTTTACAAAACTGAGCCCAGCAGTGAACAGGCTGATAGCAGCTGCATTATGGCAGCAGTCAGTTTATTATGAGAGACAATCTGAATACAAACACACCCACAATCCCACACAATGAATCACTGCATTCACACATACACTGACCTTCTGCACACTCATACACCACTGTATTCACACATACATTGACTCTCCACACATTGTGTGTGATCCCTGCATTCACACAAACACTGACTCTTCACACATACACCCCTGCATTCACACAAACACTGACCTTCTGCGCAATCATACACCACTGTATTCACACATACACCTCTGCATTCACACATTCACACCTGCATTCACATACACTGACTCTCCACACATATACCCCTGCAATCCCACACAATGAATCACTGCATTCACACATACACTGACCTCCTGCACATTCATACACCCCTGCATTCACACATAAACGGACTCTCCACACATACACCCCTGCATTCACACATACACTGTCTCTCCACACATACACCCCTGCATTCACACAAATACTGACTCTCCACACATACACCCCTGCATTCACACAAATACTGACTCTCCACACATACACCCCTGCATTCACACAAATACTGACTCTCCACACATACACCCCTGCATTCACACATACACTGACTCTCCACACATACACCCCTGCATTCACACAAATACTGACTCTCCACACATACACCCCTGCATTCACACAAATACTGACTCTCCACACATACACCCCTGCATTCACACATACACTGACTCTCCACACATTCACACATACACTGTCTCTCCACACACACACTGACTCTCCACACACACACTGACTCTCCACACATACACCCCTACATTCACACATACAGCGACCTTCTGCACAATCATACACCTCTGCATTCACACATACACTGACTCTCCACACATTCACACATACACTGACTCTCCACACATTCACCCCTGCATTCACACATACAGACTATCCACACATACACCCCTGCATTCACACAAACACTGTCTCTTCACACATACACCCCTGCATTCACAAACACTGACTCTCCACACATACACCCCTGCATTCACACAAACACTGACTCTCCACACATACACCCCTGCATTCACACAAACACTGTCTCTTCACACATACACCCCTGCATTCACACAAACACTGTCTCTTCACACATACACCCCTGCATTCACACAAACACTGACTCTCCACACATACACCCCTGCATTCACACAAACACTGACTCTTCACACATACCCCTTTGCATTTACACATACACTGACCTTCTGCACACATGCACCGATCCTCAGCACACATACACTGACTGTCTGCACACATGCACCAATTCTCCACACACACACATCATTGTATTCATCATGTTTCTTTCTCTCCTGGCTACATATAGCTCACAAGACTGTGGCACATAAAGGATTCTTTCACACTCTGTCACTCACACTCCGTGTCACAGTCCTCTGTAGTGCTATGTTTCATCCGGATTGGACCTGCTCTCTTGAACTGCTGCATCCTCTCCAGAACCTTATGTTTTATGCTTGGCTGTTCTTCGGGCCTGAGTGTTTCAGCCCTCGCTAGGCCTGAAGATTAAAGAAAGAAGGATTCAAATATAATATCAGAACTAAGAAACATGCATTTTATGTGCACTTACTTCCAAAGTTTAATTAACTAATACATTCATAAAATGGAGAATTTAGATCTCCCACCTGCCATAAAAAAATGTTTTTTTTAAATGGTTGTTCATCTTTTTTTTTTTTCTGCGTAAATCTTAATAACCGTCTCTTTCTAATAGCTTGCCTCTGATGTTTGGTTTCTGGATGAATATACATTTGGTAAGTAAGAATGGGAATGTTCAGAGAATAACGGAACATGTCTAAAAACAGTTTGCCGAGTCAAAATTTGGTTAAAACTTTGAGGGTCATCAGGTGACAGATATTTGCGAACATTTCCTGCACCATCACCAATGTGTAAGATACCAAAATATTTGGGGTTCCACGTTTGGACCCCACCCTTTTAGCCGACTGGCTTTTCCCACCAATATTAGAATTATTGCATAGACTGAGAATTTAAAGTCGAAGAGCAATGTAGTTGAACACAGTTTTGGTTAAGATGTGGACGTTTAGTGAATACCTGAGCAATACAGTTTTTGTGTGAGGTACGGGCATTTATATTAATTGTGTCATTATTTTAACGCTTACGAAAATCTTTTAACTGAAATATTTAGTTGGAAAGTTTGATTGTATTTGAATACGGTAATATTTTATACAGACATGGGCCATTCAAAGTACAAGCACAGTATATATTTTTAAAGATTTTGCAGTGATATGACTTGTCTGCCCGGAGAAAGTCTGGTAAATCGGGCAGGACATTTTGATGGTGTGTGTGGTCCGTAGGTGAGAAGAGAGGTTCCAGGAGCTGCAGTAAACGCTAATCTTTGTACGGTGGACTTCTTGCAAGTATTAGAAATAAGTCTCACTAGAGAACTGGGTAAGGGTATTGCTGGCAATAATAAAAGTAATGATTTTAACACTATGCATCCTTCCCTGCAGTTTCTGTAAGGTGCACGGACGAATGTAGAATATACAAATATTCACTATGTATCATGTCTCCTTTATAGAGGACTCTCCTTTCCAGCGTTGGTACAGATGCATGACTATTCGATGGACAGAGATCGGAAAGTGAAAATATCTCGCAGGCAATAGACACGCTGCCCACCAACAGCTGTTCAGAATTACAACCCCTGCTGCCATCACTCAGACTACCTGAGAGTAAAGGAGAAGTTCTATAACATCAAATGGAGTTCTCTCAAGTCATATGTTGCTGCCTTGTATTGTACATACCTGCCTGGCACATTGATGTAAAGAAATTGCCTCTGCCAGCGTTATCACTGAAGATGTCTGTTAACTACATTTCCCATGATGCTCAGCCAACCATTCTTATGGGAAATGCAGATCACTTAAACTGCAGTGATAGTTAGTCATTTCTGTCATAATCAGTGGACACACAGTATATAAATCCTCTTACTTTTCTGCGTGTTCCCTGGGTGGTCCACATGAGTTGATGATCCCCAATCCCTTTTCTCGGCTTCATATTTGTCACCTGGCTCATGCCGCTCTGTGGTTTTCTCAAGGTCACTTCCTGATGTGACTCCCTGGTCTGCCCTCTTGTTGCTCCCATTGCCTGACTGGTTCTTGGCGACAGACTTTTTCAGTCTGTTCCTGGCTGCGGTGCTGGATTTGGGGATGTCCTGGCTTTCAGTAGGCTTGCTTTTCTTCACCCGCTTCAGGAGCTTAGAGCAGAGCTGGGTAAACTCATCATCCGAGTCAACCATTAGTGGATATTTCTGGTGTGACAGAGCTGGGCTGGAGAGTTAGTGCTTCTGGAGCAGAAAGGAGGGCAGACCAGGCCCTCATCTCACCTCACCACCATTCTGAAGGAGCAGCCATTACCTGGAGAATAGAACCTGTGGAAACATACAACATTATTATAGATACATCGTAAGTAGAAAGACTCACAAGGGCATCTGGAAATAAAAGAAAATGTAAGCGCCAAAGTGGAAAAATTGTCCAAGGTGGCTTTTTGGGCCTAAATTTTGACATTTGCATGTTAGTGACTAAACCTGTGAATTTATATGATGTTAACCACTATAATTATCTAAATCACGACGGCTGTGACCCAACACCTGGAAATAAATAACTAATGAGATTGAGAATATTTTAATTCTCCAATTTTGAACTAACAATTTAAATTGAATGAACTGTGAACAATTCTAGGCTTTAGTGAGTTTCCTGGATGGAACTCAGTATCCGTCTTTGGAAGTACAGTTAGTGTCTGCCATCTTGTCCCATGCATTATGGCGCCCAATACATACTATTCATTGAGAAGGCTGAAACATCATTAAAAGCCATTTCAGGATTTATACTGAATCACACCATACAAGTTTATTAAAAACATACAGGGTTATTCACAAAATTCTAAATGAATTCCAAAGGTCAAAATCACCAAATTGGAAGTAAAGATGAAGTAGAGAATTTTTTATTTCGTTTTTTTTTCTGGGCTTAAATTTGAAATTGACTTTGAATACCCATTTTAGTAAATAACCCTAATACAGCTCGTCTGCAAGTAAACCTATTAGAAATTAAAATGTGAATGCTATTCAACGACATGGTCCCTAGGTGGCAGCATTTGATGTATCTGTGTTGAACACTTCTAATAAGAGAGCCCTGCCCCAAAAAATTTGGTATGAAAATATGCATATTCACAATGACTAACCACATAATCAATTAGCAGAAAGATAAATCCTTATACAGAGGTTTCAGAAGATTATTGATCACAAGATAATGTCTAGCAATTTATTAAAACAAAATCCTGCTTAATATTTATGCCTTGTCCAATATATCTGAAATGTGTGCTGCCATTTTCATTAGCCTTGGGAAAACAAAATGGCTGCTACATTTAGTCTAGATCAGTGATATATACCATTGGAACCAGATATGTTTGTGAAATATTTATATATATATATATATATATATATATATATATATATATATATATATATATATATATATATATACATACATACACACATTTCATGGATGGTGCTCCAAAAACAAGCCTCTGTTAGAGGCCAGGGGTAGGCAACCTTCAGCACTCCATATTTTTTGGACTACATATCCCTTGATGCTTTGCCAACATTATGACTGTGGAGCTTTATGGGCAACGTAGTCCACAATATCTGGAGCACTGAAAGCTACCTTCCCCTGCTCTAGGCTGTCTGAGTACCATGACTGATTTATTTCACAAATATCTGGGGAGCCAAAGTTACTTGTCACTGTCCGAAAATATATTCTCAGTGGTGGGATACTCTATGATAAGTCAAAGAGGAAGATATTGAGTTAAACGGCATCATTACTGTCAGTATTCTTCAATCTTGATTACACAAAAGGAAAATGATTACTACCAATTTGTGTAGGTGTGAAATACACCCAATCCATGATCGGAAGTATGTGTGGCATAACAGGGACTCTAACACACCATCTCTGCCACAAAATATAATGGCGGCAGCGGCAGTCTTTAGGGAGCCTTCTCATAAGCAAAAAGTGGGCATTTCCTTAAAAATGGAGGCTGAAAGGATGGAGCATATTGAAGGGAGTAGGCTCAGCATGCAAAACTATTTCAGTGGTCTAAAAAATGAAGGCTGGGAATTTTGTCCTGGTGCCTGGGTGTTTGCCAGCCGGTTGAGAGAGAGTGGAGCCGGGCGTCGAGGGAGCTGCTCTTCTCGTGCACCCTGCTGTATGCCGGAAGCCGGTTTATAGTATCACTCTGGCCCAGCATTACTAAACAGAACACAAGGGAACAGAGCAGGAAGATTATAGCAGAGCCTCACACTGGACCCCAGGGAAAGGATTCACTCTAGCTCTCTACTAGGCTAGGTGGACTGAAATCAAAATAAAATAATTTGTGTGTGCCAAAATGTGCGTGTGTGCCAGTATCAGTGTGTGTTTGTCTGTTTAGATGACCGCCCCCCCTCCATTCTGTGTGTCTGTCATTGAATGAGGGTGTGTGTGTCTGTCAGTGAGAGGGTGTGTTTAGGTAACCGTACCCCCTCCAATCTCATGGCAAAGGTGTTTTTTTTGTTCCACGCCGTGCTGGTCTCGCTGTGGCTGGCCCCACCTCAATTGCTGAGATAATCAATCTTGATGACCTCAGCCAATGATTCAATGCATCACTATAAGGAACACTCAGCGCCTCCATGCAGAGCGTGGAGATGATGAATATTGCAGCACTGGACTAGGAAGCACTTCTAGTGCTGTCTGAGTGACTGTCACTAGAGTGGTCACTAGGTAGCAATGTAATTACTGCCTTTTCTCTGAAAAGCCTGCAGGGACAAGTTATAGAAACCAGAACCACTACATTAAAAGGGACACTATAGTCACCCGGACCACTTCAGCTCAATGAAGTGGTCTGGGTGCCAGGTCCCCCAGGTTTTAACTCTTCAGATGTAAACATAGCAGTTTCAGAGAAACTGCTATGTTTACATTGCAGGGTTAATCCAGCCTCTAGTGGCTTTCTTAATGACAGCCGCTAGAGGCGCTGCTGCAACACTCGATGCAAAAATCGCATCCAGCGTGCAGAACGTCCACAGGAAAGCATTGAGAAATGCTTTCCTTTGGACTGTTTGAATGCGCGCGAGGCTCTTGCCGCACATGCACATTCCGCTCCACTCGGGAGCTGACGGGGGGGGAGAGGTCACCAGCGCCGAGGGAGCCCGGCGCTGGATAAAGGTAAGAGGCTGAAGGGTTTTTAACCCCTTCAGCACCAATGGAGGGGGACCCTGAGGGTGGGGGTGGTCCTAAGGGTTATATAGTGTCAGGAAAACAATTGATCCTTTAAACTTGAGTGATACTGGTGACTGTAGTGTCCCTTTAAGAATTGTATTTTTGTTGTTGACAATAAAGCAGTTAGTTTAAAAAAAAACGAAAAAAAAAAAACCTGGCTCCTAACTTTTTTTTTAGCTGGTTCCTAGATTCAAAACAAATGTGCCAATCCCTATTTTAGACCACTTAGCTATGTAGTTTTCATGGCATAAGTGAAAATGTTGTTTTTACGGCTTAATTCCACTCTTGGCCCCACCTTGTGTATATGCAACGCACTCTCCCAGTCTTATAAATAAATCTGTACAAATGGCAGACCAGGATTTGAAATGGCATCATTGTATCTTTCAAACTCGAATATTCGAAAGATAATTACATTTCCTGAGAAAGCTGGAGCAGTCATAGTGTATTTTATGTGATCAAAAAAAAGAAAATCTTTACTTCTGCACGGTGAATGTTACAAAATATCATGATTATGTAAACCTCTCCTTATGCCTGAGGTGAAAAGGTAAACAATGCCTGTTAGAGCGCATTTTTCTGATAAACTAATTACATCACTGTGAGAAAGAGAAAAACATTAAATTATGAATACTCATTTTGACTGTATTGGAATTTCACTGAAATTCCAACACAGTTAAAGGACCACTATAGTGCCAGGAAAACAAACTTGTTTTCCGGGCTCTATAGGGTCAGGTCCCCCCCACCCTCTGGGTTCCACTCCCGCCAGGCTCTAGGGTGAGGAAGGAGTTAAATTCTTACCTTTCTCCAGCGCTGGGCTCCCTCGGCGCTGGGTACTCTCCTCCCTCTTCCGACGTAATCCGCCGAATGCTTTCTCAATGCTTTCCTATGGACGCAAGCGTCTTCTCACTGTGAAAATCACAGTGAGAAGCGTGGAAGCGCCTCTAGCGGCTGTCAATGAAGCGCCTCTAGAGGCTGGATTAACCCTAATGTAAACATAGCAGTTTCTCTGAAACAGCAGTTTACAGCTGCTGGGTTAACCCTAGATGGACCTGGCACCCAGACCACTTCATTGAGCTGAAGTGGTCTAGGTGCCTATAGTGGTCCTTTAAGAGATATACAGAGACAAAGTAGTCCCGTCTTCGTCTCTGCATTTCTCCTTCTCCTGACTTTCATAGACACTGGGCGGAGCTTAAGGGAATTGGCTGGGTCTATGGATCCCGCGATCTCCTCCATAGACCTCAATGATGTACTCTTGCACATGCGTCAGAGCAGTGCTCTCAGCCAATAAATTACCTTTTGTGCATATAAATATGTGTTGACGTTATAATGATGCCCAAATTATATTGCCATAGGTGGAGCTATGCCCCTGGCAGCAAAGGCGTTAAACTCTGTATGTGTTGCAATTCATAAAAAAACGTTGCACATACAGGATCCAAGCACCATCACCACTTCAAATCAGGTGGAGGTGGAAATGGTGCTTGGAGTAATCCTTTACTTGGCTTAAAAGGAAACTGTAGGCAACCAGACCACTTCAGCTCATTGAAGTGGTCTGGGTACACTGTCCCTATTGCCCTTAGTGCTGCAATGTTAAACATTGCCATACCAGAGAAACTGCAATGTTTACATTGCAGCACTAAGTCAGCCTCTTGTGGCTTCCTGGTTTGAAATGGACCTTTGGTCCAGTATCTGACACCGGACGTCCTCAAGCTCTGCATGAGGACCTCCAGCGGCAGATTTTTTCCCATAGGAAAACGTTTGCCATGCATGCACATTACAGCCTGCTCGTCGTGGGATGGAGGAGGAGCTTGGCTGGGATAAGGTAAGTAGAGAGTTTTTAACCCTTTATTCACAGCTTTGTATTCCTTGCACTATAGTATCCCTTTAATTAAGCAGTTTTGGTGTATAGATCATACCACTGCAGTCTCACTGCTTGAATCCCTGCCATTAAGGAGTTAAATCACTTTGTTTATGCAGCCCTAGTGACACCTCCCTGCATGTAACTAGAACTGTCTTCCTAAACACCTGTAAAGCAAAATCTAATGTTTAACCTTCCCTTATTGCAAATTCTGTTTAATTTAGAATGTCTTGTCCTGCTCTGTTAATAACCTGCTGGAGGATGAAGGAGCCCCCTGTGTTTGATTAAAGTTCAATTTGTAGAGTAGGAGATTAACATGTTTAAAGTAAGTTAACATCTGATTGAAAATAAAATCATTTTGTTTTCATGCAGGTTGTGTGAGTCACTGATAGGGGAGGTGTGGCTAGGGCTGCATGGACAGAAGCAAAGTGATTTAGCTTTTATATGGCTGATATTTGAGCAGTGAGACTGCACGGGCATGATCTATGCACCAAAATTGCGACATCAAGTTAAGGCTTTGTTGCCTATGGTATCTCTTTAAGGTCAAAAATATCTAAACTGGAAAAAGAAATCTCCAAGTCAGTTACGCTTCCAATGTTGGCCTTAAATATGAAAATCACTCTGAAATCAGGATAAGTCTCACTATAATGAATAAACCTATGCTACGCACCTTTTTGAGAATTATTCCTATAATGGTTTCCTATAAAAATATAAATAGTGAAGGCCTCTTCCACAATGTATTACGTTTGCTCTTTTTCTGTAACCGTTTTCCCTCCATTTGCGCCTTTTTTTTACCCCTACAAATATTTTGTCATACCCTCTTACGCCACTTTTAATGCTGCGCAGGCTGGAAGCAGAGAATGCACATATAACTGGCGGAATATTCTTAAAAGGGATTCTATAGTGTTAGAAATATAGATTTGTATTCCTAACACTACAGAGCCCTTTGGTCCCCCCTTATTTTATTTATGTTTGGCACATAAAGGGTTAAAAAGCTTCATTTAATCACTCGATTCCAGCGCCAATATTCAGCGCTCCACCTCCTCGATGTCGGTACCTAATGCGCATGTGAGCTGAAACTGGATGTCCTCATGCAAGGTATGAAGACACCCATCATTTACAGGACGCAGAGTCCAATAAACTCCAAGAATCATATCTAGTATTAACCCCTTAAGGACCAAACTTCTGGAATAAAAGGGAATCATGACATGTCACGTGTCCTTAAGGGGTTAAATAGCCACTAGAGGCTCTAAGCCCTACAAAATAATTATTGCAGTTTCTCTAAACCTGCGATGTGCTTTTTATTTTATTTTTATTCCAGGACTAAGTGGTACAGAGACACTGCACCCAGACCACGTCAATGAGATGAAGGGTGTAGTGTCTCTGTACTCCGTAGACCTGGAATCAAAAATGGGTAGAGATACACCGGGTGCCTATAGTGTCCCTTTAATTAAATGCAAATAATCAAGGTAAGGAAATAAACCGTCAAAATATACAAACAATAAAGTCACCACATTTCAGGCTACTTTTAAAACACTTTAATTTGTTTTTATCATTTTATGAACTCCACCAATAACAACCTTTATCCAACCCACCCTCTGTCTGTAACTGGTCCCAATGAGTGGGCTCTGCATACAGAGGGGCTCAGTGAAGCCCAGCTCCTCACACCCTCCTGCCCCCTCTCTCTGTCTGTAACTGGTCCCAATGAGTGGGCTCTGGATACAGAGGGGCTCAGTGATACCCAGCTCCTCACACACCCCTGCCCCCTCCCTCTGTCTGTAACTGGTCCCAATGAGTGGGCTCTGGATACAGAGGGTCTCAGTGATGCCCAGCTCCTCACACCCTCCTGCCCCCTCTCTCTGTCTGTATCCAGAGCCCACTCATAGGGACCAATTATAGACAGAGAGAGGGGGCAGGAGGGTGTGAGGAGCTGGGCATCACTGAGCCCCTCTGTATCCAGAGCCCACTCATAGGGACCAATTACAGAGGGGCTCAGTGATGCCCAGCTCCTCACACCCTCCTGCCCCCTCTCTCTGTCAGTAACTGGTCCCAATGAGTGGGCTCTGGATACAGAGGGGCTCAGTGATGCCCAGCTCCTCACACCCTCCTGCCCCCTCTCTCTGTCTGTAACTGGTCCCAATGAGTGGGCTCTGCATACAGAGGGGCTCAGTGATGCCCAGCTCCTCACACCCCCCTGCCCCCTCTCTCTGTCTGTAACTGGTCCCAATGAGTGGGCTCTGGATACAGAGGGGCTCAGTGATGCCCAGCTCCTCACACCCTCCTGCCCCCTCCCTCTGTCTGTAACTGGTCCCAATGAGTGGGCTCTGGATACAGAGGGGCTCAGTGATGCCCAGCTCTTCCCACCCTCCTGCCCCCTCTCTCTGTCAGTAACTGGTCCCAATGAGTGGGCTCTGGATACAGAGGGGCTCAGTGATGCCCAGCTCCTCACACCCCCCTGCCCCCTCCCTCTGTCTGTAACTGGTCCCAATGAGTGGGCTCTGGATACAGAGGGGCTCAGTGATGCCCAGCTCCTCACACCCTCCTGCCCCCTCTCTCTGTCTGTAACTGGTCCCAATGAGTGGGCTCTGGATACAGAGGGGCTCAGTGATGCCCAGCTCCTCACACCCTCCTGCCCCCTCTCTCTGTCTGTAACTGGTCCCAATGAGTGGGCTCTGAATACAGAGGGGCTCAGTGATGCCCAGCTCCTCACACCCCCTGCCCCCTCTCTCTGTCAGTAACTGGTCCCAATGAGTGGGCTCTGGATACAGAGGGGCTCAGTGATACCCAGCTCCTCACACCCCCCTGCTGCCTCCCTCTGTAACTGGTCCCAATGAGTGGGCTCTGGATACAGAGGGGCTCAGTGATGCCCAGCTCCTCACACCCTCCTGCCCCCTCTCTGTCTGTAATTGGTCCCTATGAGTGGGCTCTGGATACAGAGGGGCTCAGTGATGCCCAGCTCATCACACCCTCCTGCCCCCTCTCTCTGTCAGTAACTGGTCCCAATGAGTGGGCTCTGGATACAGAGGGGCTCAGTGATGCCCAGCTCCTCACACCCCCTGCCCCCTCTTTCTGTCTGTAACTAGTCCCAATGAGTGGGCTCTGGATACAGAGGGGCTCAGTGAAACCCAGCTCCTCACACCCCCCTGCCCCCTCTCTCTGTCTGTAACTGGTCCCAATGAGTGGGTTCTGGATACAGAGGGGCTCAGTGATGCCCAGATCCAGCTCCTCACACCCCCTGCCCCCTCTCTCAGTCTGTAACTGGTCCCAATGAGTGGGCTCTGGATACAGAGGGGCTCAGTGATGCCCAGCTCCTCACACCCTCCTGCCCCCTCTCTCTGTCAGTAACTGGTCCCAATGAGTGGGCTCTGGATACAGAGGGGCTCAGTGATACCCAGCTCCTCACACCCCCCTGCCCCCTCCCTCTGTCTGTAACTGGTGCCAATGAGTGGGCTCTGGATACAGAGGGGCTCAGTGATGCCCAGCTCCTCACACCCCCCTGCCCCCTCTCTCTGTCAGTAACTGGTCCCAATGAGTGGGCTCTGGATACAGAGGGGCTCAGTGATGCCCAGCTCCTCACACCCTCCTGCCCCCTCTCTCTGTCAGTAACTGGTCCCAATGAGTGGGCTCTGGATACAGAGGGGCTCAGTGATACCCAGCTCCTCACACCCCCCTGCCCCCTCCCTCTGTCTGTAACTGGTGCCAATGAGTGGGCTCTGGATACAGAGGGGCTCAGTGATGCCCAGCTCCTCACACCCTCCTGACCCCTCTCTCTGTCTGTAATTGGTCCCTATGAGTGGGCTCTGGATACAGAGGGGCTCAGTGATGCCCAGCTCCTCACACCCTCCTGCCCCCTCTCTCTGTCAGTAACTGGTCCCAATGAGTGGGCTCTGGATACAGAGGGGCTCAGTGATACCCAGCTCCTCACACCCCCCTGCCCCCTCCCTCTGTCTGTAACTGGTCCCAATGAGTGGGCTCTGGATACAGAGGGGCTCAGTGATGCCCAGCTCCTCACACCCTCCTGCCCCCTCTCTCTGTCTGTAACTGGTCCCAATGAGTGGGCTCTGGATACAGAGGGGCTCAGTGATGCCCAGCTCCTCACACCCTCCTGCCCCCTCTCTCGGTCAGTAACTGGTCCCAATGAGTGGGCTCTGGATACAGAGGGGCTCAGTGATACCCAGCTCCTCACACCCCCCTGCCCCCTCTCTCTGTCTGTAACTGGTCCCAATGAGTGGGCTCTGGATACAGAGGGGCTCAGTGATACCCAGCTCCTCACACCCCCCTGCCCCCTCTCTCTGTCTGTAACTGGTCCCAATGAGTGGGCTCTGGATACAGAGGGGCTCAGTGATGCCCAGCTCCTCACACCCCCCTGCCCCCTCTCTCTGTCTGTAACTGGTCCCTATGAGTGGGCTCTGGATACAGAGGGGCTCAGTGATGCCCAGCTCCTCACACCCCCCTGCCCCCTCTCTCTGTCTGTAACTGGTCCCAATGATTGGGCTCTGGATACAGAGGGGCTCAGTGATGCCCAGCTCCTCACACCCCCCTGCCCCCTCTCTCTGTCAGTAACTGGTCCCTATGAGTGGGCTCTGGATACAGAGGGGCTCAGTGATGCCCAGCTCCTCACACCCCCCTGCCCCCTCTCTCTGTCTGTAACTGGTCCCAATGAGTGGGCTCTGGATACAGAGGGGCTCAGTGATGCCCAGCTCCTCACACCCCCTGCCCCCTCTCTCTGTCTGTAACTGGTCCCAATGAGTGGGCTCTGGATACAGAGGGGCTCAGTGATACCCAGCTCCTCACACCCCCTGCCCCCTCTCTCTGTCTGTAACTGGTCCCTATGAGTGGGCTCTGGATACAGAGGGGCTCAGTGATGCCCAGCTCCTCACACCCCCTGCCCCCTCTCTCTGTCTGTAACTGGTCCCAATGAGTGGGCTCTGGATACAGAGGGGCTCAGTGATACCCAGCTCCACACACCCCCTGCCCCCTCTCTCAGTCTGTAACTGGTCCCAATGAGTGGGCTCTGGATACAGAGGGGCTCAGTGATACCCAGCTCCACACACCCCCTGCCCCCTCTCTCTGTCTGTAACTGGTCCCTATGAGTGGGCTCTGGATACACAGGGGCTCAGTGATGCCCAGCTCCTCACACCCCCTGCCCCCTCCCTCTGTCTGTAACTGGTCCCAATGAGTGGGCTCTGGATACAGAGGGGCTCAGTGATGCCCAGCTCCTCACACCCTCCTGCCCCCTCTCTCTGTCAGTAACTGGTCCCAATGAGTGGGCTGGATACACAGGGGCTCAGTGATGCCCCCTCTCGGGGTGCTCTGCCCCTCCTCCCCCCTATCCCCGGGTTATGGGCTCATACACAGCACCAGGACTCCATTTATCACCACTAACTCCTCTTACCTGAACTAGCGCTGTACGTCACGCTCCGGAACGCGCGCCTCAGGACGTCAGCGCGCACGCCTGGCTTGGGGCCACGCCCACGGGGCGGGGCCACGCGAGAGGATTTTATCGAAATCTGCATAACTTGGACACGCCCTGGCCTCCATTTTGTGAACCATTTTGATGGAGCCCCGGTGTTCTATCAAAAAACCCTACCCCGTGAAAATTCCCTAACCTCGTCACTTCCGGTGACGCGGCCGCACTGGAAGTGACGTTTGGAGGGGGGTGTGCGCCGTCGCGCAAACGCACACCGACTGGGTAGGGGATTTTTACAGCGAGCAGGGGACATTAAGCCCACAGTGCGCACGCGCCTCATAGTACTCCCGTATGTCTTTTTCACGGGGTATGTCTTTTTGATAGAACATGTTTTTAGTGCGTTTTTTGGACCCCAGCAAAATGGCTTCCTAAAAAAAAAAACTAATAATAATATGATTTTGCTGAGTGGAAACATTTTTTTTCCCCCTCAATAGCGCTAGTTTTAGCTCCCATTGGGTAGAATGAACAGATCATGTGATTGCAGGAGTCACATGACACAGGGAGCAGCAGGAAGGGGGGAATAAGACCAATATTAAGGGCTGGTGCAGGATTTTTAGGGGACAATCACTTTAGGACTATATAAATAATTCCATAAAATTTAAAATAGTACTTACATTTGATGTTTATATTAGGATCATTTTATTGGTAGTGAATATACATATAAAATGTGATCTCGTTTGTAGAGAGATTTTAGATTGTAAGCTCCTTTGGGCAGGGCCCTCTTCTTCTACTTTTCCCGTATGACAAAACATAGTACATCTTGTCTTCCCTATTGTACTGTGCTGTGAATATTTTGGCGCCATCTAAATAATCGTAATTGTATATAAACTACAGAAATGCAGGTGTAGTTGGGTAAGGGGTTTTTGGTTTTTTAAACATACATAAAGGGCCTACTAACTAAATGCTGAAAAGCAACCTAATGACGCTGAATTGTCTTAATTCCACCATTTTTTTTAATGTTAGCTGTTGAATAAATCTACATTTAAGTTTGCTAATGTGGCAAATTATGTCTTATTCGTGCCATTCCATGGCATAATGTCATAGATAGATAGATGGAGACATCTCGTACAAATGTTGCAGGACATACTTATTTTAAGGCAATTAATACCCGTTGCTAGCACTGACATGGCCTTCATCATTGAGAATAATACGGTAATAGAATTTAACAAACAGGGGTCTGTGCATTTTAGGCATTGTCCTTACACTTCAGTGTACGCACATAGCATTATCAATTATTGTTTATGTGCTCCCTTTTTAGGATGGTTCCCTCATCGTTATTTTCCTTTTTAGAATTCTCTAGGTATACTCATTTTCAGGGGAAATATATAAACTTCGATTTTAAATGCAGGAAGACATTTACCAAGAGATTTGGATAAATTAATGGATGTAAACAGTTTGTTGAATTCATGAGCTCATGAAGTGAAATCTATAATTTATTATGGTTTGTACTGAAATTTATCTGCTAAGAATAAATCTGTTGGGGTACCAAATGTCTTCATGGGTGGGAGGCCCAGTGTAACCATCATTGATTGAGAGGTCTGGCAAACCAATAAACATTGAAAATGGTTGTGAAGTTACTAACCAAACCTAAAATATACTCTCAGTCTCAAACACACAAAGAGCATTCTAGTATTAATGAAAAGTGTGCTGTCAGATTGTGTAAATGCAGGACTGTATTTGTGTGGTGTGTTTTGTGTGTGAATGAATTCCAAGTATTGAATGCCAGTGTGTGCTTGTGTAGGATAAGGAATGTATGCACCGAAAAGGACACTTTAAGAACCTGATGTGACATTCAATATGTGCTTAATATGGAGCTTTCAATCCTGTATACTTAAGGCCTGATGCACCAGGAATCACAAGGTAACTCAACAATGCTAAGGCTGGTATAGGACTTCTTCATCTGGCTGTGGACAAGTAGGGTGAATCCCACTTGGATAGACAATCCAATAAGTGAGCATAAGACATATGATTAGTTAATCAATGACTATATTTCTGTACCTGAGAACAATAGATAAAAATGAGGTTTTGTATGTGTGTGAAATTGTAGATGAAAGATTGTGTGAAGATTCCCTTTTAATGATGGTCTGGTTTATAGAGATATTTAGCACAATACCAACAAACAGAGATACTCTAGTTTTATGGCTCATAAGCCTTAAAACTTGAAAGACTGACAGGAGGCATCTTCAATGTTAAATGCTGTATTGGAAAGTGTAAATGTGCATATGACAAAAGTCACCGAGCAAATCTTCCATTGAGACCCCATTTATATCAATGCATGTAAATAATGTGGTAATGTAATTATAGCTATGTGAAGCCACCAGCAGTTACAAGGAAAAAGACGGCAGCGGCAAATCCAGCAAATTTGTGCCTGCAATGTCACATATACGGAATACAACAGGAGATATTTTCACGTTTACCTTTATTGTCTAACTTTAGTAACATGTATAATGTACTCATTTATACTAGACAGTACAAAATAATTGTATTGTTATCGACTGTCCATTGCTAAAGAACATATAATTACTAAAGCAACGAGTGAGCAATGTTTTGTATGACGTGGATGGCTCAGCATTAAGAGGGTATGAATTGTCCCATACAGATTTATAAACAAAAAACAAAAATAATTATTGAACTTATCAATGTATCTATGGACACTATACAAACTAGAAGGTACAATTTTAGTAGTCCTGTTTCAGTGTTGGACCGGCCACAATATATAGAAGTGATGGCAAACATTTGCTTCTGCAGACGACAATTCCTGAAAGGTCGTCTGGCATCATTGGAAATGTATTCACAACACAGGCAACACAAGCCATTACTGCCTCAGAGGTAACAATGTGTGTCATACAGATTAACTTGGGCAGCGATATTTGATTGAGATCCAGAGCAGGTAAGCAATATTCTGATTAAACTCTTTTTTCCATAGGAAACATTGTAGCGTGCCAACAGGGTGAGGATCTCCGTACCAAACAACCGGGAATGTTAGAGTTTGAAGGACTCTAAGATTGCTCGTACAAGTAACAAAGCTCATATGCAGTAAGTAGATGAATTCTAAAGAGACGGATCAATGCTTTTCCAACGCCTTGGTCAACAGTTCATTAAGGCGGCTAACCATGGGCCTGGGGTCATCATTTAGGCCGGCAGCGATCATAGCATTCTCATAAATCTGAAAGGAGAAGAGACGGATTTGTTTTTAAAGTGACACTATAGTCACCAGAACAACTACAGCTTATTGAATTTGTTCTGGTTACCATTACCTTCAGGCTTTTTGCTGTAAACGCTGGCACAGTGTTTATATTGCAGCCTAGTGATAACTTCACTGGCCACTCCTCAGATGGCGGCTAGAGATCCTTCCTGGGTCATGGCTGCCTAAAATGCATCCAAACCTTCAGTGTCTCCTCCCTCTCAACGCAGACACTGAACTTTCCTCATAGAGATTCATTGATTCAATTCATCTCTATGAGGAGATGCTGATTGGCCAGGGCTGTGTTTGAATTGTGCTGGCTCTGCCCCTGATCTGCCTCTTTGTCAGTCTCAGCCAATCCAATGGGGACGCATTGTGATTGGATCAGGCTACCACTTCTGCTGATGTCAGCAGGCAGGTCTAAAGGAAACAGAGCCAGAGCTAGCAGCTCCAGACTTGACTACAAGTAAGATTTTGCTATTTTTAGGGAGGCATGAGGGGCTAGATGGTGGTTTTAACCCTATATTTCACTGTGGAAATTAAAGAGCTTTAGGAATTTATATTTAGTTATGCATATCCATATATACAATCATGATAATATTAGAACATTATGCTGTTAATGATTGTAAATTAAAGGAGCACTATAGGGTCAGGAACACAAACATGTATTCCTGACCCTATAGTGCTCCTTTAATTTACAATCATTAACATCATAATGTTCTAATATTATCATGATTGTATATATGGATATGCATAACTAAATATAAATTCATAAAGCTCTTTAGTTTCCACAGTGAAATACAAATAAAATTGAATAGTAGAAATTCTCACAGCATTGGTACCAACAATTTCACATTACTGCAACTTCTCAAAATGAGCTGGGTTGTGTTACAAATAGGGGGATAGTTAAAAAAAAAAAAAAAAAAACACCTAACAAAAATAAATAACACCATCCCAAACAGAGCAGGCACTGGCTGCTAACAGTAATCCAATATTTTCGCACTATTTTGATGCATCAGAATCGTTTTCCAAAACAATCACGTGGTCGAAATGCATCCACACAAACTACCAGATGGAGAAATTTCTGTTTGTCCGAACCAGATTTTTCTGTGCACAAGTCCAACTCTTAGCAACTTACCAAGTATACGAAAATGATATATTATGGTCAGGTCAGGGCAGGGCAGGGCAGGTGGCTGAATATACACACACACATATACAGGATTTAAAACAAAAAGGGCATAATGCCCGTGGCTGACGTTTAACAGTAGATCAAATCACCCACCTGATCCAGAAGTAACTTTGCCAGTTCCTGGTCAGAGTCCTTCAGCTGCTCCAACTTCTTAATGAGTGGGTGGCTACAAACACAGTATACACAAATGTTATCAACAGCCTGACCTTAATATGTAATAATCAACACGGATAATACCTGTGATCGCAGAGCTTAATACTGCTTGTAAAGCTAAAAGTAAATCCATCATATGACCTGGTCATTAGGAAAGGAGGAATGTATGGCCTAGGGCACTCCAGATGTTGTGGACTACATATCCCATAATGCTTTTACACCCATAATGCTGGCAAAGCATCATGGGAGATCTAGTCCAAAACATCTGGAGTGCCAAAGGTTGCCTATGCCTGGCCTAGCCTTATTAGAATAGGTCACCCATAAACTGTTCGTAACAAAATATGGGGAAAATATTCCAAGAAAAGCTGGGAAATTTGCCATCTCTATGGAAGGCCTTCCTTCTCACCCAAACCCTGCACTGTTTTTTATAATTAAGTCAGCTAAGTGAGAGGAAATATTCCAAAGAGACATACCCAGTGTTAATTTCCAGTGTGGGCTGCAGGATTTGAGCTCGTTCCTCGCTGGTTTTAGCAAGTTGTTGGGTACGTAGGAAATGTCGAGCTGCTCCCATCTCCAGAACAGTGATCATGGCTGGGTGGGTGTCCAAGCGTGGTGTTACCTTCAGACAGAACATATTAGTATTTATCATAAATCTATAGCTATAACTACTTACAGCTTGGCTGCTGTTCACAGACTCCAACCTGCCTGTGTAGCGAGGATATACTGGTTCTCCCATCCTTTGTTGCTTTTGTTATGGGCATATGCAAATATTACAAGACTTTATAGTGGTAAATAGGGGAACTACAGCGGTCACACTTTCCCCAAAGTAAAGAATGGGAGATGCTTGCGTGTGTGTTGTACAACCATACAGTTACTCATTTTCTTCAACTGAAATCTTTTTTTTAACTTTGCAATGCAAAAACGGCTCTAATTAATGTTTATGAAGAAATACTGGGTAAAGGCAGGAGTGAATGAATACTTTGTGATAAAATAAAATTATTGTCAGAGAGGCTAGAAGATGAGTAAATGTAAGGAAACAGTTTCTTACATACTCACTGGTAAGATCCAATGGCTTATTCTTTTGAGAACCTGTATATTTTACATGTCGATAAACTTTGTGCCTGAAATGTCCCTTACATACTTGATATATGTCTTAGATCAGTACAGATAACTGATATAGACAATAAGATCTGGGCTATTAATAAGGAACAAGTTTCCAGAACATTACGCAATGGTAACCCAATTCAAATATGGCCTTGTAATAACAATGAAAAGGCTTGTATCGGAAATATGACCGTTGTTTGTTACCTTGATATTGGTTACTCTGGTCCCCAAGCCATTTCTCATCCAAGCGATGAGGTCTTCTGCTTCTTTCTCCAGCAAGCGTTCTCCAGCTGAGATGGGAGAGATTGAGACATTTGATGAGTACATGTAAGGGACTCTAAACTGCTAAAATCTGCCTGAGTAGAGACAAGATACCTGGTTTGTTGTCCTCAAACGTCTCCTCCTTGTAATGATCCACAACTATGTCAGTCTCCACAGAGATCAGCTTCTTCCGGTCAAATTCCCGCAAATGTAACAGAGTCAGCTCATCAAACTGCTCATAACAGAACAGGACCTGGGAGGACAATTAGAGAATCTTGTAATTCAATGACATGGTGTTAGCAGAACACCGCCGGATCTTACAGGCTGCAAGAAGAAGCCAAAGTCAGGACCAGTAGCACCTAGTTCCTCACCTCAGTATCTTTCTGTTTCATAGCCTCATAGTAAGGACTGTTCTCGGCAAGGTGGCGATTAGGAGCGCACAGATAGTAGATGTTGCGTGTTCCAGGTTGCATGCGGCTAGCGTAATCCGTGAGGTTGGTTTGCTGACCTGCTGGCAGTGCGGACGACTCAAAACGCAGCAACTTCCCAATGTCCTCCTAAGAAGGCAAATCAAAAGTCTTTGTATTTTCAGATCTCCAAAACACCAGCAAGACAATAGTGGTCTGAGAAACACTAAGAAAACATTGTCTGGTCAAAAAGCCTAATATAGCAAAAAAAATCTCATAATAGAAAACACAAAAACAACATTTTGGGACGCTTCAACTGCTTCACTGTTTAATTCAAGCTAAATAACTGAAAAAATATATAAATCAATGCTTTGTGGCACTAGCTGGACTTCCGCAGGATACCCATCATAGAACAGTAACAGAATATATTGTTTATTAATGCATTTCGGCCATCATTCCTATGTCTTACACCCAGAAATTGTGGAACATAGCAAGTACTGTGGGATTTCCTGGAGCTGCTGGTCACCTATACACATAAACAAATACACCATTGGCGACAGTCTCACCTTGACCTCTTGCTCTGCTGTGGTCACAATTCCCTCTCGCATAAACAGTCCATAGTCTTCAAAGAATTTGGCGTATTTCTCTGGGTCCTTCTTACTCTGATCAATGAAGAATTTGACGAGCCGTTTTTGCAGCACATCCCGCAGTTTCCTGTGAAATAATGGATTTACTAAGATTTACAAACACAAGCCTTCCAACTCAAACTAGAACCCTAGTTGTCCTCCCATACCACAACCAGAAGTCAATCTGGCATTGATCTGTAATGTCTGAAAGCCAGCGACAATACCATTAGAAACCCGATTAGTTATTTTTAAGAGGTATACAGAGCACAAAGCTCTATATATCATGCAAAGAGAATTATTACACCGCATGCTTTGAAATAGGCCTGGCGTGAAAATCAGCGTTTCTGTAGATTTCAGTAGCACACAAGATCATATAACAATTAAAAAAATAATAAAATTGTCAACCTATTGTTCTCTTGCTTTCTACATGTGACATTCACAGAACAAACAATACGGCAATAGAGATGCCAAGAACTAAACTATTACTTGTGCTGGAAGCTGCACCTCAGTTTCTATATTCCCATAGAAATCCTGGATACGTCCTCAAGCATAAATGCCTGGTAGAGACTAGATTCTCATTCTGTTCAGCAATACCGGACAGCTGTTAATATTATACATATACCTTCAGTAACACAGCAATGTGAACTGTAGGCTTATTAAAGGAACACTATAGGGTCAGGAATAAAAATGTGTATTCCTGACCGTATGCTGTTAAAACTATTAAGGTGACAGCGCCCGTCCCCTTAAATAGTGTAAAAACTCACCTTTATTCCAGTGCCGTGCAGGCCTGCCGGTGTTGGCTCCGCCCCCTGGACTGATTTAAGAATTGATGATCTCAGCCAATCCAATGCTTTCATATAGCAAAGCAGTGGGAGGCTAATACACATGTGTCCACCAGACCCTACCTGGAGATGTACCCACCAAATCTTGTTTGCACATTACTCACAGTCTGCAATGACCAGACATACGATTATTTACCTACAATTAAAGTGTGTTTAATAACCAATACTAATCAGAGAACTAGTAACGCCCACAGACAAACCAGGAATAACTTTAATCTATGCCTCTATTTCCCACCTGATCAGTGAGCTCTCCTGCAGCAGTTCCCGACTAAGGTTCAGGGGAATGTCCTCGCTGTCCACAACTCCTGCAGATAGAGGATATTTAGTAAGGTAACATTGGGGGCATGGAGATCAGAAAAAAGCCATAGCTTTAAGTATGGGATTAAAAACAGTTAAGGGGAAGATTAAATATCAAGTCCCAAATCAACCCCTTTTATTTTCTCTGGGTGAAAATCAAAGTCATATTACACGCACCTCGCAAGAAGCGTAGCCACTTCGGTAAAATGTCAGCAGCTTTGGTCTGGATAAGTACCTTGCGACTATAGAGAGCCACACTGGATCCCAGTTCTCTGCTCACGTCAAACATGGAGGGTTTCTGCAGATGGGTGAAAGTGGAGGTTTATTGCAGTGAGGCTAAGATGCTGCAGATGAACCTTCAATAAGACATGTCATTGTGCCTATGCAAAGCTCACTGGCTGGGAGTACAAGTCATATCGTCCCTGCTGTAGAGGATTCTACTCCATCAAGAGATTCCAACTCACCATCTCTGGCACATAGAAGATGCTACGGATGTTGAGTGGTGCGTCTGCCTTGTAATGCAGAGTGTAGCGCGGTTTGTCGTATGCCTGGGCGATAAAGCGATAGAACTCTTCATGTTGCCAATCACTAATTTCTTTAGGATCCATCATCCAGAGAGCCTAACGTTAGGGAAGCAGAAAACAACAATTACATCTGATGAGAATGTCTCAAAATTAGTTTTCTAAAACTTCCCTTATTATCGAGATATTGAGGACTCAAGTAAATCACCAACATGTTATTTTATCAATAAAATGCACCTTAATTATTCAATAAAAATAATAATCACAAGGCAGGACGGTACTTGTCAGAGGGCAAACCTTAGGAGGACAAAGGACAAGGTACTCCTAGTCTCACATGTTTTGGGCTTAATCACAGAATAAAGAAGGAAGTAAAGAGTAAAAGCTCACCATAGTAAATACAAGTTACGGATATCTAAATTGAATGTGTATACTACATGGATTTTGGCACAAAGCTGTAATAAGATCATTATATATCAGCCTTCCAGCCACCTACCTGCAGGGTGTTCAGCCGCTTGCCATTCAGGTACACGGGGAAACTGACAAAGTTGCTGTATTTTGTTACCACTTCTGCAAGGTGGAAGGACAAGAGAAGAATATATTAACTGCCTGTATTATCAGTAAGGCCACACACGATGCTGATCTAGTGAAGGTAGAGTTTGCGGTGACTAATGCTCACAGTGCAGGGTCTCCAGATCTTACCTTTCACACGATCCTCATTAGAAAACTCTTTGCAGTCATCTTTGAGTTGGATAACAATTTTTGTCCCTGGCTTTACCCCACTGGCTTCTGCTAGCTCAAAGACACCAGAGCTGAAAGGAAGCAGGAGAAAAGAAATATTTAAAAATTAAAAACATTATCTTTACATGATAAGCTGCGGCCATAAGATATCTAATCCTAAATCTGCTACTGAGAAAAGGCCAAGACCATGTCTATCGATGTTGAGAAGCCTTTCAATACAATGTCTACCTTATAGAATATTGTCCATTGGATCAAGCTTAGGATATAGAATTTGGACATTGGCTGAAACTTAATATTTTTACATTGCTACATTGCAGTACAAAGACTGCTTCTAGTGGCTGTGTACAAGACAGCCACTACAGGCGCTTCGTGGAGTTTCACTCCCTGAAACAACACAGGACGTCCCCATGCTCTGGGTGAGAATATCCAGCGTCAAGGAAAAACCCATAGGAAAACACTGAGTCAATGGCTTTCTAATGGGGAAGGCATAATAAGCGCGGCATATAAATACGGTATATATCTGGGAGTCCAGGCCAAGTCTCCGGTTTTCCACCCCTCTTGTCACAGGTGCCTCATTCCAGGGCCCTATTTAACCTTGCCCTGCAGAGAGTCCCAGAAGAAAGCATTTCCTAAATAAGCGGATTAATCTCATAAGAGCAGACATTAGGTTGTTAGAGTAGGATATGCCACGAATGGGATACACTGACACTGTTGTGGCAGGCTTATGCAATGTATGATCATATACTGGAACTAAATCCCCATTATTTTTGCCCAGGGTAGGTGTATTTAAATAAAACTATTACATTCTGTGACACTAGAAATTGCTATTTAGAGAATGAGCGAGTGCGCTGGATCTTCTCAATATACAAGTCATTGTCATTAACACATCAGGCATTGGATTTATCAATACCTAGTTTGTGTATACATTGATTTGTTTATCCATTTATGGGCAGCAGCTTCTCAAAGTATTGTGTTCAATAACCCCCAGAGCTTCCGCCATTGGCTGGCTAAGAAGTGAGTTGCACTTTATACCTCAAGTACCAGAACGTTCTACAAAAACCATGAGACGGAAAAGCTTGAATACAGAGAAATAAACTGAAAGAGCCCTGAGATCACTGGACTCACCCATCTGAAGACCAGCAGTACCCAGGGCTGCCAGGCTCAGCAGACTGAGAGTATACTACCACCTTGTCTGCCACCATGAAAGAAGAGTAGAAGCCCACACCGAACTGGCCGATTATCTTGCTGGCACTGTCTGCTTGGTTCTGCAGGGCATCCAGAAATGCCTGGAATAGAGGGTTAAATCCATGGATGATGAGGGACAAGGAAGATAAACTGATGATGAAAAAGGTGGACAATTAAAACGAGACACAGTTTTACCCTGCAGCTCTTTCTGTGCCCCACGTTTAACAGTGACAATATGCTCAAAGATGTATGAAAGCAGACGAGGTAAATCAAGTGTGTAAGTTGACTACCTACCTTGGATCCGGAGCGGGCAATAGTTCCGAGGTTAGAAATTAGTTCTTCCTGTGTCATCCCCACTCCGGTGTCCTGCAAAAAAGGAATCGAGAGTGAGTGGGCAGAGTCAAATAGAATGCACTCACCCATGGGAACCTTCACCAGCTCAGCATGGAGGTACATTACTACACAGCGATTAATAGAGCTACGGCTGTATAACACTATAATATAATGAATAAAAACACAATGTTTGTAGCTCCACCAACACAATGCATCATTGTAACAAGTAGAACTAACCAACCCCCTACCAGCTCACCAAGTCACCTTCAATAAATCTCAGCCAGAAGAGCAAGATGGCAAAAATGAAACCTCTATGTATGATTAGATACAATACACTGTACCGGTAATTCTACACTACTACACTCAACTACATCTTCAGCTCCACACATCAAATGCAAAACAGAACATACACCTAGGTAAGAGGAGTCCGACAAAGAACAGTGCAAGGAACTTGCTAATTAAATTGTTACCTTTTAACCATTTAGTATACACCCCCAAAGAAAACAAACATATTTATTTGTAGGTATATGGGGAAAATAGCTTGCAAAAGATCTGTCGGAGCCCGAAGACCTCCCCTCTTTGATGGACAGAAAGTCTGTGCTGGGGAATACACCATTTGGAGGCTCCTCATTGAGAAGCCTTTGTGCTGGAGCTATGAATGCAATCCCCCCTTCCCTATGATTCTCATCGCGCTGTAGTATAGCTCGCCGAGAAGGGGGAAGTCAGTCCCCTGCTAGCTCATGCGCACAGAAGCAGAAGAACACTCCCATGGCTGTCTGAATAGCCGCCTGGGGGATGTGTCTGTCCCCAATTATAACATTTTCTATTGAAATTGGCACTTTTATAAACGGTCACAAATATGGCAGAGCACGCTGAAATGCTTTCTCTCTGTGGCGGGTTCCTCTAGAACGCTAAATTCTTAAACCAAAACGTAAAATCCGCCCTACAACAAAGAAAAATACAACGTAATTCCAAAGAATATCTAGGTTTAATATCTGGACATGTTTTATACCACAGGTACTTAATCACAGGCTGGTGAGCCTGGATGGAAATCAGAGAAGCCTATGATTAAGTACAAGGCAGTGGTTGAGTTGATTGTCTTTTCAGTAAGGAGTTGAGTAATATCCAAAATAAGAAATAAGTGATGTGTACCCCACCTGGATAGTGAGTGTCCCCTTATCACTGTCTGTCTGCAGGTGAACTTCCATCTCAGGCAGGACGCTCCCCTGTTGCATGAGCTTATGACGCAGCTTCTCAAGAGCATCGCTGCTGTTCGAGATCAGTTCGCGAATAAAGACCTGATTGAACCAAGCAGGAATGTTAAAGGAAATATGTGTATAAAAAGCAAACAAACATATAAAACATTCATACAGCTGGGAAAAGTGCAACATGTTACATCAGTCACGGTTACAAATAGTTTCTTCCCCAGACAGATACCTCTTTCTCAGAATAGAGGGAGCGAGCAACAATATCCAGGAGCTTCTTTGTTTCAGCCTGAAACTCATGAGTAGTGGAAGAACCTGAAAATGTATTGAAAAGAATGTTAGAAACATTACTACTGTAACTTGTAATGAGACAGTGATGGGAAACGGGCAGTTACAGGGTGAGGGTCCTCTAATAAAAGGACAGTTATAGGGTGAGGGGTCCTGTAATAGAGCAGTGATAGGTACAGTTATAGGGTGAGGGTCCTGTAATAGAGCAGTGATAGGTACAGTTATAGGGTGAGGGGTCCTGTAATAGACCAGTGATAGATACAGTTATAGAGTGAGGGTACAGTTATAGAGTGAGGGGTCCTGTAATAGAGCAGTGATAGGTACAGTTATAGGATGAGGAGTCCTGTAATAGAGCAGTGATAGGTACAGTTATAGGGTGAGGGGTCCTGTAATAGAGCAGTTATAGGTACAGTTATAGGGTGAGGGGTCCTGTAATAGAGTAGTGATAGGTACAGTTATAGGGTGAGGGGTCCTGTAATAGAGCAGTGATAGGTACAGTTATAGGGTGAGGGGTCCTGTAATAGAGCAGTGATAGGTACAGTTATAGGGTGAGGGGTCTTGTAATAGAGCAGTGATAGGTACAGTTATAGGGTGAGGGGTCCTGCAATAGAGCAGTGATAGGTACAGTTATAGGGTGAGGGTCCTGTAATAGAGCAGTGATAGGTACAGTTATAGGGTGAGGGGTCCTGTAATAGAGCAGTGATAGGTACAGTTATAGGGTGAGGGGTCCTGTAATAGAGCAGTGATAGGTACAGTTATAGGGTGAGAGGTCTTGTAATAGAGCAGTGATAGGTACAGTTATAGGGTGAGGGGTCTTGTAATAGAGCAGTGATAGGTACAGTTATAGGGTGAGGGGTCCTGTAATAGAGCAATGATAGGTACAGTTATAGGGTGAGGGGTCTTGTAATAGAGCAGTGATAGGTACAGTTATAGGATGAGGGATCCTGTAATAGAGCAGTGATAGGTACAGTTATAGGATGAGGGTCCTGTAATAGAGCAATGATAGGTACAGTTATAGGATGAGGGATCTTGTAATAGAGCAGTGATAGGTACAGTTATAGGGTGAGGGGTCCTGTAATAGAGCAATGATAGGTACAGTTATAGGATGAGGGATCCTGTAATAGAGCAGTGATAGGTACAGTTATAGGATGAGGGTCCTGTAATAGAGCAGTGATAGGTACAGTTATAGGATGAGGGTCCTGTAATAGAGCAGTGATAGGTACAGTTATAGGGTGAGGGATCCTGTAATAGAGCAGTGATAGGTACAGTTATAGGGTGAGGGATCCTGTAATAGAGCAGTGATAGGTACAGTTATAGGGTGAGGGGTCCTGTAATAGAGCAGTGATAGGTACTGTTATAGGGTGAGGGGTCCTGTAATAGAGCAGTGATAGGTACAGTTATAGGGTAAGGGGTCCTGTAATAGAGCAGTGATAGGTACAGTTATAGGGTGAGTGATCCTGTAATAGAGCAGTGATAGGTACAGTTATAGGGTAAGGGGTCCTGTAATAGAGCAGTGATAGGTACAGTGATAGGGTGAGGGGTCCTGTAATAGAGCACTGATAGGTACAGTTATAGAGTGAGGGGTCCTGTAATAGAGCAGTTATAGGATGAGGGTTCCTGTAATAGAGCAGTGATAGGTACAGTTATAGGGTGAGGGGTACTGTAATAGAGCAGTGATAGGTACAGTTATAGGGTAAGGGGTCCTGTAATAGAGCAGTGATAGGTACAGTTATAGGGTGAGGGGTCCTGTAATAGAGCACTGATAGGTACAGTTATAGAGTGAGGGGTCCTGTAATAGAGCAGTTATAGATACAGTTATAGGATGAGGGTTCCTGTAATAGAGCAGTGGTAGGTACAGTTATAGGGTGAGGGCCCTGTAATAGAGCAGTGATAGGTACAGTTATAGGGTGGAGGGTCCTGTAATAGAGCAGTGATAGGTACAGTTATAGGGTGGGGGGTCCTGTAATAGAGCAGTGATAGGTAGAGTTATAGGGTGAGGGGTCCTGTAATAGACCAGTGATAGGTACAGTTATAGGGTGAGGGTCCTGTAATAGAGCAGTGATAGGTACAGTTATAGGGTGAGGGTCCTGTAATAGAGCAGTGATAGGTACAGTTAGAGGGTGAGGGGTCCTGTAATAGACCAGTGATAGATACAGTTAAAGAGTGAGGGTACTGTTATAGGGTGAGGGGTCCTGTAATAGAGCAGTGATAGGTACAGTTATAGGGTGAGGGGTCCTGTAATAGAGTAGTGATAGGTACAGTTATAGGGTGAGGGGTCCTGTAATAGAGCAGTGATAGGTACAGTTATAGGGTGAGGGGTCCTGTAATAGAGCAGTGATAGGTACAGTTATAGGGTGAGGGGTCCTGTACTAGAGCAGTGATAGGTACAGTTATAGGATGAGGGGTCCTGTAATAGAGCAGTGATAGGTACAGTTATAGGGTGAGGGGTCCTGTAATAGAGCAGTGATAGGTACAGTTATAGGGTGAGGGTCCTGTAATAGAGCAGTGATAGGTACAGTTATAGGGTGAGGGGTCCTGTAATAGAGCAGTGATACAGTTAATGATGGGTACAGTTATAGGGTGAGGGGTCCTGTAATAGAGCAGTGATAGGTACAGTTATAGGGTGAGGGGTCCTGTAATAGAGCAGTGATAGGTACAGTTATAGGGTAAGGGTCCTGTAATAGAGTAGTGATAGGTACAGGTTATAGGGCGAGGGTCCTGTAATAGAGCAGTGATAGGTACAGTTATAGAGTGAGGGGTCCTGTAATAGAGCAGTGATAGGTACAGTTATAGGGTGAGGGGTCCTGTAATAGAGCAGTGATAGGTACAGTTATAGGGTGAGGGGTCCTGTAATAGAACAGTGATAGGTACAGTTATAGGGTGAGGGTCCTGTAATAGAGCAATGATAGGTACAGTTATAGGGTGAGGGGTCCTGTAATAGAGCAGTGATAGGTACAGTTATAGGGTAAGGGGTCCTGTAATAGAGCAATGATAGGTACAGTAATAGGGTGAGGGGTCCTGTAATAGAGCAGTGATAGGTACAGTTATAGGGTGAGGGGTCCTGTAATAGAGCAATGATAGGTACAGTTATAGGGTGAGGGGTCCTGTAATAGAGCAATGATAGGTACAGTTATAGGGTGAGGGGCCCTGTAATAGAGCAATGATAGGTACAGTTATAGGGTGAGGGGTCCTGTAATAGAGCAGTTATAGGGTGAGGGGTCCTGTAATAGAGCAGTTATAGGTACAGTTATAGGGTGAGGGGTTCTGTAATAGAGCAGTTATAGGGTGAGGGGTCCTGTAATAGAGCAGTTATAGGTACAGTTATAGGGTGAGGGGTTCTGTAATAGAGCAGTTATAGGGTGAGGGGTCCTGTAATAGAGCAGTTATAGGTACAGTTATAGGGTGAGGGGTCCTGTAATAGAGCAGTTATAGGTACAGTTATAGGGTGAGGGGTCCTGTAATAGAGCAGTTATAGGGTGAGGTGTCCTGTAATAGAGCAGTTATAGGGTGAGGGGTCCTGTAATAGAGCAGTTATAGGGTGAGGGGTCCTGTAATAGAGCAGTTATAGGTACAGTTATAGGGTGAGGGGTCCTGTAATAGAGCAGTTATAGGTACAGTTATAGGGTGAGGGGTCCTGTAATAGAGCAGTTATAGGTACAGTTATAGGGTGAGGGGTTCTGTAATAGAGCAGTTATAGGGTGAGGGGTACTGTAATAGAGCAATGATAGGTACAGTTATGGGGGGGGGGGGGGGTCTGTGATTTTGTAGTAAAAGGATGTTACCTCACCTTGCACATTTTCTGTGTCAGAGATGATTTTGTGAAGAGTCTCTTCCTCCTTGCTCTCTGCAGTCTGTGTGGTATATCTCCGGAAAGCTATGGCACCCAAACTGCTCTGGGCAGGGTGAGAAATTTGCCTAGATCGCGGCGAACATTTTGAGATGTAGCCTGTAAACAAGCCCATGCAAGAACAGAACTCACTTTCAAATCTCAGACAGTGTTACCATATTTCTAGATTCCAATATTTGAAAATATATAATTTAGAAGGGAAAATGTATATAATGTTACCCATCAAGTTAGAAATCCCATATCATGCATTAACCAGGTGAATGACACGTGGAGTTTGTGTGTCTTTCAAGGTTTAATAAAGATTCAAACAAAATGAAACTGGTCCAAGCTAAAACTCACTAGGAAAAGCAGAAAAGGAAAGGCTTGCCAGTGCAAAATAGTGCTTTTTTTTTTTATCCCATAGAGAAAGAAGAGTCGTGACTCATCTAGGCTTACTTCTTACTCATGTTGTCTATTAAATGAGCATAATCAGTTAACAGTCACTAATGGAAGAATGTAGAGAACAAACAATTATACAAAGAAAAAAACTATTGCGGTTGGTATTCTGTAGTGATGGGTAATACTGATTAATACTATAAACTACATTTCCCACAATGCTCGGTGAGCCTTGAGATGTTTATTTACAGGAGGAGGAGAATGGAGTGTGAGGCAGGGCTCAGATTGGAAGTAACACAATGCAAGCACACTGACTCTGGACAGACAGGCATTTGTTAGATTGGATGAGGATACAAACGCACAGCCCACCTGTCCTGGAGTGACCTTGTTCTCACTCAGAGGTCAGCCAAATTGGTGCTGTGTAATGTGTGCAGATTGCACTATTTACTGAACAGGGGACAGCTCCTGTCTGTAACACAAATACTCCCAGTCCCATTCACTGCAAAGGATCAAAGGCCAGCCCGAAAAGTAAAGGCAGTGTTGCTTGTCTCCTAGCACTACAATGGAGCAAATTAACAGGAATATGTCTGGATACACTAGGGCTTGATAATTCATAGAAGCCTGGATTCTAATAAAATTTATAGGTATTTGTGAAAAAAACTAAATTTCATTAGCTCATACCGGATTCCTGAGAAACCCAAATTTACAGCTGAATAATTTTCTGCAGACATGTTTCGACCCAGTTCCAGTGTTATGTGGCAGGGGGAGGGGGCTGTTCTCATTTGTAAGTGGCAAATATTCCTGAATCAATGTAAAATAGTGTGTGTATTATTACCAAGAGGCAGAATGTCAGCTTTTAAATGATACTCCATGCCTACAATTTCTTACTGGGAGCAAATATTTAAAGTTATGGACTAACAGATCACTGTAATGATGAGAAGTTTAACCCCTTAAGGACCAAACTTCTGGAATAAAAGGGAATCATGACATGTCACACGTCATGTGTCCTTAAGGGGTTAAAGAAAAATCAAACAAAAAGTAGTGTATCTCAAGAATTTTATTTAACCCCTTAAGGACCAAACTTCTGGAATAAAAGGGAATCATGACATGTCACACATGTCATGTGTCCTTAAGGGGTTAATAAAATGTGTGTGCAGTTGTCCATGCATTATTGTCTCACCCCCAATCCACTAAATGTAAAATTACAGCATTAATGAAGTATGACGGTGTTGATTTAAATGGGAACTGATCAGATATAGGGAAATACTATGCACAGGGCAGTGATGGGTAACCTTGGCACCCCAAAGGTTACTTAACCTCATTCTCTATGAAGCCCCTGAGGCTGGCTGAGAATGATGGGGACCTACTGCAGAAAGATCTGGTTTAGGAATCCCAGCCCACTCTGGGGGTCTCTCCCTAATGATCTCTGGCTGGGACATTGCACAGTGTGGGGCACATGGCAGCACGTGTGTCTGTGATCACAGAGCTCTATCCCCCCTCTCAGACCATGGCGGTCAGCCCTGCCATCAGGGGCACTCACCTGACACACTGCGCCCTGACCCTGGCCGCCCACAGGCTCTCAGTGCTCGGCCAAGGCTCCCTCTGAGCAAGGCTGCAGCCGCCATGTTGTAGACAGGTGTGCAGGGCAGTGGGAAACGTCATCGCCCAGCGCCCGGTGTGGGCGCGCCGGCGTGACGTCAGGAGGCGGGTACGTTTGTGACCGAAATGGAGGATGTCAATGTCATCCAAGAGTGGGCTGGGAATGGGGAGGAGGGGGTGTCAGCCTGGGACACAGGGAGATGGGGCTCTGCAGTAAACCCTATTATCATTCTGTAATGGGTTCAATTATATTGTGTGCTTAATCACCAGGTCCCTCTCAGTCAGCCAGGGGTTAATAAACACTACATTCAATATCCACTGCAGTCTGAAAGCAAAATTCATTTCACATTTAAGGGCAAAATATCAGAAAGGAACAGGGATTTGGAGATTTTTTTATTTTTTTTTTTAATATATTTGGGTATAAAATTGTAAAATTTACTTTCAGGGCTAGTCACTAGACTGAGAATTGTCAGCAATTCAAAGTGAATTTCAAATTGTAAACAAAAAAAAAATAAATATACAAAGTGGAAGCAGAGCTAAATTACATTATTTTTCCCAAATCAGCAATTTGGGCCTGAAATAAGAAATTGACTGTAGTAAACCACACGGTTTGAGATTTCCTGAGAAGTCACAATTAGGGAATAACCCTGACTGACCCCTTTGTGGGTTTTAAAAAAACATTTAGGGACATGGGTGCTTTGCCTCATACACATACACAAAAATATTATCAGAAAGAAATGGGTTTAATTGGTCTGTCGATTTTTGGACATTTTATCATCTTGTGCATGAACTTGGATGTGGCTGGGCTTTCTCCATGTCTGTTTCCTGTTTGATCATTGTGTGTGTGTGTGTATATATATATATATATATATATATATATATATATATATATATATATATATATATATAAATTCTTATCATGAGTTTATTAGAAATGTTATCCAATTCTTGCTAAATGGAAAACAAATATATGTAGTAAACTAATAGAAGTCTGCACCTTTTAAAGCTCTTGTTCATTAGATCCATTGAGGGTTTTCTTTTTTTTTTTTTCATGAATGAAGCAACTTCGATACCTCAGCGATACCTTGTTTAGGTTTTGTTGGGTTTTTTTTGTACATAAACACCTATGATGAGGAAATAACACAAATGTTTCCACAGTTGCCCTTGATATATGGTAGGTGCCACTAATATAAAGTTTGTAAAAAAAAATAAAATAAAAACCGCCAGTGGCTGCAAAGGCACAATATAATGGCTAAACTTTGTTTCCACTTTTAAATGGTACACCCAAATTATACTAGATATATTGATGACAGGCAAAAATCCACCAGATGTATACTTAACCATTATGGTTTAGTGGTGAATATAAATAGCAATACTTGGGGTACATCCATCCACATCTCTCCCTCTCCCTCTCCCCCCCCCCCCCCCCCCATGGGCATAAAGCATGAGTAAACTAAGTGGCTATATTAAATGTGTACGAAGAGATCCCTAGTACTTATATCATGTTAAAATGCCTTGTTAGCGTCAGTATGAATAAATAACAACTTATGTGTTTGTTGACAGAACCACCTACTAGACTTATTTTTGGCTTTACCTTTTAAAATATTACATGGTTACTATATTTGTAGAATGGTCTTCCTATTAATTTAAAATATATATATATATATATATTTTAATTGAGGCATAAGCATTGCACAAATGACAACTGTTGACTTAATAGGGCAGAGCGCCATGGCATGGTTAGATTGTCTTGGTACGTACAGTACGTAAGGAATGATGGATAGTAAAATAACATTGTGAAGGTACTACATAGCGTTGTGAGAAATAAGTTGCCACTAGTTGAGGGCCCCTTTTTTGTGTGGGTGCATAAGTTGTATGGTGTGTCCGTGCTGAGAAAATCCATTACCCGGTGGGCCGCACCCTTCCCTCTCAATGTCTTAGGCCTGCAGGTCTTGAAGCTAGAGTTTGTCTTAACGGCCTTTATCAGTTACTACCCGTGTAAGGCTGAAAGAGGACCTAAGGGGCAGGAATGTTATGCTATTCTGGTTATTAGTACACCTGGTGTGACGTTCAGGCATGGTGCGTGGATAGTCATAAGCACAGTGGAGTGCAATGTTAATAAGTTCTGGAACTCTGGGGGGGAAGAATTATAAGTTAAAGACTAAACGTGGGTCAAGATAGCTTCCCTACTGTCTTCCCTTAGACAGGAAGACGTGAAGGTCGAAAAAAAATACTGTTAACATTTCTAACAATCATGTGTAGTTAACCATACAAGCTTTGGATTAGGCAAGTAACTTGGCGGTCTCCAGCCTGGAGCAGATGACCCAGCAGGGGTGAATACTGCGACATTGGCAACGTCCCAGTGGTGAGTGGGCCTGGCTGTGATACTTAAAATGTCAGTGGCTTCCAGTCCCATCAAGGACAGAAATGGAGTTGCTTCTGTAAGCCAGAATCATTGTCCGTTTTGTTCGGCTCTCCGAGCCGATGGGTAACGCCATTTATTGGGTATTGCTGCTGCCCGTAGTTTCGCCATCATCATCAGTCCCTTTAAAGAGGCGCCATTGCAGTGTGGGGTGGCTTAAGTCCTGGAAGAAACGTAGGGATTGTTTCTCAAAAATAAAAGGACTGCCCTGGTTACTTTTTGGAATGCTTTCTTGTCTCTTCTGGACCTGAATCTCATGAAGACATCCCTAGATATGGGGGGGGTTTGTTGTGGGGTTGGCCCAGTAGACGGTACCTTTAATATAGGATTAGGCTTTTGGCGTGCTTAGGTGGCAAAGCTGCAGAGATCAGTCTCCTCCTGAACTGGGGCAATTGTGTCAGAAACCCCTATAACCTTCAGGTTGCGTTGTCTTGCTGTGTCTTCGAGGTGCGCCATCTTGGCACTTAGTTATGCACGTGTGCTGTACCTCTTGTAGTTGAATCTTCCGTGGCCCTGATACGTCCTGTCAGAGCACTCAGATCCTCTTTTAGGACCACCATTTCGGATGCAAAGAAAGTCTTGAGCTCCGCGACCATGGAGCTTAGGTCTACTTTCGTGGCCAGGAGTGGTTCTGCCCGTCGTGCGGGCAGCACTTAGTTCCGACGTGGTGGAGGTATTGCCTCCTCCATATTTCGGTCCTCCAAGACGTTTTGTACATTTAGACACCAGTGCCTCCCAAAATACCCATAATCCTCTGGAGGTTAGTTTGGGTTGAGGTGCATTACCTGATATTACGTTATAGTGCAGTATGTAATAAACCCCTTTTTGTGTCCTCCCCACCTTTGGAAGACTCTCGGAGAAATCATTAGTAATGTATAAACCGAGAGAATGATGAGCAGAAGGAAGACTAATCCAATGCAAAAACATAAAAATGGCAATTGCAGACTTGTTTTGCTCCAGATGGCAGAGGAAATGGCCTAAGCCACAATTATTTAAAATAATAATAAAACTTTTACCTTGATTTGCCTGGATCCTTATCTTGCATATCTGCAATCTTCATTTGAATGATGAATTAATATTGCTTTTGAGGTTTGTAGGTTATTTTGTTTCTTTTAAGGGAGGGTGCAGCTACTGATCCATGTGTTGTGATTATTTCAATTTGGTTCCCTTATATTTCACATCTCAATAATTTGGTTCGGTTTTTATTCTACTTCTACTTTTTACTACAATTAAAGTGTGCTTTGTACTTGTGCTCTATTAGCAGGACAATACTGCATTTTGGTATCACTCAATGGGGTGGCTGTAGAGAAGTTATCTGCTTCAGTTTGGCACTGGGCTACAGAACCTCATCCATTTACCGCTTTATATTTAAATAGGCCATAACAGACAGCACAGGCCATAGTAATGTGGAGAGCTTAACTATTGATCTGAACCTTCCAAGCATGGACATTGGTAGTCACGTTTCCCCATTTGTGAAACAAGGCATGGGAAAGAGGATCTTTGCCCCTTACAATTCATCTTTACTAGAATAAAGTTTCAGGGCAAGGCTGTAAGAGTGATGAGGTTTCAGTAAGCAAAGCAACCATTCACTGATTAAATTTATCAATGTACAGAGAAACGTTTTTTGCAACTGATACATTTCTCTGTAATACAGCCGTCACCGCTTTCTACGCCAGCAAACTCAGCTGGCAATTACATATACAAGTTAAAGATCTGCATTTCTGCTCTAGAGTAGAGTAAACTTAAAAAGTGTTTGTGTTTTGTTTTAACGCTAGCTTCGGGCATGAGAAAGAAGCCGGGGTGTGGGTTAGGGGGAGGAACTTAGACCATGAAATCATTTCATCACAGAGGTTGTGGAGTTGCAGCTGACAAACATCTGTGATTTCAGATTCCTGCCCCTTAAACTGGCTATGTATTCAAACTACTGTGTAAGTTACCCTAGCATCCACATGCATTCTAAATTTGTGCTGAACAGAAGTCAGGAAGGCCCTCACGATGCCTTGACTTGCTATTCACAGCACAGCTTTATACCACTACTTGAAAAGCTATGTCAACGGTTATGCCTAATGTTGCTACCAAATGAATTGGGTAACTTATTTACCTATTTAGTTATATTTACTAGAACGTCCCTCGTGGAATAGTAAGTGATTTAAGCCGAACATAAATCATGGCATGTGATCTGCAGATCATTACTCAGCAGGCATCACCTAGCAAACGGTGCAATGATCCAAAGAGGAACAGGACCGTTTCAACACACCTGAGAAAGTTTTCTCTTACAATTGTCATCTGTTCTAATTGCATTTGTTGTTTGGTAGCAGTGTAACACTTTGTATTGGGTTTGTCACAGTAAGGTATTGGTTTGACTGCAGTTTAAACCCTTTTTTCTTATAAACAACCTTTAATGGTTTGTGTTTGGCAAAGAATTAGAAAAGTGTACCTATGCTTCAGTCAAGTGCCATGGTTTTACATGTATAGATTTTATATCAACTGTCTTTTACAAACAAAATCAATCCCAACCCAATAATTATTTTTTTTCCCCTCGGGCTCCAGTGGTGACAGTTTCTTGCACAGAATTTAACCTTTTATTATGTAATCTTAATACGCCTGTGTGATACTTCATGAGGTAGATAAAAGTAAAATTACTTTACAAAATTGGCATAACTCCCTTTGTCCTGCTGGGAGTGGATTGCTTAGGTTGTTTTTGCACAAGAATCTTCCAATCCTGCCTATATATGATCGTTAGCGTTTTGTAAATACAAGGAATTATCTGCTTTTTGAAAGCCCTGTGAAGTGAAAACTAAAATATTCACTTTAACTGTTTAGCACCTCTCATCTTAAATCGCTTTGTCTAACCCGACTGCTGGCTCGTTACAGACCTCAGTCAAGTTGCACAGCAGAGGAAGTCAATTAGCATTCTGATTCCAGGATACAAAGTCAGACAAAATATTTCCACATCTACCACAGCCTTCAATTTCAAAGTAAAACAAAATCAGAATTTTATTATGCAAAAACAACCTTTTTTCTTATAAAGAAAAATCTAAAGAAGAAGAAGAAGAAGAAAAAAAAAAAAAACATTAACAGACCCTGGACCTTTATTTTTCTTATAGCATCTTATACAACTCTTCTCTACAAATTCACGCACACTAGATCTTACACCCATACATACACACACAGGCGCACGCACGTTAAAAAGACTCAAACCAAACTCAATGTGGAACCATTCATGAAGAGGCATAGGGCATTCTAGTAAATATAGAACTGGAAAAAATTGTCTTGGCATAAATGGCAAGTGAGTGGAAAATAATGAAAATATCTTTAAGTATTGAGTCCGTTAAAAAAATTGCCAGACTGTATGCTATACTGATCAATGTAAAGTTTTCAGTGACAAGATTTAACCAGAAAAAAAAATATATAAATATATATAAAAAAAAAAAATGAATCAGACCCTCTTCTTTTAAGTGTTGTAGTATTTTTCAACTACATGGCACTGCCATCTGGGGCTGTAAGGAATAGGATACATGGTAAAAATTTCAGTAATTTATATCAATTTAAAGCAATACTTTATATACAATTAAAAAAAAAAAAAAAAAACATGCATAGTCCAGCGTACAATGTTGAAAACAGCATTTTCATAACAAAAAATGGAAAAAGAAAAAAAAGAAAAAAATAAGAAAAAGAAAAAACCCAGAACACTGAAGTTTTAATACCATGTACACTTTACTCAGCAAGAAAATAGCTGCTGTCAGACAGTATTTTCACTCCTCCTCTGGCAGGGGGTCAAAACTTTTCCCTTGGCCCCTCTGACAAAGGAAGAGTTAACAATGTCATATAGGTTAAGAAATGCTCCAGAGTTTTGTCACGCATCCTCTACCATACTGTACAATGATTCAGTCTCTTCCCCTGCTCTTGTTATTTATACTGGTAGAACTTGCATGATTTACACTTTGATTGCTTGTATTATTTAAATTTTCTCATCTCCTTTTGCCTTTTTTTTTTTTTAAATACACCATCCCAAACAGTTTGCAGGAGCGGTTTTCAATTTCATGCCCCAGCCATACGAAAAAAAATGAAAATAAAAAGTAATAAAGATTTAAAAAAAAAAAAAATTTTGGTGGGATACTGAAATCTGATTTCACGATTTTCCCTCTGGCTCGTTTCAGAAGACTGTGTATGCAGTATGCAAAGGGAATCTTCAGCAGGGAAGATATGGTGAAAGAGCATTCTGTAGTCTGGGGTTAAAGGGATTCAAAAAAAATAAAAAATAAAATAAAAATAAACCACAAGTATAACAAATCATTTTCTTTACAGCACTCTTTTACAAGTGTCCCATGGAAAGCATCCTCCTCCTTGTGATGTGATCGGTGTAGTTACAAGTGGTAAGAGACAACCCCCCTGCCCACCCCTCTCTCCCAATTTGTTTTAGGCTCTGTAGCTGCAGGGGGGGGAAAATATACCCAAAAAGACAGTCCACTAAAATGAAAGAAAACAAATTACACATATATTAGCGTAATCAGACCTTGCCGCTTGTCTGTCAGAGGCGTTTTTGCCCAAAATCTGACAGACAAGGGGCCAATTTTACCCACAGTGTGAGGACAGGAGAGGAGCAGTTAACCACTTTATGCTGCCGACCTACCGCACCACATTAGGCCATAAAGAAGTGAAAGTTCATAGTGGGCCACAAGAGGCGAGTGGGGTGTCTGTAATTTGGCTGTCTGGTCAGCTAAAAAATCCCCCCAAAACACAACGCTTACTGGTTGTGTTCAAAGTCAAAGCAGCCACTGACATTGCTATAGAAAGGTGAAGGCGGTGCTCAGCAACGCTCAGCCAACCTCTCTGGCAGCATACGGTTTAAATGGAGTCGGGCAAGGGGGGCTGCAACCTCAGTCCAGACTGAGGCACCATGTCCAAATGGGCAGACCAGCAATGAGAAGCATTTTGTTTTCTTTTAAAATAAGGTCCATTGAGGGGGTGCGAACAGGGAGATAGATATTTATATATTTATATTTATATATAACAAAAAAGGAGAGCTATGGAAGGGTTACAGAAACCTCAGCCCTCCACCAGTGCAGTCCTCCAGTTCACTGCTATTTTGCAGATGCTACAACCCCTCAACAAATTTTTCCAAGGTATCCCCTGAAGTATCTCCAACAAGGGACAAGTCGTTTGTTAAAGCGCCACGGTTGGGGGGGTTGAGCTGAGGAAGCATGGCGCTCTGCTCAGGGTTTCCCAGGTGACCCTGATCGAGGGATGTACCCATGGAGCCTGCCAGGCCTGGGTGAGGAGATCCAGTCTGGGGTGAGACATGGTGCGGAGAGGGTTGTGGCTGTATGCGGGGAGAAGGGCTGGAATGTGGAGGCTGAGACTGGGGACGAGGTGACTGGACGGGGGCGGGCGAGCGCACCTGATTGCTGAGGGAGGTTGCAATTTGCTGGCCCGGGGGAAGGTGACTGGAAGGTGGCTGGCCCGTCAATAGGTGTTGCTGAGGACTCATGGGATTAGGCTGCCCAGAAGATGCAATTTGCTGTTTGAGCTGCTGTTGAAGACGCTGCTGTAGCGCCTGCTGGAGGCTTGGTGGTGCTCCTTCTGTGCCTAAACCAGGCTGTGACATCTGTGGGATCTGTCCCATTCCTCCACTCTGGATGGAAAGATGCTGCTGCTGCATGCGCTGCTGTTGCAAAGCTTGTGACTGAGGATAGCCTCCTTGTGGTTGCTGGAACTGGCCATGCCCTGGCATCCCACCTGCCATTCCTGCTGCATTTTGTTGTTGTTGTTGTTGTTGTTGCTGCTGCTGCTGCTGCTGAAGCATCTGTCGGCGTATCATTTCCCGATACTGTTGATTCGCCAAACTAGGATGACCTGGGTTCATCAGGCTTATGCCCTGGTTCTGGGGGTTCATTCCAGGCTGCTGCTGAGGAACATTGGGCCTCTGCACAACCTGCATAGGATTCATGTTCTGCAGACCAGGTTGTGAATGCATTCCAGGTTGCGGTGCCTGCTGAGGCGGTTGCGGTTGCTGCATTCCAGGCTGGCTGTTCACATACTTTGCAGTTCTTTGCTTGATAAAAGCTGCCATCAGCTGAGGGTTGGATTTCAGGATGTTGAGAACTTGCTGCTGCTGCTGAGGGGAGCTGGGTGACTTAAGAGTACGCAGTAAGTCTTGCAAGGCATTGGGTGATATGTTGCGAGCCTGCTGCGGAGGAACTTGCAGACGAGGTCCTTGAACTGCCTGTTGGGAAGCCATAGGCATCACTGGCCTCTGGATGTTCTGCTGCATGGAAGGTTGCTGGGTCAGTTGGGCTGTTGGCCACTGACCTGGTTGCATTCCAGCCATGAGTTGAGGGGCAATGGGGCCAGGACGTGGCACATTCATAGGAACTTGTTGTATAGGGGTTACAGGACCCACAGCCGGGTTAGCCATGCCAGGACGCACATTTGTCATGCCATCTCCAATGCTGTTGACTCTGTATAGCTGCTGTTGTTGCTGAGCCTCCAATTCTATTTGACGGGCAGCTGCAACAGCTGCTGGTGGGGGCTGAACAGTGGGCTGAGAAGGTGGCACCACAGGCACCGGGTTTGCTGGCTTTCCTTGTGAGGTCACGTTGGGGGCCTGAGTCCTAGGTACAGTTGGGAAACCTGGTGATGCAATATTTACTGGGGAAGGTTGTGGAGCAGGTTGGGGTGTCTGCGGCGTGCTAGGCTGCTGGGTGGGTGTCCCAGGGGTTGCTGAGGTAGGGGAAGGTAGAGACTGCTGTGGAACGGTTCGAGTGTTCATAGTGGCCATACGCCGCCTCATGAGCTGAGCTTGCTGCAACCGGTGTTGAATCTGTTGCTGCCGTAATTTTTGTTTTATGTTTAGACAGAAGGGCACTGGACATTTGTTCTCCTGGCAGTGCTTTGCATGGTAGCAGCATAGGGCAATTAGCTGCTTGCAGACAGGGCAACCACCATTGGTTTTGCGTTTGCAGCCTTTTGTGTGCTGCACAACCCTCTTCATCTTCTGGCATGAGGGCAGTGAGCAGTTGGCGTTGCGACACTGACAGGCATGCACCAAAGACTGGATGCAGCGCTGGATGCTCAGTCGACGCGACTCCTGTGGACTCTTGGACTGCGATTCGCCCTGGCTGTTGCTCTCGTCGTCCAAACCGAGACCCCATTTAACCATCTTGTGCTCATGGTTCTTTGTATTGTAGCAGCTCACACAAAGATCATAATCCTGAAAAACATGTCAAGAGTTAAGGGTTAAAAATAAAATAAAAAGTGCCTTACACAGATGATGGGGAGGGGGGAAGGAGGGTAATTCAAAGCACAGAAGATATGTTAAGCCAATTCTGCATATTCTCACCTCACACACTGTGCAGTGCCAACGTGTCTCCACATGGTGTTTGCATTCGTTACAGGTATAGACAAAGCGATCCTGGCCTTGTGTGTGCAGCTCCACCAACATGCAGAGAGTAGACCACTTAGAACGTCGCAATGAGGAGAACTCCCAGTGTTTATCACGAGCCAATGTCAGGAAAGCATCCCGACCATCCATCAGATCACAGCTCAGAAGGGGGTCAGGATCCACAATAGGTGGAAGGGAATTGATCACAGGCCCAGCGTAGAGGTGGATCACGAAAAACACCTGAACAAGAGGAAATAGCTTAGAACACAAAGTGTGAACGTAACGGGGTACAAGAAAAAAAAAAAGGAACACAAGCTCTCCTGAGGTTATCTTCTCATTTAAACGTTTAGGTTTTTATGTTTAAAATCATTTTATGATGAGAGCCCACGTAGGCCACCAGCCCCGTCATCCAAAAGCAGGGCCTATCTAGCCGGCTCCATGCACCCTCCTAACACGCGACACTCCAACTAAGGGTTAAGCTAGAGGAGTAACCTATACGATTTTCTATATAAAACAGGGTGAATTAAGCGAATGTGTAAATGTTGCCAGTAGTGATTTTATTATGTGTATCTCATATGTGTTAAACATGAAAACATTGTGCACACGATGTAAAGCATTAACGTAGTTGGAATACCCACAAAAATAAAGAATTCAAAAAAAAAAAAAAAATCATTTTATGAATTTAAAAAGAGACCTAAAAATAATATAATACTTGACAATATTCTGTTACAAGCAAGGAATGTGGCCACAATGTATTTCAGATTAAGCAATTTTCACACCCTATAGGATCCAAGTGACCCAGCTAAACTAAGACAATGTAAAGCCCTAGAACATCCACGTTACCTCCTTATGCTTCTCCATAGTAGCATACAGCTTCTGGCTCAGATCGTTGCACACATTGGGCATGCTGGTTTTCTTCTTGTTAGCCCGGCTCATGCTGCTCTTATTTTTGTTGGTCTTCTTATTATTCTTCTTCTTGGCATTTTTGCTGTCTCCCGGGCAGCCCTGGGCAGAAGACCAAGAAAAAAAAAAGTCATTTCTGGATTTTACCCTTTAAGCCCCTTCCCGACTTTGGGGAATTATTTTATTTTTTAAAACACACAACAGAAACACCACAGAATGTTAGGGACAGTAACACCATTTAAAAGGAAACTAATTGCCCAGTATATTATTTATTATGTGTTTCCTACTAGCAGACCCTTACACATTACACTAGTGATAAGTGATGGTTAGTTTGAACAACCTGCAGGGCAAAAGTGATTTATACTGTAATGAAATTGATTTTTCTCTATCACTCCCATATTTGCCAATCAGTTAGTCATGGAGACTTAAAAAGCACATCTATGTCACGGTCTTCACCTCTGGTGTTTCACAAGCTGCAGTGCTTTCCTCTTTTTTCCGCTCCTCCTCTTCCTGCTCCAATTCTTTGATGCTCTCCTCTAGCACATTCGGCCAGAAATCACCTTCAAAATATGGAAGCTCCTTGGCACTGGTCAGACGGTCCTCTGTCGCCTGCTTAAATACATCCTATGCAGGAGAAAAATAATTGTTGAAGAGTTAGCAGAAGATTATTTTCAGCTTCAGAGTGATGTTCCCTGGATAACAATCAATATATTTGCTGACATAACCAGCTTAATTGTAATCTGGTATAAATATAAGCTTTACTGAAGATATTTTAGTATGGATATAAAGAAGCTTTTTAAAAACAGGGTCTTCTTTACTTTAATGAATGGAACCCCTCCTCCCCTTTCCCCCACCCACCAAAAATTAGGATTTTTTTTCACAAAGTGAAAGACAGGTAAATAAGATAGAAGAATGAGGATAGAGAATATGCCCTGTAAGTGTAGGAGAGTTAAAACAGAAACCTCTATTTATAAACCGAATAAAGTCTAATTTTGATTCTGAAAGGGAACGGTAGAAATTGCATAAATTTAGTAACACAAGAACTGTAAGCATACAGTTAGACTTTAAAGTGGCATTTCCCTGGCTGGAGGGATTCTCAAGCTTTGTTCTCAGCAGCGAATGAGAAAAGCCTTGCCCACCTTGTAATCGTGTATAATCCTCTCCGCAAAAGCTTTGTCCAGCATCTTCTTGTACCATTCCTGCAGGCGCTTCGGCTTTGGAATCTTTTGGTCGGGAGGGTGGCAGTGGAAGATATAGTCGTCCCCTTCACTTGGCGGACAGGCCCAGATGTGTCCTGTGACATAGCTAGGGACACAACATTCAGTCAATAAGGGGCAAAAGGCAATGTTGCTTACTGAAACCTACTTCCCCTAATGTAAACAGTTGTATTGGTTGTTCCTAAATACAGAAATTTATAACCTGACAACCTACAGGGTTATTCACTAAAGTGAGAATTCAAGGTGAGTTTCAAATTAAAATTAAAGAAAAAAATAAATAAACAGCCAAATTAGAAAATGTCTCATTCAGCTATGCTTTCAGTACAGCTACTTTGGCTTTAAATTTGAAATTATGAATTAACACAATTTTCAATTAAGATTAACAGGTTTATTTGCTAAAGTGTTTGAGCTTACCCAAGTTTCTTGACATATTCCAAATATCCAATGAGGATCTCATGGTAGACGGCAGTACGTAGGCTTCGGGGCCGGAAGAAGTGAATACTATCCAGGTAAGAGATGTATACACGTCTGTGGGGATAGAAATGAGAAACTATGTTGTGGAAAAGATCATGTGCAAAAGGGAAGATAACATGAAATGCCCATGTAACAAGAGAGCCACTACAAAAAGTGTATTAAAATTCACCTGGTATTGGGAAGCGGACATTCAGAACCATATTCCTGAACGTGCATACCGAAAAAGCATACATCCACCCCATCTATTTCCTCAAAGGCGAAGAGAGCTTTGGTACGGTATGGGAAGGATTCTGGCATCTCACCTGTGTCTACAAACCTGTGCGGGATAGAAAAACCAAGTAAGAAACGAGAGCAACATTAAAAAAAAAAAAAAAATTAAAAAAGTGAACACACCGACAAAATTAAAACAAGATGTAAAAACAAGATGCAGGTATAATTCAGCCCAGAGGAGTGGCAAAAATATTTAAGATCTGTATTTCAGTTACCAAACTGTCATCCACAATACTTATATACTGCTTTCCTATATATCATGTAAAGCGAATATGTTTTAACCAAACTCCATAAAATATACTAAGCCAATTTAACTGGTAGATAGTACTTAAACTGGAACCGCAGGGGCCATTCGATGCTGTAGCAGAAATAGTTTTAGACAGCAGTGTGTTGTCAGCACTTACCTAGATTTCATTCCAGGTTTAACTTCAACTATCTTATCAGAACTTGCCACCACTCTGACCGAAACTTCACCGGCTTCTGGATGATTCTGCCGTCGCAGGAACTTATTTACACGATCCTCAAGATGGTTTCCTAATCGGGTGCTCTGTAGCCCTACTAAGAAACGGAAATACAAAAACAAAGAAATAAAGCTCAACAAGTAAGGATAGAGGACAAGAGGACAGCATAGCGGAGATTCAAAAGATAAGATCGGTCACTACTGGATCCCCAAAGACAATGGATCAGAAACAAAATAATAAGTGGTACAACTAAATTAAAATTGTTACCATTGATTGTGAAAATGTTCAGGACAAGAGAAGTGACACTGGTATAGCAGACACAGCATGTCAATTTAGTTTTTGATTGCGTTTGCAAAGCTGCTACCTTTGCATAGTGCAGGTACTTCGTTTTGAAATTGCGAAATGTTTCTAATGAAAGATTATACAGCCAAGAAACAAACCGTTAAAAGGTAGGTAATGGCTTACATGAGGTACAAGAAGAAATATTTAAGGGGTGTGGGAGGATCTATTTTCAATTTCTTCCTTATTTTACAAACATATGAAATCCTACATTTTAGAGAAAACCGTTAAGAAACTGCTTCTACAATACATATTCATTCATTATTTTTTTCCCCCCTTTTAAAGAGCCCCTGAATGAATAAGTGGTCAATGTTTTTATGCATCTTGCAGAAGTTTTAGAAAACAGCTTAAAGTTAGAAAATGTACATGATATTAAAAATAATAAAATAAAAAGTACAAAAGCAGTTACATTTACTTTTTGCGCAAAATTTGTTTTCTTTACGCGTTCTGCCAGTCTTCTTCAAGCAGTTATCACAGACAAATCTGTAAAAAGAAAAAACAAAAGTAGAGCATTAAAAAAAAAAATATGGTAAAAACAAGTGTTACACCTCCCTCTACACAAAAAAAACAGAAACTTGTCCAATAACGCTATATATTGCGCTGTGTGTTAATTATACAGGTTATCTAAGAAGTCAGGGTTTGTTTTTGGATACAAATTAAGGCTAACAATTTGTTTGTGGATATGCAGTTACCCTCAGGTTTTACAGCAAGTTCTCACAAAACTACAAGCTGTTTGGACAATCATTCTCACTTTGCTTTCAACAGCATCTACGCTTATGCCATATGGAGAGCTTACTGGCTACAGCACAGGTTTTTGGAAGTTGCTGTTCCATTGTCTGATTTTGTTTACTGTAGAAAGTCAACAGCTTTCAGTACAACACACAGGCACATAAATGATATCAGACATGAGTATTTACTAGCAAAACGGGAAAGATCGGGCCCTGGGAGAGGGGCAGAATGGGTTATGAAGCAAAGTTTTTTGTTTTTGTTTTTTTAACTAGAGAGTAATAGAGCAAAAATGACATCCTACAACCACAAAACAAACTAACATAACAGGCCTGCCTTGATCTCCCCCTAAAAAGGGAACAGCAGCTAAAGGTTGGCTAGTCAGAACGGAAACACCCAGTTTTAAGGATTTTTTTTTGGGGGGGGGGGGGGGGGGGAGAGATAAACTTACCCTGATGGCCAAATTATGTCATAATGCAGAACACAAATCTGGTGCATTTTTCGCCCACATTCCTTGCAATCCACAAATCTGTAGAGAACAGAAAAGAAGTTGAAATTACATTTCTATAGCAATGCAAGCAATATTAGATGGCTGAATAAGGCAAGCTAGGACTGATTTTTTTTTTTTTTATCATGTTGTATATCTACACCATTTCATTAAAATAAAACTACTAATGAGTCTGAATAACTCTGAAAGAGTAACACCACAGTATTAATAAGAAAACAACTTACGGCTCAGGGTCTAGCATATCATTTTTCTTCTTCTCAAACTGATCCTTGGAAATGGTCCTAGATAAACACAATAAAAGGTAATTAGTATCCTACATTCTGCACTAAAATCCCCATCAGAATCCAAGAAGTGGCCTGATTTAGCCGCATGCGTCACACAGCAGGGGAAGGGGGACACCCAGAAGACATCACATAAACCCATGTTAAGAGGTAAAGAGGTAGCAGATATTTACATTTTGTTCAGCTGAAAGCATCTCCTCCCATTTTTCTCGTCCACCAGTCTGAAATACACCGTCATGTGGGGTTAACATCCCTCTCCCAAATAGTGGGAGGGAAAGGGTGGTAAATTGAAGTCACAAATAAATAAATACTATAGTTCCTAGACATTGCCTATGGCCAGCAAACTCCCCACAACAAGAACCTGGAAATGCCAATACGAAAAAGGCAAGTGGTCTGATAGTTGTGTATAAATGGTTCGAGTGGGGCAGAAATGCAATAAAAGATGTAGTCAGAGTTTTGCTTTACAGCTTATATTTGGAAGGAAAATGGTGAAGACCACATCCACGTAGTAAACTGCCTTCCGATTAATAGAAATTGTCACAGAACATACCACCCAAATGAAACATGTGGTGTCATTTCCATTAAAATTTGAAGTACAAAATAAAGACCGTCAGCCAACTATAGCAGTGATATTAGTGGGTGAAATATATATATAGACTTGCCAAATTAACATTTTCACAGCCCCAAAGTTCAAGGGAGGATTGCAATGGAATGCACTGAGAATGTGCTGGAATTGTGCGTTTCTGTGCGTTTCTGTGCTTTAACACATAAGAGTCAGCACTGCAAGCAGCAGACGTGGTTCTGAAAGAGGGAGTTTGCTAGCTGGGCTAATGAGAATAACAATGCCATGCGATGGCTGAGGGACACGCACACTGCATCAACAAAGCACAACGAGCAATGCAACAAACAGCAGGAACTCATTCTGTCAAGAACACAAACAATGCAGACAATAATGCAAATGCTATCTGGCAAATAGAAAGGGTAGCAGATTAGGAGTAATAAAGACTTCACAAAATATATTTTTTGTACATAATTTTTTCACTCACAATGAAGGTGGTAAACAGGAGTAATTGATAAACAGTAAAAACAGTACCCATCAGTGCTCTATTACAAGACAACTCACTGATCTATTACAGGACAACTAACCCTATAACTGTACCCATCACTGCTCTATTACAGGACCCTAACCCTATAACTGTACCTATCACTGCTCTATTACAGGACCCTCACCCTATAACTGTACCTATCACTGCTCTATTACAGGACCCCTCACCCTATAACTGTACCTATCACTGCTCTATTACAGGACCCCCTCACCCTATAACTGTACCTATCACTGCTCTATTACAGGACCCCTCACCCTATAACTGTACCTATCACTGCTCTATTACAGGAACCTCACCCTATAACTGTACCTATCACTGCTCTATTACAGGACCCTCACCCTATAACTGTACCTATCATTGCTCTATTACAGGACCCCTCACTCTATAACTGTACCTATCACTGCTCTATTACAGGACCCTCACCCTATAACTGTACCTATCACTGCTCTATTACAGGACCCCTCACCCTATAACTGTACCTATCACTGCTCTATTACAGGACCCCCTCATCCTATAACTGTACCGATCACTGCTCTATTACAACAGGTCATAAAGTTGCAGTGAAGCAGTGTGGTGCAGATTATTTACTCACGTTTGTGGCTGGGAAGGATCGTCTCCAAGTGTCACATTCTCCCCCTGAATTTCTGTGAAGCATTTTTCACAGAAATGATACCTTTCAAAAAGAGAAAGAAAGGATTAGATATACACAAATGGTAACACAAACTGTATAAACGATCTCAATTCAAAATCAAAAATTTCCAACATACAAGTCATGTTTCTGTGGATTCGGCCACTGCAACATGTTTGCAACTATGACCATCAAGTTCTTGTCAAATACAAAGATTGACAAAACAAACCAACCTACAACCATAAAGAAATGCTGGGGAAAACAAACCGGTTGGCAAGCAAGATGTTCTCTATATAAAATGAGCTAAAACTAGAGTGTATTTAGTAACCGACATGTCAACAGGACACATGATTAGCACCGATAAATTCCAAAGATAAATGCAACTTACACATGACTTTCTAATACAGAATAATTGATCCAAAAAGAAAATCATGCAAACACATTACCTGTTCTGATAGCTGTAATAGGCTGCATCACGAGGGATTGTGCACAGCTGCTTTCCATAACAGCACAAAGTCTGCGGGGAGAACTCAAACTGCAAAACGAGAGACAAAAGTAGAATAAATAAAAACTTTTCTATTAAACGGATATTTTACACAGTGAAAGCAAACAGAGAAGCAGGGGCAATGGTAACATTGTTCTGCAATGGGTTAACGTGTAAAATCACACTAGTTCCAGATCTTGAACAGTGCACATGATAAATTAACAAAATGAATTCGAACATGAGAGTAATTCAGAAAAGTTTGGGTGCTTGAAGTGTTAGTATTTTGCACATGTTACAGTTTTTAGTAAAACAAAATCAACAATGCCAACAGGTCCATACCTTGCGCCCACAGCAGTATCCCAAAGATTGCATGACGGGATCAATCTCCTGTTCAAAGACCTCAGCAAGCTTAGTACAGTATTTGTACACCCGCGACGTCTTACGGTTGTATAGCCAAGCATTGTTAAACATTAGCCACACATCATCCACATACTGCCATGGTTCTTGGTACTGCCCAGTGTCCAGCTTCCGCTTGATGGTAGACAAGTCCATTGGGTTCTTTACTATATCAAAGTAGTCCTGGAACACACAAGGGAATGGCACAGAGTGTTACAATCTTATTTCTCCAATTTCTAAAGGCACAGTTCTCTCATAGAAACAGAACTGCTCTCTCAAAGATCCAACAAGGTACCCAACATCAGCAAAATCTTCCATTAACCTTCAATAGTGCAATAAAGGCATTTTGAATGCAAGACACCTAGGACATCGAATGTCCACGGGAAGGCAGATCAAAAACTTTGCTAGTTTTGTCCTCATCTGTATATCTTCAACAGATACAGTTACGTAGTCTTTGCTTTGTATCATATATAACTATTGAACAAAACAACCATATTTGGAGAGAGTTTGTGTTTATTCAAGATCCATTTAAATAAAAACAAAAACGTATATAAGAGGGTGATTGGGCAGCAACACTGGATAGGGAGGTTAGTAAGGAAAGTAAATACTCACTGGAATTCCAAGTAGCTGAGGATCAACTGGTTGCCGGAATGGCAACGATTCTGGATCCTGCCGATACAAAGCTTCAAGGGTGGGCATCAGAGCCTGGCGCAATTCTTCAGGCTTAAAAACTGTAAAAATGATACTAAACGTCATCACATGCTTCTTGTGTGCTCAATTTAGCATAAGTCTATTACTGGACTTTAAAAAGAAAGAAAAAATACCTTAAAGAATCAAATTTTTAATTTAAAGGAAATCAATAAGCCAGATTTGTATCCAGAAGAGCCAAAACAAAGTCTTATTGTCCTTGCCGGTTGTACATAATCACAATCCAAACGACCTGTACTACAGCTGCTAAATGCAGGCCATAAACTATAGTATATCTACCACAAGTTTAACATTCTAATCTGTCAACAAAAAGGAACAGCAAGTCAAGCTCTGGTGCTCTGACTCCAATATAGACTTGAAAAGATAGGCAGGCTGGCCAAATTATCTTGAAAGGGGAGAGCAAACACACAAATATCAACCACCACATACTTTTCTTCCGAGGCTGGGATGGAGACGTGGATTGAGAATTAGTGTTGCTGCCGCTACTGTCATCTTCTTCTTTAGTCTCTACTTTGACTTCTGGCTTCTTTTCCTCCACCTCCATTGGCTCAGTCTTCACTTCCTGGCCCTCACTAGGAGCTTCCTTCACTTGAGGGGCCTGCTCCTCTTCCACCGGCTGGACAGAATAGCAGAAGATTAGACCCACCTCGAAAGTGTCACTCATGAACAGTGCACCTATCATGCAAATCTTAAACTGATCATTAAAAATGTTTCTAAAGATTTTACTTTGTAAATGTTTGCTACCTTCAAACATGGTGTCTGCTTAATATAGATTACAAAGCACTGTAGAATGCAGTCCTTCGCGTTACACGAGGAGTAGACAAGAACAAAGCCCAGGTCAATAATCTTATGTTGTTCAGTTGCATTAATTTGTTAGCACAGGTCATATTAACCTACAAGACATCTTCCATGATTACCTTTAATAGAGCTGGGGACAAGTTATATTGCAAGAACACTCAATAAATGTTGACATTCTAAGCAGTTACATCTACAGCCTACATCACGGATTTTCTCACCTCTGTTTTAGGTTCCACTGGATTCTCATTAGGTTCAGGCTCCTCCGTTTTCACCTCACTTTTAATCTCCATCATAGGATGATCAGCAGGAGGCTGGTTGTCTGTGCTCGCTACAGAGGCTGGTGTGGGCACATGGTTGTCCACACTTGCAGCTGCCTGGGATAACTGAAGACAAAATATGAATTTTAAACAAACATATCACACACAATAAAAAAAAAAAAAATGAAGGAAAAGGGAATATTGAACAGAACACAAAATTAGATGGGGAATAGGGAATAAAAGAAAATATTCAGTCAATCAAAATTCACTGCCCCTCATAACAGGGAAAAGTTCTGATCACAGTCTCTTTAAATGTACACAGAAAAACGCTTAGATCCATGACAATGTTCTAACAATATATATTGGTGAATAATCTTTTGACTAAACATTTAAAACCTGTGACAATACATCTGAACAATAAGGACTCTCAGATGCCTAAACAGAAATCACAATGTTAACGAAATGGTCTTGAATAGAACTGGATACTAAAACCATTTAGAACCTAATCCTCCTGTACTCTGACACTCTTGCACCACAATAGTTGTCTCATTTTACTAGCACAGAGTACCAGAAATTATAATGTCAGTGACTGCCAAATGTAAAGCCTTAATTCCCCAAAACTCTGTATCCTGCAATCCCACCACAAAGAATGTAGACTCTGTTTAATTAAACCCAAGCTCAACATTTTAAGCGTTGTTTCATTAAAACCGTAACCATGCACCTACCAAAATGCTTAAATATATATAGGTTATTAAGGAGAAGATCTTACACGATGTCAGCCTGCATTGCTGACCTCAGAAATCTCAAGAAGAATGTGGAAGTTTTTATGGTTAAGAATTTACTTACTGGAGTGCCAGGAGCTGGGGCATGCACAGATGTTGGCTGTAGCGGAGCAGGCTGCGGCGTAGGCACAGACGGTGGGGGCACAGGAGTAGGTGGCTGAGGAGTGAGCTGAGATTGAGCCGCTGCCTGAACCGTTGGGGTGCTCTGTGACTGCATGGCACTGGGGACAGAGCCTGGCGTTGGAGCTGGTGTCTGTGCAGCAGGGGGCAGAGGAGTGGATGGCTGAGTAGGAGCTGCAGGCTGTGATGGGGTCATGCCTGTTGGTGGTGGGTGCTGGATAGGTGGCATGACAGTAGGTGAAGCAGTAACAGATGGTGGTGTCTGATGGAGGGGAGACTGGGAGAGAGCAGGGCGGGGAAGCTGATTGCTCTGCTGGCCCATCATGTTCATGGAGTTGCTCATTGGGAGAGATGCAGTAGGTGCCTGTCCCTGCTGGAAGGATGCAGAATTACGTATTTAATGACATAGAAAAAAACATAACTTATAGCACAACCCCCTTTAAAGCAGATTAAACTGTATGCATTAAAACATTAATTCCTACCTGTGACACTGCAGCTGCTGCTGCTCCTGTCTGTCCCAGAGACACCCCTATTGCACCAGTATTTTGGGGGAATTGGTTCTGCTGCATGAACTGGTTCTGTGTCTGTGCTGGACCCATTAAATTATTAGCATGTGCTCCCATCATTCCCTGTGGCTGTGACATGCGAGAAGGAGACATTGCCATCTGCGGAGAAATTGACAATTGCAGTTATAAAGAAATATAATAAACCTAGGTTACAAATGTAATGAATGCAGGCTTCTTTAACTTATTTTTGTTTATTACAGTGGATTATAAAATATTATTTGGGAAATTGTACTAAGAAAAGACTTTATAGTTAGAGATACCATATTTTCTAGGACACATCTATACGAGGCCTGCCGGTAAATAGTCCAGCGATGTAAATATAACAAGAACAGTTTGCGTGACATCAATGTGGCAGCCAAGGAGAGTGGACTGGAATGCGCATGTGTGAATACGAGCGACTTCACTGTACTAGTCAGTGGGAGGTGCTAGGCGCTGATGACTGAGCATGTGTACTGTGTGGCCATAGCATTCAAAATGACCGATCAAATAGAGCAACAAATCTGCATCAAATTTTCTGTTAAACTTGAACATTCCTCCACGTAAACTATTCGGTTGATTCAGAAGGCGTTCGGGGACGATGCAATAGAGTGCAGCACAAACGCTTCAAAGATGGTCGCGAATCTGTTGAAAGATTTGGCGCCCTGCGACTTCTGGCTTTTTACAAAACAAAAATAATCTTTGAAAGTGAAAATCTTTCAGACCGTCAAGGAGATTCAGGTAAATACGACAAGGCAACTATTTGCGATTCCAATAAAGGATTTTGCAGAGTGTTTTGAACAGTGGAGGAGATGCTGGAAGAACTGTGTGAGGTCTCAAGGTGTCTTACTTTGAAGGGGACTGATGAGTCATTGTCCTATGTACAAAGTCACTTGTATCTTCTTCAATGAATGTCTATTTTTCCTATTACATACATCCTTTACGGACAGACCTCGTACACATTGAGGGGCAACATACAAAAGTGCTGCCTTGCAGTATGTAGAAGTCAAATGCAGCAGATCGTAAATCAGCTGATAAAATCAGCAATCCTGCAGCATATACATTATGCATAATACAGGGCAGCATTTCCATGTGCTGCCAATCAACATGATGAAATTATACTTTTCCAGAAAAACCTGGTAGGATATGGTAACCCCAACGATACTTTAGTCATTGAGAAAAATATACCAAACACTGCAGAGTCTACAGTACATGTGAAATGATGTATAAATTCTAGGTTTGTACCCCCATCCCATGTTCATAATACAGTAAATTAAATACAGTTTAGATAGGTTAAAAGCCAAGTACATCTGCATGAGTTAACCAACTCCTTTACAATGTAGAACTATGCTTTCACATAAATGTCAACTTTGCTCAATGTCTTCGAAAAACACTTGCAGCACAATGAAAAAAATGCACTCTTAGAACTAGGAGTCCTATTGTGAAAGCAGGACAAGGAAAGAAACATTTCTTTACAGCAAATGAAGGTTTTCACTGGAGGAGGATCCAGAAGGCCATTATCTCTCCTGCCTCTAGTGGTGACAAAAGATAAATCACTAGGTCTGAATAATATAAAAAGGCCCATGACTCAGAAAATGAAAGTGACAAGAAAGAGCAGAGAAAAGACGCACACAACATACATGCATACAGAAGCACTAGACCATAACGGTATAGAAGATAATTGTGGGCACAGTATCAATAACACTGATGTTTGCATATGACAATATACATGAATAATGAACCGCATTGTATATATATTTAAAATATATATATATTTTTTTTAATCTTCAATGCATAAATGGTGTAATTTTTGATGCCATTGGCACAATTGTTGATGACAAGTGTCACAGTGTTTTCCTGGACACATTTCACAAGGGATGCTCTGTTGTATGTAGAAGTAATATACTGTAGGAGAAAAATCACAATTCAGGAGGTTCATTTATTACCCAACCCTCATACTTAAACATATTTCCCAGTAGCAGAGTATGGATTCTGCAAGTACATGGTTTCACAGCCCATAAGCATGAATCAGGTACATCTGCCCTGGAAAACATGGTGGGCCTGTCAATATGGCTGTGCTTTTTCCCAAACGTATGGCATTAGACATGTTTTTCATTCTTTTACACCATGTCTCAGAACTCGCATGCTTTTATTAAAGTACATGTGATCACTCATGAAACTAGAGACTGCAGGCAGTACTTACAGCAGGCACAGAGCCCATGTTGTTCATTGGCGCGGGGTGGTTGAGTGGAGATGCTGCACGGGGTCCCAGCGGAGCTGGAGTCATCTGTACATTCCCAATATACTGATTCATTCCTGGAGACCCACCGCAGAATGGAGAAGAGAGAAATGCATGCTCGTTAGCAATTTGCTGATCTCTAATTAATACTCCGCCACCTGAGAGTAGATCAGAGATGAAATGGTAAATGTAGAAAAATATTAACCAAACTGGCAGAGAACAGGGTGTCTGATGGATGTCAGTATTTCTGCAAACTACAGAGACACAATAGAGTGAGAGAGAAAGTCTGCAACATTCGTAGAGAACGAGCATTTAAAATCTTGTGATCATATCTCTTACCTGATGTCACCTGCATTCGATTCATATTAGGCACAGAAGAGATTGGAAGGGGACCATCTAAAGAGTAAACAGAAAGAAATAGATACACATAAATATCCCCTATGAGGAAATGGCTCGCAGATTTCTGTGCAATGAAATCTAGAGTTCTAGTACTTACTGGCTGGTCGAACAGGCTGTGCTTGACCCAATGCAGCAGCTGCCTGTGGAAGTGTTGGGGGCTGTGCTCCAGGAGTTTGTAAGGCTGACTGGTTACCCAAAATCCCTTGCTTTTGCAAGCGGGACCTTCTCTTCTCTTCCAACTCCTTTTGGATTTTGTAGATTTTCTCAGCCAGCAAGTGGTAATATTCATCCTACAGAGAGAGATGTTCAAATTATAATGAAAGCACATACAATGTACGGACTAAAAGAAAAGGAGAAAAGAAAAAAAAAAGCTGCAATGGAGAATATATATGAAAGGACATTCCTGGGAGTACATTATGGTGACACAAGTTGTCCAATATATACTACTTAAATCATGGTAAATTGTGTCCTATGGCAACCATATATTCTTATAGCACAGAGGGCTTTTTCGGTTTGTTTTTTTCATAATCAAAATGCTTCATACTTACTCTGCTGTTGGCTGACTCATACATATCTCCCTCAACTTTTCTTGCATAAGCCACTAAGTTTTCCATCCGCCGATCCTTCAAGGCTGCAGGGTCAGGAGTGGGAAAGATTGCTTGGACTCTGGAAGACATAAAGGTCAAGATTATGAGTGCCCTACGCAACACTGCTTACCAATCTAAAGGAAATAGAGGACAATAAGAAAGATTGTCACAGAAGCCCCCATTAAGCCCTTGAGGCACCATACAGGGTTCAGATCCAATTATGCATAACGTGGCCATACAAAGACAAACAATCAGTCCAAACTTTAAACCCAGAACAGATGATACAATGCAAAGAAAAGGCTACTCCTACTCCCTTCCCTTTACGTACAGCTTGTGGACAAGGTGATTGCGGAGATCCTGAGTCACATGCTCATGCCAGGCTTTCCTCACGCCTGTTGTAGAGGGAGGTGCTGCAGTTGGCATAGTGCCAAGGTTGCCCACAGAGCCAGGACTGTTTCCATCATTGAGCAATGGACTGAAATTGGTAAGAAAAATATATATTAAATGGTTTAATGACAACGGACAGTTGCTTTTGAGGATAATGTTAATCAAAGCATTAAGGTTATGAACATTGGCAGATAGTAAATGACTCTGCATGCTATGGGCAGTCAAGTAGGCCAGTTATGGCCCAATTTAATAATTTCACAAAAGTCTTACCCGGTGTCAGAGCTGTAATTCAGATTGTGTGCACCAATAACACACTTTTGGAACATTTGAATTTCCAATTACATAGAAAAGGTGCGTTTCTAAGCACAACTTCTACAGTGATACGTATTGGCGCCTGAAGCAATGTAAGAATATCATAAGCTAGAAATGCGACCAAGACATCAAATAAAATTTTAAAGAAAATCTGCAGTTAAATCTAATACAGACACACACATACATACACACACACACACAAGCACACAATGACCAATAAAATATCACTGACTGCACTCAGGACTGTAGTTTCCAGCAAGGCATTTATAAAAACTTACTTTGAGTTTGCCAGGGACGTGGGAAGTGCAGCTTCAGAGATCAGATTTGCTTGCTGTTCTGTAGCCATTCCTCCAGCTGACAGGTTTATCTGATTGCCACCTACAAGGTTACATAGTCGTTTAATACAGATAATATGGCATTACACTAGCAAACATCAGTCAACAAGCTTCTTCAACTAGTCCACCACTAACTACAACAAGACGGATTCCTTGAGAACGCTGAAGAAGCTGATCAAATAGTAGTAAGATCTACAAAACATAACCGTTCCTTGCTGTTCGTTGGCCCAACTCACCTAGTGCATTGATGTTGCGAATCTGCTGGTGAACCTGAGTCTGTGTCTGCTGTTGTCCAGGGCCCTGAGACTGATTACCATAAGGAAGCCCCAGAGCAGCATAAGCCCTCTGCATGGAACTAGGATCAATGGGGTTGGGGCTGCTCAGAGTAGGCGTGGTCTGCTGGTTGCCTCCAACTGCTCCAATTTGATTCTGGACGCCACTAGAAGGTGAGCCCAAGAGAGCTAAGGATAGAAGAACACCACAGTTACAAAACGATAACGGAGCCATAGGCTAAGGTCATTACTTATTTCCCCTATTTCAAGGGCTAATGTAAACTTAGTATAGCCCCGCACAATGTATTTGCTATAATATCCCTGAAGTCAAAATTGTTCTAATTCATGTTGAAGCGCACTCACAAAATTTACGAGTACTAGATCTTCTGTGATAATGTCAAAACAAACAGTTAATGTGACATATTTAGTCTTTACCTTTATGGCAACAGCACAGTGGTTAAGTTGTATAGAGAAAAACAATTCTGTAATGTATTTACAAGCAGTTTGGCCAACAGTATATACATAGAACTGTATTCTCCACAGTTTTATCATACTTTTCACAACAGATTTCCATTAAGCCACTTTATTATTACACTTTCACAGTACTGGTTCGAAAAAGCTACTTGCTATTGAAACTTACGCTGCTGGTTCCTCTTGTCACTTGCATTTTTCAGGGGTAAACACACAGGACAGTCATGCCGCGTGCAGTTCTTCCAGTGCGAGATGATTTGTCGCGAGGATGCACAGTGTGCAACTATGGTACAAAGAAAACAAGGAAATGGTCATGCACACAGATGACCAAACAAACACACACAAAAAAAGCAGCAGGACCAAGAAAGCAGACACAGTCCTTCCAATGGACTCCTTACCTTGACAGGCCTTCCCGGCTTGGCAGTGAGTCATGTGATTCAGCACGTTTTTCATAGTACGACAGTGGGGTAGTGCACAGTCCCGCATTTCACCATTTGTCTGTTCCCGCCGTTGACATTTGTGAGCGTGGAGTAGCAGGACAAGCTGTTGCTGGATGAGTTTACGTTTCTCTGGGTCAGCTGTGGGGCCGGTGCCCATGGAAGGTGCCCCACCAATGCCAACTTGCTGGACTTGAGCCTGCAATGGAGACTAGATGACAGGAAATAATATATTACTACTTGCTATAAACTAGTAGAAAAATCAACCCCAGAAACTGTAATTATTACTAGGCAGGGCTGGAAAGAGTGTCGCCAGATAACTATACATTGTACAATGCAACAGCTCACTAATAAATTATCTATCAAAATTAACCCACACCGCAAACACATTTTTGTTGCTGTGGGTTTTTTTTTTATTATTATTATTATTATTATTTATTTTGGAGTAAGAGAAGATGTGAAAACTTACCATGTTGGGTACATTGGCAACTGGTGAGCTTTTCATATCAGAAGGGAAAGGTGGAAGGTTGTTTGTTATGCCAGGCTTAGTGGAGAGCGGAGTATTTACTCCTTGGGCTCTGATTTGCTGTCCTGTGGCAGGGTTAAAGTTTTGCCCAAACGGGCTGTTTCCCTGGAGACCCATCTGTGGCAAGAGATAAGAAGAAGGGAGCAGTTAGGAGACTGACGTACGATGCACATAAGGATAGTCATAATGAAGGGAGTAAAGTGAAAGTGATATGTAAACGTCAAAACTTGCAAAGACACATAGAAGTGTTATTACGTGAAGCTGTACTTTAAAATTTGCTTCCAACAGATACTTGCTTTTTAACTTGTGTAAGGAAAACTGTCTAGATTAGTTGAATATTTCCCAACAAATTCATAAAAGACTGCCATTTATTAGTTCAACACATTTCAATAACATGTAAAACCTAATAAAGCATAGATCTACAGACTGATTTAATTCTGACAAACAAACAGAACACTAGTCTTGATGCAATGGAGTGGCCATCTTTTTGGCACAGCTTACAAAAGTGCAGGTAATCATGAACTAGTTTGCCTTCACAAATACCGATAGAATGTGCAAGTGCCTAGCATCTCAGAAATATAGCAATGGATGATATCAGACATTCAAGTTGTGTGTGGAAAAGGGATCCAGGCACCCATGCACCAACGTTATTAAGGGTGAGTAGTCAAAGTCACTTACTCGTAATGAAGGGATTTTGGGACACAGATGCTGCCACTACACAGTTTACATTTTAAAGTTCCCACCCCTATAGCAGCAAACAGCCACTTAGGGCTTCAGACTAAAATAGATTGAATAATTTAATCTGTTTTACGAGAGGAATTAGCATGACAGCACTGGACTGGGTGTTTGTACAATGCATCTCATAGAGAGGACCAGGATTGGTGGATCATTGCAACGGCCAAGCATACCCATACGCTTTGAACTTGGCCAAAATGACCAAGCTTGATGACTGTACTCTCTGTGCAGGTCAAGTTTAATTTAAAATATAATTTGTATTCTATTTCTAAATCAAGATCTGAAATGATTAAGGAACACATCTGACTAAAGGGACTATTTAAAATAACTTACAAAAGTACAATAAGTTACAAAACAATGCACAAGGCCAAGACTATAATACACTTGGAAATTATTTTTAGTAAAATAATTTACTACAATAATTTAGTGGAAGTCAATCCAGCTAGTAATATTTATTTTTAAAAATGGTATTTGGTACACTGTTCATGTTTAAATTTGCCATTCAACAATGCTTCACTGGCAGGATCAATTCATAATTATCTATTAATATGTAACATGACATTCTCTTTCACAACATGAAGGAGCAGCATTGAGACTAGAAAAATCACAACTACTCCTGGATGCTTTCCTATAAATATCAAACTCAGAGCTCACAATAATCACAACAGGGGATACAGGATTATCTTAGGGAATTGTTGGCCACTATAAAACTTTAACACATGTGGCAAATCAGGGAAACTAGTAGATCTTTGTAATGCAATGCCATCAGCATCTATTGCAAAAGTAAGTGGGGCAGACATGTCAAATCAGCCAATACACATTTGGCTATAGATAGTTACAGACAATGTTAACACTTTGGGCTTAGAGATAATTCAAGTAGCCTCACTGGTAGCTATTTCTATTTTCATTATTACACACTAGCCATCAGTCCCTCAATGAGTAATAAGTGAAACAATACAACAAACAGTAAGTTTAGCAGTAATTACTATAATCCTCGAATTGCATCAGAAAAAAATGCTCTTTAGAGCATGTGATACCAAATGCAAATCAGAAGTGTTCCTCCTCTGATTATGCTGCAATGGAGGCAACTAGAAAACTTCTATTTTTCTTTCTTTTTATGATACACCTTAAGGAGCACAACTTCAATATATTATTAAAATATTAGAGTAAGAATAGGTAGAAAATGCATTAAAAATACAAAGCAATCGCTTATTGTGAATTTAATTTAGAACCATTTAAAAATCAACCTAAAAAAAATGTGAGACATCCTTCACAACAGGACAGAAAAAATAAGTGACTTTCTGAGCAAGTTATTATAATCGGTCTGTGTAAAAAAAAAAAAAAAAAAAAAAACTTGCAGGAACTTTTTGGGATGCACTCATTTCATGGCTCCTAAACCCACAAATCTTTTTCAAACCATGGGCTTAGTGATTGTTCCCTGGTTAACCACAAGAAAATGTAAATTTTTAGAGTGCTCAATCACAAGTGAATATTTCAGGCGGTTCAGGAGCTGAGCACAAAACCTAAGCATGCCAAGTGCTCTGGCTATAGGAGCATTTTACATGGTATTATACAGGAGTTTATATGAATGCCAGATTAACACTTTGATATTATAGCCAGGCGCATTTGTTTAGTCAAAATCAAGTTAAAGGTTGCCTTCACCAACAAATTGATAGACTTGAAACTACTTTGTGACCATAAGCCACTTCAAAGCCAGATACATCACTGTAAACCAAGAAGTTAAACCCACTTCAAAGTTCAATCTGCCTGTCCTACTTAGTTAAGTGTAAAATGGGACTATATCATAGCCAGTGATCACCAGCACCTACAAAATGTTTAGATTACACGAGTTTCAATGCCTGCTTAGACCAGACACTCGGGGAAATACTCTTAATGCTTTGTAATCATTTGCAGTTGTACATAACTACATTTTGTGTGTTGTACCAGGCATGTGAATCACCTTTCATGGTCACATAGCTTTTGCTTAAATGATAGTCATCTTACTGCCTTTCAACTTGGAACACAGTTCTCCATGCTGAAAAGTTAGTGTTAAGAAGAGCAGGAGAACCCACATGCAGGTGGTTCTACTGTTCTCCATCACAGCAACTATTCTATCAAGTCCATCTCACAATTTGATGAAGGTGTATAGGACAGAGACGCCATTCTAAATGAATACAAATGGCAGTTTATTGGCATTGGAAGAGATGGGTGCAGCATGTGGACATAAGTGGGAGATGTCAATGCTGGAACATCTCTTAAATAAATATTTTGTGTAACTTAAAAATCGCAAATAACATGTTAAAGGAACACTATAGTCACCTAAATTACTTTAGCTAAATAAAGCAGTTTTAGTGTATAGATCATTCCTCTGCAATTTCCCTGCTCAATTCACTGTCATTTAGGAGTTAAATCACTTTGTTTCTGTTTATGCAGCCCTAGCCACACCTCCCCTGGCTATGATTGACAGAGCCTGCATGAAAAAAAAAACTGGTTTCACTTTCAAACAGATGTAATTTACCTTAAATAATTGTATCTCAATCTCTAAATTGAACTTTAATCACATACAGGAGGCTCTTGCAGGGTCTAGCAAGCTATTAACATAGCAGGGGATAAGAAAATCTTAATTAAACAGAACTTGCAATAAAGAAAGCCTAAATAGGGCTCTCTTTACAGGAAGTGTTTATGGAAGGCTGTGCAAGTCACATGCAGGGAGGTGTGACTAGGGTTCATAAAGAAAGCGATTTACCTCCTAAATGGCAGAGGATTGAGCAGTGAGGCTGCAGGGGCATGTTCTATACACCAACATTGCTTCATTAAGCTAAAGTTGTTCAGGTGACTATAGTGTCTCTTTAATGTTAATAATAAAGCTTAATGAGATGTTATTAGTTAAAATGAACTAACATTTAATCTGTATTGCCAGCACGCCTACATATAAAAGGGATGAAAAGTAGCAGCAGACCTTTTGGTATATATTTGTTGTTTTTAAACGCCTTAAGGACAAAACTTCTGGAATAAAATGGAATCATGACATGTCACACATGTCATGTGTCCTTAAGGGGTTAAAATAAAACATAATAACCATAGCTGGTTATATTTAATGATAATGCACGGTACAGCAAATAGATTTTTTTAGGGAGCAGTTAACCACTCAAAGGAGGTATCAAAGGCAAAAAAGATAAAACAAAGTCGTACAGAGTGAGTAACATAAGACCAAAGCAAAACCATTTTCATTTTTGGGATTGAATAAAATACCTTACTAACAAGGAAAGCAGATAACAAGCTTGGGTACACACTTACCATGCAACGTAAGACACTAACAATCAACGGGTTGACTTTTACAAATAACCCCAACTCATTAAAGACTGACATTATTAGCACAGAATAAAAGTGAACTTACTTTACTTAAGGGCCCTCCCTGGGCACTTGCCATTCCGCTATGAGCAGTCATCGTTGCTGTTCCTTGAGTCAGTGTTTCTGCGAGGACGCTGCCTGGATTTGCTTGCATGCCAGGTGAGCTGTACTGCATTCCTCCACCACGACCCCTGCTCCCAGCTCCAAGTGACCCGTTCAAGACCTGACCCTGTGTCGACTGGGCCTGGTTCATTAGTGAATGTCCAGAATTGCTGTTCATCATTGCTTGATGCCCTTGGTTGAAGTTTGAGTTCATACAGATGCCCCCAGGGTTCTGTTGAGCAGCTGGACTGCCTGCCACCATACCCACTTGCTTTTGTGCTTGGGAGGTGGGAACAGATTGGCCAGGTTGACCAGCTCCCTGCTTGTTCAGTCCGGAAGATTGGTTGGCAGATAAGCCTTGGTTGAGCGGACTCTTGTTCAAGCTGCCCAGGTTGCCAAGGCCGGGGCTATTTTGCTGGCCTTGACCACCCATGCTCTGTTGTACAGGGCTACCAGAGTTACCTCTGCCCATAGCTGTAGCCAAGCCTGCACTTCCACCACGTAAGAGGTCTGTCAACTGCTTATTTTGGGAAGCTGCATCGTGCCCCAGACCTCCACCGGTGCCCAGGAGGCTCAAATCTGTTCCATTAGGGATTAATTCATCTGGCAGATCATTCTCCAAGTCAAAGAAAGATCCAAAATCTGGGAAGAGAAAAGAAATTCCTATAAATGTTGAGAGCATTTTATTGGACACAATCATTTTAATAACCCATTTTTATGAAAATCACATACAGACTTAAATATATATAATAAAAAAATAAAAACAACATACGGTCAGAAGCCATATCATTAAACACCCAACACTAAATATCCCAGCTATAATGACCAAGAATTCTATTCACCCAGATTTTAAAGCAGTGATGTATGATTGTTTAATGTGTCTGCATGAAGAGAGTTCATTTTTTCAACCTGTATAAGGCCATATGTCCATGCTTTCAAACATAACCGTTATTTGACTAGCATGTTAAAACAAAAAAGAACCACAACAATGTCTAAAACGTAACACCATGAGATTAAGTTGCTCAGAAAATGCACAAAGATTTAGTAAGGTCACCAGCATATTTTCAAACACTATTAATTGCAATAGCTTACACTAAGAGCAATAGTTTGCCAAAATGGCCAGAAGGAGGAGGGTTAAAGCAATCGAAGGTGTAACAATACCAAACTCTACAGCTAAGTCGCAAAGATCAGAGTTTTTTTTTTTTTTTACTTCCGCATTCCTCAGTACTCTGTGCCACTCATCAGCTGCAGAGAAACAGGACCAGCCCAGCATATAAGCAAATTACAAGGACACGCTGTGGCACTCGAGTGTGTGGGAGGGGGGACGTAAACAGATGTGGCCGAGAAGTATTTGCTAGCTGTAGCGCTCCACTTGCTAGAATAAATCCAAGCAAGCAGGTATAGATTGCCAGTCATATTGGAACATGAAAACGCACAGCAAATACACAGCTCTATCATGAAGCACATGAATCAAGCGGTAATCAAAATAAAATACTGAGAAGATTTTAGTTTAAAGTGCCCAGGCAAATTCGACACAACAGGCTCAAGGAAATGGGAGGTTTCACAGCAAGTGGCACAGGACGCTAAATAAGTACATTAACATACGCCGTCGGAACAGCACCGGGCATTTAAGTCGTTCGCAAATACAAATGCATGGGTTCAGAATAAAGCCAAATTAAACAGATACATCAAGAGAAGCATAACACACCAATCCATGGGTGACAGTTTATTGCGTGACAAGGTAGAAAATTTAACGTAAACCCTGCACTAACAAAATCTCCAGCAATTCCACAGAAAGCTAGGGGGAAAATATATACAAAAACTTCCATACTTCATGATTTCTCCAGTATGAGGGTAACATTTCAAAGTGCATGATATTCAGTCCCAGGATCCTATGCCCTAGTTTTCACACAAAGCATTCAGGTATAGAGACACATGTATGGTGGATTTAAATGATCTATGCCACTGGTGCACACCATTAGATGCGTCCATATTAAAAATGAATTTATACATTCGCTACAAACAGTACTACAGCGAAAACATTTTTCTACCAATAAAATGACACCATGCCATTTTTCAATAGCCAAGTCACCTGAATTCCAAGACAGCTATAAAAGATTTGTCACGGCTTCCTGCAAACTTTATTTAAATTTTCTTTCCTTTTTTTTTATTTAAATGTAAAAATGCATTTAACCAATCACAACACATCTGCTTCCTCTACAGCCATTCAGATGGATGTTATCACTTAGGCAACATTCGGCCAGTTGTTTGTTGTGTGACCTCCCAAACATTTTGTAAAGCAATCATTTCACATTTTAGCCCATGTGATTTTACATTCACATGAAAAAAAAAAAAAGCCGACTTATTACAATTGTTTAACTTTTAACCGGTGTGAGGATAGTGAAACAAAGGAAACGCTTACTTGTTTAATATATCACAATAAATGAAGTAAAAAGAAAGGAGGTGGTATGTTTCAATAAGGAATTCCTACTTGGAACTGCATATGTAACACTCTACAGCCCCAACACTGCCCCCCTCTCCAAAAAAAAAAAAAAAAACCTTTACACAAGATTGTGTATGAGTTTCCTCACTTCCCAAGTTGCCATTAAGTCATCTGCATCTTTGTAATAAGAACAGTAACCGTGTACAACGACCTCAAGAAACTTGGAAAGGTGAATTCAGGATAAGCCTTGATCTCAGTGTGCAACCAACTTTACTACACAGCTTGGCAGGAAACTCACTATATGTATATATTTAATGTCTAAAACAGTCTTTTGTTTTGCTGAAACCGCCATACTTGAATGCAGCCATTTTATAGATTGAATTATCCAATGGGTAAAAAAAAAAAAAAAAAAAGTTTTAAAAATGACCCCACAACTACTTCTGTTTTTTGCTTTTTTTTTTTTCCCCCTTCCCCAACGGTGACATCGCCACTAGTGATCCGGTGGCCTGGGGCTGCAGGGAAAGTTGCCAGGGTTGTACTCTTGTGCACATGTGTGAGTACAACATTGAGGTCTATGGAGGATCCCGCAAGATAACCGGATTCTCCATAGAAAGAGAGACACATCCCCACCCCTCAGCTGTCACAAGTAACGTCTCAACTAGATTTACAATGACTTGACTCCGCCTTTTTGACAAGTAGAGGAAAATTACAGAGACAAAGTAGCCCCTTTCAGTAAACTTCCAATAGTCAATGTATTTCATAAGAAAGGTATCAGAGCCACTTTAAATGAACACTCCAACCATCTAAAACACTTCAGTTTGCTGTCTCGCTCACTTTCAATGGTAGTACAAAGCAGAAGTGAGGGGCTGCACCAATCTTCTCATTGAGAAGTGCATAATTGGCCTATTGTGCACATGTGCAATTTGTCCACAAAACTTCTCAATGAGAAGTCTCTTATAAAACAATGTCTTTTGTTTTGAGTATATACACTAAACGGAGTGTCGTTTTAAAAGCAGGGCCATATCACATATTCCAGTCACAGCAAGCAAAAGTCCTCACTCCAGAATCGTGCAGGAAACAAATAAATAAAAAAAAAGTTTCATCAATGAGGAATCTCTAGTTGTAAATGGATATGATGTCAAATAAATAACGCCATAGGTCTTTACGATATACAGTATTTACTCAAATCTATTGCGCATTCAATTTTTTAACCTGGAGGACCGAAAAAGGTTTTTGCTGGCGAATATGAGCATTTGTACAAGATACTACTATACAACATAGATTTGATGGAGCATTAGATTCGCACACAAACGGGACGAAATTCACATCACAACAAAGATATGGGAGGTACACAGAAACCAAGTCTCGCACCTCTGACCCAAGGATGCGAATTTTGCCCCGGCAAACTCATGTTGTACGCCCGTCATATCGAACACGCATTCACATTTTGGAGACTATTTTGCCAATAAAGGCCTGGATTAGATTCGAGTAAATACCAGTTGAGGGCTTGGGAAATTTATTGGGACAGAACATTGACCGTGCCAACATGTTGAAATAATCCCCTTTCCATTTTATCTATATAAAAAAAAAACATTAAAAAGCCCTTATGCCGCCAGAGCAAAGAATTCGACTGATCTATGCCTTGAGTCAATAGGTGTATGAATCAATTTGGCCTGAAGAAACATAAATGGGGCAATCTTTACATTTTCCAGTGTAGTTTTTTCAAATGGAAAAAGGATGAGTTCCAAAATGCTATTTTAGATTAGCATTTTCAAGAAGAAGATAGAGCACATTTAAAGATTTTATTAATCGACATCCCATTTATTTGAACTTATTACAAATGCTGTTCACAAAATGCCAATACCACTTCCATAATTGTCAGAAGTGCTAAATCTCTTTACTTTCCTCAACACCTTCATGGAGGAGGGAACATTCCATCAATTAACTAAAGAAAGCAATTTAATATCATACGTTTACAAAAGTACATTTTGATTAGAGATTAAACTGAATGCCACTATGCACAGTTCAATAAGTACAGCTCACAATGTCACCCAATTTATTTTATTCTCACAGTTGTAGATCCCTACGGTCATAGATAAGTTCAGGGACTAAAAAAAAACCTCAAAGACATATTAAAAGGGTGTGAAACATGGAAGTGGGGAAAGAGATTATACCAACAAATATCAATGGATTTTACTCCCATGTTTTGCAGGATGATGACCTGGGATGTCAGATATACTCGTTTACGCCTATCTACTAACTGGGACTGATACCAGAGACAAAATTTGCTCTGTAGAACAAACGTGAAATATATATATATCCAACCTAAAAAGTGGATATGAATCCAGAAGAAAAGGCTCAGTGGTTTCTTTGTACAAGCCTAGGTACACATACAAAGGCTTTAAATAAGTCTCACAAGAAACTAATTTAATTTGTAACCAAAATTACAATATTTAAGGTGTGAGCGAAAATGTAATAAATGCATATATTATGGTAGGTAATACAATAGAAAAACTAACCATAAAAGGCATAAAGGTTAGCAGAAGGGTCATACAATAACATTAAAGCAAGCTATCACAGCCAGCATACAGAAGGACTATGGGATTTCCACCGAGAGGAGAAAAGCTTGTCAACCTGCACATTCCCTCCAGAAGAAATAGAAGCCATGTGAGCAGGAGGCCAGACATGTGTGAAGGACCGTCCCTTAGTTCATGCAACAAGCAGCATGGGGTAGAAACATTTTATATTGCGTTGTACACAGTTGTTTATATGGAGTTAAACTGTGGAATCTTGCCACACTTGTTCAGCAAAGGTTGTGTGATTAGAATATTATTGGGGAACACACAAAATATTGCAATTTCCCGCTCACCCCGACACCTTAAGAAAGGAACGCTGGAAAGCGCAGTGATCTGATCAGGCACAGGACATGGACCGTACTGATCAATAAATAGAAAATAAATAGAAACATGCAATTTGACAGCACAATGCATAGTAGGTATGTATAAGGATTACACCCATATAGACGTGTATTAACTTTGGTGGTTATTCTATGATTTGACTACATATCTGAGCTTTTAATAGAAGTCAAACTTGAAGAAACTAAGTAAATTTATGTTTTAACCCTTTTGTTCAACCCAAAGATGGGCAAATTATATTTCACAGGTGGTTACAGTAATAGTGAAATAAGCATCACTCAGGAGAGACTGCTCTGCCTTTTACACCAACCAGGCCAAACTTAGTACTGCAGACAATACGGAACTATGCTTGCAAAGCATCATGGGTAACCGTTAAAGCAGAGGTGAGGGGGCAGTGTTAACCATCACAGCTTTAAACAGTGAGTGGAGATAAGGTTGACCACTTTGGGTAAACACACCTGCACAAAATCTTCAGAAAATATATTGTTGGATATTAGAAACCCAACACTGAAATTAATTCTCTTTAACTACTGCAACTATGAACATTCAGCAAAGGAAAGCTACTGCAGTCTGCTCTGCTTACCAAACTGGCTTCAGATAACTAAAGAGGAATAATAAATCACACTTTTCACAAAGCCACAGAGGATATGAGATCTCAGTGTGAAATCAAGGGATTATTTACTGCAAAGTTCCATCTCAGAGCCCATTGCAATATGACATGAGGCAGTCTTATGGGAAAAACACATACATAGGCTCAACCATGTAAATGGAGGTGTACACAGTATCTGCTGCTCGGCAACCACAACTGATAGTATGCACACTTAGGCAGATTCAATCACAGAAAAGCACAAGCTAGATAACACGCATACACTGAAAAGGATATACCCAGGGTGTAATGCATGGAAAGTTCGGGTGATTTCAACAAACAAAGCCCAGCAGATATAGATATAGATATAAAAATAAATAGGAAAGTCGCATAATAAATCTTTAAATCAATCCTTAGCACAGCCAAGCCATTCCCATATGCTTGGTCTTAAAATTCAGTATACTTAACAGATTAAACAAAAAAACATGCCTTAGAAAGCTACTTTGTCAGTGAGCAGCCATCTTAACTACTTGTCACAGACTCTGCATGATTATCCCTTCCCATTACATTGTTACTTTCCTTTTCCTTTGGAAGAAGCTGATTGGCTGAGGCAGCCTTTGAAAGATGAGCAGGAAGAAGGCAAAAAAAAAAAAACTCGGGGCAGCAATTACACAATGTTTGAGCGGCACAAGCCTGAACTCAGCTCTAAGGTAAAACACTGAAAACATGCAGGAAAGATGCAGTGCGAGTACTTTGTTACATTTAAAGGTAGTTTTCAGATATTTTTCAAAATACATTCTACAATAACAAGCATCAGTCATATATCTTCCATTTTAAAAAGATTTTTTTCCATTGACATATTTCCATTTGGGGTTCAGCTTTGTGGCGGAGCGCCCCTAGAATGCCAGGTCATACATACCGGACAATAAGTGGCCACGCAGCACACTGTGCTAAATAAAGCACACACTCCAACAAGCCCCATACATACTACAACAGTCACAGAAAGTGGGGGAGAGGTATCGGTGTGACTATTTTGGCCTGATATTGGGGTCTGAGACAGCAAGCCTCACCTACTGTCTTTTACAGTTTCATAACAGATTGGCAATTTACATTTTTTGTTTGTCTTCAAGTGAACACAATACGGGAGCATACCCCAAAATGTGTAATGCATTATACAGACAATGCTTTAAAAAAAATAATATGTTTCATAGCTCCTACAAAATACAGCAAAAAATGAAGAGGTTCCATCAATCACTCAAAGACAAATCTTTCCTATAAACCCTGTCCAGTAGTAATGCACCCTCAAGTGATGAGTATCTGGTCAGCCTACTTACAGCCCAGTTCCAAGTTTCTGACCCAGGCAGAGTGACGCCATAAAGAGCACACAAGTTAGATGGAAAAGGAAGTAAATCACTTTGACGCCACTGGTCCATACAGCTGCAGCAGCCATAGGTCATTAGGAATGGGAGAAGAGAACAATGGTACTGTAAGCCACAACCTTTGTGATGGTCTTTTGATGATCCAAAAAAAACGACTTTTACAGCACCCAATTCCGCACAAAAACAAGCCCGGGGACCACCCTGAGAACCGGGAGAGTCAGATGGGGCGGAAAACCAAGAAAGCAAAGCCCGACAGACCCCGCCAGGGAATGGACATAGGGGAACTATGGCGGCAGGCACACGAGGAGCCAAAATGGAGTCCTTACACGGCGGATGCTCGGACTTCACGGAGGGGTCGTCAGACGAAGATGGGGGTGACTCCACGCTGACCCCCTCACAGCCAAGGGGACCACCACCACACACTAAGGCCCCCACCCCAGTGACCATGGAGGCAATCTGAGAACTCATGGCAGTTCACCATAAGAAGATCTCAGCCGACGTGGCCCTAATCAGGGAGGACATCAAAGGCATTACAGACAGGCTGAGCATGGTGGAGGCCTCCTCTGCCAGCCACTCCGGCCAGATCACGGACCTGCAGACAGCGATCAAAGATCTGCAACACAAAACCATGCAGCAAGAAACCTTAATGGCCGCCCAAGAAGACAGGTACCGCCGCAATAATGTCAAGCTAAGAGGCGTCACGGACTCCATACAGGAAGCTGAACTACCGCATCTTATCAGGCGACTCCTCGTTGAGCTACTGACGCCAAAGGCGGCAAAAGCGATCGTCTTGGAGGGCCTGTTTCGAATACCTCGGTCCGCAAAAGCCCCTCAAACTGCCACAGGGGACTTAATACTAAAATTCCAAACAGCCAGAGAAAAGAAGATGGTCCTAGAGGCTATGAAGGGACAGTGTTCCTACCCCTTTGAGGGGATGACCCTCTCTTTTTATACAGACCTGTCAGCGGGAACGCAGGCATGGCAGAGATCCCTGAGCACATATACAGCCCTACTACGTCTACATCAACTACAGTACCGCTGGGGCCCGAACCGCACCCTCACCATCAGCAAAGGAGAAACCAAGTACGTAGTCCATAACCCACAAGAGGCTGTAGAGACAATGAGGCAACTGAACATTCCCACTGATCCACAAGGTCAGGCTATACACCTCGCTGGCCACATACACCGGCTGGGAAGACACATCGTGGATGCCCCGGAGTTTGTGCCCAGGAAGACGCCGACTGACCCATACGCCACAGCCACCACATGAACAGGACTGCGGACTTACCACTCACCTACCGCCAACGCAGCCATCGATAGAACTCAGATGCTCACCGTGAGGAGCGGAGCCGGGGTTTTACTGGGTCGGGACTGGGATATCGACTGCTGCCATGGCCGTGGACACTGAGCCCAGTTGCTGCCTACGCGACCACACGGCTGGCTCTCAGGGGGTTTGTGTAAATGTTAGGCACACAATGTCCTACCGTAGATACCAAGGTTAAGAACATTTTCTCTTTATCACTACCAACATCTCGGAATCGCTAATCTAGTCCGAGCTCCAGCCTAGCATAACATGCTGCATGTTTAGTTAATCTGCGACCTCTTTGCACAGCCCTACATGCACTCTCTAGCGCCTACATAACAATAGCCAGGCTTCTCCACCCACACCGATGGCCGGACAGGAACACACATCACTTAGGGGCACCTCAGAGACCACAGACACACTCTCAGCAGACCACACACACTCTGAGCACACACTGAACTCAGGGCTGGAAGGTGATCTTATGATTTTGGTTTCACCCATGGCCTGCGATCTTAACGCGCTAAAGCATGTTCCAGAAGTTACAGCCAGAGCGCACGCTCTATTCATTGTTTAAATGTTTTCCTCTGTTCATAATTCTATGTAACTCAAAGCCAGCTACAGCTGGCAAGCTTACGCTCGCACTTAAAGATACAGCCAGTGCGCACGGTGAGCTTATGGTCTGAATATACTATTAGGACTTTGTGTAAACCAAAGCCAACTAACTTAGCACGCTTATGCTCGAACATAAAGATAAAAACAGGGCACTCGCTGAATCTTCTAGATAGACTGTTATACTCACATGTTTTACCTCTTGACTTTACCTAAATTAAATTAAATACCAGCTAATTTAGCATGCTTAAGATAGCACTCAGGGCTGCAGCCGGAGCACAATTTGAATTTATTATTATTATTTGAATGTACCATCATAATTTTTAAGTTACAGCCGTTGTATTAGCAGTCTGAAGGTAATCCCACTATTTAGCTCAACTCGAATGCTTGCTAATTTTGCCTGTATACGCTTGTATTACACGTTACAATGACGCTACTGTAATGTAGTTATGTCCAGCATAATAATATTTTAAAAAGTGCCGTCAATTCGGAGCCACAGATGTAACCTTATGTACAATTTGCGCACTTAATAATGCTGTTGTGGCATTGTTTGATGCTTTGTTATTCCTTGCACACACAAAATAAAGAATTAAAAAAAAAAAAAAAAGGGGGGGGGGGGACAAGTAAGCATCCCCTATATATTTCATTTAACACATGCAAAAATTAAAATATCACCACTGGAAGCCTACTTTGTGTCACACGGAGGGGCCAACTGTCAGGGGGCTATTGGGGAGAACAACAAAAGTGGTTACCACAGACTCCCTGTTTTGCTTAAAGGTTCACTCCAAGCATCACGACCACTTCAAATCTTGGAAGTCTGTATATGAGGCATTTTGCACATACCCCTTTCACTGCCAGAGGTGTAACTCTAAATATGGCAGAGTCACTTGGGCATCAGCTAGCCTAGAAGTAGAGTTCTGGTTTGGCTAATGTAATTTTTGTGCATATTCTAATACACATAATTGCATTCACTGGCTGAGAGCAGTCAGCTGACACACTCCACCAATGGATGGAGACAGCCTTGGCATCCAGCTTCTGCAGCAGCCGAATGTGTGTCACAAGAGAAAGGACCCACAGCGCCCAGGTAAGAGGGCAAAAAGTCGCAAAACTGTTTGTCCCATTACATAGAGAAAGGGCCAGGTTGCCCCTCAGATCACGGCTGTAGTGTTTACGATGCTTAGAGTAACCATTTAAAAACAAAAGAAAAAAAAATACAAAAGCTGTAATTGTTAGCAGAAACTATAACCCTAAAAATTAAAACTCCAAGCAAAATTACTACAGCACAGGCAGACCCCAGGTAAAAAGCCAAACCAGTGCCGGGGTACATCTGGCACACTATATTGGTTGGAGTGCATCATAAAATATAAGACATAACATCTATAGCAGCATGTTTAAAGTAACATTGCTCAGGTTGGTCGGAAAGGACAGAACGATTGTTCTATTTAATCAATTAAATGAGAAGACCGAAAGTACAAAGGGTAACTTATTTCTTAAAAAGTCAAGTGTTGCCAAGACAGGGTTAAAGTAGTGTAGGGGTGCCTCACTTGTAATACCTACAGATTGAATGAGGGCACTTTTCTACAGGTTCTATGTGAACCCGTAGGAAGCTTTGCCTGTGTATTCAGTGATGCCATGCAATACCAGCTGGACACACTATCCCCAAGATCCATTGGATGGCTCTTCTGCATTAGTGGTCTCCCAACTACACAAGTGAGTACACATCTATTTTGATTCAGATTTAAATCTGTCACTTGAAGCAGAGTAGATTCCTTGGTACAGGTTTAAAGATCACTCAAATACCATAATGTATTGCCACTCCCACTTTAGATTGTTTCTTCTGTTACCAGCTTGTGTTAATCTAATTATTTCTATTTATTTTTAGTATCATTCTCACATAATCTTCCAGAAAGTGGGAGAGAGCTTTTTGTTTCTAATCTTAGTGTGCAGCATTTATCTAGTCAATATATTTACCTTTACTAAAGTATGCATAGCAACTACTGTCCACCACGAGAAAAAGAAAATGAAAGGATACATTCCCTGTGATGTTTAGCAACCAATACAAGTGATTTTCTAGAAGATGGTTGCCAACAGTTTCCCCAATTACAAGCTCAACCTATGTTTCAGTGACAAATCACTGTTGCACAATAAATGTAATTCGACACCATAAAAAAAAAGCAGCAGTGCACTGAAATCATGTGTCCCTGCCACAGTGGCTAGTGCAGATTTGCATGATGTGCCACAAAGCCAGAAGATAAGCTAGCCCACTTCACATGTGCACCAAATTAGAGAACCACCTGGCACGGTTTTCTTGTTACAACTGCAGTGTTTAAAAACCACAGACGCATACAAAGCGGTGAATCCTCCGAAAGCACTAGATCTCCCAAAGTTCACAGACACATTCCAGTTAAAGGAACACCAACGTTTGGAATACAAACAAGTATTTGTAATGTTACAGTACACTCGCTAGATAATTGCAATGCCGCCTGAAGTAATAAAATGTAAAGAGAAAATTTTACTCTTTGCTCTAATCCAATCGCACAGTCTCACTGCGGCCGCTGCACCTCCCCTGGCTAAGATCATCATTACGGACTACCTCACCCAATCCTATTCGTCCCCATAGGAGTGTATATGCAGGAGGTGGCCAGCGTGCATGCACATCACCGCCCCAATTAGCATCTCCACACATCTCTCTCCCACTACATTAAGGTATAGCGATTCTGGTTCCTTGGGTGTCCCTTTAATTGGCCTTATTACTAGGATTCAAAGGCATCATTGGTAACACTACTAGAAAGCATTTCTCCAAGTGCAATTTACATGACGCATGTGACCCAGTGTTCCTCTTATTTCACCAACATGCAAATATTATTCAGTATAAAGCGTCACATCCAAGTTAATATATACAGGTTGTTGTGCACGTCCGTTATACACAACGATGCAAAGAAAATAGCACCCAGAGATAGCTGAATGCTTTGCAAGTGCAGAGAAGGAAATGGAGCTGATGAATTTGGTTGGATACAGAAGCCTATTTTCACGGAGGAAAATATTAAAGGACCACTATAAACTCGTTTACCTGGCACTATAAGGTCATTAGGTCCCCCTCACGGCCCCCTTCACCCACTTACCTTTCTCCAGCGCCGGTGACCTCTACTCCCCCTGCCGACGTCAGATCCGAATGCGCATGCGCAGCAAGAGCCGCACACAAATTCAAACCGCCCATAGGAAAGCATTACTCAATGCTTTCCATTGGACGTCCAGCGTCTTCTCACTGTGATTTTCACAGTGAGAATCGCGGAAGCGCCTCTAGCGGCTGTCAGTGAAACTGCCACTAGAGGCTGGATTAACCCTCAGTGAAACAGAGCAGTTTCTCTGAAACTGCTATGTTTACAGCCGCAGCGTTAAAACTAGAGGGACCTGGCACCCAGACCACTTCATTGAGCTGAAGTTGTCTGGGTGCCTATAGTGGTCCTTTAAATATCTATTGCATCCCTGCATTTGCTGCTTCAGTAGAGAGCTCTCCCAACTATAGAAAGCACCAGAAACCTGTCAACAAGTAATGGGCTTTCCATTATTTACAATAAGAGTCCTTAGCAAATTGCATAAATAAATATCTTCCTGGCAGGAAGGAGCATGTAGTTCAACACAAAGCAGCAGTTTCATTCATTAGAAAACATGAAATTGTGTTGAAGAAGTCTCTAAACATTCCATGACGTAACCAATCTTGCACATCTCAACGGAATTAGCATCTACTCCTAGTAATTTACTATCCGCACACGCTTTTCTGTTTGTTGTCATCAAAACCATTAAAGGACCATTATAGTCACCTAGACCACTTCAGCTCAATGAGCCAGGTCCCCCAGGTTTTAACCCTGCAGCTGTAGACATAGTTTCAGAGAAACTGCTATGTTTACATTGCAGGGTTAATCCAGCCTCTAGCAGCTGTCTTCCTGACAGCCGCTAGAAGCGCTTCCCTTACACTCAATGTGAAAATATCGCATTGAGCACGCAGAACATCCATAGGAAAGCATTGAGAAATGCTTTCCTATGGGCGTTTATAATGGGCACGCGTCCCTAGCCGTGCATGCGCATTCAGCTCCACTTGGGAGCTGACGTCGGAGGGGGAAGAGAGGTCACCAGCGCCGAGGGAGCCCGACGCTGGATAAAGGTAAGTGGCTGAATAGGGTTTTAACCCCTTCAGCCCAGCGGGAAGGGGGACCTAAGGATTATATAGTGTCAAGAAACAAGTTGGTTTTCCTGACACTATAGTGGTCCTTTAACTGAATACCTAGATAGTCAATGATTCCTCTCTCACGTTTACCTATTTTCTTTTATTTTTATAGGAACACTATAGGGTCAGGAACACACATTTATGCCTAACCCCATAATGTTAAAATTACCATCTAGCCCTCCTGTCACTATCCTTGCCCCCCTAAATGTAGTCAAATCTTCCTTTTAGTCAATCTGCTGCTGCTGGCTCTGCCCCTGATCTACCGGCCATCATCAGAAGTGATTGTCTGAGCCAATCACAATTCTTTCACATAGGATTGGCGGAGACGGTCAAGGAGGCAGATCAGGGGCAGAGCCAGCACAAATCAAAACACAGCCCTGGCCAATCAGCATCTCTGCATAGAGAGGAGTTGAATCAATGCATCACTATGAGGAAAGTTCATGGAAGCACTTCTAGTAGCCATCTGAGGAGTGGCCAATGGAGGTATCCCCAGACTGTAATGTAAACAACCTTTTTTATGGAAAAATAAGCTGTAGTTGTTCTGGTGACTATAGTCTCCCTTTAAATTAAATTATTGAACTTAGAGACACTAATAGTCACCAAAACAACTTTAGCTTAAAGGGACACTCCAGGAACCCAGACCACTTCTGCCCATTGGAGTAGTCTGGGTACCATTGGCATGGTCTGAAATATTTACCTTGAAGGGTTAAGTCCTTCTCTAGTGGCTGTCTACTAGACGGTCACTAGGACACTTCCGTGTTCATAGAACACGAAAAGTGTGTTATAACGTCGCTGGATGTCCTCACACTATGTGAGGACCTCCAGCGTCGCTGAAATCCCCATAGGAAAGCATTATTCAATACTTTCCTATGGGGAGGTCTAATGCTGCCGGCATGCGCATTAGGTCTCCCTCGCCGCCGGCCGCACATGCGCAATAGGTCTCCCCCGCCGGATGACGTCGGCAGGGGTGGAGCGTGTGTGGGACCCTGACCAGCACCGAGTGACATCGGCGCTGGATACAGGAAAGTCGCCGAAGGGATTTTAAGGGGTTTGTTTTCCTGGCACTGGAGAGTCCCTTTAATGAAGCCGTAATGAGGTTTAGATAATGACCCTACTGTCTCACTGCTCAATTCTCTGTCATTTAGGAGTTAAATTACTTTGTTTATAAAGCTCTAGTCACAAGTCCCTGTATGTGACTTACACAGCCTTTCTAAACATTCCTGTAAAGCGATATCTAATGTTTACACTTCCTTTATTGCACAGTATGTTTAATTTAGAATTTCTTAACCCCTGCTCTGTTAATAGCTTGCTAGACTGAAGGAGGCTCGAGAAAGTAATTAAATTAACAGATCAGAAGATTAGAACTTCTAAAGTGAATAAATATCTCATTGAAATGTAAACCTTTCTTGAAAAAGATTTTGCATTTAGAATTAGTGTCCAAAGCAGCTGCATTGCCAGTCAACGGATTCAAATAGTGATCTCAAACTACCACCCCTCAATGTTGAGGCCAAAAGAGTTGTAGTTCAACAGGGTGGCCAGGGCTTGAGATGTCTGGATTAGAACTTTCAGAATTCCCTTCTGCTGGGCCGGCAGACAACTCTAGGTCTAGGAGATGTTGGAAAACATGCAAGGGCCTGCAGGTGGACACTTAGGCATGCCTTAAAAGCTAGGAAGGCATTGACGTTGGTCTGTAACTTTTAGTGCCCATGCATATTTTGCAAATCCCCTCAAAGGTGACATGCCGACGTTGTGTGCCTATAACTGGAGAAGTTAACAATATACTTACTTGAGGCTCCCATTGCAAGCGCTGCAACCTTTCTCCAAGAGCATGCGTCATTGCTGCACATTACTGAGGCTTATGGACAATTCTGCAGCGACATTCTGCCTTTTGTCATCTTTTGCTTACCTTGGATATTGCCATAAGAATATTACTGGAAATTGTTGGAAAACTGTGCTGTTTAAAGCCCCTCCTTTTCTTAAAAAAATAAATTCAAAAATACATGACTTTTAGATGTCATTTTCCATGAGATTTCCTTAAAGAAACATTCTGGACACTGTAAATCACAATAATAACCACTAAATGTCAACATCTGCCGTCCACTGATACTTTCTTACCTTCAAGTGTTAAACCCTGTTTGAATGGTTTAACACTGAAGTAGAGTTTACCAGGTGCTGGTCCGGCTTCTTCTCTAGAGCAGCTCAATAAATGAATCTGCTTGAGCAGCAGTGATAGACTGAAAACTCCATGCAAGTGGCTATGGGATCTAGAGTATCCAAAGATTCCTGTGTGAGAACAGAATTTCCAATGCTCAAACCTCCTATGAACAAGGAGTTAAGAAGCCAGGGAAATCTACTACAAAGTGATACAACCACGGTCAGCAGTAAAGCTATGCAGGGCATTCATACACACTCCAAATAACACACCGTCAGGTTACCAACTACGAGGCAATCTAGAGTGGCCTCTTACAACTATTTTTGCAGAATTTGTTCATTCACTAAAATGGTTTAGTGAATGAAGCTTCCCTAAGTTTCAGAAGCTTGTGTGTGAGAGCATCCTCAGCAAGAGTGGATAACAACTCTTTATATAATCATAGCATGCAGTTTTCCTATCTAGAAACAAGTTCACTGTATGTATTTCCATGAAAGCACAATGCAGGGCAGACTTTACGTGGGCATCATTCCAATTTTTGGTTTATGTTGAATAGATGATGCTACCCATACCCATCTGATCTCAGCTCACTAGTGTTAGTGTACTCCTAACACTACAGTGCCCTTGTCCCAACTCTGTACTCCTTTCTTGGTCTCCCCGGGCGCAATAAAAATGTATTAACGTAAAGGTTTACATACCGTTTTTCCAGCGCGGAGGTTCTGATTAGTTCTTCTCTACCAGCGACATCATCAAAATTCCCCAAAAGTAAATCAATTGTTTCTTATAGGGCTTTTGCGTCACGTGACCATGTTTTACTCCAGCAGTGATGCAGAAGCGCCTTTAGTGCCGGTCATACTGACAGCCACTAGAAGTGGACTTAACCCGAGATGTAAACATTATAGTTTCTAAAAACTGCTATTTATAACATTGCAGGGCTCAGTGGACAGGGACAGTGCACCCAAGATCACTTCATAGCGCTGGAAGTGGTCAGGGTGACAACAGCGTTCCTTTAACACTGAATTACGGTCCATTAACACCCCTAAAGCCCAGCACCCCATAGGAGTTACACTCATCCTTAGCAATACCAAGGCAGAGCTACACTAATCCTTAGGAGACCCTTATTAAAGGAACGCTATAACGTTAGGAATACAAATTTACATTCTTAACGCTACAGTTCCTTGCTGGCTGTTTAAGTGACCGGCCGCTACCCGCAGGGAGAAACTAAGAAAAGTTTTACTCACCTCTTCTCCTCAGTGTCTCTTGGTTAAGATCATTGAGATTGATGATCTCAGTCAATCCAATGTTTTCCCACAGGAAAGCATTGGGAGGCTAGTGCTCATGTGCAGTCTCTCTGGAACCATCTGATAGAAATAGTTTACTATTTCCTCGGAAGCACCTCTAGTGGCTGTCTGAGTGATAGCCTCTAGATGCATTTAAACCTTGCAATGAAGATATGGCCATTCTGCAAAAAAGCAATGTTTTCAGCAGCGTTAAAGCAGATTGGACATGGCACCAAGAACACTTCATTGAGATGTAGTGTTCTGGGAGCCTATAGTGTCCCTTTAAGTTTTAAACCGTTTCAAAGACGTTTAACTGAAACGTGAAACTGAGCCAGGGGACTGCGGGCACTATAACAACTTCAAAAAGTTATTATGGTGGCTGCTCTTTAAGTAAATCAAAGTGTTCTTGCTAAGCATTGTATACTTTATTTTGTAAAAGTGAATATAGAGCTACAACTTTTTGTATAAGCAAATTTAAAAAAAAATAGTACAACTCACTATAAGAAACAACTGTAACAAGGGTGACAAACTAATGCCGTGCAATTTTTATAGCAAATTTTGCACACCCTGGCTCTCCAGTTGTTGCACCACAACAGCAAGTCATTTGGCTCGTAGTGAATCCTGGGTGTTGTAGTTCAGCAACAGTTTGAAGAGGACAATGCTAGACAATCCTACTGCACAGAATGGATTTAGAACCACATTACAAATAAAACAAACCTTTGTGCAGTGCAACCAAACATGCTGAAAGAAGACAATAAATATTCCTATAATGACAGGTGGGAGTCAGCTGCAAGTCTAGGGAGAAGAGTTCTTGCAGTGGGGGCACTAGGTAAGTACTGGAAGGGACACCCTTCACCCTTTGCACTGAATGTGGCATAATTTAGCATCTTCCCAATTCAGATCCACAAGCTTATTTTGGAATCCTCTACTTCTCTCAGCTGAATGTCCCTTCTTATTCAAAGCAAAATCACCTTGGATATAGAAGGTCCACCCAGCAGTTTATTCTTTCGAATTCTGTTGAACTTTTTTTCTTTATACCGACCTCACAGGTGTGCTCACCAAATTTAATTTACATTTTTTTTTCAAAAAGAAAAATAAATAGCATGCTCGGACACACACACACACACACACAGATAAAACGCATACACTAGCTAGGAAAGGGAAGAACAAATGCACAATATGTTATAATACAGGTAAAAGTGCAAATCAAAATAGAACCTATAGAGAATGAATACTACTGGAAAAAAAAAAAAAAAAAAAAAGGTACATTTAAAGTCTATGGACTGTGCACTATAGACCAGGGGAACCAAGATGTTGTAGAACTACAACTGACATGATGCTCTGCATGCCTTCGGACTGCCAAAGCATCATGGAAGCTGTAAATTTAACACATTTACGGATCTACATTTTGGGCACCCCTGCTATAGACCATGTGTAGTATTGGCCATATCACCATGGTAATTCCCAAAATAAAACAATAATAAAAAATAGGAAATTACAAAATAAGAGAGAATATGTATAGTCCTGTTTTGAAAAAAAAAAAATTTTATATATATATATATATATATATATATATATATATATATATATATATATATATATATATCAATATCAAAACTGGACTAGTTCTAATTCTACTTATTTTACACAGGGTGTTTCAAATATATAACTACTAAGGTTTATTCCGCATTCAAGATTTAATACATGTATTGGGTTATTAAGAATGAATCAAAGTCAACATTATATATAGTATTTACTTTAAAGAGACCTTCACCCTTCCTTAAAGAATACAAGGATGTGTTAGATTGACTGTCAGTCTTTTGTTTTAAATGCATACTAGCAATATTAAGAAATGATACCC